>NC_134702.1:115628781-116231281 GCF_043290135.1 Rhipicephalus microplus
ACATCATTTCCAAGGATTGATGGTTGGGTGGATGTATCCGGCTGTGGCCTTTACGTCGGGCGGTGGCTCACGCCACCTAGCCATACATTAGATACTATCAATGTGTGTTTAAGGATTGAATTACATTCGCGCCTCGATTGTTATTACATTAAATACATTCGCGCCTCTAGGTTATTTATACCCATTTAAAGCCTATTTTGCCTGAACTGTCCCTAAACTCCAATGCGTTGATAAATTTGGCGTCAGTATTTTTGACTTTAGGGTGGAGCCCTTTACAAAACTTTATCAAATGTTCGGCGGGTCCTCCTCTTCTCCACTCGCACTATATACCGTGTCTCTGCCTTCGTAATTTGTCCGGTACGTCTTGGACCGCAATTCCTCCGTTCTAGCCTTGAAGAGCAGAGAACCACTCCGAGAATCATCATATATCTTTTCCCTTGCAATTTATTGTTTGGACGTTGGGTAGGTCTCAGTGATGATTTCATAACCATTCCCATCCTCCATGCATGTCTCTCTCCTTTTCGTTCAAGTTCTTCTTAACCAATGTTTCCTTTTGGCTTGGTATTCTGCTGTTGTCTAAATACTTGCTCGACTATTTTCGAGTTCGTTTACTTCAATTAGTACCGACATTCTTCCTGTACAAGTAACTGAAAACTTTCCTAGCCCAACGCTCCTCTCACACTTTTCTTAATCGCTCCTCAAATTCTGAATTGCTGCTAGCTTCCCTGCACTGAAATAATGTCCATCCGATGTCTCTCTGTACCCCCTGATTTGGGTATTCCAGTGTGCCCCCCAAGCAAGTCCACCTATGCCACGTTGTTTAATTTCCACTGTTGTTTGAACTACTAATTTTATGCACAAGACCGCATTGCCGAACGTCAAACCCGGGACCATGACACCTTTCCGAATCCCTCTCACAAAGCCATACCTATTGGAGTTCCACGGTGCCATATTTTTTATTACAGCTGCATTCCTGGTGCCCTTAGTCATTACGTATCTTTCGTGCACACTTACATACTCAGCCCCGTTATTTATCCGTACGCCCAGGTATTTGTATTTATCCACGTTTCCTAGCGTGGCTTCCCGTATCTTATGCTCACTGCCTTTGTTATCATTAAAAATCACGACTACCAATTTTTCCTTGCTGAACTTCAAATTTAACCTATCTTCCTCATTACCACAAATGTCTATCAATCCCTGAAGATCTCTCTTGTTGTCAGCTATTAATACTATATCAATTGCATACATCAATGTTGGCAATGACTGTTTATTGTGTTTTTCTTGATTGGCAAGAATATATACACCCAACACCATCTAGAGCGCAATTGAAAAAATAGAGGGGGCTACATACATACCACATACATACGAATGGAGGAAGGAATGACCCCAACCCTAAGGAGCTTCGCCTCTGAAAACGCCTATATCTACCACTGTCCTCTACCACACCATTCTTCATAGGTGCAGTAATGCATATCACAGTGGCATCGCCGATTAGTTCCTCCAACAGGTCCATTCTGAGAGTCCGTCCCATTTGGTGTGTTTAAAAAAGCAGAAGTGTAATTTCGTCAAAACTTTAACACACCCCCAAGTGGTGACCTTACCGCGAGTGCTGACGTCGCCCACAGTATCGATTCATACCGATCATAGCTCTGGAACCTCTCGAACGTTTCTGTTTTCCCTTGATGTAGCTACGTGTTATCCACATACGCCCGGCCAACCAGAAGACACTACGTACGTTGAGTTTACCTTTGGTGTGCCTTAGTGTTCAATGCCGCGAGTAGGCGACCTTAGACCAAGTTTGGCGTCCGATAAGTCACGCTCTTTTGGCTACCACATTGCTTTCTCTGGTTTCCCTCTCACCACAACTTCTACAGCTTCCACAAGTGCATATGACCTCAAGGATTCTTGGAGCGAAGCTCGTTAAGCCGTGCGACGTGCGTCCGCGATGTATGTACTAGTAGTAGTAGTATTATGACGTCTTGGTTTGGAACTACTAAATGTCCACAGTATTATTATTAGTTGTAATAGTAGTAGGTAAACCACGTCCATTGTCAGATTAGGGGAGTGACATGCACACCCTCTTACGAATTGAGAAGAAAGCACGCGCATGTTATAATTAAATGAAAGGGTAGTTTCTAATGAGGCAACGTACAGAGGCGAGTATTGGTGACTTAATCTCCAATAAACTTTGTCTTGAATTTGGTGCTTACTAAAAAAAACTAGTAACAGAAGCACGTACTTTGAGCACTATCTGACCATAAAAGGATGCACCGTAAAATTCGCTGGGCGTAACCTCCTTGGTTTTAGCAATGTTTATTGAGGGTTGGGCGCAGTTTTAAGGTGGTGAAAAGTGAAAACTAGACACGAAACGCAGGCCGCAAGAGAGTGCGCGCGTGCCGCTTCTCTAGTCGGGCCGTGCCACCTCTCGTTTAGTCCCTGGAATGATTGCGGATTGGCAGTACTTCTCTATGATTAATACATGATGCCAAAGTGTGAGATGGCGGGTGGTGCTTCGAGTGTTCGCAAGATGAACAGACTAATGAACAGATGGACGGACAGACAGACAGATGCAAGAAGGGACGGACGCACGGAAGAATGAACGGACGCACAGGTCGACGCGTGGATAGATGGACAGACGGACGCATGGACAGACGGACGGCTGGGTGGACATATGGACGGACGGATGGACGCACGAGCACATGGACGGAGAATGGACCGACTCACGGACGAAGAGATGGACGCGCAGACGAGTGGACGCACGGATGGACAAAAGCAAGAATGAACGGACGGACGGAAGCTCGGACGGACCGACGGAGGCTTCGCCCCACTCATCATCATGCACTCTGTGGATATGCTTGGCTTTTTTCAATATTTACGATGGACGTTAGTCGTAGGGATGTATACACAAGCGTCAACGTAGATGCGTCATCTTTAAGCTATGATGTAGCTTTCAAACGCAAATGGGTATTGTACAAGCACTGTTAAATCATTATATGTGAAACTACTTCTGCAAGGACACGCTTTACTTTCGTGTTTCATCAATTCCTATGGCGATGAACTATTTTTTATTTCGTGCTTTACTACTTATTCTGGTATCGTTTTGGAGCTTTCACTCACGCCATTAAACCTGCCACCATAATTTTTCTGCCAGTATATGTAGGCATGTTCAAACTGCTTCTTCGGTATACATTCCCTTGCTTCGATGTCTTGGTCTTACACTGTTGTGTCCTCTCACAAGTGTTTACCCTTGGTTGGCAGAAAGAAGTTTAAAAAGCACATTATAGATGTTGTACGTAAGCGTACCACATTCGACATGTGACATGATGTAATATTGTGTATGCTGAAAAGCTGGGAAGCAGAAAAACTAGGTACTTGAGGCTTCTCGCGCAGGCTTCCACACTATCCTTCCACTCGAATTGATTGATTGATTGATATGTGGGGTTTCACGTCCCAAACTGTCATATAATTATGAGAGACGCCGTAGTGAAGGAAGTGCTCCGGAAATTTCGTCTACCCGGGAATCTTTATCGTGCACCCAAATCTGAGCACACAGGCATAAAACATTGCCGCCTCCATCTTTTTACTCGAAAAGAGATTTGCGATTTTTATTAATAAACTAAAGTTTAGAAAACAATACTGAACTCGCGTGATTATGGCATCTCGTAAAATGTTATTATTGCATTGCCTTTGTGATTGTTGGGCCAATCTAAGAGGCAGTGCGAAAACATTCGAGGGGCTTGCATCGCGCTCAATTCCAACCGTAATGCAGAGCCATCTTACTTGCGGGCAGTTTTGCTGAGGAGGTCGGGGAGAGTGGCTGAATACATCGACGAAAAAAAAAAGATTATTTCTGACTCTTTGTTTTTGTTAGGTAAGTGCCTGATGAAGCCTGTGGGTTCATTTTGCACTTCAGTACCAACATTCTTTAAACCACTTTTTCGTTATTCTCTGCCTTTGGAAACACCTCTGTCTTTATCAAGTGTCATCTATCATCTATCAAGTGTGTCAGAACGAGACCTGCTTTGAACGACGGTTACAAATTGATTACTACCACTTGAAACTGAAATCCTATTACACCAGCACCCACATCTAAAAAAATTTTATTTTCATCGGGTGTTTTGGTTCGATACACACATGAACAGAGCATTACCTTTTGTCTATGTTTTCTTTTTCGCTGTAGGCAAGTGAGCCCTGGACCTAGAAAATTAGATATGCACCAGAAAATGCGCCAGAAAATTATATATGGAGACCGTCAAATATACTGGGCACAGCATCCAGCGAAGGTATTCGAAGGTCGCACTGTGATGTTCCAGCAACGCTTCTTACACTGGCCACTGCTCCATGCTGCCATTGTCGTTCTCAGCGAGGTGCTTCTCGCGGGCGGACACACATATTTGGGGAGCCACATGTGGAACCACGCCTTTCTTGCCGAGGTATGCCGGTTCCACTTTTCCCTCTATTTATGAAGCATAGTTTACCGTTAGCATGACAGCTGGAGATAAGGCAATAGCGTTACCGAGCAGAGAACGTTACTTGCAGACGCCTTCTTATAGTTTAGTGGACAGCGTTTACGTGGTTCACGTGCCCGTACAGGGATGGCAGTATCACCTATTCGATGCTTGATGAGTTAAATAACAGTGAAAAAAAAGCAAATGAGAATATCTGCCTGTGTCGCCGTGCTAAGAATCGTTAAATGTTTATTTTAGTAATAATAAAAGTAAATAAATATTACCCACGCACCAAACGCGCAAACATTTATGTCGTCGATTTGCTTACACCGTTCTAGTTCAGCCTATTGACGTTCGGAATAAGAAGCTACCTTATAAGTTACGCTAGCTTACTCGTAATACTCGGTCATCGAACTTAACTGAAGGCAAGCGAAGCCATTTGAAACAGTAATTTGCTACGAAATAAATCTTTCAACAACTACACCAAAATCACTTCCGCGCGTGCGTCTGAAAATGCCGCTATGTTTACGTACACTACGTGCACAATGCTCACATGGTAGCAATCAATCTGAAAAAAATAAAGCGCACGTACGGTAAGTGGCACGAATATTGTTTGTATCTGCGCATGCGCACTTCGATCTTGCAATCGCAGTAAGCCCGCTATCCCGCTAAGCCCTGTATACTACAACTGTCTAATGTCACGAGGTAGCAAGAACATGGACACTTTTTTGTGACTTTTTGTATCCTGATCGACATCAAGGTATGCATCAGATTTGTGGTATCCAAACCAATGATCAGGCACAACACATTGGATAAATACAGGACAGAAGACCAAAACTGGACGCCGACTCGTCATGTAATTCAAGACAGACACCGGCAGCCACTTTCACTGCAATCCACCCGATTCCAACATTGTGTGAACACAATGTTGGAACACAACAGAATTCGACTCTGGTCTGTTGTCCAAGTAGAGGTATCGATACGTACAGAGCACGCATGTTCCGAAACACTTTTCTTTGTCCTGGTAATTCCCTTCCTATTACGATTTTAATTAGCGTTTAGGTTTACATGAATCTTCATGAGATAGTTTTGCCGTAGTCACAGCCACGTACTTTGAAGCCTTTTGTTTTCGTGCGCCAGGCTATAACAATAAACGTGTAAATTTCATGCATTCATTTTGAACCTGATCATTGACCTGTATCTTTGCTTGAGATACTGAGTAATTGTTTTCATTGAAAGACAAGGTAAGGAATATCTATCAAAAATATAGCTTTTAGTGGAATATTAGATATGCAGCATTTTGGCGTAATTAAAAACTGTGTGGTGACATGCGACACGCCCATATTCTGCGCAGCAAGTAATTTCTTGCATTTAATTTCTTGCAAGCAGTGTGGAGGGGTTGCCGATTGTAAGAGGGAGCACACTGGGCACATTCAAAAGAGAATATGTCTCGTTTATCACTCTGAACGTGCCCAAAAATAAAACAGAGCCATCAAGCTTTCTGGCGCGAAATCGATATGGGGACAGGGACATCTTATAGATTCCATCATTGATAAAGCTCTAAACGTATTACGGTTTGACCTTTACAAGAAATTTAGGCAGCTTGAAGGATAAGAGAATGGCGCCTGGTCCCCAATTTCTCAAGCCATCGACGGTCATCAATTCCTGCAAAGCCATTTTCTCTGAAGACGCTTACACCTGTTAGAAGCTCAGCGAAGCCCAATTGAATGTGAAGTACACGCTCATAAGGAACACCTCTGACATCTGTTCTTCATGATGCGAAGCCAATTTATCAGCAGCCAGCTAATCCAAAATTACATGCTGATAGCCTTCAGAAGAAAACTCGGAACCCCAGACAACCGTTATATAATTTAATGAGGCAGTTCATTTCAAAAACTGTTTTGTTGAGACACAAAACATCGAAAATATCCACTATTGATTCTATGCTCACTTTCAGTGGTGGCAGTAAATCTTGGGTCAGCATGCTAAACGCTTAAGGAATTTGAACAGGCCTGTACACAATGCACGACCTACACTTCATTCTCCTTCGTTGACAGTTTACCTCACTAATATTTGGCAGCACAGATGCCGGAAAATGATATTTGCCAGGCAAGACGTACGTCTCCTTACAAAAAGAAAAAAAAACAATACTTGGAAAACGTATTTTGCTATTGCCTACTGAAAGCGTTCCCCGGTGTACCGTTATTTCGTTCTACTTTTGTAATAAAGCACTTTTTTCGCTTTAGAGGCTGTCATCTCAAAACATGCATTTATTGCGCTTTTGTTTTTTTATCCCAGCAACCAGACTGTGCAGCAAGATAGATTTCGGCCAGTATTTAGACAGTGTAAAAATATACTCAACAATAGAGCATACTTTAATAGAGTATAGAATAATAGAGAATTAATATTGTTTGATGAAGGACTTTGGTTAGAGATGACATCAAATACCTATTACTGGGCCCGCCGTGGTCGTCTGGTGGCTATGCGTACTCGACTACTGACCCACCGGTCGCGTGATCTAATTCCGGTTGCGGTGGCTGCATTTTCAATGAACGCTAAAATGCTGTTCACCCGTGTGCTCAGATTTGGGTGCACGTAAAAGTACGCCAGGTGGTCGAAATTTTCGAAGCCCTTTACTATGACGTCTCTGATAATTAAAGGTGGCTTTGAAACGTTAAACGCTCCATATCACCATACCTTTTACTGAGTAATAATTAAGTAAGTGAAGTAAAAAAAATACACGATGTGAGGTGTATAATAATCAGAGATAAACCTGACTCAGCGACAATAGGAAAACTTCTGATGAATATGATAATGAGATTACTACTGCACTTCCAAAGGTCATGTAGAAAATGGGACGTGAACAATCTACTAAATACATGACACGTATTGGGCCTACGCTGTTCGCATAAGGTTCACTCTCCGTGTAGCTCAAGTGACAAATTCAATTTTCGAGCTCAAAACAACCTTTCGCTATCGTGTTTTAACACGTAATTTTGAAAAACAGTGGCAGTGATATCACCAGATATAGATCATTTGGCTTCATTCAAGGAAACGAAAACATAACGAGCCAAAAGCAAAGTATCAAAGACGTTTCTTCTATAACCACGACCTTAAAGAGTAGCCAATCAGTGCAAAATAGCCATGTCTGGAATCTCGACTTAGGCCAGCGATACTCAATTAATCAATTAAAGGAATATATAAACATCTTGCGGTATGGCACCGCACGTCTCTGACATCACACTACTAAAGACAAAATTCTCTACCATGCGCAAACGCGAAATAAGTACACACTTTGAAATTTTTGGTCGTTGTACTCTAGGTGGTCTTCTAAAGCTCCGCACTATTTTTGGGCGAGTATCATTGAAAGGTTCAGTGCCTTTGGTTGAGACAAAATAACCTCTAAACCGTGTATATACATGTGCTATGGTGAAACTCTCAGCAAGCCTAATAATAACCATGCTTTATAGGCGACATGGCTAATACTATAGTATTACTTTACCATACAATACTATACTATAGTATTTTGACACCATGGTAATGCTCAGAAGGTGTGGCCACGGAGTTGTATTTATTCCAATCTTCGTGAGCAAATGAATTTCAGAGATGCTATACTGATACCAAAAAGAGTGAAAGAGTGTGTAACAGTCTGTCCCAAGCGCGTTTTTCATTGTAGCTCGCGTTTTAAAATGCACCTTCCTCTAAAGGGGTATGCTTTGATTTGAGGCTACGATATTTGTTGCTAAGAGTTACCGCGCAGAGGAAGAGAGGGAGAACGATTGCAACACAATACGCCATCTGTCCCCGATTGGTCGCTACTTCTGCCGCACTCTTTCTCGCTTGAAGCACGGGCTTTCCTGCAGCAGAAGCTGACACACTATGGCGTGCATTCATTGCAATGTAATTGTCGGTGTCTTATAGGAAGTGAATCTTACCGCACCAACGCCCCCATAATTGAGAGGACGCGTATTTGGAGAAAAGAAGAAGGGGCGCGACAGGATGGCAGACGGTAGGAGGACGACATTGTGCTCGTTGGAGTAGAAGGCGTTGACCACCGCAGGATCATATCGACTCGTCTTCTGATCAAGCCACTTCATATGTGTGTCGAGCCTCAGAGCCCTAATCTAAGACGGGAAAAGCCGGTCCGTAGGTACGTCCGGTAACCTTCCTGCAAATATTGATATAACCCAGCGCAACGATAACTGTGACTTCCGTGAGAACAGTCTAGTAGATATGAAGTAACTTATTTGCATTCGAAGCGAGCTATTATCGTCAGGTGTACTTTCTTTCCCAATATCATCGATAAGTAGTTCGTTGTTGAGGTAGTACTGGTATATGACCAGCAACCCTTGTCCTACTATGAAAATGGTGTATTTTTCTGTTTTATTTCAGACAGCAGACCTCCAATTTTTGTGCTTTATTCGTTGCTTTCAATTCATATACCGTAAGTTTATGTATTGTCATCAGATGCGTGATAGAAGCTTACATTTATTATACAGTGTTGATACTGCAGTATGACGTACACACATTACAACTACAACCGATAAACTACGACAAATTCAGTAAATCATTGAGATGTAATATCACCTGCATGTATCTTGATGCTGTTAGCCACGCGAAATTATGCAAGCTTTTTGTCACCGGATGATTAATTGAAAAACTTAATTAAATAAACAAGAGAGACAAGAGAGCCGCGAGGGTGAGCTCATAGAGAATGACTTCAGTGGTCATTACTGTATGCTCAGCCTGATCTAAAAGACCCTTGAAGGTCTCCAAGTCGGCTCGTGCGGGAGCGGCCTCCCCGGGTTCCCTTAGTAAGGTATGTACACGCACAGTTTATGTTTTGTGGCCTCGACATGCATTCCCACATAATGCGTGGAAGAGATGGCCGCCCTACAAACCATGGGTATTGAGTGGCGTACATCACTGGCCACATTGCGTGCCACAGTCCCAAGTGCGGATGGATGTTTATCTTTCTGTATTTTCGAGCGTCTCCTACTTCAAGCTGTGGATGCGGAGACGCGTATAGTTGTCTTTCGTGACGCTCGTGCTCCAGAATTTTATGTGGGTTGTTATTTGGTATTTTAGTCGGAGCTTCGTCAGCTCAGGTCACTAGTTCGCGAGCGTGGCTGTGCGCCCGTTCATTTCCTGGGACCCCCGAGTGTCTCGGACACTATGTGATGATCGTGTGGAATCCGTTGAGTACTTTTCCTAGTACCCCATGGATTAGGCATGGTAGACGACCGTTTATGAACATTCAGCAAGCCGCTTACGAGTCTTTCAAGGCTGCTACTGAGTGCCCGCTTGCGTCTTGCTTTTTAATTGCTAATGCTATGACAGTTGTTTTAGCGGTGCTCGTACACGGGGTTCGCACTGAGGCCGGGATGATGAATGGAATGTTGGAAGTATTTACTGACGGTAGAACGTGACCAAGATCGGAGTTTGCGATTGATGTGTAAAGCACGTCATGGTGTCCAGGAAAACTTCAAAATCCTTGTCTAACTTTGGCTGTGCGCCTTGCGGCATGAACGCATGTTCTTCGGAATGGGAGAAACAGTCACTTCTCGTAATGCCTCTGCTACGAAAACGAGATCCTCCTCGCAATAACTTGATCAAATAGGAAAATGTAAATGCGCAAGGACCCGCCTCTGGCCTTCGAGCGGTCAGGGCTCTCTCTTTGCCCTGGCATAGTCGCTGCCCTGAGCTCCTCAAAAGTGTTATAAAGTCTGAGAGCTTGTAGTCTTTCAGTGAGTGTGCCGAGTGGGAGTCCCAGAACGGTTTTTACGTCATCCGTATGATAACAACTACATCTTTGGTTTCGGCAAGGCTGAGCTCTCGATACGGCAGGCTATATGTTAACCTACCAAAAAACGAATGCGTGTACTGGGCGGATGACCTCTGTCTCCGTTGGACCTCTTTTTTCGCCACTCAATTTATCATGCGAGATATCTGCTTGGTGAGCCCTTTCAGTGCTTTAATAGTGAAATTGACTCTGTTAATTTCTGATAGCCATAGACCTTGCACTCAGCTTCTTAGTTTTTCCGGGAGATCCATGTTGCCTAGCCAAAGACAAGTCCTTCGGTCGTTTTCATGATTACGGCCATGTGGCCTTATCTATTCAGATTTGTTTGCTGCTTGGTGCGCAAGACATGCCACTTTGTACCGTGAACTCCTCAACTGCTTCTATTGCTTCGTGCAAGACTTGCTCTTTGTACCCTAGAGAGTCTTTTGTCAGCCACATAAATATATCGTTCATATATAGAGAAACTTTTATGTCTGGAATTTGCTATAATCCCCTAGCTAGCCTGTTCATGATTAAACCAAATAAAAAAGTAGATAGGATAGTCCTTTGAGGTGTATACCCTTACCTGCAATATCTAATTCCTCTTACCTGATGTGTTCTATTCCTCTCGTGATTTTTTTCTTTGAGGAAATACGTATGCAATCGTACACTTTCTATTCGCATTCTAGCTTCTCTCGTTCTGCGAATATAAGTGTGTGTGACACAGTGTCAAAAGCACTTTTAAAATCTCGCGCTAACACTATGTGTTCTCCTCCTGTAGGAATATTGCTCAGTACCTCCGTCTTAGGTCAAAGAAATATGCCCTGAGTGGATAGAAGTCTCCTAAAGTCGTACGTTTGGACTGATAGGAGACTGTGATCTTCGGAGCCTTGTGGGTATTACTGTGAATTTTGTGAGCCTCGTATGAATCACTTTTTCAGAAAGTTTCCCTAGGCAGGATGTGAGAGATATCGTACTTCAGTTTGGCACTCTGAGAGGTTTGCCGGCTTCTGAAATAAGTATGATTGTGGCATCTTTTCACTTTTTGTAGAAGGCGCTGAGTCTCCCAGACCTGCTCGTTGAAGGTTTCGACTAAGCGCTCAAGCTGCTAGTTGCTTAAATTGTGAAGTATGGGATAAAACCACACTCTGCGGGTGCTGAATTTTTCTCAAAAACTTGTGTAGCCGTGAAAAGCTCTGGTTAGGTTAAAAGGTCATCTAACGTGTCACTTTATGTGCCTATTCAAGCGCGTGTAACATACTGCGCATATTTTGTTCCGATCTATCCTCCTTAAGATCCTGCAGCAACTTGGCGTTGTCGCCTTAGTTGGTGCCCGTTAGTGTTCTAAGGGCTCACGTGGTTGCAGTCTTTGTATTTTTGGGATCAAGAATACTTCTCAGCGTGGCCCAGGTGTTCGCTGTCGATAGGGTTCCCCTTAAAGAATGAGTAAATTAGGCACTGTTTTCATATTATAAAGGAGATTTATTGAGCACAAAAGTTGATGCTTTGAAGGCTTGAAAGGCAATGCACCAGCCGCAATTTTCGAGCTCGGGCCGCTGATGCACGCTTGATGCTGCTGCCTCTGCGCCGGAGTACTTCCTCTTCTTTACAATGGCCCCACGGAGAAAAAATGAGCCATCCTGGCGACTTATTCCTGATCACGCGGTGTTGAACCGTGGTACTGCTTGAGCCTCTGGACGTGTACAACCTCGCGGTTGCGACGTCGCAAGTCTGATGGTGGCGTAAGAGGCTCAATGATGTAGTTTACTGGCGAAGTTTGTTCGAGAATACGATATGGCCCATCGTACTTTGGCAGAAGTTTGGAAGAGAGCCCAGGTGTGCGATGAGGCACTGACAGCCACACAAGAGCACCCGGAAGAAAAAACGGGAGTTGAGGTCTGGGCATCTTGAATTGCTTTTTGCCTGTTTTGGTCATCGCTTGTGAAGCGACGAGCTAACTGGCGGCATTCTTCTGCGTGTCTGGCGGCGTCCAAGATCGGTAGGCACTCGAACGTGTCCGGTCGATAGGGCAGAATGGTGTCAATTGTGTGGGAGGGGTGACGGCCGTAGAGGAGGTAAAAAGGGGAGAAGCCTGTTGTCGTTTGCGTTGCCGTATTATAGGCGTATGTAATGAATGGGAGGACTAAGTCCCAGTTAGAGTGATCAGGCGTCACATACATAGATAGCATGTCCCCGAGAGTACGATTAAAGCGCTCGGTAGCCCCATTGATTTGAGGGTGGTAAGCGGTACATGTGCGATGTACAATAGCACACTCAGCGAGCAATTTTTCAATGACCTCGGACAAGAAGGCGCGGCCGCGGTCACTGAGGAGGTCTTGAGGGCCTCCATGACGCAACACAAAATGACGCAGTAGGAAAGTGGCAACCTCCTGTGCTGTAGCCGTTTGAAGAGCAGCGGTCTCAGCATAGCGCGTTAGGTGGTTGATAGCAACTATTATCCACCTGTTGCCAGTCGGAGTCAATGGAAGTGGCCCATAAATATCTATTCCAACCCGTTCGAAGGGTCGGGAAGGGCATGGTAAAGGGTGCAGTTCACCGGCGGAGGTGTTTGGTGGAGATTTTCGGCGCTGACATTCGGCACAAGAGCGGACGAAGTTGCGGACAAATATCGCGCCAGTAGTAGCGATGTCGAAGCCTTTCGTAGGTCTTTAAGACTACTGCATGGTCACATTGTCGGTCAGCGTGGAAAGAGGAACAAATCTGTCACCTCAGGATTCGTGGAACGACGAGCAGCCACTTGCGTCCCTCTGGTGCGTAGTTGCGTCGATAGAGAAGCGTGTCACGTATCGAGAAGTGTGGAACTTGGCGCCGGAACGTTCGCATCTTTGGGAGTTCAGAAGTGTGGGAGAGATGATTGAGGAGAGAAGCAGTCCACGGGTCATTGCGTTGTTCTATAGCAATGGTGTCAAAGTCAAGCGATGACAATGTGGAATCGCAAGCGGAGTCAGCTGTGGCATTCTGGGACAAGGGGAACGGGAAAGGGTGTCGGCGTCAGCATGCTTCCTTCCTGACCGATAAACCACGCGTATGTCGTAATCTTGAATTTTCAACGCCCAGCGAGCGAGGTGGCCAGATGGGTCTTTTAACGTCGAAAGACAGCACAGCGCGTGATGGTCGGTCACGACGTCAAAAGAACGACCATATTGATATGGGCGAAACTTTCCAAGGGCCCACAAAATTGCCAAGCACTCCTTTTTTGTGACGCTGTAGTTGCTCCAGCCTTGGTAAGTGTGCGACTAGCGTATGCCACGACGCATTCCTGATGCTCCGGTTTACGATGTGCGAGACCAGCACCCAGGCCTACACCACTGGCGTCGGTGTGGATTTCAGTCGGAGCTTCAGGATCGAAATGGCGTAAAATGGGTGGCGTCGTTAGAAGCCGTCGCAAGGTGGTGAAAGTCTCGTCGCAGGCAGGAGACCACGATAAGAGGTCTTTACAGTTGCTGAGAAGCTGCGTGAGAGGTGAGAGACGCGAAGTTTCAGACGAATCGCCGGAAATAGGAACAAAAGCCGATGAAACTTCGAAGTTCTTTGATGGTGGCAGGTTTAGGAAACGCCGTAACAGCTCGCCATTTCTTGGGATCTGAGGGGACGCCTTCCATGAAAACAACATTGCCCAAAATGTTCAGTTGACACATGGCAAATCGACATTTTTTGAGGTTTAATTGCAAACTGGCGTTAGTTAAGCAAGTGGAGACGTGCTGAAGGCGATGTAAGTGTGTGTCAAAGTTAGGGGCGAAGACCGCGATATCATCGGTAACACAAGCATATCTTCCATTGTAGTCCAAGCAGGATGTTGTCCATCATTCGTTTGAACGTTGCAGGTGCATTGCTAAGTCCGAAGGGCATGACGGTGAATTCATATAAGCCGTCTGGCGTGAAAAAAGCGGTTTTGGGGCGATCGGCTTCCGCCATGGGCTCCTGCCAGTAGCCTGACCGCAAGTGTAACGAGGAAAAGAACTCGGCACCCTGTAAACTGTCCAAAGCATCGTCAATGCATGGCAGTGGATAGACATCCTTCAGCGTGATCTTGTTCACTTGCCGGAAATCGACACAGAAACGAATAGAACCGTCTTTCTTTTTGACAAGGACCACCGGAGACGCCCATGGGCACTGTGAAGTTCGAATGACGCCTCTGCAAAGCATGTCGTCTACTTGGTCAGCAATGACGCGGCGTTCTGTAGCGGACACGCGATATGGTCGTTGTCGCAGCGGTGAGTGGGACCCAGTGTCGATGCGGTGTTCTACTGCTAAGGCACGGCCGAGAGATGTTTGTTCAATGTCGAAAGATTGGCGGTAGCTCTCAAGAATGGTGAGGAGTTGGGAACGCTGCGAAGATGTCAAATCTGCAGCGATGAATGGTTGAAATATGTTCGCCGACGTTGAGTCAGCCGGTGAGACGACAGCCAGTTCACAGACGGAGGTAGAAGGCACCTCATCGGGGACGGATATAATTCTGGAAGAACTGATTGTCTCGACGTGGCCAAGGCACTCGTGACAAAGTAGGGATAAAAACGACAACTCATGATTATAAACCGGCATTGTGGTTGAGCCTTCTACAAGGTCGAGAGCAGCAAAAGGCAGGGGGAGGGCGCTTCGGGCGACGAATATTGGAGATGGTGTAAAGAAGACCGTGCCGTCGGATATGGCGCTGCATGAAACTGGCACGAACGCAAAAGAGCATGGAGGGATGTAGGTGTCATCGCTAACGACAAGTTTAGCGGCAGACTGGGTGTCGACGGACGCTTGGTCATCCAGTGAGCAAAATTCAACCTCAGCCCTAGCACAGTCGATTACGGCATTATGACGCGACAAAAAGTCCCATCCCAAGATAATATTATGGGAGCACGATGAAAGAGCCATGAACTCTATCGTATACAGAACGTCCTGAATTGTCACGCTGGCAGTACATACTTCGGTCGGTTGAACAGGTTGAGCACTGGCTGTGCGAAGCGATAATCCGGATAAAGGCGTCGTAACCTTACGAATCGAGCGGCAAAATCCGGCATCAATAACAGAAACAGCTGCACCGGTATCTACAAGAGCGACAGTAGGGATATTTTCGACGAACACATCAATAACATTGGTAGGTGACAAATGAGGACTTGGGCAAACCGAAACTTGCGCAGTTCTTGCCTCAGGAACTGCGTCGTCTAGTTTTACTCCTCGTTAGGCGCGGGCTGTCGACGCATAGGAGAAGGCGAGCGGTGGCGTGGAGAGGGCGAGCGAAGACGTCCCGACCGAGGGCGGTGGTCGTCCTGGTAGCGGGCTGGCATTGGAGTGGAGGAACCGTATCGCGCGTTGGAGTCAAGCGGGAAGAAAGGCTCACGGTGGTTTTCATTGGTGATATGCATCCGGTGGCGGCAATACCTTGCGACGTGTCCGTGGTATCGACAAGCGTAACATATCAGGCGATTGTCGAGGGTGCGCCACAGGTTGGCGGTGTTAGTGCTGGTCCAGTGAACTGGAGCTGGGGGATAGCTCGCGCGAGGCTGGAACAGAGGCGCAGGCGCCTTGCCAGTTGGCAAGGCTGCAGCCGCGGCGTAGGTGAGAGGAGCAGCCACAAGATTAGGCTGCGAGCAGCTGGTAAGGCCTCGGTGACCTCTCCTTGAATGACGCCACGTAGAGACGATGGTAAAGCTGTGGTAGGTTCTGGTGTGAAAGGCACCAAGGAAAGCGGTCGTGCGACTTCTTCGCGGACAAATGCTTTTATTTCGGCTATTAGTGACGCTTGGGCATGACCACTGATCACACTAGACAGCGATGCCAAATCGTGTGCAGGAGGACGTCTTGTCAGAGCTCGCTGCTTCCCCAATTCATCGTAGCTTTGGCAGAGGCTAATTACGTCGTTAACAGTGGTCGGGCTTTTCGCCAAGAGCATTTGAAAAGCGTCGTTGTCAGTCCCTTTAAGGGTGTGCTTACATTTTTCAGCTTCCGTCATTGCGGCGTTCACGCGTCTGCACAAATCGACGACGTCTTCTGTGTAAGTTGTGAAGGTTTCACCCGTTTCTCGTGCGCGTGTGCGTAAACGTTGCTCGGCACGAAGTTTTCGAACGGCTGGTTGATCGAAGACTGCTACAATCGACGTTTTAAACTGTGGCCACGTTCGGACGTCTGCCTCGTGGTTTCTAAGCCAAAGGCTGGCTACACCCGCGAGGTAGAACGACACGCGTGTCAACTTGTCCACGTTCGTTCATCTGTTTAAAGCGCTCACCCGTTCGAAAGTTGAGAGCCCATCTTCAACGTCGTTTTCATCTTTTCCACTGAAGATTGGAGGCTCTCACTAAGGAACACTGCCTGGACAGGTGGCTGGAAAAGATGGAAGCATCTGCTGATCGGCATCTGGCATAGCAGAAGGTAGCCGTCGAGAACGGAGTTCCAGGATGGTAGCGGGAAGGTGTAAGGGACGGTACCCGGCACGGCTCCACCAATTATAAAGGAGATTTATTGAGCAGAAAGGTTGATGCTTGGAAGGCTTGGAAGGCGATGCACCAGCCGCAATTTCCGAGCTCGAGCCGCTGCTGCACGCTCGATGCTGCTGCCTCTGCGCCGGAGTACTTCCTCTTTTTTACATTATTGTAGTGTACGCGCGTATTTGCCTGGTGCGGTGGGTCTGCAATGCTTATTCGTAATTTGCTGTTCTGCCTTTGCTGTTTCTATTAATAGAGAGTCCTTGTTTCCATTCCCAGGATTTTAGCAGGTGCGAGACGATTACGGGGTTTTAGTAGTTAGTAGAATTTTCCTGGTACAAGCTTCAATGGCCTCCTTAAGGCCCAGCACCCATTCTTCCACGCTTTCTGGCGTAGTTGAAGGGAATGGGTATTCATGATATAATGGGCAATCTGTTATAGACGCATAACCAAGTCCGCGTTTGAGTTTTGGAGTGTGATAGAGAAGGTTAGGATAAGGTCGTCGCTTCCCATGTTTTTATATAAGGTCTGCCAGTACCAAGCTCGTAAATTGAAAGAAAAGGCGAGGTCTGGGCACGTATCAGCACTTACGATATTTCCTGTCGTAGTAGGAGTGCAGGGAAGCGTTTCCGGCTGTCGGCCTGTATTTCTACGGCATTAACAAGTAATCTTCCTTTCGATGCATCTCTTTTTAGCCCGTGTTGATGTGTTGTGCATTAAAGTAGTCCACAAAGGTTAGTTTGTCTTTACTATGAGGTGTCCCATGGCGTGGGTATTTCTTGGCGCGAAATCCGTGCCTCAATTGTTAGGTGTGCTATAGATATAACTATGAAGGGTTTGGTCCGGCCTCGCTTTGTTGGAAGAAGTTTCTCTATATGGTGTTGTGTCTGACTGCCAGGGGCATACCTAACGTTCGACGCGATTCCTTTGATCACTAGCATTGTAACCTTCGAGTAACTCGAATTGTAATGCGTATAGTAGTCACGCAATCAAACAGTGCACTTGCCAATTTCTTGTAGACGTATAATGTCTGGCATAACAATCACTGTGCCGACGTAGCACTGTAAGACCGCCGCTTTGTTATGGAAAGTGTCACAAATCAATTGCCATATTTTAACGGTGTCTTTATTTTAGCACTACTGGTGGCCATGGCTTGTATCCCTCACTGCATACATGGAGTCAGAGACAACACCTTATTTGGCTTTTCGAAGAGTGGGTGCGCTGGGACTAACTTCAGCAAGCTAACTGTTTAGTAGTTTTTGGTAGTGGCAGACTCATTGACTTCCTCTTTTAATTTTTGAAAAATTGTTATGCAACTGTTTCTGAAAACTTTGCATAGCCTGCATTAGCATCACTTCTATCAGATTTTCAGAACAAAAATTTTGTTCCACGTTTTCGGCTTTCGGTTGTTCTACTTTAACCGTTTGTTTATTCTGCCCTCTTTAAGAAGCCATTTCTTCTATGATCTCGTCTAGCGTGTGTTTGGGCATCTGATTTGCTGCCAAGACTCTCTGATTCTCAGAATTTTATCTTATGGGAGTCCAACTAAAGCTCTTCCCGCACAGCCCACCTTTGTATGGCTGATGTTCTCCGTGGTTTCTCCTGAAGTCCTCGACTCAAGATTGATCCGTAAGAAGTAGGGTTTATAGAGTTGGTGGTGCCCTAATTTGTGTCTCTTTCTTTCAATCTTGGTCGCGATTGTGAGCGTGATGTAGCCTAGGACACCTTTGGCCTCATGGATTGTGGTGATCGAAACCAACCTCTCTGTTTTTCCTCGATTTCTGGGTGCAGTGAGGGCCATTCCTTGTCTTCTTTCTCCGAGTCCTCCGAGTTGAGCCACCTTGGTCGAGGTGGTGATGGCTTGGCTGTGTTTCTCCAAGGGTTCATGTTGGATGTCTTTGCGGATATGCTGGAATGTGTTTGGAGTTTGTCTTCTTTTACTTTCTTTTTCTTCTGCTAAATGTACTTCCTCACAAGAGGTGTAGGTTGGGAGGCAATCATGGTTTGCCTGGGGTTTTCGCATGCCACATTCGGGACACACTGGGAGATCAGGCTGTGAGCAAACGTCTGTGCGGTGCCCGGTTTGTCGGCAGGCTTACCAGTATGAAATACTTCCCTATTATGGGCTACACGGCAACTCACCACCCATGTAATATACATATCGTGGTATGACTGGCCTGAAGAAGGTGATGACAGTGGTTTCGATATCGCCGAACATATTTGTGCTCTTAGTATATCGACTCCTTGCGTGTAGATTTCTGGGTTTTCGCAGCATTTCAGCAGAGGTGTGAGGCATAGGGCCGTGTATTAGCCCTTTGTCTGTTCCCTATCCAGTGGCCACGTATGCATTAACTGCATGCTTTCTTTCACGAACGCTTAGCTCTTTTATGCGACGGATGTGGTCCACGTGACTTTGACCGACGTCGAGAGAATAAAGATGTTTGACCTTGCCTTTACGTGTAGAAGAAACTTGTCCCATTTACAGGGCTCCAGCAGGCCGTTATGATGGATTCAATGAGTTGCGGGTTTGTAAAGTTTCTCAGTGGTGGTTCCTGATGCAGGCCAATCACCACTAGAAAAACGAATCCTCCTTCGGTAGCGGTGGCTGTTTCCGGGAGAACGGTTTCCGTCTGGCTAAGGGTGTCATCTTTAAAGTTGTGGCTGGCTCGTGTTGCCTTCGTTTTCTCGCACGTTGGACTTCAGTTTCTTGCCTTGTGAATTAACTTTCTTCTAACGTATCATTAGCACCACTTGCGAGCCGCAATCGTCACCTGCTAAGTTTCTGACTTGTCCTTTCGCGGGCCTTTGAGGGATGGGTTGGCTACTGTGCACTAGTGTATCCGCGTAATGGTAATCCATGCCACACGCTCGTCTTCGGAAGAACTAACTGGCTGCACCGATGCCATGCTCCACATAGTAATCCCTAGTGGTGCCACAGTAGCTCGCCGACGGCACCGTCTGTTTCAGGCACGCCATCGGCGTTTCCTCGCCCAAGCTGCCACTTCCCTTACTCGAAGGTAGGCTCAGGGCCTCGTAGGCTCAGGGCCTTGAAGGTAGGCTCAGCGCATCAAGTCACGTCACAAGTGAGACATTAGCGCTATCTGGCGGTTATCTTGTAAAACGAAGCTTGAGTCTCATATGGGCGTGCGCGCACGTTTCAGAGCATCATCTTATTACCTCTACACTTAGAGGTGATAAAGCATAGAACGCGAGGCAACGAGTAGGTGCCACCACCGTGTCATCTTAGCAAAACGTTGGAAACACTTGCCTTTTCGTGCAAGCGTTGCATGGTCAGCGCAGCATGATAAACGCTGTGGTCCTTACAATTACCTATGGATGCTTTTCTAGTAAAAGATGCACGTACAGAATATATACGTGTTGTTATGGTGCCTCTGATAGGCGCAACATTTGCTTTTTAGTTGACAATCACACAAGTATGAACGCTGAATTTTGAGCAACATTGGTGGGTGCTGCGAATGGGGTCAGCCTTTTGGGGTATGGGTTGGTGCTGTTTAGAGTATCCACTATCGTTAAGGGTGGACAAACAGATAATTGTACAGATAGACCAAAGCTTTTTGCGTCGAGGGTCCCCAAGAAAGACAATCGTCTTTAAAAGCGGGGTGATGACAAAAGAACACGGACACCGAATGACCCTGCACCGACACTAAAAGTCCAGGATGCCGCCGTCGTGACGTAGTCAGAGTAGAGAGCCTGCATGTGACGTCACGTTAAAACATGCATAAAGCCACATTACACAATTCTCATCAATTACACAAGACTACACAATTTTCATCGCAAAACGCGCGTGCAGTTTTCGAGAAGCTTCCGGACTTTAGTAGATCATTTAGTAGATCAGTAGATCAAATGACGACGCGCTTCGCCGCTTGTCAGTAGTTGATCAACGGCCGACGCTCCGTTCACTGCTATCTGTGCAAGACTGCTACTGTAATCGAAATTTCCGTTTACCGGGCACAGGTTCGCCCAAATAAACAGTTAAGTACCAATATAAAGTCTTCTGTCTTCGGTCACGTCACGACCCCGTGACATCTGGTGGAGGTGCTGCTTCGTTCATGTACCGGACGCCCCCGTCAAGCCTTGAACCCAGCCCACGTCGCGGAGAAGACTCCGACGCCAACCATGAGCAGCGAACGAGCCACCGACAGCAAGGGCTACCACCGGAGTACGGGCTTCTACAAGACAAGGCACGGAAGACCAAGGCTATGACCGCGACTGCAGCGACAATGACAACCGCAGCATCCCAGCCCACGATGGTCATGCATCAACCTAGAGAACCGCCAATTTTCCATGGGTCATCGTTCGAAAACCCGGAGTCCTGGCTAGAAACATACGACCGTGTAACCGCTCTCAACCACTGGGACCATGACGAGAAGCTCCGTCGTGTGTTCTTCTATTTGGAAGACACCGCAAGGACCTGGCTCGAAAATCGGGAGTCCACGCTCCGAACGTGAGATGTTTTCTGCGGCGCATTCCTGCAAACTTTCGCGAGCGTCGCTCGCAAAGATAGGGCTGCTGCTTTAATAGAGACCCGGGTTCAGCTACCAAATGAAAATGTCGCCATTTTCACAAAAGAACTGACCCGACTATTCCGTCACGCTGACCCAGACATGCCTGAGGAGAAAAAAGTTTGTTTCCTCATGCTAGGGGTCAAACAGGAGCTCTTCGAGGGACTGATGAGAAATCCACCGAACACCATCCAAAAATTTGTAGCCGAAGCGACCACTATCGAAAAGACCCTGGACCTGCCCACCAGACAGTATAATCGTCACCTGACTACAGAATGCGCTGCTGCTCGAGCCAGTAACTCCGAAGACCTGCGCGAAACGATCCGAGCAATTGTGCGGGAAGAGCTGCGCAAGCTGTTGCCTTCGGCGCAGCCTCAAATGTATTCGATCGGCGACATTGTGCGAGAAGAAGTTCGGCAATCGCTTCAATTTCCCCAAGCACCGCTGCCCGAGCCAGAAGCTATGAGCTACGCCGCTGAAGTGCGACACAACGCTCCTTCCCGTCCACGCCAAAACGCTGCCCCATTGCACTTCCGTGCGCCATAACACTCCTCCATGTCCACGCCAAAACGCCGCCCCATTGCACTTCTGAGCAGGCTTGGCTTGGTTCCTCTGAGCAGGTTCCGCAGAATCGGCGAGGGCGAAATCACTGGTGGCTTCGACAATCTCTTCGATGTATGCGACCGTTGTTCCTTTGTTCACATGTTTGTACTCATTGCTGAAATTCGTGAGCATAACCGTTGCTTTGCCTCCCCCACAGCTGTGCAATTCCTCTTGCGACGCAAATATTTCAGGTGACCAACAGATGCTGACTGCCTTCAACGACGCCTTCAGAGTCAGGTGATTTAGGAGCGCCGACTGAGATAATGACGCTTGAGCGAGGCGAAATGGTGACCTGTTCTTCCAGCACATTCAAGGCATGGCTTCCTGACGGCGTGCGCGGCGGTAGTGCTTCTTCTGTGGATAACGCTATCGACTTTGTTTTTTAGGTTGATGACAGCACCATGGAGGCATAAGAAGTCCAAGCCAAGGATGACATCTCTCGAGCAACGCTGTAGGACTACGAAGTCTGTAGGATAAATACGGCCGTTAATGGTGACTCTCGCTGTGCAGATTCCTGCAGGCGTTATGAGTTGACCTCCGGCTATGCGTATTTCAGGGCCTTCCCAAGCTGTCTTAACTTTCTTTAACATCGCGGCGAACGACCCACTGATGACTTAGTAGTCGGCTCCAGTATCGACGAGAGCGGTCACACTGTGGCCGTCGATAAGAACGTCGAGGTCGTTAGTTCGCCGTCTCGCATTACAGTTAGGGCGTGGCGTCGAGTCGCGGCTGTGTCGGCTTGTTCCGCTGCTTCCATGTTGCGTCGTCAGGTCACCTTCGATAAGTGAGGTTTCGTCGTCAAGGCTTTGCCTGGTTGGTTTTGTGTTCGGAAAGCTCCGTCGCGGCGACGTCGTCGTCGGAGGATCTTCGGTAGTTCGTCGCACAGCAACCGCACCTCCATCAGTTGCTGCCCTTAGTTTCCCGGATACGGGCTAAGAGACCGGCCCGCGTTTGAACAGAACTCCTGCAGACCCTGCACGACGATCCGACGGCAGGGCACCTCGGTGTTTCTCGCACGCTCGCGAGGATACAAGAAAGGTACTACTGGCCACGTCTTACCCCCGACGTCACTCGTTATGTGAAGACATACCGGGACTGTCAGCGACGCAAGGCACCGCCAACAAGGCCAGTGGGTGGGACTTCTGCAGCCGATTGAATCACCTTGCCGACCTTTCCAGCAGATTGGTATGGGCCTACTGGGGCCGTTCCCGACATCGGCTTTTGTAAACAAGTGGATCATGGTAGCTACCGACTACCTCACCCGCTACACCAAGATAAAAGCCCTTCCCAAAGGCAGTGCATCTGAGGTAGCTAAGTTCTTCGTCGCAAATTTCGTCCTACGTCACGGCGCCCCGGAGGTTCTTATCACCGACAGAGGAATGGCATTTACTGCCGACTTAACTCAAGCGATCTTGGCATACAGCCAAACAAACCACCGCAGGGCGACAGCATACCACCCATAGACCAACGGCCTCACCAAGCGGCTTAACAAGACAATCGCCGACATGCTGGTAATGTACGTCGATGTCGAACACAAGACGTGGGACGCCACTCTTCGGTACGTGACCTTCGCATACAACACGGTGGTGCAGGAGACGACGCAGATATCTTCATACAAATTGGTCTATGAAAGGAGCCCGGCAACGACGCTCGATGCCATGTTACCCAACGTCACCGACGAAGAAAACCTCGATCTGAGTGAGTACCTTCAACGCGCTGAAGAAGCCCGAGAACTCGCGCGTCCCCGTATCAAGAATCAACAGACGACCGACAGCCGCCGTTACAATCTTCGACGACGCTTCGTGGAATACAAGCTCAGTGAACATGTTCGGGTATGGACGCCGATACGCATACGTGGACTAAGTGAAAAGCTTCTACGACGGTACTTCGGACCATACAGGGTGGTTCGACGTCTCGGCCCACTTGATTACGAGGTCGTCCCCGACGGCATCACAAACTTTCAACGACACCGATCGCGATCTGAAGTCGTCCATGTCACGTGCTTCAAGCCGCTTCATGCGCGTTAACCAATGTGAAACAGTGTTTTTGGTATTATCAGAGGAGGGCAATGCCACGTTCCATTTCTCAAGTTTTGTTATCGCCCCAAAACACTACACAATTCTCAGCGCGAGACGCGCGTGCCGTTTTCGAGAAGCTTCCGGACTTTAGTAGATCATTTTGATAAGATCACGCCCACTCTGTGAACTGTACAGATCATTCTGGAATCTACGCCACCACCAGCGATAACGCTAGAACATTCGATGGCAAGAGTATAAATGCAGACGAACTTCACCGCTTGTCAGTAGTTGATCGACGGCCGACGCTCCGTTCACTGCTATCTGTGCAAGACTGCTACTGTAATCGAACTTTCCGTTTACCGGGCACAGGTTTGCCCAAATAAACAGCTAAATACCAACATAAAGTCTCCTGTCTTCGGCCACGTCACGACCCTG
Source organism: Rhipicephalus microplus (assembly GCF_043290135.1). Taxonomy (NCBI): domain Eukaryota; kingdom Metazoa; phylum Arthropoda; class Arachnida; order Ixodida; family Ixodidae; genus Rhipicephalus; species Rhipicephalus microplus. The sequence continues at coordinate 115,653,022 of NC_134702.1, forward strand.
TGACAATATCTTCTATTACTTGTCGCCATAATAAAGAACAACGAAAAGATAAGTTATTGGTGGTAAAAAAAAATTGAACTAATATTTGTTGCGAACGCATCGAGAGCAAGAAGTGTCGCTAGCTTCCACGATGTTGCACATAACGTGTGTAGCAAAGTATAGATGGTGCTTAGTTGGCGGAAATTTCTAGCGCAAAAGAAAACCATTCACAAAACAAGAGGGCAAGAGGACGTTACTTTCTTTTAACATTATTTGAGGCATCACCAACAATCAAAACCATAAAAGCATACATGCACACACAGTCAAATGCATTGACAAATACGTTTTCACTTACAAGAACTTAGCAGATTATTCATCTTCTGCCTTACAAAGATTCATCAATGTCTTACTGAGGCACATACCCCCTCGCTTCCTGTTATGATATTCTTCTAGAAACTCTCTTGAATATCGATTGTCTTATGAGTCTGTTTATTGCAATCCAAATTCCATAAACGTGCATCATCGAAGCAATAAAAGGTTGCTAAGTTAAATGCATGAATTCCTCAAAGAGTGCAGCACACACACTTGCTAAGAACACAGCCATGTCAGAAAAAATAACATTTACTACGTACGTATTACTGGCGACACTACTGACCGTAATATTCCTCCAAGCGATTGACCTCCAGCGTGCTTTGCGGAGGACCCACATGGAACTTCAAATTGGCAAGCTTCCTGAGGGCGACCCCAAGCGTTTTCCCTCTGATCCATTGAGATGACAGGAACGCTCTTTTAAATGCCTGGCGGATGTGCTGGGTCATATTTACGGCTTCACTCAACATCTCGGGCCGAACCACTATTCAGAAAACGATAGCAATGTACATTAGTATTTTTTGGCAGCTAACGTCGTTGCAACACGAGATTCGCATTATCTAAATGGTGCAGAGGAACAAGAGTTCAAGCAGTAAAAATTCACGTTACCGTAATACATATATACATACATACATACATACATACATACATACATACATACATACATACATACATACATACATACATACATACATACATACATACATACATACATACATACATACATACATACAAACAAACAAACAAGAAACTTCTAGGTATTCACCAGAATATAGCGCAGTACAGAGATTGCAAGACAAGACATTTTCGATACACCTGCTACACTTGCGGAACGTCCAGCCACCTTGAACTGGTGGCTGCGTTGATATTTGTGAACCTTGTCAATCAAAAGCAAATATAACACATATCAAAGGCGCAACATCAAGACATAAGTATTAGGTGGTCTGTTTCTTTACAAGAAATACACAAATACGTCTGTCCCGCATGTGGCGTTCTTCTGTCGCGAGAAACGCTGTATGCGTTTTGAGCTCTAATAGCTAGCGTGCCTGGTTAAAAATACTATGAAGGACAATAAATGTAAGCTATCTGTAACAGAAAAGCCGTCTTACAAACATATAATATAGGAATGTTCCAACTTATCAACAAGTTCTCCTGAGACCCTCCGGGAGCAGTAGCGGCTTGTGCTGCTATGCTAAGAGGTTCAAGACAAAAAAAATTGGCAGCATATCCATGAAGTGAATGATGGAGAGTGTGGCGAAACATTCGTCCGTCCAATCGTATTTACTTACGTCCGTCCATGCGTCCGTCTGTGTGACCGTCCTTGCGTGCGTCTGTTTGTGCGTCCATCCCTGCATTTGTCCATGCATCCGCCCCTGCGTCCGTTCATGCGTCCATCCATGCATCTGTCTGTGTGTCCGCTCGTCCAACTATTCAACACTTCCAGTACCACCATGTCGCATACATCATATATTTCCCATATAGAAGCACTGCCATCCAGCGGACATTCCAAACACTAAACGAGAGGTGGTACACGCACACTTTCATACGGCTTGCGCTTCGGGTCTACTTCCCACCTTTAACCACCTCGAGTTCATTGTATATACTAGTTCACTGTATTCATGGCACTGGTGCCCAACGCTCGCTAATCCTTTCTAAAACCAAGGAGGTTACACCCAGCGAGTATAACGTGTGTTTAGAGAAATTTATTCTCATGGAAAGTGAACATTATTACAATCAAACAGAACAACGTGACAGGGCACAATATCACAGATACACCAAAAGTTCTTACAAAAAGATGTGTTTACATATGTACACGGAACACAAATACACAGATACACAAGAACTCTTACAAAAAGATATGTCTACATAAGCACAATACATGGTAAATGAAGAACACACAAATGAAATATAAGGATCTCTATGTTAGGTATTTACATAGTATTTACAAAGAATTTGTGCGAGTACTAAACAAAGATTAACCTACCAATGCCAGGCAGACCTGAAAACAAGCTTTACACGACTCTTGCAGACGAACACAAAAAAAGTGCCGCCACATCCACGAAGTGAATGATGATGAGTGGGCGAAGCTCCGGAGGTAAACCCGGTAAACCATGAATCCTCCGTACATTTTGCCCACTCGATTTTATTGCACCGCTCCCCCTAGCGTACGTCGCCGCACTATATCAAACGATGACACGCGCCATATGTGGCATCATTCCTATTTTATAACACCTCGCATCTTTCATAATCAACTACACGTACCGCCGTCTAGTTTATAACATCTTGCATCTTTTGGATGGATGGATGGATGGACGGACGGACGGACGGACGGACGGATGGACGGATGGTCGGATGGATATGGCTGCACCCTTTAGATCGGGTGGTGGCTTGCGTAATACTTAATGCCGTCAGCTACAAGTACCGCCATCTAGTGAACACTGCAAGAACTGAACGAGAGGTGGCTACATACAGGGGACGCACAGCCCACGCCTTAAGGAGCTTCGCTCCTAAATGTGCAGGACCCGTGTCGAAGGAATTCCTTCTCACCCAGAAAGAAGAGTTCCTCCGACAACACAGATAAAATTTCTTTGTACAGTCGCTCCAAAATCGGGAAGAGAGCACGGTGGCGACGATCTACTGCAACAACCTCACAGCGGTTATGCCAGAGACAGTAGGCACCAGCAACAATGAGAAGGCAGGCGAAGCGTACTCGAGAACAACGTCCGGAAGAAACAAAGCGGTTTACTCCGAGGCCACGAAATCCTGCATGCAAAGCCCTCCAGAAAACACGAGCAACAACGCATTGTCCTAAAATATGCTGTTTTTTCCCGTACAGAGTAGTTCGGACATGTTGATGACTGGACCATTCTCCGCCTTTCGAGGTGGTCAAGGGTAGGAAGAACGCCCCACCCCAGCCGCCACATGAAGTCCCGGAAGTGGCCAGACAGAAATGATGCCGTCAGCGTGCTCCAAGACACACGACTAGAGCGGGTGTGACGTGCCGGAGAAACTAACCGGAGCAACAAAGCGGCTGGTGTATCAACAATAGGATTGTCTAACACATCTACCTCAGGGCAAGTCGACTGAATATGACGAAAAAACGCGACAGCTGTTGCATAAAACGGAGGAAGTGTTACAGATTGCGGGCCCCGATTAAGGTGCACATTAGGCATTAAACACCACAGATGAGTGCCTAGAAATTATTGTGCCAGAGTTCGTGCTGGAGAATCCTCCCTTTGTACGAGGCGCAAAAGGAAGCCCAGGGCCAATAGCTGGCATCGTATTGATACCGAAGAGAAAGCAAAACCTCCATGGGAACGCTACTGTCCTAACGCCGCATGAGAAACCAACTCAGTGCGACCGGACCAAAAGAAGGAACACAAGGCAGACTGCAATGACCTCACGATGCGTAAAGGCGGCTGCTTCACGTGAGAAAGGTACCAAATGCGACCGCAGGACACGAATGAACGGACCGCAGATGGACTGCACATGGACCGCAGATGGACGACAGAAGACCGCATATGGATGGACGGACCTCCGCTCAAAAAGCGGGAAGTCAAAATTCCTGGCATTCTTAATTTTTTGTTTTACTTCATCGAGAGCGTTTGACCAAACGGAGTTACAAACGCCGTAGTGGTTGTATAAAATTCCTGAAATGCGAAGAGACGCAGTCGGCTGAAGAAGAGATGTGGAGCTAAGTCTGGCGTTTGGAAAGCTGATGAACAAATACCGGGATTTAAAGAGGTTTAGCGTGTCACCTGAAATGTCACCATTCTGAAAGAGTAAACGCAGGCTTTGTGAAAGACTATCTTCATCTGAAAGGTAAAGGGTTATGTTGTCAGCAAAAGCTGCGACTTTCACGGCACTGCTACCCTGAAGCAGAAGACCCCGGACATGCGAATCCGCTTCTAGAGCACACAAAAATGGATCAAGGCTGAGGACAAATAGAACAGGAGACGATAGGCATCCCTGAGGGACACCACGTATAATAGAAAAGGAAGCATTCTCCCAACCATCGAGAACTAGTGTGCTTTTTATACCAGAGTATGCATGTCTAAGTGCATTCCACAAAAGTACCAGGAAAATTAAGGGCTGTGAGCACTCTAAAGATATACATGTGCTGTAGTCGGTCAAATGCTTTTTCTTTGTCCAAAGACACAAGGAGACCACGCGCAGATCACGACAGAATACAGGCTATGATATCCTGAGTGGTAAATGAGAAGCTGTGTATTTCTCGTCCAGACATAGATGAAGCCTGGTGATTACCCACCAGAGTGTTCAACAGAGCCCTCAAACGTTGAACGATCGCCGTCGCGAATATCTTATAGTCAACGTTAAGAAGCGTGATAGGCCTCCAATCTTCAGCATTAACAGAGGAAGCATCACCTTTTGGAATAAGCACAAAGCACCCAATTCGAAAACTTGATGGAAAGACACCATCCTCGAAACATCCCCGGAAAACCGCGGTTAAGGCAGTGCCAAGCTCATTAGAAAATGACAAGTAAAATTCAATTGGAAAACCGTCTGGCCCAGGGGCTGGCCCCCGTTTCATAGATTGTAGTGCTGCCTTTACCTCTTCGACTGATGGAGGGACGTGCAGAGAATCAGCAGCTTGTTGAGGAACGCGAGGCACACCTCTGAGCATTGGCGGTATTATATCACAGTTTATTCGCATGGCCAACATGACATCTCTTCAAAATATGCCAGAAAAAGAGGTCGATCACGCGTTGGAAGTGGCTGAGTAGGTGGTGCCTGCGTGGTTGCGAAAACAAGTGATTGCGACTGCCCGAAACACAATTGCGTCGCATAGCGCAGCAGCTCGGGGTGGGCACAAGGGTTGTCCCTACAACACCATGCAGCCGCCACCAAAGACGAGGCGGCAATCAAACGCTGGAAGCGTTCTCGTAATTCATGTTGCCAAGCTCGCATCAGGGGAGACGGCGCTGCGGTGTGCAAAGCGATGCTTAAATTCACTGCAGTGTCGGTCAGCTCCTCAGAAACGCTACGACAAAGTGAACGCCCTTCAACTGAGCAGTGCAGGCACCACTGCGTTTTAAGCGCATCCCAACCAAATGAATAAAACGCAGCGAGTGACACCCGTAAAGCACGGGACAAATTTGACCGAGAGCGCACGTCTTGGAGAACGCGAACATCAAGACGCCATGGTTTCTCCGAAAAAGAACGTGGCATTTTTAGTTCTACGAGAATCGCACGATGGTCAGAGATGTACACAGGCGAAGGTGGGATGTGCGGAACACGTAAGTCGGAGACAAACGTCTCTAAAGCATGTGGAATATAAGCCCGTTCGAGTCTGCTGGAGGATGGTCCGCGGCGCCATGTCCAAACAAACGTATTCCCGTGCATACACTATGCGCATCCAGCAATGAAAATTGCTGGACAAGGCGTCGCAGCTCACGTGAATTCCAAGAAGATAGACCCCAGCCAGGGCCTTGCACATCGCATCGGCGTATTTAGCACACAGTTAAAGTCTCCAATTAGAATTACGTGACGACCGTCTAAAAAAACATCCAAATTTCGAAAAAAATTTTGACTGACCGGCTTGTGCAGGCGCATACACACATAGTATCCTCATTCGAAAAGAAAAGTAGCTACAATCTAGAGCCATAATCTACCGACACCGTCATAAACAAAGTGGTGACCTTTCAATAAAGCTCAATTAAATATAGTGATGCCTACTTCCGTAATACGAGTTGTAGTGAAAGAAAAATAGCAATCTAAGTTGAACTTTTGCTTGAAAGCCTTTACGTCGGATAGTGAAAAGAAATAAGTTTCCTGCAGGCACAAAACGTCACAATTTGCAGCACGGGATACACTAATCACCTCTGCCTGCTTTGCCGGACTGCGAAAACATTTTACGTTGAAGGAAATATTAATCAATGCGGTAGCCATCGTAAACAATAAAGACAAATTTGGATACTAAACTCACAGTTCTGACAGGCGCGTAAGTGGGTGCCCCGCAAGCAGCTCAATCACTTCTTACGACCAGGCGACCCACCGGAAGCGCGGGGCTTCCGGGGCCGCATTGAAGTCCGCAGGGGACTTCTGTCTCTGCTTGGGGCCTCCGAGTCACTGCTGGATATTCGGTGGCGCTTGGTGCCGAGGCTTTTGAGCGAAAATGGCACAAAATTCGTCCAAACTGTCCCCGCTGATCTTATTTGGAGTGCGGTCGGTGTCTATCTGCAGGGCCGTGTCACTCCTAGTGCTGCTTGAGTCCTCGTTGATGGAAACCTCGTCACCTTGGGGAAAGGTCTCTTCAATAATAGAAGTACTAACAGAAGATTGGGCAGCCATAGTCATTGGGTGAGCATCAGATAACCCGCCATTATCTGCGACGCGTTCACTGAGAGACGCTTCCCCTGGCGAGGGCTTGACCCTTGGTTCTGAGGGAACCACCACTGGTCGCGGGCCGCCGGATGGATCATTCGCACCTTGAGGGGCTGCCTGGTCCCGGCTGGCTGGAGACACTGCGGGCGTTTGGTGTGGTGTCTGGTGTGGCGTTGTGGTGCACCCAACTTCGTGCTGGCAAATACCCTGGCCTGGCGTCAATAATACGACGTTCTTGTTCTTGCCTGGTCGAAGTGGCGGGTATCTCTTGGAGGCCGCCTCGGAGTACGATGGCCTGGTGGTGCAGGCGACGATGGCATGCGGGTCACGACAACGGCGACATGGCAGCGAGCAGCTCTGCCCGTCGTGGCCATAAATGCCGCACTTTCCACAAAACGGAGCTGTGCAGTTCATGCGGAAGGGCCCATTGTCTCCACATCGACGGTACACTCGCTGGATCCTTTTATCAGCACAGGTCACTCGATGGCCTGCGACCTTGAGGTAATTGGGCACCGGCGACGATGTCTTCATTTCCATCCGCACGAATCTCGTTCCAGTGGTCACGGTTGGGCACGACCCCATGAGTCCTCTGCTGATGTGCAGCACCTTCCTGTAAAGAGACAATGCTTGTGCGAGGACCTCGCTGGGAACGCGGCACAGCAGGAAGAGAACGGTGAATTGAGTGACTTGGAGTCCCAAGGGTACGACAGCAATGCGCTCTCTTCTGATGATGAGGTGGGACGCGTCGACGATTTGAGCCAGAGCAGCTTCACTGGTAACGGTGACTTGGAAATTCCGGCCTCCAAAGTGTTGTACACAGTAGACCTCTTCGATTCCTACTACTGAAGACGTCGCGTCAATGACGTCTTCGGGACTAGTCCCCTCGGAGACGACAACATCAAAGGCGAGCGCCTTCTTTGGGGGCTTGCTTGCCATTACGGGCATCCGCCTGCCCAGGGATGCCCTGAGAAGTTATCGACGACAACGAGGAAACGCGAGCTCCTTACAGCGGCACCCATTCGGCTTTTATTTTCTTAGAGCTTGCGCTTCGCATCTACTTCCCACCTTTCACCACCTCGAGTTCATGGTATATACTAGTTGTATTCATGGCATTGCGGCTCAACGCTCGCTAAACCTTTCTAAAACAAAGGAGGTTGCACCCAGCGAGTATAACGTAGCAACCCTTTCTGGTCAGATAGTGCTCAATTGCCAATGGCTGCTAATGGGGATTGCAGCATGCGCGTTAACTAAACGAATGCTCCTGTCTCTCATTCCCCATTAGCAGTCATTGGCATGTACATTGAGCACTATTTTTTATTGTTCAACAACGAACAAAAGAAATCTACCACCGGCACCTCCTTGGAGGTCACATTGTACCAATTGTTACACACAACGACTACGAGGGACGAACGGGTGCCTCTATAAGGAGCTTCGCCCCTAAAATGGGCTATCCAGCAGGCAAAGGATGCTGTACAGAGACAAGGTCTCCTGGTAACTTCTAGTGTGGTCTAGCCCGAGCCACTAACATGCAGGATACGGAAATAATGTTTATTCATCATCAAGTGAACGAAACCAACGCCTCCTCTATTTTATCAATGCCAGCCAGATGCGCCAGATTCAGCTGTTCATCACCCTTTCCTCTAGTCTTTCCTGCTTTCGCACATCGCCTAGCTTTCGCTGTGCTTTGCTGTCATGGGGGTGAGTGCCCCCTCATGCAGTACCTCACGACGGAAATCATACGAAGTAGTTTTCGTTTAGTTGTGTACAGAACTGTGGGGCAGCGTCTTCCATTTCTCGTGTTCACTACAAGGAGGATTTAAAAAATTGCTTGAGTGGAAATCGTAGCCTAGGAGTGAAGCCGTGCCTCTGGAAAGATGGCGACTGCAGCGGCCACCTTACTAGGGGCATGATAAAGTTTCACCGTTCAGCGATTAAGAACGGAGCGTTTCACTCGCACACCCACCGAGTGTAATGTGGAAACTTTTTTTGGGTCACATAGTGCTCCAAGTGCGTCTTAGGATTACTAGTTTTTCTTAGTGAGCCTCCGATCGGAGGCAAAGGCCTTTGAATATTCAGTCACCTATACTCGTTTTTGTGTGTTATCTCGTTAGGAACAACTGTCTTTTAATGTGGAACTAACGTAGACTTAACACTAACATATGATAGCCACTTGATTTCTAAGTGGGCACTAATAAAAAAGAGCATGTTTCCGCCATCTTGGCAGTGGCAAAAGATGGCTTCAATTCTGCTGGAAAGGCATTGCGGGAGCTTCCACTCCAGCAATTTTTAACATCCTTCTTGGTTCACTATGTTGGCGGTTACACTGGCTCTGTAAAAGGTAAAGTGGTTTGAAATAGCACGTCACCGTTCATGGTGCCATGCAGGCCACCTATGGGGAAGCATCACGGCAATGCTTCTAGATTCGTTGCGCCGTGATGCGGAGACAGTGCTGCTTCGAGCCGCGAAAAAGGAGAACGAAGGAACGAGTTTGACAAACGTGCGATATTTGGGTGGGAAACACGTCTATTGCACCTCCGGGAGAAAGCGCTCGGAAGCACAAGGAAGGCTTTGGGAAGCACGTGTGGCGCCTGCAGCGTGACCTAGGGAGCCTTCCAGCACGCGCGTCTGCGTGTTCTAGGGTGGTGTCAGCCTTTGGCCCACCACTTGCCACCACCCGCTAAAACACAATGTTGCCAGTCCTGGTTTCTATGGCAACAAGCGCCGTGTTGGTTCTTGTGGCCAGGCGTTCTTGCTCCGCCGCACTGCACCAGCTGCATGTTGGCGCGGGTGAGCAAGCTCCGGTTTGAGCTGCGTTTGGCTACACCATAGACGTAGCTTCCGCTACGACACAATCCTCGCGCTAAGCACACCTGCAAGATCTTTGAAGTGTAAATGCCAGGGTTCTGCATCCCGCATTGCAAAACTATCCGAAAACCATCTGAATACCATCTGGAGACTTTTCCGCTTCCGACCTGCTCTACCAAACGGAAGCGATGGAGTACAAAAGTGAAGTGAGACTGCTTAGCTTAGAGCTGACTACTTCTCCCCGTGTTTGTGAGGCAAGTACCCGTTGTATTGCAAGTGGGTTGAGTTTATGGCCACACATTTCGTGAAATGGCTGACTTAGCCATGCGACGAAAAGCAGTTTGAGCAAAGTAAACACGACAATGTGCACACTATAAAAATTATTCAGGCTTCGTTCGGCTACGGCGGGCTATGCGAGCGAAAGCTTGTTGAGTATGCTTGGTTATCCTTGTAGCCGAAGGGCAGTTCACTAATGCAATCATATCACTAGTTAAATGTGTGCTCCTGCATTCATTAACTATTTGCGCTTTATCGGTTTCCGAAGCTGTCGCCGCATTCATCGCGGAAAACTTCTGGACAGTAAACCACCAACAGACGCTCGCAATTTCGTGTTCTTTCGCTCGCAGATGTTTGCGTTCCTGCAATTTCACCCTTGTCGCTGAGGAAGGGCATTTGGATAGCTAGACAGATATGCCGACGAACGCGTTCCCTGTGCACTCTTGTAGCCTTGCACGGTTGCAACACAACTAAATTTTGTGCGGCTTGCCATGGGGTATTCGTTCTTTCCATCAATGACACGCACAACCACACTGAAATTTGCTCAATATTTGCAAAAAAGAATTTCTCTTTATTACCATGCAATGCTACAGATTTACTGTTCGTGTCCGTCCATACTTTTGTCTGCCTGTCGGTCCTGAACGGTGCAGTATATGGCACTAAGCAAGTCGGTTGTTGGCGCATAACTCAAGAATGCCCTATGTACTGCTCCATTATTTTGTCGTCCTTTTGTTTCATAACCAGCGACACAGATGATTTGGTTTTTTGAACTCAGTTTTTATTTAGTGCTTGTAGAGAAAATGTGTGTGAGCTCTGTATATGAGGTTGACGACGTGAATGAATTCGGTTTATTGATTTATTGTAGGCCCATTGCGAGCACGCAAGCTTCCAGCAAAGGATACAGGATGGTTTGAAAAAATTGAGGCCAGATGTCGTCTGGATGCTGTTTGCAATAAAATGTGACCTGCGAAAACTTGGTTTGTCCCTTGTTGCTCATCCCTTTGCTTTCCTTCTAGCCTAACATAATGGCTTGGGGGGATGTTGGTGTAATATGATTGAGTGCCCGACTAATTTCTGGCAATACTTGCAGCTTGTAATGTTTTTAAGCAGTTCATTGTACTGATTCGTTTGCAGGAACTATACTTGCTGCAGGAAATGATATTGCGTAGAAAAGCTATATTTAGGGTATGATAAACAGGCTAGCGGAGTTATGCCGTTTACAGAGAACATCGTGAGCTACCCGGTTGATTGATCAACCTTCCCTGTCGTTATAGGTACCATCATATAAATGGCACGGTTTCAAGCCTTGCACGAGAAAGGCTTTGAGGTGTCTGCAGTGCTAAGGTGAATTTGCTTCAGGAATGCCGCGCAGACATTGAAGTCGAAGTCCGTTCACAGTGACATAAGTTCTCCCTCTTGCAAATTTAGGCTCCCTAAATATCCCCCGTCTATGCGGTGGGTTTGCCAGGTGAGAGAAATAAACTGTTTTAACAATAATTTACACAAACTCGAGTCACGAACATGTATTACCTGTTCTACAAAACCGCGGCTACCTTTATAAAACAACCCTTCAGCCTTCAGAACTTGCTACATAAAAAATACCCCCTTTTTGTTGGAACTCATGCTGCCTTCAATGTAAATGAGCGACCTCTTAGAACCAACATGGAGGCCCGTAAAGTATGGCAGCCGTTTTAGCCAGTTGTGGGCAACTGTAATGTAAGTTGTCACTTTTTTAAAACATAGAGACGTGCGCACATGTAGGCTCCCTAGCGCGACCTTTCATGCAGCGTCTCATCATGACCACTTCCTGAACTAAGGCGGACCAACGGCTCAAACCCTTCTAAACTAAACAAACCTACAACAAGTGCAAATAACCTTCAGCCAATTTGTTAACTTCAGTAATCGGAAAGGTGATAGAGCGAATGGTAAACAAGCGCCTCACATGAATGCTAGAAAATGGAGAGCCCTATCACTGGACCCAAACTGGCTTCATACCCCACCTGTCTCCTCAAGACACACTCCGGCGTCTATACGAGGATGTAATAAACAACCCCTCACCTCATTGGCCGAGCAGTATTGTAGGTATTGACGTAACGAAGGCTTTCAATTCGGTGCCTCATGAAACTATACTACGAGAGCTGTCAGAACTGCCTGTTGGCAGAAGGCTGTATAATTAAGTCCGGAGTTTGCTCCATGACGGCACATTTTCTATAAAAGTAGGCTCTTTCATCGTTCGATCATACTCCAACAAAATCGGAGTTCCGCAGAGAGCTGTTATCTCTCCAGCACTGTTTAACACAACAATGCGCCCACTTGCCTTTCTTCTAAGTGAAGTCCACTCCATCTCGGCGGGAATCTATGCCGACGACTTTACAATTTGGTGTATTGCACGAGACATCTCTACGCAACAGCAGCACCTCCAGAAGGCAATTGATGTTATCACCACTTTTCTTGACAGCCAAGGTCTCCAGATTTCACCGGAAAATACACAATTTATAGTTGTTTTGAAGCCTACAAACCACAGTAAGCAGCAATTTATTCGAGATAAAATCCAACTTACTGTAGGCAAGACAAGTATACAGCAGAAAAAGGACATTAAGGTACAAGGCATAATATATCAACAAAACGCCAAGTCCACTGAATGGGTAGAAAAAGCGCTGTGCACTGCGAAACAGACTTCAAGAGTGCTGCGAAAGTTGACAAATTGCGCATGGGGCCTATCCGAAGGTCAAATTAAAAGGCTCGCACAAATGCTTGTCCACTCAAGACTCCTATATGGACTACCCTTCCTGCCAATGTCGCCGACGCAGCTTAAAAAACTTGAATGCATCAACAAAACATGCATTCGCATCGCCACGGGGCTACCGAAAAACACCAAAGTCGAAGACCTCTACGAAACAGGTCTACTTCTTCTATACGTAACTATATAGAGCCTGCCCTGCAAGCTCAAAATGAGTGCCTCAAACCAACCCGTCCTGGAAGAGCTATCAGAAACGAGCTAAGTCTAAGCAACAGTAACCAAGACCTGCCTCAAATTCTACCCACCATTCCGCCATGAGAATATATTACGCTGATAGAAAATCGGCCGCTTCTAAACCGTATAAGCCAAGCCTCGGACAATCAGCGAAGGGCATACTACGCTCTGCGGTATATTGAACGCCTTAAAGCTATACGTAACGAAGAAGATATAATCTGCACGGATGCTTATGCACTCTAGAAGACTCCAACACAGGGACATTTTTCAACCTGAGAACAAGGGACGCCCCCTTATTCTTTATTGCTCAACCCTGCGTAGTGCCCGAAGCAGTTGAAGGGTACGCTATTTCGGAAGCTCTAGCTCATTACAATCAAATTGATCATCGCCAAAAGCTCTGCACATCTTCACGGATTCGCAGCAAGTGCTTCAAACACTACCAACTAGAATAAAGCTACCAGCGTACGCAAAGCACCTACTGCACTATGCCGCCCAACTTCAAGAACGATCAGTCTGGGTACGAGTTCGTTGGATTCCTGGACCCACAAATATACCTGAACACGAGCTAGTTCATCAACGAGCCTTGCAGCATCATAGCGAGGAATGACTCTGGGATGCGAGCTCAAAGCAGGCCGGAACGATGAGGCAAGATGAGACCAATGAAGGAAACTACCGAGCGAAAGTTGAACGCCGGTGGCAATTAAGGATCAAATTAGAAGAAGCTACAAAACACAATGCCCCACCCCCAAGATCCACCCGTCTCTACGAGGTCACTCTGAGAAGATTTCAAGCACGAAGTTTCACGACAATCTCGGTCCTTCACAAGACGGACCCGACACAGGTCGCGGGATCAAATCCCGGCTGTGGCGGCTGCATTTCCGATGGAGGCGGAAATGTTGTAGGCCCGTGTACTCAGATTTGGGTGCACGTTAAAGAACCCCAGGTGGTGTAAATTTCTGGAGCCCTCCACTACGGCGTCTCTCATAATCATATGGTGGTTTTGGGACGTTAAACCCAACAAACAACAAGATAGACCCGACAAAGTACTCCGACCCAAACTGTGACTACTGCCACGAGCTATCAACAACGGAGAATATCTCTGGGAATGCCCTATTCACGAATCAAGCTGAGCTCCTTTTATGAAAAAAGCGCAACGTACCCTGTCTCATCTACAGCAAGGCATGGAAAGGACTACCAACTGAATACTTAAAGACCCACTCATCAGAGCGAGGCTGAACCTGTGGTACAGTGTCTAGAAATATACCACCTAGTGAGCTGAGCGCGGGCTAGGAGATGGCCCAGCAGCTGATGACTGCCGGTGGTGCCCGCATGGTGCGCTGCTGTGCGAGTGGGTGCATTTGCGTGCAATCCTTGCGCTCCGCAAGCGCTGCGAAACTTGCAGGAGGCCGAGCCGCGTGAAGCCAACTATAATTTTCTTAGATTTGCGGAGTGTTATTTACATAATGCTTTATAAGAACTACTCGCTTGCTTTCATGGTAGTGGCGCTTTGCAATACGAAATTAGGATTATTTCATTACATACATATCGCCATCCGCTACTGCACGTAAAAAAAACAATAGGCAGATCCCACGTAAATTGGGATTCAATGCTATGCAAAGTGACTCTGTTGTAATTTTTTATTAATTGAAGCGTGAAGCATTATGAAGTGAGCTAAATATATGCGAGACATTGGATATTCAACACCGGAACCAGCATTGGCGTTTCACGAACATTTGACTCTTCTTGCAAATTATTTCGAAGACCTGGCTTGGCTCTGTAGTAGAATATTTGGTTTCCACGCAGATTGCTTGGCTTCGATTTCTCTTCTAGGACGCAAACGTTTATTATTTACATTCGTAGGGTCAACGTTGCCAATGCCAGCTAAACGCTCACGCGTTAAAAAAGATGTGGCGAGAAAGGTTTGATGGCGTACGTGACGGGATCGTGAAATTATTTATGTCAGGACCAGCAAGTCATATTCATCAAACCATCTTACAAGCCCACGCTAATTTTGGATTACCCTAAGTTGAGGGGGTGATTGTGAGGGCACCCAAACGTAGGCAATTTGATAGATAGACAGACGGACGGACTGACGGATAGACAGACAGACAGACCGTGGATAGACAGATGGACAGATAGATTGACAGACAGAAAGATAGGCAGACGGACAGACGGACAGACAGATAGATCGACAGACTAACAGATAGACAGACGGACGGACGGACAGATATACGGATGGATGGACAGACTATCAGATAGACAGATAGACGGACGGACAGATAGAAAGACGGACAGACCCACGGACGGACAGACGGTCGGGCAGAACGACGGACGGATAGACGGATGGATAGACAGACGCACAGTTAGAATTATCGACATACTGACAGACGAAATATAGACAGACGGACGAACGGACAGATAGACGGACGGACAGATAGACTGATAGACGGACGGACAGACGAACAGATAGACAGATAAACGGACGGACAAATAGACAGATGGGCAGACGGACGGACAGACGGGTGCACAGACGAATGGAGGGACAGACGGGCAGATACATAGATTGACAGACTAACTGACGGACAGATAGACAGACGGACGGACGGACGGATGGGGTGACAGATGGACGGCCAGGCAGACGAACAGATATACAGATAAACGGACGGACAGATAGACAGACAGACAGACCGACGAACGGACAGACGGACGGACAGACGCACGGATAGGTCGACAGATGGACAGACCGACAGATAGACAGATGGAACGGACAGACAGACAGATAGATAGATAGATAGATAGATAGATAGATAGATAGATAGATAGATAGATAGATAGATAGATAGATAGATAGATAGATAGATAGATAGATAGATAGGCAGACAGACAGACAGGCAGACAGACAGATAAATAGACAGATAGATAGATTGATAGATAAATAGATAGATAGATACATAGATAGATGATAGATAGATAGATAGATGCACACACAGATAGATAGATAGATAGACAGATAGATAAATAGATAGATAGATAGATAGATAGATAGATAGATAGATAGATAGATAGATAGATAGATAGATAGATAGATAGATAGATAGATAGATAAATTGATAGGTGCTCAAAGTGGTTGCAATACGCAAAGAAATCATTTTAAAAACCATAGACAGCATAACCATTTTTGAAAATGTGCTTTGTTCTTGGGAGCAAGAATTATCACAGAAGACCCAAAAACCTTTACCTCTTAGCCTGCATTGTATTAGAATTCGGGTGAAAACAAAGAATGATAACATGCCAAGGACCAATCTGACACTCGCCGCATGTGATACCCAAAACATTGTTGGAAAGGGAGTCGGACGTTGAAATGGGAGAAAAACTGTGTGAATGGCATTTGAAAGTACATTTTCAAAATTTTCAGATAAATATTGATATATGAAGTTATGCCTGTTTAGGAAAGGACGAGCCGCCCTGCCCATGGTGAAGCCCGCCAGCTGAACTCTTTTTATTCCGAATGCTGCTCTAATCCCCGATGATGATAATGACTATCTTGTCGTTCACACAATGTTTAACATCCTCCGCGCCCCCGCATTAACAATTGTTGCTGACCTATACACGTATAGGAACCGCTCACCTATACACGTATAGAGCTAGAAAGTCGGGAGCAGTGCAAGTTCTCTAACTCCGCATCAGAGTTAGCAGCTGCCATGCTTGGCTCAGACATTGGCAGTATACCCGTTTTCTCTTAGTGTCTGACTGCGCTTTGCACGTGTGTAGGCCAAAATGATGTCGTACGCTAGGGCTTCCTGTAAAATGTCAATCAGCATAGCAGAAAAGGTAAGCGTAGGAACATTTAGCGCAGTTAGACAACGGATATTCAGCTGCACAGCATCATAAAGTCGCCTAAGGCCGCGGACGTCACTTCCCGACTTGATGTGAGGTAGACTGAGAAGCGCTGATAGGTGGTGTTGCTCGATCCATTTTCGATCTCCGAAGCGTTCATTCAATAACTCGATGGCGTCTACATAGCAGGCTTCGGAAGTCGGAAAACCACATATCGCAGCTGCCGCTGCACCTGCAAGATAATGGCGTAGATAGAAGAACTTCGTCGTTGTTGACAAAGCGTTGTTCAGGTGGACAGTTTCCTGAAACTGCTCCCAGAAAGCCGATCATTCATGTATATCACCTCTAAATGTTGGCATGCCAAGGTTCGGCAGCCTTGGGCCAATTGCGGTCGGCACGTCATAAGGTGATGGGTTTGCGTTCTGAGGAGCAGCCGCTGCTGTACTGTCTCCATGTCGCAAACCGTCTATCTTGCAGCGAATCTCAGCGAGCGTGCTTGTAGCTTTGTTGTTATGCTCTGCTGCCGCGACGTACTCAGCTTCGAGCTCCTCGTCCACTACGTGCTTCTCAAGCGCATCATTGATCTTCGAGAGCTCGTTGTTGCTCGCTGACAAACGGTTTTAAATACCTGTGAGCTTGGGCTTGTTTGTGGTAGGGTCACTTAGCAGTGGCCTTGCTTCTTGCAGGAGCTTGGTGTTCTGGGCTCGTCGAGCGGAGCACTTGGTCTTGAGGCGATCCATCAGATCTGGTGTTGGAGTGTAGTCCGGTCTACGCCGATCAGGAACGATCCGTTGCAGTCATCGCCGCCCGCAAAACGACGCAGACGAGTAGAAGGTCCCCTTGAGTCGTGCGATGAAGGAAACGTGCCCGAACGAAAATTTCGGCACCACGATGTCAAGGAAAACTACCGATCGGCGGAGAAACCAGACCAAGCGCCGTTTTTTGTTTCCAACTTCTCTTCTTACAGTACTAGCCTGCCCACGTTTATTTCTTTTTTTTTCAACAATGCCTGAACCGCGATTTTGTACCCGACACTGTTCACCCTAATTCGAAAAGATAGTTCGATGGAGTCACTCTCAGAATGCTTTTCTGACACGACAGTTTTCGGATTCCGCCTTCTGTTTCAGAAAACCGCGCTGGATCCGTTAGTGCGGGGAAGAAGACACCTTTTCTTTCTTCGACCGATAACTTTTTTGGACACAGCGGCATAGTACACGTCCTTTCTTTGCATTGCCGCTTAGCTTTTAACATCTCAGGGTGTTGCAGTATACATATGACACCGTCGAACTTCACAGTAATACAGGTGGTAGCTGTAACACACTGTTTTAAACGCGGCGAGGCCCTGGCAGCAACAGGACGAGATGAATTTATATCGCGCGTTTGTACACCCTCTCGACAAGCAGCGCCGCTTGTGGCATCTGAGTGCAGTAATCACATGCGGGGCCACGCTCTCTCGTACGGAATGCGCGCGCTCAGCACACTAGGCAGTATATTTCTAGACACTGTACCTGTGGTGTGCTGCCTTGCGCGCGATCGCCATTCCCTGCCCAGCAGTAACAAGCTGACCAGTTTGAGGTCACCCGTGTTTTTTTTTTTTTTTCATCGTGCTGAAGCTCACAAGTGAGAGCACATTGTAAATAGTGCAATAAAGTTTTCAATGAATAAATCAATCTCGTCGATGCCGTCGATAAGCGCGTGTTTGCACTGGCATTGAGATAAAAAAAAAGCCGTTGACGAAACAAACAGCGTTCTCAGCTTGGCGTTGGCGTTTCGCACCGAGCCAGGGTATGATCGAGACCATACAGGTTCATACAATAATGCCTAGAGAGGAATCTGGCGCTGTCATCATGTACCCTTATTAAAAATATGGGAAGTACATGCTTAGGATTGGATAGGGTTAGCTAGCGAACCGTCTACAAACCTTTTTCTACAGTTTCAGTTTCGTTCTTCATGCAGCGCTGGTAGTGAGGTTCTGTGAAAAGTGCTGAAGCAGTGCCTTTGTTGTTCGAAGAAGCTGAAGACTGCTAGGTCTTTTGTTTCATTGTGATGTTCGAGCTTTAGGAGTCGTATTTGACAGTTTAAACGAGGCCTCACCCACTCACCGCTGCGCATAGATGTAGCGTTTCATGCCAGTGCAGGATATTGCATCAAGTTTATGTTTTTTCACGAGTGCTTCTTGCCTACACTTGTTTTAAATCAACTGCAAAGCGATGACGAAGCTAAGTAAATGTACCGTAACGCTCCGCTTGGTCGGCTTTATAACAGAACCAGAGGTGCGTTGAGAGCAGACCACTTGGACAGACGCACTTAGCGTCGCAGAAGACGAAACGTCAAGTGTTTCTCACCTAATACTATACTGTTATTTCCATAAATAGATAATGCGTACTTTCGAGAGAAAAACAAGCACGTTTGTTTTCAAGTGTTGTAAAAAATAAATATTTAAATATTGATTCTGAATCTGGAACGCAATGGCAGAGCGATGCATACCCTGGTGGATAAATTTGCCCAGGTTTCACTTTTCGTACCTCGTAGCAAAAAGCCTTTTACAATAAAGCTTGCGTACAAATAAATAAAGTAAGTTTCATTTAAATATAAGTTCATATATACTCCCGCGAATCTCTCATAATTCTACTGGGAGTACAAGCGCCGCTTAAGGAGCCCGCGCAGACACTAGCGCCACATTCCCCTCTAGGCATTACTTTTTGAAACTCTATGGTCGAGACTGTGGCGCGAGCGGACGGGAAAATGGGGCGCACAGAAGAGACAGAGTGAACGGCGAGAGACATGGTGGGGCACTTCCTCCGTGTGGGGGGGGGGGGGGGGGGGGCTCCACTTGCTGGGGGTGCGCGCGCCCGTTGCTGTTGCTATGGGAGAGGGCGGTGGACTGATCCCGACGGAAGGCTCCTATTCTCCCCCCCCCCCCCCACGGATGCGCGCACCACTGCCAGAGGCGTTCTCGTCACTGGACAGTTAAGGGCAAACCTCATAAGCGCGAAAATGCACGCGACAGCGACGAGCGATGCTATGAGCGACTGAACAGGGCGTTCGCGCGTCGTGTCGCGTGCTCGTTTTTGCGCGATTGCTCAGTTCTCCAGATTTGCAAACCGTCGCTCATCGCCCGGAAGTGCTGGGCTCAAGCAGCCAATAGCGAAAAACCGGAAAAGACAAAGACTACATAGGTGTACGTGACCCTGCCCGAGTCACGTATGCGCAACAAGAAATAACGCAATGTTTACGCATGTGAATATAAAAGAAGTGCTGCAAAGCATTCATAAACACTTTCCGTTCCCTTACACAACAATATATCTTATTTTTAATTGCATACCGCTCACTAGGCGGTTTTCTTGGTGGGAGTAGACGGCCTCATGCCAGCAACAGTGCAGTTCGCTCGCCGAAGCCATCGCGTGAATGAGGTTTGCCTGCGCTAGCGACTGATCGTGCGAAGACGATCTACGTCGCGTCGCTCGTCGCTGTCGCGTGCATTTTCGCGCTTATGAGGTTTGGCCCTATAAAGCGCAGTGTGCTTATAGGCACTGTATCTTGATCCACAATTGATAGTGTTTGTAGGATATTTCTCGTGTGTGTTGTTCAACAATGAAAACTTGCAGCATGCGCGTTCACTAAAAGACAACATCGCGAGAGTTTCCATTACCACGTTCACGCGATGCATGATAATGAACCAAGTTAACAACGTAATCACAGGCAAGGTTAACCGCAAAGGTAACATCGCAAACCAGTATAGAACACTTTTAAAAACACCGTTGAACCCCGCCCCCCCCCCCCTTCCTGCCCGTGATGCTTTGAACCACCCCCCCCCCCACAATGCCATTAACTTAGGTGGTATACCTATGGCAGTCTTAGAATGAACTGAACGAGATGCTCGGAAGCTCTCTTTTATAAAATAAAGAAGGAAATCCATGCGAGGAGGAAGAAGAGCCGTTTGACGTTATTCGAAGCCTTCGTGTGAAGTGCAAAGCAAATGTAGCCTAGTTCTGACCGCGAACGCGTGGTAGCTTCCTTAGCTACAATCTGCCTTATTATCCAACACGCCGCCTTGATGCTCGCCTTGTGATTGTAGGCACTTGCTCTCTTTGCTAGGGATTTGTCTCTCGTCGTTGTGCCGGTGCGTACGCTAGTGCTCATTGCTCCCGCTAAGAGCACAGGTGTGCTCTTCATTTCAAGAGCGCCACTAGATGGCACGCGACCGCTCAGGCGATGCTCGCTCCACTCTCGGCACGTGCTCTTGTTGGGTAGGAGACCAATAGGTGGCAACGCCTTCATAT
Source organism: Rhipicephalus microplus (assembly GCF_043290135.1). NCBI lineage: Eukaryota > Metazoa > Arthropoda > Arachnida > Ixodida > Ixodidae > Rhipicephalus > Rhipicephalus microplus. The sequence continues at coordinate 115,673,890 of NC_134702.1, forward strand.
ATAGCACTGGCTCTTGGGGCGCTTCCTTTCTCTTTCGCCGAACGCCACTCTGAACACAGCCGAAACCAAGGTGGCAGCGCGGCGGGCTCGCAAAGCGGCTGCAGCGCAGGCTCACCATCAGGACCCTTTTTGAAGTTTTCACAGCATCCTATAATTGAAGATTTGCTGCCTTTGTATTTTACGATTTAAAGTGATTTTACGAAAAGAAAAACGTCCTTGTGAGCTTATATGATCTGTATATAGGCTCTTGAACCAAATATATATACTGCATCAGAATGCAAATATCTATATAAAGTACATAAAACATAAATAATAAACATCGTATACGTAACGTGTATACACAATCACACTACAACTACTCTCTTGTCACGTCTTTGTATTAAGATGATTGAGGATATGTACAGAGCATTTCTTTATTTGCTACATTTGACCCGTTAAGCAAGCTTCTTCATCAAAATTCACTTCGTGGATATGTGGGATTTTTTTTATTGAAAGAAATGCTGAACTATATGCTCGACGCTCGATTGGAAGATATATTGATGCCTTTAATTGTTAAGGCCTTTTACACACCCAGAGGTTAAACTTAATTTGTAGCGTCGCACTTGTAGATGAGTCTTCAACGAATGCGTTCTTTGGCCTATCCATATACTTCTCCGATTTCGCGTCTGATCTATCCCCTTTCTGAACGCTAACTCCACGAGAGAGGACTGAAAGGCGGCCGTGATCGGCTGTAAGGACCTGGAAGCCCATAAGGCCCTGGTTGAGCAGAAGCGGACGGAGCTGCTTGCCGAGGGGAGGAGGCCAGTAAGGACGCAACCCAATCAGCTCTCTCTATTCCTTTAATTGTTAAAGAATGTTTGACCACTACCTCAGTCTCTGAAGTAAAAACCCTTCGTGTGCGCACTTCTGCCAGCAGAGAAACGAGTGAGCGCAAGCATCTCTTCGCGGTATAGGGAATTGGTGGTCTTAGTCCACAGAGACAGAACCGTTGCGAGACAGAGGTATACAGTGTCATTGTTAGAATTATTTGGTTGCAGTTACGTCAAGGACTCTGCATATGGCATGAACGCCGTAACAATATCGCCGAAAGACGAACGTACCCGTTTGCAAGTAGGGGTTGGTGAGCGGAACACTGAGGACTGCGTAGACTCTCTTGTAACAAGTACGCAGCACATAGATCTCTTCTTCGCCGTAATTCAACGGATTTGTGTAATGTTCCAGCTGTGTGTAGATGCTCCAGAAGACCAGATACATGAGGCCCTTGCGTCCCAGAGACGGTGACTTCAGTATTTCGACCAGAATATTGAGAACGGGAAACCTCAGCATGATCATGTCCTTGCCCCTGTAGACGTTGTTGGTGTACTTGCTTACGTACCTTGACCATTCAACTGGAAAAAATACCAAAATGTAAGCTCACATGTCCAAGACCCATGGATAGTGAAGGTGGTTAAAGTTGGTGTATCTGATTTGAGCACATTCAATGGAGTTCCCTCTTCGTGCGTATATGAGACAAGTTAAGCTCAGTGGTAATATTCACTTGAGAGAACTTGAAACTTTTGTCACACCAGTTCGACGAACTAGCAGCCTGTGAATTAGTGTACTTACAGTACTGCAGGGCCTACTCGGACCCAATATGTGTGGGAACATTAGTGTAGTTACACAGCACTAGCAACAATAAATATAACAGTTGCTGGTATATATGTTAAAAGTATACATAGTACAACTAATGAGCAAAAAATGAGCTTCGCACCTCATAACAAAGCAAGAAAAATATAACGCCAATAAACATGCGCATGAACAATTCACTACGAAAAATTGGCAGATCCCGCGCACAGTGATAATTGATGAAATGTGAAGCAAGATTGAGAAAGAGTGATATGTCACTTTAAAATCAGCCCATGGACCGTTACGAAGTGGGGGTAAATGATGCCGTTGATCAATTTCGTGTCATGATTATCATGTTTCATTGTGTCGTTTACCTTCGTCTCCTATTCAGGTCACATGACACCAAATTTAGTATAAGTGAAACCAGCAAAACGGCCACGTACACGCTATGAGCGTGGCATGTTGTCATGTTCTTACATTATATGCTTTTCAAGATTATCATGTTTGCACCAGTCATACTTTCGTCATCCATTGACGTCACGTAACACAGAATTTGGTATATGTGGAGCTAGAAAAATGGTTGCAAGCGCATAATGTAGGTCCCAAGATGCTCTAACGCAACGTTGACGCGCGCGCACGCTGGGCACAGCGACGCTACGTTAGCAAAACGCGAGCATTCTATAGTCTGACGCCAGGCGCGACCAGGGTCCGTCAGCGCGGCCCGATGGCAAACTACGTGAAATGCAACGTGCTGCATTTTGCACCGATGCGTTACCAAGACAACACTGGGTTTCCCTCTTTTCGGGACGGAGGGACGCCGGACGTGCTGAAACGCGCATGCGTCAAAGCAACGCAGCGTAACGCGTGACCGGCTCCTGGCGTGGAAACGCCGGCGTGACGGGACGAAATGAACGCCAGCAAGCACGTGCACCGAGTCACGTTTAAATGTATTGGCACCTTGACTGAGGGATATAGTCATGGTCTCGTATGACACGCATTTGATGATAATCCTGTTTGAACAAGTCACATACCGTCGTTATCCGTTGGCGTCACGTAATACAAAATTTGGCATATGTGAAGTTAGCGAAACGGCCGCGAGTGCTTCATGAGCGTAGCATGTAGTCATGTTGTTACATGACATTCATCTCTTGTTTATCATGTTTGCACCAGAATCATATCTTTGTCACCCATTCACGTCCCGTATTACAAAATTTGGTATAAGTGAAGCAAGCAAAACGGCCGCCAGTGCATCATGAGCGTGGCATGGAGTCATGTTGTTACATGACACGTATCTCATTATTATGATGCTTGCACCAATCGCATACGTTTGCTCTTCATTTACGTCCCGTTATACTAGATTTCGTAAATGAGACACTAGCGAAACAGCCGCGAGCGCATCATGAGCGTGGCATGTAGTCAGGTGTTACATGAAATGCTTGTCTTGATTTTCATAATAGGGTCTGTGGCTTGTGTTGGCCATGCAGTCATGTACTATACCAGTTTTGCAACATGTCATGCTAACAAATTCACCGCAATAGCAACAAGACCATGAAATGTAATTCATGACATTCATGACATACATATCGTGATTTTCATGTTATGACTAGTCAAAGGGGTTCTGCTTACAGTCATGTTATATCACACCAAGTTTGGTATCGATACCATTATCGAAACGGTCAGGAGAGCTAAAAGTTGTAGGCGGCTAGATAGATAGATAGATAGATAGATAGATAGATAGATAGATAGATAGATAGATAGATAGATAGATAGATAGATAGATAGATAGATAGATAGATAGATAGATAGATAGATAGATAGATAGATAGATAGATAGATAGATAGATAGATAGATAGATAGATAGATAGATAGATAGATAGATACGCTCAAAGTCGCCGAAGTTCGCTAAGAAATGCTTCGCTTTTAGAGGCGAATTGCATCCAATGTGGTAAATAGTAACCACCTAAACGAGCAAAGGCCTGCATTGCGGCCTAGCATGAAAATAATTTTGCAGGAGAAGTGAATTGTTGTAGAATGGAAATTTGGGCTGGTTAGAATTCTTCCATGGCAGACGCAGCGCTATGCAGACAAAGACGAAAAGAACAGAGCGTGGACAGGGCAAGCTCTCTCTTGCAAGTGAAAGATTTATCTCGAAAGGCGAAAGTGGAGAGCTATGCTGTGCTTAGCTTTCTCGTTTTACCGTCACCATTGTTGTGCCGGCACTAGTGCAAAAATATTATAAACTATCGCTTCCGCCGTATGTCTCTAAACTTTCCCACAGCTTGAGCAGTTAAGGCATAGAGATAGGGTGTGTAACAAGTTGTTTCCAGCTCCAGAAAAACTTTCAAATTTGCAATCCCATTTCAAAAAAACGTCAGGTAGTGAAGAGAAAACTTATTGCTATGAAGCTAAATACTTGTCAAGAAACGTAACTTGTAAGCTTGGCCTTGTAGAATGAATTCTGCTTATTTGCGGCAAATCTTACTTTGTACAAAGCGGCAGCTTTATGAGCGTTCACTGAAATGAGCATAACAAATAGTCTAATAAGCCTAACCTATGCCATCAAATGTCGCATCGTCATGTGGCTACTCTCTGGTGTTCGTATATGCGGAATGGCACTCTAGGTGCAGTAACAAGTTAACGCGTGAATTTATCGAAGATTTTCAGTATAAGAGAATAGTAAATGCATGCGTGAGTCGTGCGTCCACTTTATTTAAAGGTAAAGAGTTTGGTTACCTGCTTGGCTCATTGCAAAGTTATTTGATTTACTGTCTTACTTTGGGTCACATGTGTACTACTCGGCATAGTTTTCTTGTTCTGGTTTTTCGAAATAAATATTTCGATTGCGAGACGGTGCTCGTCCATTTCCCTCCGAGTTCACTCGTGAAACCAGTGAATATGACAATATTTTAATTATTATCAAGTATTTTAAAGTGCTAGTATTCGAACAAGATTGTTTCAAATTAGCTCATGGCTGTTAAGCCCATGTGATTTGAGATAAACCAGCCAACATTGATTGATCCGTGTACTGTCTCAGTTTACAGCACATTGTGTTAATATAATTAATCACTGGCTCTGCGTCAACCCCTGCACGTTGACCGGCGTTTTCTGGTACACTAAATAGAAGAGTTTTTTTTTATTTTTCATGTGGCCTTGGTGTGATTTTGGAGGTTCGATACATCAAGCTTTTGAATTTGCAGGGCAACTGCCTCCCCAATGAATAGTTTAGCCACAGTGTTTTATTATCCTATAAAGTTAGCAGTTATCCCAAATATCTGGCGAAACTGGGTTTTTCTTCTTCACAAAGACGTGTAAATGTGTGTACCTGTTGTTGTGACTGGGGTTTGTAGGCACTGGAGGTCCAGCATGAAGTTGTCGAGGCAGGAGGAACAGAGACTTGAAGAAGGTTTATTTACAATATATACATGGTGAGCTCTCGTACATGAAGAGCTCTTTCTTACATGGCGAGCTTTCGAATCTCGCGTTCCGCCCCACCACGGTGGTCTAGTGGCTAAGGTACTCGGCTGCTGATCCGCAGGTCACGGGATCAAATCCCGGCTGTGGCGGCTGCATTTCCGATGGAGGCGGAAATGTTGTAGGCCCGCGTACTCAGAATTGGGTGCACGTTAAAGAACCCCATTTGGTCGAAATTTCCGAAGCCCTCCACTACGGCGTCTCTCATAATCAAATAGTGATTTTGGGACGTTAAATCCCTCAAATCAATCAATTAAAATCATCAATCTCGCGTTCCTCTACATGGCGCTCCTTCGAATGAGCCGGGTGGCTCATTATAAAGGGTATGTTCTCCCCAGATTTCTATATGAGGTAACATGTGCAGATGGTACTGTCCAATCACAGATCACACACAACAGGCGAGAAGACGAGCATACACGGCCCACGTGAATGTCCAATATTGAGGCGTGACTCTGCAGTCCAAGGTGGCGCCAGCAGGGCTCTTCCTCGTCATGTGTGTGCCGCTGGTCGACGAGTCCCAAGCTCATGGCAGCATACTTCAAAGGGTGGCCGAACTGCTCGCCTAATTAGCGGGGCGATTTGTGGCGGCCACTAGCGTCTATTCTAAGGAAGATGCTGTATTTGTTGTCCTCTCTCGAACGGCTTACGGCATCGTGGCGACACGACGTCTCACCCTCCGGCTAGGAGGGACAATGCCTGGCGGTCATAGGCAGCCGGCTGGTTGGTTACTTGTTTGAGAATCTAAAGAGCACCGCTCCCTCATCAGCTCGGGTGCCAGTCACAACACTGTGCATACATTTTGCTCGAGCCTTCTTGATAAGGTTCCAGAAAGCATCACGCCAAATTCACGCACTTGAGTCAAAAGACAGTTGCATGTGCTTAGAAAAAATGAATGCCCACCTGACGTCACATACGGTGTCGTTATGGATCCCATGAAGTGGATAGGCCTCAATAAAAGACGGCGTTCACGTGGGGTAATGTAGTCGGAGTTTTGAATATAAGCAACTGAAACAAGATACAACACATAAAAATTTCATTGTTAACAACAGCAGTGCTTTTGCTCATGAGGGTGCAAAAGTGTACTCATGAAAGGAATTCAAGCGCGAAGGCAATGCTTTTGGTAGATAAATAGCAATTAAGTGGCTTGAGAAATTAAATTGCGCTTCGTTTTGTGGAAGAAGGGAATGAATTTACAGCGAAAGCGTACAAATTTCCGTCCTTATGAGTACTGCATCCTATTTGTTTTCTTTGAAAGGCTCATATTCCCAGGAGTGCTGCGTGAATAGATGTAGGAGCGGAAAATTAATGTACCCTAGCGATAACATGGCACAAGGAAAGAACCCGATGAAAGAGCCTTGGGAAGTGGGTAATTCATTTTGAAAAAAAAAAACTAAAACCACACGAAAAAAACAGAATATAAGAGGAATACATGTACATGACACTGTGTGCGTGCATGCTTGTTTGTGTGCGTGCATGAGTGCGCGTGCGTGTGTGCTTGTATGTGTGATGCGTAGCACACTTTAGGAGCCAGCCCAGACCTGCATTTATGCATAGACCTCATGCGGCGTAACCAGGCACAAAATTGAGTGTTCACATACCTAAGACAACGCTTGGGATGCGCTAAACCACGTTAATGTTAACAAATACAGAATAACACAATATAGTTAGCACAAATAACCCAAAGTATCAGCGATAACGAACTTAAAAGACCCTGCCACGGTTTTCCTAGTTGTGATAAAATGGTTTTAAAACGCAAGGCAGTTCACAAATCACACGCCACTACAATTTTTAGGATCTGTTGAGTACAGCAGGAGTTACACGAATTTCTCACACGCTCCAGCACCTTTCTCTCCGCTTTCATGCCAGCGAGCGTACGGATAGCAACACAAGGAGGGGGATTACAAGGCACTTAGAGCAGGTTTAGAGCTGATATGGGTATGAAAACGGCACATGCGCACTTTCTTTCTTTGTTTTTCTTTGACTGCGTGGCTGAAATTTATTACGATTGTGAGCGCGGGCACACGGCGTTATGCCAGGGCAGCTCAGGAAGGATCCCGATGCTCAGATCAGTCTACCGCCATGGACGCAAATATCTGCGCACACATTTTGGTATACAACATCATTTACAGAGAGAAGCGAGAAGTGGGTGGTGCATGGCGGTGCATAGTAAAAAGATTTTGCAGAAACAAGGAAGGTATGCAGAAACCGCCCCATAGGATGACGGCATGCACATCTGGTAGGTAGGAATCCCTAGAACGGTACCCGGTTGGCGTTCACTGCTGCCTGGACTCGTTGGACCAAGGTCTTTTGGGTCTCAAGGTAAGGGCATTTTTTCGCCATAGCAATATGATAGTAATAAGATGCAATGATAAAATTCATGCAGAATGAGCTAATTATTATTTCGTTGTACAGCCTCGGAGAGAGCAAAACAAAAAGAAAAGATACTTTCTCAAACAAACAAGTTTCCGCATTTCCGTTAATAGGTCTTGCTGAAGAACAACGCACACGTTATCGCGCGTAGAATAATATAATATTTCTTACGTTTGTCTTCGTATTCGACAATTTTCTTCGCTATAGAAGTAATATTGGAGCGGTCTCCCCACACTTGAAGCAGCGTGCTGTAACCACGAGTCCTGTCGTTGGTTGTGAAGTACTCACGCGATTCAATCCATTCTTTTAGGCTTTTGCTGTACTCAACCTGCGGCATGAGAAGGGAATACATGTTTACTGATTTCTCTGGGACTTCGCATCAAATGTAGCGTATATGCACCAAGCGAGGGCGCTAAACCAGTAAAGTCCACCATTCGTAGCGCATTTTCTTAGCAAAAGCACTCTCGCACTCACGTAAAATTTCACCCGCTGTTTTGGTGGCCTTGACGCTGCAGCGCATGCGAGCGCGAAGAGGCAGCTGTTACTTGAAAAACACCTTTCCAAAAAGGGCCGTGCGTAGTCATCAACTTGCGAAGCTTGACCAGATATTTCAGTACAAGTTAGTGAAGAGAGACACAGATAATGGGTTCTTTTAAGGAAACTTTACACAATGTATTTATCGGTGGCACAGAAATTGGAAGGCAAGTTTCCACACATGAAGGGTTTCCGTATCATCAGCAACATCGGTGCACTCTACGCCAACTGCAGGGTGCGAAAAGCGCCCAAACTTGCGATTTATGATGCTGAAAAGAATAATTGTTATATCAGTCTATAAAAATGCCTGGGAGCCGTCTCAGTTGTGACCACACTTAATAATTCACTCCCTCACAAGAACAGGATTGGCCACAATGGTGCAGAGCTCGGCCACCACCTCCCACGAGAAAATACTAACTAATTTTCCACTATCGGGCACTTTTATGGGTCGATAGTGCTGTGAATTAAGCGCTGTTAGAGATGAATACGAAGAGATGAATACGATGTTAGAGATGAATACGATGTTAGAGATGAATATCCGCGTGAACGTGGCTCTGCCTTGTATGCCTGGTTTTCGGTAGTGTACATACCTTGTCAATATATTCTGCAACGCCTTTTTTCCCCGTTACATTTTGGTAGAGAGTGCGGGTTCTTCTAGCTTCCACATTCGCGAAGATTCTCTGTAGTGGACGCTTCTTGGCTGCCGCATCTATGTGTGTTGTATTTTGTCCCCGTAAAAATATATCCCAACGTTTTGTTTCCAGCTGACAGTGGCTTTATCAGGACACTTTTAATGTCCAGAAGATTTAAAGATGCCGATTTTCTGATGCCTACACTTTACTACCACTTCATAGAGTAATCAACACATACTCAATTTATGTTTTATTATAGACGAATCAATAATAAGCTAAACTTATTCCAAAATTCTCTCCAAACTTATTCCAAAGCTCTTACCAAAATTCAATTAGTTTGACCGCAAAAATTCTACTTGATAATAAAAATGGCCAATTTTAATCCGCATATTGTAGAAACGAGATGCTTCGAAAAGAGATGAATGAAGTGCTTTAGCTCACATTCGCCAGAAAGCACAAAAAGCACCGATTTGTTCTGTGAAGTTTACACCGGTCAAAAAACAGTGTGACTGTACCAACTACGTTGAATTATGCAAAAACACTTTTATGGGTTGAAATCAGTCATTTCGTTGTATCAAGGTAAACATTGCCGCTGTTTTATTGGTAGCTACGTAATCAAATTCCGCTCTCAATGTTAGTGCTGCAGTGTTCATTTTTTATACCAACACCCTTTACCTTCTTTGCATAGAAGATGATGTGCGAAGTATGACACGAGAAGCATGGCCACACGATCGCACGCTTTTGAATAAACCTGCTTGATCACCATACGCTCACTCACCTGCTGTGACCTTCACTAAGACTTACCGCAGGTGCGAAATCTGCATTGTTTGGCTAGGAGGGCTTTGGCACTATGAAGAAAAGCTACCTCATAAAGTGCCAAAAAACACACATGCAATGCAGGGAGGCTACCCAAGACCCCTGATCTGGTGGGAGGTACACTTGGCATTGGACATCAGAACATTAAAAAATAGAAACGCGGTGGATCTCACGCTTGGTGGGAAAAGACTTGATGTAAAACACTTGGCGAGTAATTGCACACGCTGCATTTATTTTTTGGCGTTGAGCCAAGCTTTACATTGTCAATGAATGCGTTTTTCTAAATGTTGTAGTCCTGTGCACCTCGTGGCCTAACCAGACAAGTTGACTACACTGGCATTTCAAAGGTGGCTTATGGTCTGATGTGATGTCAACACTTACTTTAGATCACACATGTCAGTACTAATCAATTGAAGCTCCCATGGCAAGGTAATTATGTGAGTTATAAGTAACGTTTATTGGCATGCATCCAGGGTGGCGGAACGCTTTAATATAGCTTACTAAGTCAAGGAAATGCAACTCTTACGTTTACCATAGTGCTATAACAGCATGGCTAGCACTGGAGCACCAATGTACATTAAATTCACAGTACGTCCGCATAAAAAGGGTATTTAGTCAATTTTTATAGTCTTTTTTTTAAATAGATACGCCAATCGAACCCACAACTGGCGTTGCATAAGCATAACGTTTTCATAGAATCTTTTTCTAAAACAGTGTCAAGGCTAGCCCTTTCTCTCTGGCAAACAACCTGTAAGCCATGCGAATTGCTTCTTAGAATTCGCCGGGTCCGAGCTGCCGATGTCTCTTTGAAATGCGCAACATTTCATGGTCGCGCGATGTCGCGCTTCAACGTCGGCGCTTTCCACATCCTCACTGCGTAAGCTCGTGTCTCGTGTCCGCGGTTTAAAATATAAACGAAAAATTGGCAGATCTCAAGTACTATTCGAATCGATGATATGCAAAGCACGAATCAGGAAGGTCGATATGCCACTTTATTATTAGCACAACGTTACGAGGTGGACGTATTTATGGCATACATGACTTGCATATTATGGTTATCATGTTTGGATGTGCCACTTACCTTCATCGTCTCTTCACGCCACGTAATAAAAAACTTTGTGTATGTGGAGCAAGTGAAACGGCTGCAAACATGCTAGGAGCGTAGCTTGTAAACATGTTTCAACTGATAAGCATAACATGATTATTATGTTTAGAGGTGTCATTAACCTTCGTCGTCCATTCACGTCACATGATTCCAAATGTACCTAGCCAAACGGCCGAGAGCACGTTATGAGCGTAGCAAGTAATTCACGTGACACACATAACATGATTATCATGTTTAGACCTGTCATCTACCTTTGTCGTTTATTCACCTCAGGGAATACCGAATTTCGTGTATGTGGAGCTAGCGAAATGGCCGTGAGCATGCTATGAGCGTAACGTGTAGTCATGTTTCACATTAGACGCATATTATTATTATCATGCTTAGACGTGTCATTTACCTTCATCGTTTATTCACGTCACGTGGTACCAAATTGGGTATTTACGGAGCTAAAAAAAGGGATGTGAGTGCGTTATAAGTGTAGCATGTAGTCATGTTTTACATGACACCCGTATCATTGTCATCTTATCATGCTTGTCATCTATGTGTGATTTATCTTCGCCGTCCATTCTCGTAAAGCAACACTAAATACGATATATGTCGAACTATGTAAACGGCCACGAGCTCGCTGTGAGCGTAGCATGTAGTCATGTTTTACATGTCATGATTATCATGTTTGCACTAGTCATATACATTTGTCATCCATTCATGTCACATAACACCAAATCTGGTACATGTGAAGCTAGCGCGACGGCCGCAAGCGTGTCATGAACGTGGCATGTAGTCATGAGATGTCATAACAAGTAAACCATAACATGCATGTCCTGATTTTCACATTAGGGTCTGCCATTTATGTTCGCTGTGCAGTCAGGTCATACCATGCCAGTTTCGCTAAATGTAAGGTGAACTAAACTACCGGAAGAGCAGCAAGACCATAAAATATAAATCATGCAACTCAACACAAAGATATCTCGATTTTCATTTTATGACTAAACAATTATGCTCATCATACAATGATTTTATGCCATACCAATCTTGGTATTGATAACATTATCCAAACGGCAAGAGAGCTAGGAGTCGTAGACGGCTAGATAAATAATTACGCTCAAGTTCGCTGAAGTTCCACAAGAAATGCTTCGCATGTAAAATTGTTTATATCTTACACCATGCCCACGCCGCATGCTCGCGTCTTGTGCCGGTCTAGAAAAACACCCGCAAAACAGTCGCTCTTCTTCCTCTCTCTCTCCTCTCAATCGCTGCCGTAGGCAGCATCTGCTAGTTAAAAATCCCAGCATACCCACGGGCTGAATGATGATGAGTAGGGCAAAGCGTCCGTCCTTCCGTGTGTGTAGACCTACGGATGGAACACACAGACGGACTGATGGACGGAAGGATGCATGGACGCACAGACGGACTATGGACGCATATATGGACGTGCGGACGGAAGCACGCACGGATAGACGGACAGAAGCGCGGATGCACGAACGGTTGCACAGATGGCCGGAAGCATGGTCGGACAGACAGACGGACGGATGAACTGAAGCATGGACGGGTGGAAAGACGAAATCATTGACGGATGGGCGGACGGGCGAACGCCCGGAGCAAGGACGATGGACATACGAATGGATGGACTGACGCTTTACCCCACTCAAGATCATTCGCTCCGTGGATATGGTGATGAAGTAACTGCTGCCTCTATGTAGGGAGTTGTGGCACTTTAGAGAGAACTCGTCGCTCGTGCCGTCATTTGCCATGCGGTTTCACGTGCGCGAAAGACTTACATTTTAGGGAAAACCAGCTTTACGGCCGTGCCGGTGCTGGCGACCACCACGCCACTCGCGCCATCATCACCGATGCCCAAGCAGTACAGCGAGGCGATCCCACTGAGCGCGTAATCTTTTTGGTTGGTGTTGTGATTGTGTTTTGTGTTGCCCGTTTAAGTGAACGTGAGTCGTTTGTCAAGCGCATAGCCAGACATATTTTAGAGGAAGGGGGTGGTAACTTTTTGATTTCGGGAGGGCACGCCCTTGAAATGATTATTTATTGCTCTGTATGCCATGGCAAAAAAAAATTCAGGGGGTATTGAGAGGGTGAACGTGCCCGGTGGGCCACTTCCTGGTTATATGGCGAAGCGCCATGAATAAATGCTGCGTATTTGTCATGATGGAAGGATGGCACAGGTAGTTATAAATATGCCGAAAATACACGTTTGCTTACGTTATTTGTAAAACACAGAGGGAGAGTTTTAGCGATTGTTCCTTCGAGTGATTTGCGGCGCTCAAGTTGTCGCGAACAGTGTACGCGATTCTTGACATGTCAAGGCTTTCGTGTTTGCTATTTAAAAGAAAACTATCTTGCTATGGTAACTGCTATCGAACAACATATAGCATTAGCAATATTATAGACCAGCATTTATGCGAGTTTTTTCTTTTGTTTATTTGAGGCGATAGTCGATGCGCCAGAGACGGGTTATGAACGAGCGAGAAAACTGACATCTTTCGGTGGTCATTTTTCCCGGATGCTATAGAACAATGAAATTCTTTACCCCAACATGTTATTAATAGTACCGATGTACAAACTTTTGACAGAGAAATTGATGCTTATTTTGGTAATGGTTGAAGTACTGCCCATTCTGTTTTCCTGTGTTTATTGCTTAGTGGTTTTTTTAGGTGTTCTGTTTGTACTCATATTGTACTCCCTCCCTGTTATGACCCTCAAGTGAGGGTTAATAGTATTAGAGAGTTTTAGTACTGCGGAATGGCGCTACGTACGCATCACGCAAGCGCCTTGCGTTACGTGGCGTCGTTCGCCACTAATCGGCTTTTAGTACGCCGTTGTACCCGCGTACGTAACGAGCGAGAAGCGTGCTGCGCCATCTGGTAGATCAAAATAGAAGCACGTGTTGTTGACAGCCAATGTGAGCCAATCCAAGTGTTACAGGCAGATTATGGCCATATTTTAAGCCACAGAGCCGGTCGGTGCTTGCCTTCGATGCCGCCATTTTGCAAAACGAAGTCTCGCGCTGTCGCGAACTTGTTGGAGAGCGGCGCGATCAGCTCATACGTGAGCACGCACGCATCTCATGCGTGCGTACGTAGCGGCTGCGTACGTAACGCGATACGTGCGCGTTGCGGTCTGCGCATGCGCACTACGCAGAACGTGGCGTCCTTACGTACGCAACGCCGCCACGTACGCAGCGTACGCAGTACTAAAACTCTCTATTATTAAATAAAAAAATTTACGTACGGAGCTGCCGAGCTGCATCGGCCCCTACATAGGGAAGGGGCAGCTTAAATGCATGACAGGACGTCTCAGCAGACAAGATGGCAGCCCTAATGCCAAATCTGCTACCTAAAGGTAATATATACCGTAACTCGATGCTGTGAACTGCCCTAACGCCATCTTAGTATATTATTCCCACGAACTTATACACACAACGCATTGTATTGAGCGCCTCTTTTACTATTGGCTACATTATACTAGCACTACAACTACAGAGGAGGGAATCACCCACGCCCTTAGGCGCTTCGACCCTATAAACGGCTGCTAACGCTGCACAACCATTCCCTGGTCACTACGTATATGTAGGCAGTTAATTGCGCGTTTGGATTTCCGCCAAGAGCGTCTTTCATTGGCTGTTACTTGACAATAAAGGCAACGTGTTTATTTTATTCAATAAATAGGAATAATGAAAATAAAATAATGGAGTATTCCCGAACTATACGCAATTGCGCAACATTTACGCGATAGCCCAAGCACTCTACGATGCATTTACTAGGGCTTCCTTCGTGGGCACATGCGGTTGGCAATTTTTAACGGGCGAAGTTTCTCAAGCCGTTGATCGTGCATCTGCGATTTATGTGGGAGAAATTATTAGTAGCAGTTGTCGCAGTAGGTACATAGCCGCCACTACTAACTGGTAGCCATATTATATATATATATATATATATATATATATATATATATATATATATATATATATATATATAGTGAAGAGGAATGCCCACTACTGCAGCGACATCAATACGTGGGCGCGAGGCACAAGCGAGGACTGCCTGGTTGCTCCTGCGACGACGCCTGTATACTCGGCCAACTCTAGCTGCTTCTGTATCGACGCTGCTACTGCTTTTGACCTTGCATTTAAGTTATATTTTGGCGGAGAGTGCTGCGGTCTTCCCCAGTCCTGGAACTGCATAGCCGAAAGCTGCCGTCCGTCAAGCCTGACGACGCTGTCTTCACACCACCACCGGTTTCTCCACGCAGGGGCTGTCACGGTGCACAGCTCTTGCGAGAACCCGACTTCTTCAGCGGCCCAGACAAAAAGACGTTGAGGATTGGCTGGAATCTTATGAACGAGCGAGCGCTACTAACAAATAGGACGATCCCACGAAGCTTGATACCGTGATATTCTATTTGACGGATGTTGCCAAGCTGTGGTACAGAAACCATGAGGCGGATATCGCCACTTGGACGACCTTCAAAATCTGCATCTCAGATGTTTTTGAACGTTCTGGAGTGCGCAAACTTCGCGCAGAACAACGCCTACAAAGCCGGTCCCAACACACTGGTGAGACATTCACTAGCTACATCGAAGACATCTTCAACGTTTGCCAGCGTGTCGACCCGACGACGGCGGAAACAGACGAGGTACGACATATCATGAAAGGCATTTCCGACGACGCTTTTCAAATGCTGCTCTCGAAGAACCCTGTCACTGTCTCTGAGCTCATCGAGTTGTGTCAGAGTTTCGACGAGCTCCGAAGACAGCGTCTTTTCATGCGACGCCCTAACGTCCCGGATGACACCCTCTCAAGCCTGACGACCACCTCGGACCTTCAGTCACTGCTATGGCAGATCAACGAGTTTGTTCGTGCTGAGGTCGCTGGTCAGCTATCGCTGCTATCAACAGCCGGCAAACCACCGTCACCTCTGCCAGAAAACATTCGCCAGGTCATCCAAGAGCAAGTTTGCGCAGCTCTGCCATCTGCCCGTAACATTTAACCGTTGCCGACCTTTGTTGCTTGTGCCGAGGTAAATGCACCTCTAAGCTATGCTGAAGTGGCCGTTAGACCACCTCTTCAGACTTTGCGTCACTATCATCGGCCATGCCGCTGCGACCCCTCCTCGGTTCGCTCAGACAAGGTCCGTCCAGAGTAGTGGACAATGGTGTACACTCGACAATCGGCCAATATGCTTTGCTTGTGGCCTACCTGGCCACATAGCGCGATACTGCCGTCAGCGCGTCCCTGTCTACCACCAAAACTACCACCAGAGCTTCAAACCAGCCCCTTACGTGGGACCGCGCCTTTCTTTCACAGGCTCTCAGCCTCCGACCAGATGTCATAGTACGCCGACCCCCACCCGCCTGTTAACCGCCACTTGCCATCACCTCGACGCCGCTCGCCATCGCCGATGCGTCGTCGTCCTTAATCGCGGGAGCGGGAAAACTAATTGCCGCAGTTCCTGAGGCAGGAACTGCGTCGCCCGCGAAACGATAAAGGCCTCTCTCTTCACCAACGAATGTTCTCGACGTATATGTGGACGGCGTCACTGCGCTCGCTCTTGCCGACACTAGTGCCGCAGTTTTAGAAGTCAGAGCCATACTATGCCGCGTGCTCAAAAATGTTATGACGCCACTAGAAAGCATATCACTTCATGCAGCCAGCGCAGAGAACGCCACGCCGGCCACTGCCTATAGTTCTTGCATCGCGATTGAGGGCCTCATTTATGTCGTCGAATTGCTGGTGCTGAATTCCTGCTCCCAAGACCTCGTTTTGGGTGGCGAGTTTCTCTCCACTAATAAGGCTGTCATCGACTGCTCTCGCGCTGAGGTGGCATTTGAAGTGTTAAGCGACGCTTCTTCATATGACGCTCTTGAAGCTTTGGACAAACTATTTATTTATTTATTTATTTATTTATTTATTTACTTATTTATTTCAGAAGTGCTGCCAGCCTCACACATGAGGCCGTAGGCAGGGGTGGGTGATACAAAAAAGGAAACAAATATGAAAATACAACAGGAAAGGAAACACGTCACGTAGAGCTACACCATGAAGAACTAGTGCATCAAAGTAAAGCGCCAGTACTTACACAATTGTAGTGGTTTACGCGTACACGTACAAAAAAAACTATGATGGCAAACACTTGCTCATACCGAACTAAGAAACAAATATCATATAACGGTTCAAAAATCGGCAACATTTCAAAAATACAACGCATTTATATGAAAAAAAGTGATAAAAGTGGAACATAAACGGAAGCCTGTTCAGGATGCGCAGTGCAAAAATTGAGGGCGAAGCGCAAAGAAAGATCAAAATCAAGTGGGTTGCTGGTGTTTAAGTTTTTCCATGAACGACTGAACAGTTTCGCAGTTCACCAGATCGGCAGAATGAGCATTCCAATTAGTGACAGTGCACGGAAAAAAAGTGGTTTTAAAGGCTTTTGTTTGACAGGAATATTCCTTCAGTTTTTTTGGATGCTCGGAACGAGTTGATCGGCGGTGAACCGTTTTTATGTACGCGTGCTTGTCTACGCGTAGCTTGTCGTGGTAAAGTAGAAACATGTACTTCAGTCGATCGCGTTGCCGTCTTGCCTGCAATGTATCCAAGTCAGCTTTTTTTTAACAGTTCACTGGAGGACGTCAGAGCGCTGTAGCGATTATATACAAATCGGATTGCTTTTCTTTGAATCATTTCAAGTGTTTTAATATTTACTTGGCTATGAGGGTCCCAAACCACAGATGAATACTCGAGGATCGGACGGATAAAAGTCTTATACGCAATTATTTTAATTGTTGCTGAATACGTTATTACACCGCAACCTTTTTTGCCCTTGCCATGGTGTCTTGCAACGAGCTCGCCGAGTCGAGTGCCCTTTTTACGCCATCTGCCATTTTTATTTCGCCGCAAGTGCTCGCTACTACCTTATGCCCTTCTGGAACTTCATGACGGCGTCAGCAGACTGCTCTTCTCAAATCTGCTGTCATTCCGGTAACACTACTTCGGGGGGAGTGTGTTGGTCGTGTTTACAGTCTCAACCCTTCAGCAATTATTGACATTCCGACTGGTTCTTTCACCGAACACAAAGTTGCTGAATTGAGCTGTGCCTCTTCGCCACAGACTACTAGACCTGACATACTGAGCACCATCGCCGACACGTTAACAGTTTCGCAACGTGCTCAGCTTCTGCGACTCCTGAAAAAGTTTCGTTCTTCCTTTTACTGCCCGCATAGTCCCTTCGGCCGCACCTCAGCTGTGTATCACCGCATCGACACGGGCACTAATGCATCACTGCGTCAAAGACCCTATCACGTGTCCACGACAGAGCGCCAGGTTATCGGTGACCAAGTAGCTGACATGCTCAAGCGTAGCGTCATCCAGCCTTCGAATAGCCCCTGGGCATCTCCAGTCGTTCTCGTTAAGAAGAAGAACGGGTCGATTCGCTGTGTTGACCACCGTAGTCTGAACAAAACATCTCGAAAGGACGTTTATCCCTTACCGAGAATCGACGATACCCTTGACTGCCTTCAAGGTGTGGAATTCTTCTCATCTATTGACTTACGGAGTGGCTACTGGCAAGTACCTATGACGCCTGAAAATCAGCCTAAAACGGCGTTTGTCACACCTGATGGCATTTATGAATTCCGCGTCATGCCTTTCGGTCTTTGCGACGCGCCCGCAACATTCGAGTGGATGATGGACAATCTTTTGCGGGGTCAGAAGTGGTCAACATGCCTGTCCTACTTAGATGACATTGTTATATTTTCGCCAGAATTTCCATGCATCTTCACAGGCTAGATGAAGTACTACAATGCCTAACTGACGCTGGCGTTCAGCTCAACCTGAAACAATGCCGCTTTGGCACAAGTCAGCTCACAATCCTCAGCCATGCTGTCTCTAAATATTGTATTCACCCTGACACCGCCAAGCTTCAGGCAGTTGCAGAGTTTCCTAAGGCTGCATCTCGAAAAGATCTGCGCAGCTTTTTTGGCCTCTGCTCGTATTCCCACCGCTTTATTCGAAGTTTTGTAATGATTACCACCCCCTTGACTGAACTTCTACGGAATGACTCAAAAAGTTACGCTTGGTCACCCGCTAGTGACGACGCCTTCAAAAAGTTGCGCCACCTGTTACCTCACCGCCAATCTTACGTCACCTGAGCCTGACTGCTCCAATTAAGGTACACACTGATGCCAGTGGTGTGTACCTCTTGGAATCCCAACTTGCCAGCGCAAGTCGGGATTCCAGGAGTACGTAGTCACATACGCAAGCCGCACCCTCACCAAAGCAGAGAACAATTATTCTGTGACAGAGAAGGAGGGTATGGCAAATATATGGGCTCAAGGAAAATTTAGACCATACCAATATGGTCACCATTTCGACGTAGTCACTGATCATCATGCACTTTGTTGGTTATCCACGTTGAAGGATCCCTCCAGCTGTTTATATCGCTGGGCTTTGTGGTTGCAAGAGTTTGACATGCGGGTTGTCTACAGGTCTGGCTGACGTCACACTGACGCCAATGCCCTATCGCGTTCAACTGTATCATCGGAAATCTCTGCGTGTCTTTCTGCCGGGGACGAAACGGTTGCGTTTTCAGCTAACTGCGACATGGTGTCTTAGCAACGTAAGGATGACTTGATCAGCACTCTTCTGCGATTCCTTTCAGACCCGTCGACTTCTGCATCTTTCCGAACATTGCGCAGTCAAGCGGTTCACTTTTAGATCCGCGATGACCTCCTTTATGGCAGAAATTACCGTCTTACGGTCGGAAATGGTTACTGGTCATAACTCGCCATCTTCGCGCTGCAATATGTTCAGACTTCCATGCTGACCCTTAGTGCGCACATGCGGGCATCTTAAAAAAGTACGCTTGGCTTTCCTCCCGATTTTATTGGCGAGGCATGTACACCTTTTTGAGCAAGTACATGCTGTCATGCCTGCAGTGCCAAGGACGAAAAGCTTTGCCTCATTACATCTCTGGTCTGACCCAGCTAATCGCTTGCCAAGCCAGGCCTTCCAACCGCACTGGAATCGATCTGTACGGGCATCTTCCATTCACGGCTTCCGGAAACCGTTGGGTAGTTGTCGCTGTCGACTACTTGACGTGATATGCAGAAACAGCTGCTTTGCCTGCTGCCACAGCACGCGACGTATCATCTTTTCTCTTGCAGAACTTCATTTTCCGTCACGGCGTACCGCATGAACTTCTCAGCGACAGTGGACGTGTATTCCTCTCTGAAGTCGTCGACGCACTCCTTGCCGACTGTCGTATCATTCACCCGAATACCACCACCTACCATCCCCAAACGAATGGCTCGACGATAAGATTCAAGCGTATCTTTGGGGACGTGATATCTAAGTATGTTGGCTGAGACCACTGCGATTTGGACCTCATTCTGCCTTTTGTGACATGCATACAACACTACTCCACAGGTGACTACCGGCTTTTCGCCGTTTTTCCTGTTATATGGCCGAGATCCTTCCACAACACTAGATGCCACTCTGACCTACCACCCCCTTTTCTTCGAGTCTACGCCCATCTCTGAAGCTCCCCGCCAAGCCTAGGAATGCCGTAAGCTCGCCCAGTCGTTTACAAGCATCGACCAATGTAGACAAAAACTTCGGCGTGACGATAACACCCCGTACCCTGACTTCGTTCTGGACACCCTTGTGTGGCTTTGAGTTCCAGCTGTCCCTACATGCCTTTCTTCGAAACTTGTTTCAATATACAAGGGACCCTACCACGTTGTCTCGGGGACTTCACATGTTAAGTACATCGTCGAATACGTTACGTCATCCACACACCAGCGCTTTCGAGGTACTGAAACCATTCACGTACAGCGGTTGAAACCATATTACGATCCGCTCGTACTCTGTTCTCCGCGAGTCACCCGGATGGCTCCTCTTACGATGGGGGACGATATGTAGCCAAAAGAAATATCCACTACTGCAGCGACATCGACACGTGGGCGCGAGGAACGAGCGAGGACTGCCTGGTTCCTTCTGCGATGACGTCCTTATCCCAGGCCAACTCTAATAATAATAGTATATCTATATATCTACATATATACATATATATATCTATATATATATATATATGATGAAGGCCAGACTCTAGGCCGAAACGTCGAAATAAACCACGTTGTGACCGCTCACGGAGGATCTACTAGACTATATATATATATATATATATATATATATATATATATATATATATATATATATATAGGGAAGGAAGTGTTTTTTCTGTGTGTTCACACAAAATTATTAAGATCTAACAGACAATAATTGCAAGGAAAGTATAGGGGAAGTTATTAGACCGAATCGTAATGTAAATGTGAAGAAAGAGAAGTGGGTGAAAAGATAACTTGCCGTAGGCACGAACCAAACCTGCGACCTTTGAATAACGAATTCGGTGCTCGACCACTGAGCTACCACGGTGGCTATTTTACCAGCCACTATTTTGGGTATATATGTGAATTTAAACGTGGGAGTTTCAGTCAGCGCTATCAGTCGCCACGGCGGCGAGTGTTGCACACTCGTTATGAGCCTGTATGGCGTCTCGTGGCACGTGAACTTATTACGAGCTGGCAGCTGACCAATGGACCCTCGTATACAACCTAAGTCACGAAGTATACCAGTACGAGACCCTCAATAATGAATAAGGAAACAAAGTGCACACATAAAGGCCCGTTTTCCGTGTTTTGACACAATATATAACGTACAATAATGCCAAGGAAAGTATAGGGGAAGTTATTAGACCGAATTGTAATCTAAATGTGAAGCAAGAAAAGTGGGTGAAGAGATAACTTGTCGTGAGCAAGAACCGAACCTGCGGCCTTCGAATATTACAATTCGGTCAAATAACTTCCCTTTTTAGTCACCGCATTTATTCAGGCCCACTTTTTAAGGAAAGCATGCCAACCCCTTTGTTTTTAGAATGTAGCATATCTCTGTAAGGACACCTGTTCTTTTCCACGGTGGTATTACAGTATTTTGTTACCGTGTATTTTATCGCAGCTCGAAGTAACAAGTTCAGGAAAAGTAGATGTGCTCTAACAGCCTTTCTTGCTCCAGACAAATGTGGAATGATATCGGGCCAATTTCATCCTACATCGAGCCTTCCCGAACGCTCTAGCCTTGGAATTACCAATGTCTGCTATCCTAAGTGAATACAACTGTTCCTAGGCAAATACAAACTGTAGATCACCAATGGAGCACACCTGCGTATCAAGACCCATGGAGTACCGTTAATTGCCATACAGGTCTCGAGAAGGTTTCAGTTTCAGTTTCAGTTTATTTAGCAATCTTTTTCAGCAATCATGTTAAAGTACAATGATTCAATGTTTTCATAAAATAGAAATGGTTAACACAAAACAAAATTTAAATCAGATTAAAAAGTGAAAAATATGCAAGGACAGGAATGAAAAGCTGCTAAAAAGCACCTTGACGGGATTCCTGACCGTGATCAGATTGGCCGCAGACTCGTGGTGATGTAAAAAAAAAGAAATAAAATACAAGCAAGTAAACAGAAAAAGTGCAAGAGCGCATAACACAAGCAAGTAAAACATCAACAAATTTAGCAGCAAACTTCAACTGCAGACATAATGTAAAATCGCAAACACTGAAAGAATGCGGCATAATATGGGAGAACAAAGTGAGATGGAATACAAAAGAACATAATTTATATATATAAGAAACACTACCTTGAAACAGTATGCATAAGGAAAACACAAATACATAAAACAGTTCATGTTTGTACATGTGCATATGAAAAGGCAAAATGCACTTCTATTCAAACAAAATATAAAATTGAATATGATATTATAAAATAATACATAGTGAAAATGAACTCGAGATTGATTGATCAAGTCCCCAGACTCTCTGAGTTGCTAATTAAATATTCTTTACACTGCTTGACTGTCAGCGTATCAGGCGTAATGCCTTTGTTGTTTAGGTGATTCAAAAAGTTTGGCATGATATGCTTAAGACTTTTAAGGCCGTAATTCGTTCGGGAAAACGGTATTTGACATGTGTCTCTTTTCCTCATGTTTTAAGGTGTTGCGGGTGACTCTTTGAGCTGACAGAGTGTCAGAAAATTGGTTTCACTTTTCAAACCATGTTTGTATTTAGCAAAGAGATTGAAATTGTACAGCTGCTCTACCTGGAGCACGTTATATGTTGTAAATAACGTTGATGTAAGAGCGGCGTATAGAACACCTGCGATATGTCGTACTGCCTTCTTCTGTAGCCAGATCAATTTTGATTTGTTCTTTTGCGTGGTGTTTCCCCAGACGAGGGTACTGTAATTGATATTTGAGTGACTTAAAGCATTAAAAATGAGGAGTTTAACTTTCGGAGAAACTATAGTTCGGAATTTTGAAAGCACTCCATATGCCTTGGAAAGCTTTCTGGCAACATCATACACATGCGAATCCCAGTTGAAGCCTTCACTGAAAGTGACCCCCATTATTTTAACGTCCGGTAGAATCCCAAGCTATTTGTCACCGAGGTGTAAGTCTAAGCTATATTAAATTTTTTATTAGTTGGTTTGAATTGAACAGCCTTTGTTTGAGCAGCATTGATAACAAGAGAATTCACTACACTCCATTTTTGTAGCTTTTCTAGCACGTCGTGAGCTAGCATACTAAAATTAGATACGTCGTCGGTTCGGAGGAACAGGCTTGTGTCGTCGGTGTAAACTGAAAATGCGACGTTCTCGCTAACTCTTACTATGTCGTTTACGTAGATGGTAAATAACACGGGGCCTAACACACTTCCCTGCGCAATACCGGTGTTTATGTCTAATAGCGAAGAACTTTTATTTTTAATGCTTACACATTGCTTTCTATTCCCTAGATAAGATTGGACGAGATTTAGGGCTGCACCCCGGAAACATTGTTCTAGTTTAGTAGTAAACAGAGTTTGGTGGTGTATTCTGTCAAACGCCTTAGACAAATCAATATAAATACCCAGTGTTAGCTTCTTTTCCTCAAATCCCTTTAAGATGATTTCTTTTTGTGCTAGAAAAGCGTGTTCACTTGAAAAACCTTGACGAAAACCAAATTGTTCCGACGCAATCAAAGATTGCTTATCGCAAAAAGATATAATTCGCTTACAGATAACCTTTTCTAGCATTTCAGAAATAACAGGCAATATTGCGATGGGACGGTAATTTGAGATGTCATTCTTATTTCCCAATTTGTACAACACGCTAACTTTAGCGTGCTGCAGACACAAGCTGAACAGAAAAGTAAGTGGAGGCACTAGAAGGTCAAATACGTGTTTAATTGGGCCAATTTGAATGTCATCAATATCGCGCGCTTTACTATTCTTCAGGCCTATAAGAGTGGAATGTACTTCCTGTTCCGTTACTGGTTCTAAGAACGCAGATTTCATATTTGATGTGCCCATAAATTGCAAAATAGAGCGTTTGTGCCCAGATGACGTGCTACTTGAGACCAGAGTCGTGAAATATTTGTGGAAATCATTTTCCAGTTTTTCACTGCTAAATATTTTATTATGCACTACGAGCTCCAGTTCCTTAGTTTGACGAGTGCCAGAGTGAACCAGGCGATTTTTTTCCTGCCATAAAACATCACTACGAGAACTTGCCCTCTCAAATAAGTTTAGAAAATAAGCAGTCTTTTTGTTACGTAAAGTTTTGTATAACGTGTTTCTAAATTTCTTGAATTCGGCCAGATGACTGCTGTTTCTACGTTTGATAAATCTATGATATAAAGCATTCTTTTTACGAATCATTTCATGGCATTCGCTTGTCAACCACGGCTTCCAAATTTTCTTCGAGGCTCTCACAGTCTTTAGTTTAAAGCAATAGTGATATGCATTTTTTAAAAGACGCATCAAAGTATCGTAAGCCTCATCAGCATTTTTGCAGTTATACAAGGCACTGAAGTTTAAATTTCAATATGGTGTCTAAATTGCTCCAAAGTTTGTAATTGATTTGCTGTATTTGATAGTGTTCCAAAGGACTTGGTTTTAGGTGTCTAGAAAGCTTATTATTTTTTTATATATCATATATACCATATATACAGGGAAGTTATCGCTCACATCCGATATAACGGAACCTGATGTCACGGAGTGGTTTCTATTAATCGTGATAAATATATCTAGAAGACTTTCAGAGTGAATACTGAGACAAGTTGGTTCGTTTAATGTGACTGTGCATGCATAAAAATCAAGCAGCAGCTGGAATAAACGTGACTTTGGATTAATTTGTAAAAGTTTGATGTTACAGTCACCACCTATTTTGACGCACAGCTTATTTGTGCCTACAATAGTTAGTAGCCTTTCAAGGAAGACATAGAACTTTTCAACGCACCCACCAGGTGGGCGATAAAAAAACAACATAAAGATGGTTATCTTGGATAAGTGCTAAAGCTTCCTAATCCGGCGTGATTGTTGTAAATTCAGTGAGTAAGCTACAAGATAGCTTTTCCAAGATTAACTGCAGTAATCCTCCCCTCGGCGGGAAGATCTATTCAAGTAAAAGCTATTATAGCCTGGTAATCTAAACACTTCTTCGTCGCATGCGTACCAGGTTTCCGTAACCATAATAATGTCAAACCTAAAGGAAAATTCATCTAGGAAGGTGGTGAGCTTATCGTACTTATTTCAAGCCGATCGTGCATTGCAGTGTAAAAATGCCAGGTGAGCACCATCATTCTACTGTGCGATATCTTTTGGTGACGCCATGGTAAAGAAAAAAAGTAAAGCAGAAAACTAAAAAATCTGTGCGAGGTAGTCACTACTTTACGAAGTGAGACCGCCTTCGCGCATCTTATCCAGGTCTGCTTCACTACTTATCTGGATAGCACGAGATGTGTCTGTTATACGAGCGAACACCTTGCCACCCCTGGTCCATGCAAATCGCCAGTTGAGTTCTCGTTTTCGTACATTCGTCAGCCCAAATAGCTTCTTTATTTGTGGGCACAAATTCTCGATAATGTACACTGGTTGCTTTGTGGCAAAGCCAAGGTCTTCTGTGTTTATCCGAGTTCGTTTTGCCTTAGCCATTAGGGCATCACGTTTTACTCGGCGGTTGAAAGATACGACAATATTTGAGTTTACAGAGCCGTCTTGGTTGCCGGAAGCATTCGAACGAGCATTTGCACTTCGAGCCGGAACATGATGGCAAGCCTCACTGTCATGTTCAGTAATAGTTTCGCTTAGTGCAACCCCCCTTTTAGTAAGCACTTGTGCAAGGTTTTTATTGACTGTTTGCAGGATGCCTTTAATCTCGACGTTTTCGTTCCGCGAATAATGATCTTGTGCGGGAATGCGCGTTGCGCTTCCTTGCGTCGTCTTTCTGAGGTACTCAATCTCTTGCAAAATGGTTTCTTGGGTTGCCATTAGTGCTGTGTTTTCTTTTTTTGATGTCTGAGGAGTCTTCCTAGTGGACTCATATTCCTTGCTTATGAAGTCTAAGCTGCTCTTTAGGTCCCTGATTTCTTTCCCAAATTCTCGCTTCAAACTTTCTATATCACTTTCCATTTTGGGGCACAGTTCAAAAAGACGAATTCACAAAAATTTAGAACTACACTATTGGCAGCAGAGGCAACAGAAAGAAGAGGATAAAAGGTTAGAAATACTCAAACCTGTGAGACACAAGTAGACGATAAGCTTGTGCGCTGTCTGCCGCCTCCGCTACCAAAATGTCGTGAAGCCTGCCTTGCGCTCCTTTATAGCTGCGTAGCAATGTCCACGAAGGAGCAGGAGGGGTACAGTAAAGTCACGTAGGCGTTGAATAATCTTCGCTCTGATATGGCTAGGTGACAACGCTACCAGCTTAGCTTGGCTTGAGTTCTGCAGTCTCTTGACCTATGCCGTGCTCGACCACCACAGCTGCCCTGGTATCGCCTGTGATACCCAAGTAGACGATAGGCTTGTGCGCTGTCTGCCGTGAAGCCAGCTTTGCGCTCCTTTATAGCTGCGTAGCAATGTCTACGCAGGCGCAGGAGGGGTACACTAAAGTCACGTAGGCGTTGAATAATCTTCGCTCTGACGTGGCTAGGTGACAATGCTACCAGCTTAGCTTGGCTTGAGTACTGCAGTCTCTTGACCTATGCCGTGCTCAACCACCGCAGCTGCCCTGGTATCGCCTGTGATACCCAAGTAGACGATAGGCTTGTGCGCTGTATGCCGTGAAGCCAGCTTTGCGCTCCTTTATAGCTGCGTAGCAATGTCTACGCAGGCGCAGGAGGGGTACAGTAAAGTCACGTAGGCGTTGAATAATCTTCGCTCTGATATGGCTAGGTGACAACGCTACCAGCTTAGCTTGGCTTGAGTTCTGCAGTCTCTTGACCTATGCCGTGCTCGACCACCACAGCTGCCCTGGTATCGCCTGTGATACCCAAGTAGACGATAGGCTTGTGCGCTGTCTGCCGTGAAGCCAGCTTTGCGCTCCTTTATAGCTACGTAGCAATGTCTACGCAGGCGCAGGAGGGGTACACTAAAGTCACGTAGGCGTTGAATAATCTTTGCTCTGACGTGGCTAGGTGACAATGCTACCAGCTTAGCTTGGCTTGAGTACTGCAGTCTCTTGACCTATGCCGTGCTCGACCACCGCCGCTGCCCTGGTATCGCCTGTGATACCCAAGTAGACGATAGACTTGTGCGCTGTCTGCCGTGAAGCCTGCTTTGCGCTCCTTTATAGCTGCGTAGCAATGTCTACGCAGGCGCAGGAGGGGTACACTAAAGTCACGTAGGCGTTGAATAATCTTCGCTCTGACGTGGCTAGGTGACAATGCTACCAGCTTAGCTTAGCTTGAGTACTGCAGTCTCTTGACCTATGCCGTGCTCGACCACCGCAGCTGCCCTGGTATCGCCTGTGAGACACAAGTAGACGATAAGCTTGTGCACTGTCTGCTGCCTCCGCTGCCAAAATGCCGTGCAGCCGGCCTTGCGCTCCTTTATAGCTGCGTAGAAATGTCCACGCAGGCGCAGGAGGGGTACAGTAAAGTCACGTAGGCGTTGGTTATTCTTCGCTCTGACGTGGCTAGGTGACAACGCTACCAGCTTAGCTTGGCTTCAGTTCTGCAGTCCCTTGACCTATGCCATGCTCGACCACCACAGCTGCCCTGGTATCGCCTGTGAGACACAAGTAGACGATAAGCTTGTGCGCTGTCTGCTGCCTCCACTGCCAAAATGCCGTGAAGCCAGCTTTGCGCTCCTTTATAGCTGCGTAGCAATGTCTACGCAGGCGCAGGATGGGTACAGTAAAGTCACGTAGGCGTTGAATAATCTTCGCTCTGACGTGCTAGGTGATCACGCTACCAGCTTAGCTTGGCTTGAGTTCTGCAGTTCATTGACCTAAGGCATGCTCGACCACCGCAGCTGTCCTGGTATCGCCTGTGAGACACAAGTAGACGATACGCCTGTGCGCTGTGTGCCGCCTCCGCTGCTAAAATGACAGACGTGCCAGGATTTAAACGTTGCTCATGCCAAGAGATCACAGTCACATTCGTCAAACCCTCTTAACATGTCATACTGCTTTCAGTCTATACTAAGTGAAGGAGGCGATCACGAGGGCGCTCCGACGTAGTCAGCCGGCCAGTCGGACGGATAGAAGGATGGACGAACGCACGGACGGGCGGGCGGGCGGACGGACGGACGGACAGACAGACAGACAGACACACAGACAGACAGACAGACAGACAGACAGATAGATAGGTAGATAGATAGATAGATAGATAGATAGATAGATAGATAGATAGATAGATAGATAGATAGATAGATAGATAGAAACGACCGAACAATGCTTTTTCTTACCTTACAAAGACCAAAATTTATTAGTGTTAGGTTAATTCCGGAAGTTGAATGGCATTACGCAAGAGCTGCTAAGTGTGCGCCATTCGTTCCTTCTCATCTCATCAAGCCGGTGGGTGCTCTCTTCGTTATATACATCTTCTGCTGCACGTACCCGCATGCTATCAGAGCACTCTTCCGCAGCCCCTGATTCGCCCCGTGGAGGGCACCCCACTGCAGTGGCCTGTGGATAAAGTACTCGGCTGCTGATCCGCAAGTCGCGGAATGAAATCCAGGCCCCGGCGGCTGAGTTTTTGATGGAGGCGAAAATTCTGTGGGCTCGTGTGATCCGCTTTGGGTGCACGTTAAAGAACTCCAAGTGGTGGAGCTCTTAGTGGAGCTTTCCACTAAGGCGTCTCTCATAATCATATGACGAGTTTGGGACGTTAAACCGCACATATCAATCAATCAATCAATCAGCCTCCGTGTGGTGCAGTAACTGAGCTGTCCGAGAGAACGAGTACCGAACAGGAGAGAAGGAGAAAGATACAAAAATATACAGAAAATAAATGGAAGAAACTGAACGACGAGAGAGAAAAGCAAAGAGATAAATGAAGAGAGACAGAAAGCCTTACACACAACGGGCGCAAAAGGCACAAAAACCGGGCTGACAAAAAAACACGTCTAAAATCCTAATAGCGAAAAAGGAACAAAGAAAAAAATCCAAATATTTAGAGTGAAAGCGAAAGAGAAACAAATAAAGTCATAAATAGTGAGACAGGCACAAATGAAATTGAACAAACAAGAAAGAGCAACAACAAAAAATACATGGAGAGAAAGATATAGAGAGAAACGTATAGAAATTACTTGTTAAATATTTTTTTTGTTCTGGGGGTACCAAGCGATGCTCATAAAACATGATTGACAACTAGTTAACACATGTGATCAACAATATAATGAAGTGCACGTGTGCATGGTCAAGCTGCAACCAAATGACTGCCGGCTACTCTGTTTCGCCAAACGCTATAGCGCGACTCAGAGCAGGATACCTTTTTTTTAAACAAATCTCAAATACGAACCTAAATGTGACACAACAGATCGATTTGAAGTGTACATAGAAGAAATCTCGTATATTACAGTGTATGTGTACCGGACCGCACATTTTTAAGTATTCAGTCGTTCCTCGACTTAATCAAGATTTGACCACAGTATTTTACAGTTCACGGACAGTAAATCAATTTTACGCACCCATAATACACGCTTGCCCCTGACAAAATACCTATCGTCCGTCCTGAACACGATCACAGCTTGTACGCCTAGGTCGAGAGAGAACCGCACGATCGTATCAACTGGATTCATATTTTCCATATCGTCCAGACGGTGGAGGTCTAAACCCCATATCGTCATCCATTCTACGAGGTAGTGAGCCTGCAAAAAATTGGATGCGGTAGGCTTGTCATTCAAAAGCGTTATATATCCCAATATTCAGGTACCATATTTACAATTTACTTGTAAGTTATCCGCGTTCGAAGGCTTGAGCAGAATCGCGTGAAAAGGAACTTCTCAGCATCATTACGATTAAACGCCCTATCTGCACGCGTTGTATTCCTAGGTGTGAGTTTATTGCTTTGCGAGTATAGTAAAACAAATGATGTGACTTTCATAAAAAGAATCATGGACTGTTCAGGATGTCCTCATTGCACAGAGGTTTTTTCAGCTTGATTCGTTAGTGAAAGTAGATCAAGTTAGCGTGATGGCTTAAAAGGCTGCATGATGCGAATACACGGCATGCGGCAGCAATGCATTGGGACCTTGTTTATAAGCTACCACTAAAAGTAGCTTGCAGCATTTTATATGTTACGACTATACAATGAAGCGTACCTGTTTTAAGGCTATACCTACTAATAAAGGAGAGAAAGCTTTCAAATAAGAGGTATATTGGAATAATTATGGATAATAAAGTTTAGCATTGTTAACACCATAAATTTTATGAAGTTCACATAGTAACTCGGAAATACATATTCAAGACAACAATAACCAATAGTAGAAATTGCGTGAGGTTGACAGAAACAACTGGATAGCAGAATAAAAGTGCATGAAAAAAAACGGTGATAGCTCGACATAAATAGTGGTGGTTATAAAAGCGCAAGCACAGATTCGGCAAACACAAGCAAAACTTGAGTGAGTTTTGATATGGCTTTATTCGAACACTACACATATACCATACAGCAACAAACTGTTTGCGCAAATAGTGTATTGATAACTGCTGGTAAACATTGATCCAAAGAAATTCAGCATGGGCTGATACACGTTGACGCCTCTTTGGCGGATCAGACCGGCATATGTTCATGTGATTATGAAAACGTAGCTGACACTTACCTCGGACACATTAGCTGCAACGAAGGAGATGCAGCCCCGAAACATGGCAACCGCCTTTTCTTCGAAATTCTGATTGATACTTGAAACTGGACGTTCTTCGGCATGGCTGATGGTTGAGTACTGAATTTCAAGCTGAGTCTGAAAATGACGCGCAGCGCCAGGTGAAGCGGCGAGTTACTCTCGGAAGGTTGTCGAAAAATACGTACGATCGTGTACGTTTGGCATGTTCCATGTTAGATCGTACAAGACAGATGATGCTGGTAATAATACAGCACGCAGCACGTCTGGTGGTGTGTTAGGCGCACACACACACACACACACACACACACACGCGCACACACACACACACACGCACACACACACATATACACACACACACACACACACACACAAAAGCTGGTACACATACGAGAAAGCAAGCAATGCTTTTATAGATTTACAATAAGGCGATCACACGGCCTTATACGAATATATATATATATATATATATATATATTATGACGACTCGGTTGCAGCGAGGTTTATTGGCCGTGAACTCGGGAACGAACAAGCGCAACGGACCCGACAAAGAAGCGCTCGTGCCAAGCAGATGAGGATGAAGCGCATAATAGATGCCTACACTGATTCCCCCCCCCCCCCGTGGAAGCGGCCAGCCTGGCCGCTGCGGGCGGGTAGTCAAGGTGACGAGGAACGCCGTGTGAAACGCTTCATGCGGGAAACGTGTACAATTTCGGTGCTGCGGTAACGGCGGTCAGTTGGCACGACAAGAGGCGTCACACGATAGTTGACAGGTGAAGTCTGCTCTAAAACAACATATGGGCCGATGAATCGAGGCTGGAACTTGTCGCAGAGACCAGGTGTGCGAATTGGTGTCAATAGCAGCACCTCGTCACCCGGTCGGAATGATACCACACGATGAGAGGTGTCGTAGACGGCCTTCCTTGCTTGTTGCGTGGCTTCCGTGTTCATACGAGCGCGCTGGCGG
Source organism: Rhipicephalus microplus (assembly GCF_043290135.1). Taxonomy (NCBI): domain Eukaryota; kingdom Metazoa; phylum Arthropoda; class Arachnida; order Ixodida; family Ixodidae; genus Rhipicephalus; species Rhipicephalus microplus. Next base: position 115,705,553 of record NC_134702.1, read on the forward strand.
CACTGGGCAAGGCGAGAAATATATTCTTCGCAAGAAGATGGTGATGTAGGGCCATTGCTGGTGAAGAAGGAAACATCGATAAAGAAAGTAGGTGAACGTCCGTAAACGAGATAAAACGGTGAGTAGCCTGTTGTGCGCTGAACAGCGGTGTTGTAGGCGAAAGTGAGGAACGGTAGAAGTTTATCCCAGTTTCTGTGATCCGGTTGAATGTATACGGCGATCATGTCGGCAAGGGTTCGATGAAATCTCTCGGTCAGACCATTTGTTTGAGGATGGTAGCTAGACGCCATCTTGTGTGTGGTACCAGAAACGCGAAGAACTTCACCTAAAAGCTGTGATAAGAACACCTTTCCACGGTCACTCAGAAGTACACGAGGTGCACCATGACGTAGTATTATGGCCTGAAGGACGAAGTCAGCAACTTCCGATGCTGAACCAGTAGCTACTGAAGTTGTCTCGGCGTAGCGTGTCATATGGTCTACGGCGGTGACTATCCATCTATTTCCAGCACCAGTAACAGGAAGGGGTCCATAAAGATCGACACCGACGACCTCGAAAGGTACTGTAGGGCACGTCATTGGCTGTAACTGACCAGCTGGGGGAGATGTCGGAAGTTTGCGAAGTTGGCATGGAGAGCAGGAACCCACGTACTTTGCTACGCTGGTAGAAATCCCAGGCCAATAAAAGCGGCTTCGAATGCGGTCGTAGGTTTTTTGAAAGCCTAGGTGGCCAGCAGTTAAATCGTCATGAAAGGCGTTAAGTACATGATGTTGAAGAGCGCGTGGCAGAACAGGTACCCAGCGTGCGCCGTTAGGATGATATATGTGACGATACAGCACACCATCCTGAAACTTGAAGTGCTCGAGTTGTCGACGAAGGCGTGCATTGGGTGGACGCGTAGCTCCTGAAAGGTGGTCTATAATGCGCCGACAATACGGGTCAGCCTGCTGGTGAGAACTGAAGGGTTGTTCATCGTCGATTGGTGGTTGGTACAGCGAGGCGAGCAAGGCAACAGAAGTGGGAGTCACGTCCGCACTGGTGTCGTTGGAGGGGGCAGCTGGAGTGTCGAACGACGCTGTAGGTAGTGGGCAACGAGAAAGAGCGTCGGCGTCTTGATGTTTTTTGCCCGATTTATAAATAATCTCAAACTGATACTCCTGCAGGCGTAAAATCCAACGACCCAAGCGTCCGGACAAGTTCTTCATTGTAGAAAGCCAGCATAAGGCGTGGTGGTCCGTTACGATGGTGAATTGACGGCCGTACAGATAAGGACGGAACTTTTGTATGGACCAAACCACAGCGAGGCACTCCTGCTCAGTGATGGTATAGTTTTTTTCGGTAGAAGTTAGCACTCGGCTAGCATATGCGATGACCCTTTCCCGTCCAGAGTTATCGCGTTGGAGGAGAACAGCACCTATACCGCAGCCGCTGGCGTCGGTATGCAGGAGTGTTGGGGCGGTGTCATCAAAATGGCAGAGTACAGGCTCTGACGTCAAAGCTTTCTTCAATAGGTGAAACGCCGACTGACATTCCTCGGACCACACAAAGGGTGCATTAGATGCAAGTAGTTTGTGAAGTGGCGCAGCTATTGAAGCGAAATTTTGTATGAAGCGACGAAAATATGATGCGAGGCCAAGAAAACTTCGCAAATCCTTAAGTCTTGTGGGGCATGGAAATCGAAGGACGGCAGCGATCTTTTCGGGGTCAGGGCGAATACCGTCCTTGCTGACGACATGGCCGAGAACCTTGATGGATTTGGTGGCGAAACGGCACTTCTTAGTGTTGAGCTGCAGACCCGCACCGGCCAGGCATGTTAGGACGTCACCCAAGCGGCTCAGGTGCTGAGAAAACGTTGATGAAAAGATGATAATGTCATCAAGGTAGCAGAGACACGTCTTCCATTTCAGACCACGCAGGACGGTGTCGATCATGCGTTCAAACGTCGCGGGCGCATTGCAGAGCCCGATAGGCATCACGTTAAATTCGTATAGGCCATCGGGGGTTGCAAATGCCGTTTTTTCTTTGTCGTCATCGTGCATGGGAATTTGCCAATATCCCGAACGCAAATCAAGGCTTGAAAAGTATTCGGCACCTTGCAGTGAATCAAGGGCGTCGTCGATGCGTGGCATGGGGTATACGTCTTTGCGTGTGATGTTGTTAAGTGCCCGGTAATCAACGCAAAAGCGCACGGAGCCATCTTTTTTCCGTACCAAAACAACAGGGGATGACCAAGGGCTAGTTGATGGACGAATTATTTCTCGTTGGAGCATGTCAGCGACGTTTTCCTCGATGATTTTTCGCTCAGCGAGAGACACGCGGTACGGGCGGCGATGTACAATAGATGTTCCCTCCGTCTGAATGCGATGCGCTGCAGTGGTAGTTCGGCCCAACGTTGAGGAGCAGCTGTCGAAAGAATCGGCGTGTTTCGTTAATAACGCAAGCAACTGCTGCGCCTGCATAGCTGTTAAGTCATCACTGATAAGAGCTGTGAAGGGAGAGGATGAGGCAGGCTTACTCATAGAACGGTCGTTGGTAGAGGCAGGGTTAAGTGGCGTGACGCTGACAGGCTCAGCATCCACAACACAGGCTACTGCAGTGCCCTCTGGCAGGAGAACTTTCTCTGGCGTTTCATTCGTAGCAATGACGAGCGCGGAGCCATGGTGAAAGCGTAGGACACCTGATGCAAGGGCTATGCCTTTTGCGACGCAAGTCGACGAAGGGGACACCAAGACGTCACCGTGGTCGATGTCCTTAGAAATCAGGGTCACAATTTGTTCTTGGTGTGGCGGTAGTTCGAGACCTTCGCGAGCGAACAGGCGTAGAGGCTTGTAGACGCCTTCGTCGAACATGGAGTCCGTATTAGTTAGGTGCAGAATCCGTTCACCACAACATATAGCGGCTGAAGAAGAAGATAGGAAGTCCCACCCTAGAATCAGCTGGTGAGAGCACCGGGTAAGCACAGTGAACTCGATGTAATGCAAAATGTCATCAATAAACACACGAGCAGTAAAAAGAGCAAAAGGGCGGATAGCGTTCCCCTGGGCTTCGACTAGATTGGGTCCATTATAAGGTGTCATTACTTTCTTCAGGCGTTTGCACAAATCATACCTAATCACAGAAACTGTAGCACCGGTGTCCACCAAAGCGTCCACGAGAACTCCTTCCACCGTAACAGAAACCATGTTGAACGGGCGTGCTGGAGGAATAGGAGTCCTACTGTTACATGCAGTTTCTCCTCCGAAAACTGCATCATTTAGTTTTCCGACCGGTTATCATTAGTAAACGAGGCTGGCCGAAGAGGAGAGGAGGAGCGACGGAAGGGCGAAGGTGATCGGCGTCGGCTTGAACGGTAAGTGTTCCGCGTCTCAGTCGACGCGGGCGGAGATGGAGACCGCTGCTGTGCAGATGAATAACTCCGAGCGTAAGAGTCCCCTCTGGAAAAGTCCCGTTCGCGCATGTCGTACCCGCGACGCTCGTCCTGCTGGCGCTTGCGGCAGAAGCGCGATATATGGCCACGATACCCACAGTAAAAGCATGTTGGGCGAGATGGGCGCCAGGGCGGGTAGTAGAGGGCGTTCGGCACACCGGGAGATAGCGCACTCAAGTGGACTGACGGAGGTTCGGGTGGGATTGGCCGGAAGTGGACCGGTGGTGCAGCAGCAACCGGCGTGAATGATGGCAGCGGTGAAGTAGAGTTTACGTTGCGAGGAGGCGCGGCCGGGGACGCTCCCTGGATTTTGTGCCGACCGGTTGTGCGCCCGCGCGCTCCGCGCGCTCGCGACCTTCGGCGTCATCGTAGCGCTGGCCGACTGGGCTCGTCCTACGTCATCTCCTGTCGCCGACGACCTTCGACGACAGCGCAGCTCTGATTTACTGGTCCTGCTCTACGCCATCTACAGACGCCGACACCATCTCTCGCAAGTGTACCCCGTCCTCGGACTCCAGTGACCGTTCTTCCATCTTTCCTGTCTCTCCTATCCCCTCAGTTTGTTGTTGCTTCTTCTTCCTCTTTCCTATACCTTTACTTCTACCCTTTTATCCCTCCTTACCCCCATCCCTTTGTGAGCTCTGTGGCAGTGTCGCTCACTGAAGCAGACAATAACGGGGCTCACTTTTCTCTTCCTTTCTCTCAAGAACCACTTCAGGCGCGGCCGCAACTTGCGCGTACGTTGGAGGGCTAGACGGAGGTGGCTGGACGTAGGCTGGACCGGTGAATGATGTTAGTTCCTCCCTTACGATGTCACGGAGGGCCAAGCTTGAAGGCTGTGTGACAGATGGAGAAGGTTTTGAGATACCCATTGATTGAAGTTCTTCTCGTATGATCTCCCGTATCATGTCACGCAGGTCCCGGTCTGCGGTACGGTGTTCACTATTGCCCGACTGAAGGCGAACAGAATCAAGTTCGTCGAGACGCTGACACGTAGAGACGACGTCCGTGACAGTAGAAGGATTCTGGGCAACAAGGGCATTGTAGGCAATGCTTCCGATGCCCTTCAGGATGTGGCGCAGTTTGTCCGACTCGGACATCGAAGAATTGAAGCACCGGCAAAGCGCAAGGACATCCTCGATATAAGATGTGTATGACTCGCCGTGATGTTGTTGGCGAGTATCCAGGGCCCTCCTCGCTAGAGCGGATCGAACGGCTGGTGTGCCGAATACTTGGCGAAGCTGCTGCTTGAAGGCAGGCCAGTCGGTGAGGTCGATCTCATGGTTCAAGAACCATGTCTTGGCAACACCCGTGAGATAAAGCGATACTCGGCGGAGCTTGTTAGAGTCGTCCCAGTGATTAGTGGCGCTGACCCGCTCGTAGTTATCGAGCCAGTCCTCCACATCTTCACCGCGGAGACCAGCGAAGATCGGAGGGTCACGCTGGTGGTTTACGATGTAAAGAAGAGGGGCTTGCGGCGCAGTGACGGCTTGCGGCGCAGAGACGGCTTGCGGCGCAGAGACGGGAGCCGAAAGGGCATCCACCCACTCACTCTGAGACATGTTGGCGGACTGAGGGTCCAAGCGGCGGCCTGAACGGAGCTCCAGCGAGTAGGCGTTGTAAGTAGAGGTACTGGGAACGTCAATCCACCTCCACCACGTATGACGACTCGGTTGCAGCGAGGTTTATTGGCCGTGAACTCGGGAACGAACAAGCGCAACGGACCCGACAAAGAAGCGCTCGTGCCAAGCAGATGATGATTGTCAGCCAGAACATATGATGATGATTGACTGCTGTTCAGATGAGGATGAAGCGCATAATAGATGCCTACAATATATATATATAGATAGATAGATAGATAGATAGATAGATAGATAGATATAGTGGGAGTTATAATTCAATGGGCCAGTTAGTCTTCGTGAAGGTATGAGATATGGCACAACGGGAGCGTTGTCAACAAGGATAAATATATTTATTTCCCAACAGTTTCGGTAGGGGTCCTCCCTTCATCAGGGGGTGAGGTATATATATATATATATATATATATATATATATATATATATATATATATATATATATATATATATATATAAGGCCATGTATGTGTTTGACGTGCTTCGCCAAGGATTATGTATATATATATATATAAGCCACGATTTCGTCCCAGTTCTTGTGTTCTGTGTCGACATACATGCAGACAATGTCTGCGGGGGTCTTATTAGGCCGCTCTGTTAGTCCGTTCGTTTGTGGGTGGTACGCCGTTGTTCTCCGGTGAGCTGTACCACTGAGCCTGAGAACTGACTCCAAAAGTTCTGCCACGAACGCAGTTTTTCTATCCGTGATGAGAACTGTTGGAGCACCGTGCCGAAGGACGACGTTTTCTTTGAAGAAATAAGCCGCTTCTGCTGCTGTGGCCCTCGGCATGGCTTTAGTTTCTGCGTAGCGAGACAAGTAATTGGTGGTGACAATGATCTATCTGTTTCTTGTGGTGGAAGTTCGGAATACGCCCAACAAATCCATTCCGACTTGGGCGAATGGCTTTGCTGGTACTTGGACGGAATGTAATAAGCCTGCCGGCCTACCGGGTGGTGCTTTGCGTCTTTGTAAGTCGGCAAATGTTTGGACGTAATGTTTCACAGCAGCAGGTAGGTTCGGCCAGTAGTAACTGTTTTGCAGACGGGACAATGTTCTAGTGTAACCGAGATGTCCGGAGGTGACTTCGTCATGGCAGGCTTCTAAAATTTCTTTTGGCAGTGATGCAGATACGACGAGCAAGTATGGGCTGCCGGGGGGCAAGAAGTTTTTCCTGTATAGGACGTCTTTCCTTAAACAAAAAGATGGCACTCCTCTTGCAAAAACTCGCGGCAGGTCTTCACGTCGTCCTTCTAAGATGTCGATAAGCGGAAGCAGGTCAAGGTCACTGCACTGCTCTTGTGAAATAGTGGCCGCGTTGATGACTCCCACGAATGCGGCGTCCATAGACTCGTCATTAATAGCGGCCGGCTCGACGGGTGACCGCGATAGACAGTCTGCGTCGGTGTGCTTCTTCCCTGATTTCAAAATAATGGTCATATCAAACTCCTAAAGCCGAAGGCTCTAGCGTGCTAAACGGCCGGATGGGTCTTTCAAGTTAGTGAGCCAGCAAAGCGAATGGTGATCACTGACAACCTTGAATGAGCGGCCGTACAGATATGGTCGAAATTTGAGAACTGCCCAAACCATGGCGAGGCACTCTTTCTCGGTAGTTGAGTAGTTGTCTTCCGTGCGAGAGGGAGCTCTGCTGGCATAGGCTATCACTTTCTCGCAGTTATCTTCCCATTGTATCAGTACGGCGCCCAGGCCTACATTGCTTGCGTCGGTGTGAAGTGCTGTTGGCGCTTCCTGGTCGAAGTGCGAAAGAACCGGAGGTGTTTGGAGGCGTTGGCGTAATTCGTTGAATGCGGTTTGTTCCTTTTCGCTCCAAAGGAAGGAAACATCCTCTCGTGTGAGCAAAGGCGCCGCGATAGACGAAAAGTTGGCGATGAATCGTCGGTAATAAGCGTAGAGGTTTAAGAAGCGTCTCACTGCCCTTTTGTCATGCGGTGCGGGAAACTTTGCGACAGCGTCGATTTCGCCCGGGTCAGGTCGAACAACTTCGTGGCTGACCACGTGGCCTAAGAAGCAAAGTTCACTGAATTCAAAATGGCACTTCTCTGGTTTTTAAGTCAGGCCAGCCGAACGTATAGCTTGTAGAACTGCGATCAATCGACTTAGGTGTTCCTCGAATGTAGCTGAGAAGACGATAACGTCGTCTAGATAGACCAAGCATGTCTGTTACTTCAATCCTGATAGCACAGTGTCCATTAAACGCTGAAAAGTGGCTTGCGCAGAGCATAACCCGAATGGAAGCACTTTAAATTCATAAAGACCATCCGGCGTCACGAAATCAGTTTTCTTACGGTATCTCTCGTCGACCTCTATTTGCCAATAGTCACTTCGCAGATCCATCGATGAGAAATAGCGTGCATGCCGCAGCCGATCAAGAGAGTCATCTATGCGTGGCAGTGGGTAGACGTATTTCTTCGTCACTTGGTATAACTTGCGGTAATCTATACAAAAACGCAAGCTGCCGTCTTTCTTTTTAACAAATACCTCGGGAGATGCCCAGGGACTTTTGGAAGGCTGTATTACGTCCTCTTGGAGCATCTTCTGAACTTGCTTTTGGATCTCCTCACATTCTTTCGGAGCCACATGGTATGAATTTTGACGTATCGGTCTCGTATTTTCCTCAACGATGATTCGGTGCCGGGTCAGTGGTGTTTCTTTGGCTTTCGACGTGCACGAAAAACAATTTCTGAACTGGTGTATCAGCTCTAGTAGGCGCGGTTTATCCTAGGGTGACAGGGTTGAGGAAATGTTGACAGACAAAGGTGTCGAGGCTGGGATGGTCGCGTCGTCTGATCGCAAAGCGAAGCAATCACTGGCTTGGTCACGTCGTCATAGTAGGCAATCGTGGTGCCTTTCTGGATGTGACGACGATCGTTGCTGAAGTTGGTGAGGAGCACTTCTGTCCGCCCATCAAGTAGTGCCAGAACGCCTCTCGCTATTGGAACAACTTGCGTAAGCAATAACGTGTCTATTCGCTCCGCTATCACCTCATTACGGCACAGCCGTTCACATAACACCGACACAAGGCAGCAAGATCTCGGCAGGAGCATCACATCATCGGCTACACGTAAACGTTGCAGTTCTTCAGTGCTGGCGTTGACATAAGGATGGGCGGAAAAGGTGACGATACGTTCTGGAATGTTGATGATGGCACCGTACTCTCGCAGAAAATCCATACCCAAAATCAACTCTTTACAACAGTCCGCTAAAATGACAAAAGTGGCGACGAAGCTCGAATCACCGATTACGAGCCGAGCGGTGCATTTACCGGTTGGCGTCATTAGCTGTCCACCAGCACTCCTTATGCTCCGCCCACTCCACGGCGTCTTGACCTACTTAAGGCGGTCGGCGAGCTTTTGTATCATAATAGAGAAGTCAGCACCAGTGTCAACCAATGCTGTTACGCGGTGTCCGTCTATAATAACGCTGAGGTCGGCACGTACAAATTCATTAGCATTAGTACTCGTGGTTGTCGTCGTCTTCGTCATCACCGTCGTCACGTCGTCTTTGTGTAGAGGCAAGGGGGTCTTTTTGGCGTCTCGACAATTGGCAACCTTGCCCCCGGAGGTCGCGGCAGTTAGTTTCTCTGGGACGGGCTTGTGGAGCGGTTTCTGACGGCGTCTGCGTAGCTTTGGCGATTCGGGGGAAGTGTGACCTCGTGCAGGTGAGGGAGACCGCCAGCGACGACTTGGTGAAGACGCTTGGTTCGCCGGCAGGTGATCAGCACCATGGTCACGAGGGTCTTCAAAATAAGATGAAGCGGGCCGAGGAAAGTTTCCAAACCGGGTTTCTCGATGACGGCAGTAGCGCGAGATGTGGCCTGGTTTGCCGCAGTGGAAACAAAGGGGTCGATGGTCGGCAGTGTGCCACAAGTTGGTGCGACGTACTGGTGGTCGCCGCACAGGTTCCCGCTGCCACCACGGCAAGGTAACGGGCCGTGGCTGAAAGGGTGCTTCTTCTGGGGCAGGCGAATGACGGCAGACGGGATCAGCAGAGGTCAGTGGACGTGGTTCGGGTGGTGGCGCCGGTGATGTAAAAGCTTGCCGTAGTTCCTGGTGCACGCACGATTTCCGCAACAGAAGCAACTGGGGGCTCGGTAGACGGAAAGCCGAGGTCCCACAGCTCTTTCCGCAGGATTTGCCTAATCATTTGGCGTAAAGAGTTTTCGGAAACAGCAGCGTTTTGAGCGGCGGCACCAACAGGCGTTTGGGCGGGCAGGCGGTCAAAGTGGCGGCATCGTTGCCGGAGCGCCCGCTCGATGACAGTCGCCTCTTTGATGAATTCATCCACTGTTGTTGGCGTATTTCGTACAAGGCCGGCGAAAAGCGGTTCCTTAACTCCCCGCATCAGGTGACGAACTTTCCTTGCCTCAGGTATGTCAGGGTCAGCGTGGCGAAATAGACGGGCCATATCCTCAGCGAACATGGCGACGCTTTCGTTCGGCTTTTGCATGCGGGCTTCAATCATCTGTTGTGCGAGATCCCGTCAGTCCGCACTCAGAAACGTCTTGAGAAGCTTTTGGCGGAAATTGTCCCAGGTTTGAAAAGTAGGCTCTCTGTTCTCGTACCATGTGCGAGCGCTGTTTTCCATTGCGAAGTAGGCACGGCCAAGTTTTTCTTGCACGCTACATCGATTCACCACAGTGGTCCGTTTGAACTGGTAGAGCCAGTCCTCGACATCTTCATACGGTTCTCCACGGAAGACTTCGGGAACACGAGGAGTCTCAAAAATTAACTGGTAAGGATGAGCCGTCTGGGCCGGAGGGAGATTCGCAGACGATGAAGGGGCTGCCATGTTGGTAACAGGAGATGCCTTCAAGAGTTCTGGACTTAGGCCTAGTAGGCGCCGGCTGAATCGGTGTACTGGAGTCGTAACGAGTTGTTGAGGCTCCGGACTGGGTGTACGGTCCCGAACAACGCTTTCTTGCATCAGGTCACAGGCCCCAGCACCTCCACCAGTGTCGCGACGTGAAGACAGAGGTCGTATTTTAAGACGCTGAGAAAACAACAGCGGGTCGGTATTTTTATTAACCCAAGAGAGTTCCTCGTCTTTGTCGTGTTTACGTTCTGCATAAAAGCGTAAAAGCGTGCAGATGCGCGTATGCGCTGTCGCCTGCGTCTTTTTCGCGGGACACACGTGACAATATATATATATATATATGGATGAAATAGATGATCAGAGTTTCTTCCGGCTACCGTAATAAAAGTTATAAACTTCGAGAATAGTGCAGTATAGGCAACAAAACAATAAAATATTTATTTAATCCTAACAGTTTCGGCTGGTGGACCAGCCTTCTTCGGAGAGGATATAAGTGAAATGGTACAAGTTCCCGTAGCAGAGGGTCACACTCACAGTTTGAAGACCCTAAAAAAAAACGAGACAAACGGGCGAACGAGGTAGCAACAGACAACAAGAAGGAGAAGAAGGAGAGAAACTAGAAAGGAGCGACGGAGAGCTGCCGGAAACGAGCGGGTAATTCTGGCATTGTTACTTCGTATAGGTAAGACGCGCCGCCAGCAGAGGCGACCAAGAAAGACGGAAAAATGTGGAACATGTTGCCGCTTACTCGCATCCCACACATGGATCGAGTTTAAGTTCACGTGGTTCGGCGGCTGGCCCGCGGCATCGGGCCACACACACACACACACACACCCAAGAAGCATACGACCCGCTCCAGCTTTCGGAAAATAGTGGCCACGTTGGAAAGCTAATGTGCCCTTTACCCCTCCCTCCACCTACCCTCTCTTGCAGAAAACTGTACAACCAGTCATACTGAAAATAAATGAATGGGTACTCTTGTAAAGGATGAACAAACAAAAACGTAAACAAAAAAGTAAAAATTAAATAATACTAAAGAAGTACTCAGAAATGAAAATAAAGTCTAATAATTCTAACACACACCGTTTGGTTTACGTAGCATCGAATTCGTTTAGTTTCACGCGCTATATTGACCAACTTACGTGTGCGACTTCACGTATGTACAAATAAATTATTTGAGTAATTCAATTTCTGTGTTTCACGAAACGTCGCGGAGGCACGTCAGTCGCCCAGGGCTCTCGTTGATTCCGTGGGTAAGTGATCTGAATTTCTTTATGAAGAATGACTCCCGCTGTTCGCGCTCCCGTGTGTTCTGGAAGCCAGTTTGTAGGAGTATGACATTTACGCGTTCGAAAGAGTGACCAGGAAGATTGATATGTTTGGAGAACGGCAAATTGGGGAGGCCCTTTACGTGTGCACTGTGGTTGTTGAAACGCAAACGGAACGCGGTTTCCGTGTGTCCAATGTATTCCTGTTTGCACACCTCACAGCGAATTTCGTATACCACATTGGCTGAGTCACAGTTAAGGTCGTCTTTGATTTTGTACATAAAGTCTGAACAGGAGGCTTCGGCCGTATCTGTGGTCACCATGTGTGTGCACACCCTGCAGCGAGGTTTCCCGCATGGTCTACAGCCCTGATGGTGGTCGGATTTGTGTGTTTTCGCCCTGACCAGCAAGTCTCTCAGGTTTTCATTTCTTCGGTAAACCACCTTGGGCGGAGTCTGAAAAACAGCAGAGAGGCGACTACTCTGTTTAAGTATGTTGAAACGGCGGGTTAGTATATAATTCACCCGAGGGGCGGCGGCGCAGTATGTGAGGACTAAATTTGCCCCTGAAGTTATATCATCTTTGTTCCCGCCTTTTTCTCTCATTGTTGATTCTCGGTCCAAAGAGCGAGCGCGCTCAATGGCATTGTCAATTATTTTTTCGGGGTACTTTTGACGCAAGAAGGCTGCTCTCAATTCCTGTGCGTGGGTGTCAAATTGCGTGATTTCAGAGCAAATTCTTCTGTATCTGTGGGCTTGAGAGTAAGGAACACCTGTTTTGCAGTGACGGGGGTGACTGCTATGGAAATGCAGTTACTGTTGGCGGTGAGTTGGTTTTATACAGGGAAGTAGATATGGTGGTGCCACTGAGTGATACAGTGACATCCAGAAAGTGAACATTCTTCTGCGAATACGTGTGCGTGAATGTTATCGAAGGATGCAGGGAGTTGATACCGGAAATGAATTTGGAAAGATTAAGTTCACTATCGGCCCACACGAAGAATATATTATCGAGGAATCGTCGGTAAAATATAGGTTTGAATGGAGAATTTTCGAGGAAAGAAATCTCCAAAGAGGCCAGGAAAACATTTGCGTAATTTCAGGCCATTTTGGTTCTCATGGCAGTTCCGTTTACTTGCAGATAATGTTTTTGGTCGAATTCAAAGTTATTATCTTTAAGTACAAGATTTAGGAGAACCTCTAAAGCGCTTTCGTCGAATTCACTCGTTGATTTACTTTTTCCATAGGCGGCGACTGTGGCGGTGATTCCTTCGGTGTGGGAAATGTTTGTGTACAGTGATGAGACATCCATGGTGACCAAATAGCACTCTAGAGGTACCACAAGTTTTGAGACTTCTCGAAGGAAGTGGCTGGTATCTTTGATGTATGATGGGAATGATTGTGGGATGTGCCTAATCAGAGAGTCGATGAAACTAGAGATTTTTTCAGTAGCAGTACCGTTGCTGGAAACTATGGGTCGGCCGGGATTGTTAATCTTGTGAATTTTGGGTAGTAAATAGAAACGCCCGGGAGATGATTTGCCAGGTGACATCATTTTAAGCATAGGGTAGGTTATCTTACCACTTTTACGTAATGATATTAGTGAGGCCTTAATAGTACTTTCATACTTCTCTGTCGGATCACAAGGGAGTTGTTTTATAGAAATTTTCATCTGCCAGTTGGCGAAGCCCTTCTTTGATGTAGTCAGTCCTGTCGAGTACAACCACAGCACCACCCTTATCCGCTGGTTTAATGACGATGCTCTGGCAGTCACTTAAACTGCGCAAAGCCTCCCGCTCCTCTTTGGACAGATTGTTGCGAATGGATCGGTGCTTTTTATATTCCTTGATTATATCACCTTGGACGGCTCAAATGTACATGTCTAGATATTTGTCTCATTGTTCACCTGGAGTCCAAGATTTATCTGAAAATTAATTTTGTTGCGTGCTGCTTCGATCATGAAAATATTCTTTTAGACGCATGGTTCTGGCAAAGTTGTCCAAATCTTGGTGAAGTTTAAACTCATCAATTTTGCCAGAGGCGGGGCAGAAGGTTAGACCTTCTGATAGCAGCTTTGTTTGCACAGGTGGCAAAGATTTGCTGGAAAGATTAACCACATTGGTGACATCGGTGCTCTTTTGTGGAGATTGACGAGAGGTAACAGGTTGATCTGTATACGTTGTGGGAGGATTGCTGGCGGAGAATTTTAAAGTCGGCCACGCACCGTCTCGCCTCAATTTCTTGTCCTTCTTGCCCTGAATTGTCAATCTCTTTTTTTCCTTCGTATTTGGCCAGCTCTTCTGTTTCTGACTGCGTCAAGCTTGACTGTTTTAGTCGCGGCTTTTCTTCCTCTTTAAGTTCCGCGGCCCTACGTGTACTGTGTTGTATTACGACCTGTGTAAGCCTAATAGATGCATCTTTTAAGATATTGCTTCAAACTGTGAGGGTGACCCTCTGCTACGGGAACTTGTACCATTTCACTTATATCCTCCGAAGAAGGGTGGTCCACCAGCCGAAACTGTTAGGATTAAATAAATATTTTATTGGTTTGTTTCCTATACTGCACTATTCTCGATATATATATAGCTTCAAATTACGAAAAAAAATTATGAACAAAGAGTGTCATTGGAGCCGATGTTTCGACACGCGTTGCAAAATGCAACAATGGGCCCTGCACAGCACAAGAATGCTGGTTGAACGCTGTAGCGTGTTCGTGAATTTTTCACCTCACAAAGCCTTGGCAGTGGCAATAAATCTTCACTGCACTGAGAGGTTCATCCTTTGCACTGTAAACACAATGAGAAGATAGCCTTCTATTGCTGTCAAATGATCGTCAAACACAATAAATCAATCAATCATTAAACATTATTTGTGTTCTTTCCACAAACAGACAAAGTTGTGGCAAATGCCATCTGTCTACCGATAGCTTGACGAGCCCGCTGCCCCCTTACAAGGTTTCACGGCAGCACAGTGACCATTACGTTTGCATACAAGTTCAAGAAAAAAAAAGAAGGTACAATAATATAAAACCACACATCCCTTGGAAACATAGGTTTGAATTGGAGAAGAAAAATAAGCGTGATAGAAGAATATATACGTATTTTAACCTCTAGAATTTACAAACTTCAAGCGTAAGTTGCCCTATGCACAAGAAAACATATCGTGATTATATATTATATAATGATTGAGAGAAAAGGTCAGGTATGGCACAAGCATAGAAATGAATTGTTGAATATAACTAATATTTTAAGAAAATACCAATCTGTTAGTAGTACCAACCTGTAATTTGAATATGTCTTCGCTAACAACTGGATGCGGCCTGCCGTAGAAAAAGAAATTTTAAGACAGTATCACTATCTCTGATGTTTGTTTGAAACAATATGCTATTGTTATCAGGAAACATATATAAGTCAAATTTTGTCAACAGTTGTCAGTGAGGTTTTGATGACCACAATAAGGTTGACTTAGCTAAAATTTTTGAAGCTTCTTTTATTCATTGCATTCTGAAGCGGCTGGCAGCTCAAATATTGTTCCATGTACTTGGTCGTTTCTTCTTTTTGGCCAGTCGGTTTTTTAGAACGCGTAAAATTTGCACACTGATTGTGCGATAAAACATGAAGTCGTGTCAGACTGAATTTTATGCTTATGTTCATTTCTTTCATTGTGAACGGTTACCTCAAAGGGCCAGTAAAAAAACCCAAGTCGAAAATTTGTCCCGAAGCGAAGTATGCCCATGTTTTCTATGTGTACATGCTGTCACAAAAACTCTTCGCATGCATGCTATAATAAGAAAGCTACAGGGTTGAAACTTCAGTTTCGACAGGTTTCAAATTTTTGCTCGGTCTCGCCACTATTCCCTGCCATAGAGAGAGATGCATGTCGTAGCCTGTCGTCACAACTACGGGTTCGAGCTTGTTTACTGCCCCTTTAAGGGAAGCGATATAAGTCTAAAAGAGCTATATCACAAGCTGTCGCTGGATTGGGCACCTACCTCAACGGTCTCGTCTTGTCCCTTGAATTTGCTGCATACGTATCCGTAGAAGTGCTGGCACGGGTCCACGCTTGGGTTTATTCTAGCTCGAAGCCATTGCGCGGCGATGCGGCAGATAGGCGTCGAGCATACACGTGGGTTTTCACCTGGGTTCGAGGGTAGCGGAACCACCGCATGCGTCTTATTTGGCACAAACGCTGGTGGTAGCGGCAGAAAATCAGGAACTGACACCGTTGGAATCCACCGCCCGGAATGAGTATCGATCCCCTAAAAAGAACGAAAGTGTGAAGTCCATTGCATGCGTGTAGTTAATCAAGTGAGGAGGGCTTACTAAATATGTTGAGAGAGCTGCCTTTCAGAGAACCCACAATTCAATTTCTAATGGCCTTTTTCCGCCCTCTTATAATTTGGGAAGTATAACTTCTTAGACTGGTAGAGACCTTGAAATTTTCTTCGCAAGTAATAATAATAATAATAATAAACAGAAAAAAGCAATGCGAGACCACTTCCTACACTGCAATTGTCTACAAAGAAATTCTTGGAACCAATCCTGATGTTGGGCATATCTTGGGAAAGCCGGCAGGCCAGTGAAAAATAAAAAAAACTTAGAGGCAAGATTTGTGATTTCGGCTACTTCTCTTTTCAACGAGGACCGTTAACATTAGTGTCGAATTTCTTTCTATCGTGGCATGTGCTGAGTGACTCGAGTGTTCGCCTCGCCATTGCTTCACGCCAAATGAGGGTACTGTTACGTTCTTTGAGTAGCTCATCCTATTGCTTATACTTACAACTGCACCATGCATTCGAAAACAGAAATATCGACAGAAAAATATACCAGAAATTTGGACGCACCAAAAAGACGACAAAAGTCTAGCTCGCATTTATGAAAGGCACCGTGAGTATACAGGCATATTTTATTTTATATAACGCAGCACGAGAGCGCTTGCGTGTATGCGCTAACACATACGGTGAGGAGTATGGGTTCACTTGATTGCTCTAGTCTTGCTCAAAATGAACAATGTTGATTCATTCTCTTGGAGCTGTTTATTATGGCCGAATTTTCAACGAAGTTGAAGTTGGTAAATATTCGTTTGGAGCGATGTACACGCATAAGGGACGACGACAGAGGATGAACGCTAGTGGAAGTTTATAACGAAGTATCACCGGTAACTTTACGAGGGCAAAAGAAAACGGTTAGTATACTTCACATTAAGGCGCGCCAGGCAAGGTCACAGAAGAGATGATGGGCAGCTAGCTCGTTGTGCTTTTGGCTAGGCTTTTACACTGCCAACTCTCCCACGCCCCCGATTTCATACAAAATATGGTTGTTACAGGCCCCGCATTCCTGCTTCTCTTGTTGACCACCTGTACTGAGTGATTGCGTAGTGATTTAGCGCACGCGCGTCGAACACTATTTTCTTTGACACACGGCCAAATCCGAGCTTTGGAGACGTGCTGTAACAATAAAATGCCATAGTTTTGGTGCAAGGGTCAAGCAATGAATAAGGCAGAGACAAGTTAGAAGCTGACAAGTTAGAAGGATAACATTTGTAGAAGCACTGTGAATAGTGAATATGACTTGGAGAGGCAAGCAGGTCACATCAAGAAAAACTTGGTCACCGCCACAAGCCACGCTCAGAATGGGGCTGTTGGTGAGAAACGGAGTATGAACGCAGATTACTTTAGGTCATGAAACAAAAGATGTCGCTTGTTAGGGTACTTGCTTGGGCTTGTTGGTGTCTATAAACTGTTAGGCTAGTGACTGTAACTGAAGTCACACGTTAGTTTTCGTGCAATGTTTTGTTTTTTCAAGTGCTCGTGTTAATAACATACTCTTATTAATGTAACGAAAAATAAGACAGCTTGAATTTGAGGTAATGCATTGGCGCTGCAAAGCGTTGCATTCGCGCCGAGAAATCATGCATTGCGTGCGTGAGTACTTCAAACAGAGCCATTGCGCACTTCACTCTTGCCGCGACGCACTCGAAACGCTGCTGGCTGTGTGCTGAAACTCACAGCATAACCACAGTGGCAGACTACAGCAGATGCAACTTTATGACCGTGGTGACGCTTGCGTTGCCCTTGTCAATGTTCGCGGAAGTTGAACCCCATCAATTCTTATTGATTCCGGGGCATTCGTTCATGGGTGGAAGCGTTCTCCTCCCCGAAAGCTACGCCTTTAAATACATGATTAAAATAGCCTCCAGTTTTAATTGTGTAAAAAAAAGAATAACACCTACTAGTTTCCAATATTATCAAGACACAAATATAAAAATTATGACCGAGTGATTCCAGATAAATACATCGAAACAAGCAGACTTCTTATATTTTTTCGTCGCAGTACATGACTTCTAAAAATAATCACACCTAGGGAGCTGTTATTGATGCTCTTGCAGTATCATGTTGTTTTTTTCTTGATACATTATTCTGTTGGTGTAAACAGCAACCTTCGTGCAAAATGCGAGGGTCACAGTCCCAATTGCAGCCCCGGTGGCCTTAAGATATAAAAGTTAAAATGCAAAAATAAAAAAAAACACCTCGGTGCTTTAATTGACGTTGAACAGCCTCTAGAGTGGTTGGTGTTACTGTGGTTATACTTTACTATGCCTGGTATCGCGAAGTAGTTTTTTCGTGTAAAACCGTTGCATCTATTGCTATCGCTGAAGTATGAACGATTCAATAACAATCCTTCCGTGCCCTTTGAGTTTTCCGCTATCCTGAGAATCTAGTCAACTGCGAATGGAAACAATACTTTTCTTATAACAGATTCAAATCAAGCATTATTTCAGTCAGCCGCCTGACAGAGGTGCGTTACTAGGTTTATCAGGTCATCGTCGTCATAGTGAGATAACCCTGAATGACTAATCGTTTTATCGTAAAGTAAATCGTCAGAACGTTTTCAGGGTGCAAGCAGGTGGTTTAGGCAAACGTATTGTAACAATAACCACTGCTGTTTGCCAAACAAGAACAACGATGTGACTATGACGGACGGCGAGGTGGAGGGCTGTGAAAGTATTAATGACTCAGGGTTGTTTAACGCACATGAAATCTAAGCCCAAATGTCTCAATTATTCCCGCCTCCATCGAAAATATGGTCTGTGGCCGGCAATTAATCCCGCGACCGTTCGGTAAGCCGCCGAGCACCGTAACTAGACCACCATGGAGGATTTCAAGCAAACAGTTTTATGTGCTTTAAAAAATTGCATTGGGCAATGTCACTCTTACATTCCTCTCATATTTTCCTGGCACATCTTGAGCCACTCGGTATACAAGGTCTGGCTCGTGGCTTTGCATCACTTATTCTCGAAGAGGGCTTCAATCTAAGTTCGCCTTGCAACGGGAAATGTTTGACATAGCACTACCCTGGATGAAATATGGTGCCAAGACTGTCATTTACTCCTGTCGATTACCGATCATGAGCTGTGGTTATTTCGACCGAGGGACTACTCTTGTAATGGCTTCCTGGAGCCCATCCGGAGCTAAGCTTGGTGGTGGGTTGAGTGGGGAGACGTCCTGTAGGCACGGAAAGGGGTGAGCGTCACGTGAGCTGGGCAAGCGCCAAGGGGTGTCAAAGTGTCCCTCAACGCAGTACGTTATGTTGGGCTAGTTGGTACATATTAGGCTGAAATACGTGGCACAAGGATGACAAAGAGAAAAAACAGACGAGACAGAAAGAACGCGTTAAGCAACATTCGGTGTTCGGAACGGTGCAAGAAACATATTGGTTGGATCTGTCTTAGTATAATGTGCAATTTCATGCGTAATTACGCAATAGTGCAGCTTGTGAACAAGTTACCCGGGATGACTTGAACACACTTACCGTTGTGTGCAGTTCTTCAGATGGCTGAAAGTACGGGAGGTATATTAGCACGAACACGCTGCCTATCACTACTAGCACCAGTGTGACCACGAACAAGAACAAGACGCGGTCATAACCAGGTCGCTTGCTGAACTTCTCAGAACTGCGATCTTCAAAGAGCAAGAAGTGGTCAGGTATCCGGGCCCGTTGTTCCTGCGCAACGAACATTGAGAACCCGACAGTTACGCTTGAAGCCGGCGTATTCAATTTCGAGAGAAGTAATCACGCTACAGAACGGCAATGATCAAGCGTGCTGATTGATTCAATAGTAGGCGTTACGCATAGTACGACGAGCATCGTCATAACGTATTGCTACCTTAAGGGGGCTCCACCAATGGGTAAAAAAAACACCGCCTAAGAAAGCATGATGAAATAGAGCCTAAATTGAATAGGGTCTAATCTTATTTGAAAGAATGCCTTCAAAATACAAGCTTTTTCATATAAAAAGCTAGTCTATACACAAATTATTCAGTGAATAACAATAACATCTTTGGGTGGATGCAAGCATACTAGAGATACAAATAAGGTGATCGTATATGTCTTATCAGATCTCTTTGCAGCTCACCTTGTTTCGTAGCTTGCGCAGGCTTGCTGAACATACAAAGTGTACGCACAATTCTCACATTGTTCTTAAAACTTTCAAAAAGTAAACAAAAGAAATTACTTTCAGAGCTTTTTCGCGCTATTGTAAGAAAGAGGAGACCACTTTTCAGCGAAGTACAGACTTCAGTACCTTCACCTCCACTTGCGAAATTGCGTTCCGAAATAGCCTTCACTTTACGTCCACTTCGCGCCTTCACTTCCAAGATAACAGAGCATAATTGTAGTTTTTGGCACCGTATTACGACTTTTACCTACAGGACTTGGAAAACCCGTAGACGAAGCACGATGAGCATGGATAACGCTCTTGCACAGCGAAGCATAGATTGGCTTTGGACCAGTTCGTTTTTTGGTTTAAAGTGCTTGCTCATGTTAGGTTCGTGTGTTTGGAAGAGGGCGCTTTTTATCATATTCTGAGTTTTTTTTTCGTACGCCGTCATGTTGATCAGTTGTTTGTGCTTCACAATAAAGTTCAGTGGTAAGTCAGCGGTCATCTTCGTTCGCGTAATTGTCTCCTGTTTTTCCTTGCGCTGTATAGTTACTCTACAAAATTGCATAACGGGTCGGCCACGAGGCTGTTGCGAACATAAAACAAAAAAAAACAAAAAATATCACTCCCCTTGAGCGGCTCACCTCACGAAAATAAGTAGTTTGCGCCGGCTAATGGTATCTGACGCAAAAAGGTTCAACAATGCGTCAGTTCCACTATGAATAACTAAAATGGTGCAAATTGATGGTGAGGTTGCACCACGTTTTTTATGTGTGATCAGCGTTGCAATCCGTTGTCAGCGCAAGCTGGGGATAAAACTGCCTCATATCAGAGGTATACGCAACGGACGCGACTGAATGCGGTGCTGGTGCCTGCTTAAAGCGAGCTTGAAACAGATGTTCAGTGCGACTCATGCAGGAACCAGTAAGCTCACAACAGTCTATTGTATGCAACACTCCTCAGTGCACGCAATTTGCAAGGCGGCGCAACAGGGGCAGCAATTGTTGTTGACTGACAGTATATTTCAGAGCCACAGCTGCGTAACTAGCAGCGCCTATTCGTGCTACCGAGTATACTAGACACTTTAGACATGCTACACCAGTGATTCCAGAGGTTCCTGCAAATGGAATCAGAGTGTATATGATGCGTAGAACAATTTCAATTACGCACGAGCAGCAAAAAACCTTCGGTAAAAGTATTGCTACATTTTATGTAAAAGAATCACATGTTTTTCAAGCAAAATTATTTTGCTACGAGGAATAAAAGCACTGTAGAAGCTACTACACAAGCTCTTCTGCTCTGCTGGTTAAGCATTTAGGAAAAGAATTGAACAAAATTGATACTAAAATGTTGGGTGAAATTACAGTAATTGCAAATGGGTACGCTTTTTTCTTGAGAAGGCTTAGTACATGAACGTATACAGAAGAAACACATCACCATTGGTCTTGAAAGCATCCAGGTGAATGCCGAGCGATTGGAACACAGGCAATGCCCGTGATATGCGCAGGTCACGTACGCTGCCTAAACTCTGTTAGAGTGTTCAAGCGTGCCTGCGAATATAGGTCCACCGCGAAATGACGTCGGGTGCTTGCGTTTTTACGGAATGGCAAGACCCACTAGGTGGTATCCTCAAGCACTTGTACGTTAGTGATAACAACCGCCTCTTTATTACGTGGCGGCCATCGTTTGTAATACATTCAATAACTCGCAAAGGTACTTTCTCATTTGCTTTGAACAGAATAAAAAGAAAAATATATATTGCAGTAAGCAATGAGGGCGCAATGCTAAAGAGACCGCAAAGTTGATGGGCCCCTTTATAGTTGTAAGACTACTCAATTATTGACGAATGCCTCACAGTGGGTATGAACCACTAGAGAAGGTAAACGAGATCAAGAAGAAGATTTAAAAATTTTGTCTTCACTTTCTTCTCTTAATCTAATGGCTCTTACATGGCGTTGGCCGAGTAGTAGGGGAATTTTTTTCAGGATTTTCCTTCGTGTATTACTCTTATAAGCTAGATATATGTCATATCATGAATTTTATTCAAAATTACTTGTAATGAAATATTTAAAACCGAAAAATAAATCTAATTGTTCTTCAGACTGTCAAATAGATTCCTCAATGGCAAAGAAAACATCCCTGTGACCTTCCCAGAGTAAAGGCGCCAAAAGAAAGAGTAACTGATTTTGTACCATGCAGACCTAGATTCTTAAGAGCTGGTACTACAAATCTTTCCCTGAATGACGCGAACCAGTGGCTGGATAAAAATAATTGACTAATTCTTCCCGTGTCATTACTAAACACAGCAGAAGGGAAAGCAGTAAACCAGCTCTATGCAGGTATAATGATTCATTGATATGTAGAGTTTAACGTCCCAAAACCACCATATGATTATGAGAGACGCCGTATATAGTGGAGGGCTCCGGAAATTTCGACCACCTGGGGTTCTTTAACGTGCACCCAAATCTGAGCACATGGGCCTACAACATTTCTGCCTCCATCAAAAATGCAGCCGCCGCAGGCGGGATTCGATCCCGCGAACTGCGGGTCAGCAGCCGAGTACCTTGGTCACTAGACCACCGCGGGGGGGGGGGGGGGGGGGCTCTATGCAAGTATAAACTGAAGGATGTAACACCGCAGCAAAATTTCGTTATAGCCAATTCCATTACTCTCGACCACGATAAATGTCCTACAATTCTGGAGAGGCTGTGAATACAGGTTTAGATTAGTTTAAGCGTAATAGTTTTGATTATATATAAACATGCAAATTTCATTGGTGTAGTATTAAGCGGTATAGCGTGTGTACGAGAGGCCTGTGGCACGGAGGTGACAACAATTGGTTAATTTTAGACCAGTGCAAGTTGAGAATGAGTGTGAGTCAGTTGCATCGTGCCGCAAAAGGACAGGATGCATCATACGGGCCATGGTATTTTCGCCTCCAAAGTGTGGTTACGGAAATGCTGCTTTGCTAATCTATGATTGACATCGCAACGAGCGGACACAGCTCCGCTCTAATACTTTCTCCGTAAGATGAGAGGTACTTAATTTTCTCTAAAATGCTTAGGTTTCTACAATGGTGACCACCTTAATCTCTAAACTATGCATACTACTTTTTAACACGAAAATATTATATGCCGGGATCCACAAAGACCTCAGCGACACAATCACGGTATGGAAATGACGAGTTAAAAAATTGGCGCCGAATCTGCATGTTACACTGCAGACGTCGTTGAATCACAATATTCTTGCGTCTGTAGTGAAAAAAACGTTTATTTGCTGTTCTTCGCAAGAAAATTGGTGAATGGTATTCTGGAGGCGCTGCGTTAGAGTTCCTCGAGCGTGTAGCGGAGGTGAACGAGCACATCGAGGCACGTTAGACACGAGCGCCATCTGGCAGTTATCTTCTAAAACGAAAGCGTGCGCGCCCGCCGAGAAAGATGCGCGCCTGTCTTGGAGGTGATAAGGTGTAGAACGAAAAGCAATGGGTATGTGCCATCGCCATGTCGTCTTAGCAAAGCGTTGGAAACACTTGCATTTTTGAGTATCGCGTTGCACTCTCAGCGCAGCGTGATAAACGGTATGGTCCTTAGAATTACTTGTGTGTGCCTTCTACAGTAAAAAATCACACATACAAAACATCGAGGTATTGTTATGGCGTCTCAACTATGCGCAATAAATGTTTTTATTCGATAATCGCGCAACTACGAACGCTTAATCTTGAGCAATATTGGTGGGTGCTGCGGATAGGGTCGGCTGTTTGGTGCCGTTTGAGGTATCGTTAAGGGAAGACAGACAGACAGACAGACAGACAGACAGACAGACAGACAGACAGACAGACAGACAGACAGACAGACAGACAGACAGACAGACAGACAGACAGACAGACAGACAGGCAGACGGACGGACAGACAGGTAGACAGACAAACAGACAGACAGACAGACAGACAGACAGACAGACAGACCAAAATGTTTCCGTCAAAGGTACCCAATAAGGACTAAAGTCTTCAAAAAGTGTTCAGAATCCAAATATAAATAAACTTCTGTCAACAGGAGTCGAACAATCCCAACTTTTCTTTCGGTCAGCGACAACAGTGGCTGGGCATGCCGTCTACTTTGTCATGGTCACACAATTTGTAGGCTTCAAAATCACGCCTTTTATGTCCACCACTGCCATGTCAGAGTTCTCTTGGTAAAGCCTAATAATGCATCCTCACCCTAAAACGCGTCTGTTCAACGCGTCTGTCGTATACTTTATGCCTTACCTATAGAAGTAAATTCTGTCAACATCTTAACACACTGCCAGGTAGCGACCTTACCCAAAGCGTTGGTGTGACTAACAGCATTAATTCATGCCAACTATGTTTCTGCAACGCATAGACCAACGTGCTGGATGAAACTTTGCGTTCCCCGCTTACACTATCTACGCGAAAAATTGCGACTGGCCCAGAGGGAAGACACAAAGCGCGTTGCGTTGCCTTCTGATCGGGCAGTTGCGTTCAATAACTCTTTGAAAGCCTCATAGAAGGGACTCTAGGAGGCGCTGCTTGAACATGCCACGAGTAGATGACGTTAGGCAAAGTTTCGTGCAGTCGTGCTTTTGTGGCTGTCACACCACTTTCTTCGGCTCTACTCTCACAGTGAACTACACTCACCGATAACTACTAGAGCAACCACTGGCATCGGTGACCACAAGGGCATGTTTATCATTATTCAGTCATTAATCATGCACGTTAGTAGTCGGTATGAAGTTGTATTATTAATGCCCACATGGATGCATGTAGAAAAAACGACGCTCAAATTTACCTCTTAAGCACCAGCAGACATTGTAGAAGCTTTCGTGTATCAATGTACAGTAAGCACTCAAACAGGTTCGCAGGAGAATTTTCACTTTTGTGTTACACCGAGTCCTAAGACTGAGGAATCTGCCAGGTGTTTTCAGTGTTCGTTACGCATTCATGCCTAGGAAACAATGCGACAAAAAATTTTACATATACCTTCAAGTGCATTTCTCTTTAGAAAAAATGGTGGCTGATATCAAAACAGATAATATTTTTCTGAAGTGGCAATTGTTATTTATATATATGATGCCTCCGCCTCCCACTTCAACATGCGCATGCGGCATAACTTACTTCACTGTTCGACAAAAAGAAATGTCTGTTGCACGTAGATAATTCGCCGCTATATCATAACCCTGTGGCAACTATAGAAAAATATTTTGTGAACAAAACACCTTATGTCTTTATAAAGAAAAGTTTGTTCAATGTTTTAACTGGAAATCACTAAGGTTTAGTTTGAAAGAGACTTGAAGTACAAATGCGACAATCTTGTCAGTGAAACGAATCAATAAATGAGGTAATCAAATTTTCGCTGCTTTGTTTTATGCTAATTAGATCAACTGTTGGCATTGTCCATACTCCAGTCACGTATCGCTGCTAAAGACGTTTGTTTAAATCTCTCTGTGAGTTTTGATGAAGCTAGGGAGCAATACGTAGCGGGAGTGAACCTGTAATTTATGTTTTGTTTCGACGAATGCACCACAGAAAGCCTTCAAGACTAAAAAAGTTGATGAAGCACTTTCTATCAGTAAGAAACGTGATGTGCACTGAGATAGAAAGCTTTTATTGGAAAAAGGATGATCCATCTTTCTCACTGTATGAAACCTGGATCCGCCGCGATAACACATCGTCAAGGGTGCCCGCTAGGTTGCTCGAAAGCATAAAATTGAGTTGTGGCGATCGTGGCCGCATCTAGATGGGAGGGAATTACGTTTAACAACAATAGTGAAGCACAGAAAGGCCTGGAAGGCATGGATCACGAGCGACCTTTATTATCGTATTAAACAAAAAGAAAAATTATTTGCTAATTTTCTAAAAACACGCGATCTTCAAATATTACAGGAATTTAAGAAGTTTAGAAATAGCTTAAATGTCGACCTAAGGAAGGCCAAACTTGCCTTTTTTGAACGCAAGTTTGAAAGCGTCGCCCAAAACAGTCGTAAGACATGGAAGGTCTTTCGTGAATTGACAAGTACCCCTTCATCAGGAGTACCAGCGGAATTAGATGTCGATGGCGTGAGGTATTCTGGAGATTCTTTAGCAAACTTGTTAAACCATTATTTTACCAATGTTGGAGCTGCTGAACCCCTCCATACTGTGCACCCAGAACGATGTTATATGACGTACCTGCATTGTGCTGTGAAAGACACTTTATTTGTTTCTCCTACTTCAGAAGATAAAATCATGTCTATTCTAGGTTCTCTTGATAACAAATCAGCTGCCGGAGAAGACGGCATAAAAGCTTCACCAGTTAAGGCCGTGGCACATGACATTGCAAAGCCATTAATGCACATTTTTAATGAAATGATATCATCTGGTATCTATCCTGATAGGTTGAAAATTGCTCGTGTGACTTTACTTCATAAAGGCGGCAAGTGTAATGAGTTGGGTAATTATAGACCAATATCTGTACTATCAATATTTGCTAAAGTTGCAGAGAAAGTCTTATGTACGCGAATTAATAAATTTTGGTCAGCGAAAAATGTTATTGTAGAGCAACAGTTCGGATTTCAAAAGGGAAAGTCTAGAAACAGGCACTTGTACAAATAAAAGATAAAATCCTCCAAAATATTGAAAACAGGTTATTTACAGTCGCTATATATCTAGATTTCCAAACAGCATTCGACTCCATCAAACACGAAATTTTATTCCGTAAACTTGAAGCCTACGGCTTTAGAGGTGCAGCACAAAATCTTATCCGTAGTTATTTGCACAATCGACTACAGTACATTTGTCTCCAGGATGCTCAATCTGAAGAAACTGTAATCAAATATGGTGTGCCCCAAGGCTCTGTACTGGGCCCTCTACTATTTATAACATATGTGAATGATATTGTTAATATCCCTTTTACTGGGTAGGTAATAATGTATGCTGACGATACGAGTGTTTTCTTTTCTGGGAATGATTTGAAGGAGCTAAAGGCGATGTCAAACAACTGGTTGAAAGAACCTAATCTCTGGGTATCTTCTAATAAACTAAAAATAAATGTTAAAAAGACAAAGTTCATGCTTTTCTATCCTAAAAATAAAGAAGTAGATTACATTATGAAACTATACAACGGCGATTCGCAACTTGATCTAGTACACAATCATTCGTTTCTGGGCGTTTCTTTTCAATCAAATTTAATTTGGTCAATACACGTGAACAATGTAAGGATAAAGGTAGCGAAGTCTATAGGCATGTTGAACCGTTTACGTAACTTTTTAACAACTAACTTAAAGAAGGAATTGTATTTTTCCATAGTACATTCTCATTTTAGTTACTGCTCGTTAGTGTGGGGAACAGGAATTAAGACTGATAATGAAAAGCTTTCTTCTTTACAGAGGAAAGCAGTTTGACTACTTAATTCGGGGTAGAATGTAGATGCGTCAGCTCTCATGTTAAAGTACAGAATTCCACAATACTGCCTTGTTTACAAAATAAAATTGTCGATGTACATATATTGCGAAGTATTGGGAGACTGGGGTTCATTTAGCCGTCGCTATTTAAGCAGGAACACCGGCCAGGACCTTCGTAAAACACACATAGTTGTTGAAAGAACACGCACAAACTATGGAATGCAAACAATAGACTTCCAAATTATGAAGTTATGTAATGAGCATCCTGCAATAATTGAACTAGCACGATCGTGCACCAACTCAAAAAAACTCAAAATGAAAATTCGGTCCCTCTTAAACACTTAGGATAAATGCACTCTCAGCACGGTAGGGTGAGCTACAGTCTCTCATACTCTTTGTGTATATATATATATATAAATATATATATATATATATATATATATATATATATGTTTATGTGTGCTCGGCAATGAATACTATTGTTATAATATTTATTTCTATTGCTCTTTTTATTTGTACGTATATATTTTTGTGTATGTCTTTATGTTATGTGTGCTCAGCAATGATTTCTATTGTTACAATAGTGATTTCTTTTGTTCCTTTTTTATTTGTATGTATAGATTTTATGTATGTATATACGTTTATGTGTGCGCTTTGCAATAATTTATATTGTTTCAATTGCTACTGTTACGCCCAGCGCGAGCAGGACCATGTCAGGGGGCTAACCACCTCCTTTTGTCCTGACCGCGGGCAATGTTTTTGTACTGTCCGAAAATGAATAAAAAAAATAAAAAAACGCCACCTCCTGTAAAGAGAATCATGTGTGCATGAGCAGCGGCGGGGACATGATTCACATGAGCGAGAGATGATGTAATTTATTGAGAACTTGCGCTGGCGCGAACACTGACACTGGCGGCGGCTGTGACGCTGGCGCTCATCGTGCCCCTGCGCAGAAGAGAACGAGGCGCACGCCCACCAAACTTTTATACCGCAGAACTGACGTGGCATCTTCAGTGGACTCTGCAGCTGTCTGCCGTGCGTGCTGTTTTATATTGGTCACGAGGGCCACCATAAGAAAGACCAGCGCTGCAATTGTTTTGAAGGGCCAGTCAACAGACTCCAAAACATGCAAGAAAAGTTCGCGCATTTATGTTGTGCGTCGCCAACCTATTTCCACGTGTAGTGACGTCCACTCAGCGTTCGGCGACGGGACGCAGCACGCAGCTCGTTGATTGTTCTAAACCAGGTGTCAACAAACTCTAATAAAGTCAACATCGCCGATCGCCGAGTTGACGTCACTGCGCTCGGAAGGAGGTTGGTCACACGAAGAAAAAATGCACGAGCTTTTCTAGTGCGTTTCGGAGCCTGTTGACTGTGTAATTAGAAGAAGTGATTAACGAATCACACTACTTACAGCTGACAGCCGTTCCACGTGCTGGAAAGTTAATCCACTGGCCCTTCAACGTCACAGATAGGATAGTGGTTGTGGAATACGGCAGCTTTGTTTTCACGACACCACTTGCATCGTCTCCCATGGCTGCATGCACCGGTTCTTAGTTGCAATTTTATTATGCAAATTTGACACGAGAGTGCCACCGAGGGCACCGATTCTTGGTTTGCTTGCCCGTATTATCAGGTAATACTGCTTCTTATAGCACCGAGCTCGAAACAAAAGGAAACACGCATGATGTCCACAGCAAAAGCGCAAGAATTGCGGTGTTCTAGCAGACAACACAAGCTGGTATCCTATGAGTGACGCAATCACATAGGTGGCACCTTGGTATTTCCTCGAGGCCAATATTGAGTAATAGATGATTTTTAGAGGAAAGACAGGGAGATCAAAGTGGAGGAGAGTGGGAAGAGGAGACATGCATGCTAAGTGGGGGTGCGGACGTCACGGAAGGGGAGCAGGAGCGAGTGTAAAAAAATTCGACAGATCCCACGTACCTGGGAATCGACATTAGGCGAAGCACGCGGAGGGACGGTGACCGTGTTGATCTTTTTATTGAGCGACACGTCATGAAAAGAGGCTAAATATATATGTTCAAATGTTGCCCGCACTAATATAAGTTGAAGAGTTGCAAATGTTTATATAACCAGTGGTTTCCACTTGCGCAACGACGCCAACTAGAACATGCGTATTAGCAACACCAGAAGCTCATATGAAGCGCTGGTGCTCGCGAGGATGCTGGCCATGGACACTGCTACATGAATGAACTTCAGCGCATGGCAATTAACCACATATGACATTAACTCGACGTGACTCCTGTATCAAACAAGTACATATTTAATGTTTAAAAGATTGGGTAGGCAGCACTGAGACCGCTATTGACATTTCACAAAGTTTTGCGTCTATTTAAAAAGTAGTTTTAGGACTTGGCATAGCTCTGCGGCAAAATATTTCTTTGGGACGCGAAATTCTTGGGTTCAATTTGGCTGCGACGCTGACATTTATTCTTTCAGTTCGTTGCGTCGACGATACCGATGTCGAAAATTGCTTAACACTCCCGCGTTAAAATTGCCCATGTGTGTTCTCGTCGTTCCTGGGTAGATACTAAGTGTCAAACACCTGTGGCACATACCCGTATACCAGCGGCACATATCCGCCTGTGGGTATGTGCCACTGTCTGGTGGGAAGCGTTTGACGACGGCATTGTGACATCATACTTGTCTTAACCAAGGCGTCATATTTGTCAAACCATCTTATCCTCCCATGCTGATTTTGGTTCATGCCAAGTTAAGGGGGTGACCACGAGAGTACCCAAATGTAAGCGGATAGATAGATAGATAGATAGATAGATAGATAGATAGATAGATAGATAGATAGATAGATAGATAGATAGATAGATAGATAGATAGATAGATAGATAGATAGATAGAAACGTTCAAAGTCGGTGAATTTTGCAAGAAATGCTTCGCATATAAACAATTGGCCCCGTATCTGCGTGTTAATCAGCAAATGTCGTCCAAAGACGATATTCTTGTGTGTGAAGAGAGTGAACAAAACGTTTTATGTGATGTCCTGCGCAAAAAATTAGGTGAATGGTATTCTGGATGCGCTGCGTCAGAGTGCCTCGAGTGTGCAGTGGAGGAGAACGAGTGCATGAAATCACGTCGCACGTGAGTCATGAGTGCCATCTGGCAGTTTTCTTGGAAAAAGAAACACGTGGCTCTGAGACGGGTGCGCGCGCACATCTCAGATGTGAAGGTGTAGAAAACGCAAGGCGACGGGTATATGCCACCACAGTCTCGTCTTAGTAAAGCGTTGGAAACACTCGCCTTTTCGTGCAAGCGTTGCACGGTTACCTATGTATGCCTTTTCTAGTAAAAGACACACATGCAAACTGTATACGTGTTGTTATGATGCCCCTGACATGCACAATAACTGCTTTTTGATTGACAATCGCACAAGTATGAGCGCTGAATCTTGAGCAACATAGGTGGGTGATGCGGATGGGGTCGACCGGTTCTAGTACCCGGTGCTGTTAAGAGTGGCGGAACAAATGAATATACAAACAGACAGACCAAAATTTTTGGAACGAATGTCCCCAAGAACGACTTCCGTCTTTAAAAAATGAGAGGGTAGGAGTCGCGAATGCGCATTCGGGATGGACACCGCTGGAAAGACTGGAAGTGACGGGCGCAGCCCCCTCCACAAGACGCTTCGCATCGAAAACAATTAGCGTCCATTTAACTTTAGGTGTAGGGTAAAGAACCGTAGATGGTGCGACTTTCCAGAGCTTCTCACTACGGCGTCTTATCTAATCATACTCCTGTGTGGAAGCGTGGAAGCGCAGCTATGATAATTTTATAGGGTGCCTCCATTATTTCATCGCTTCAATCGCTCGCGTCTGTCTACGTGGCCCCTGGCTCGTCCAATGCTGCCTCTGCGGCTCTGAGCAGGTTGCCGTAGTGACTGAGAAAGAATGTGATGCGCTTGGGGAGGAATGGGGTCGCTGAGCGACTGTGAAAGTACCCAGGGATAGCTTCACACTGGCCGCTTTGCTACACAGGTGCTGCATAGTCTATACATCGTTTACAAGAGAAGATGTAAAGGATGAAAAACCAGAGAAATGACCTATTCTGGAGTTCCCACTCCTTCTCCATACCTTCCTCGTAGCCGAAGGCTCTGTGTGGAGGTAGTAAGTGCTTTCAGTTTCGAATGGTATTCTTAGTGCTTCAGTGTAGCTCTGGGGTTTCTTTGATGCGCCATCTACGTTGGGCACTTCTTTCAGTAAACGCGGTTCGTGAGCTCTCGGAATGCTGCGTTAGCAAACAGGGGGCCATGTTCTGCGACCCAGATGATCCCGCCCTTTGTAACAATGAGGGGTGTATTGCGAGTCAATAGAAATATGTCGAACACCTACGTTGTCAAGCCATAGCAGTTACATTAAGGGGAAACGCCCCTTTGTCATCAAAACTACGCACGAAGAGAGGTAAACTGAGCAGGTATTTCGAGCAAGGTCACGCGCAGGGGTAAAATAGAGTCAGAGTGGTAGTACAGCGGGAACGAGAGATGAATATTTACGAAGCGCGCAATAAGTCTACCGACCTGTGCAGACTACGTTGCTAAGTGGTGTAGTGGAGAGGAATGAAAAAAAAGTTTCTTTTAATCCTTCAGGACGCATTCAGCGCATAGCGGGCGTATTCCACGTAGGGACCGACAGGGAATACCTGGCGGCCGCTTCGTGGGGCTGCTGGTGCAGTAAAATCAAAATTTTCATTGCTGAGTCCTGCCTGCCGACAGCAGTCACATTGAAATCGGTACAAGTAACCTGACATCTTGACGCAGAGTCCGTAGGCCTGCCAGTCGGAAGGTGCTGGTTTTGCCGAATGGGTCATACACTGAATCTCTGACCGGAGTGTTCTAGGTTGTAATTTTCCTAACATGTACGCTAATGTAGAAAAACGTAACACATTGGGGGCCAGTGTCATACCGAAATGCCCCCTCCCTCTACAGGTTTAGAGTTGTGAATGTGAAACAGCAGCATAATAGATTCGAAGTTAGGTGACGTGTCTATGGCTCACGTAGCAGATTTTCATAATTATTAGTGATTTTCAGTTCCAGCACCAAACCAGGCCAACTACTTGAGCTTCAAATGTTTCGATAGAATAAATGTATTTCAATCCAGCTGTCTAGCTTTGTACCTTGGCATCTGTCTTAAGTGCACCTGAGAAAGCAAGTGCACAAGGAGGGGGCGAAGAGTTGAGCATTTTCGTTATATAAAAGAAAACCTTCATTGCGATTTTCGACACCTTTTCATGCCTTCTTTTGGTACAGCGAAAGCTGGTAAAATGGGAGAGAAAATACTTAACCAGGACACGATCCAGGGGTCCATTAAACCAGGTGTGAAACAGCAACCCTTTTTGCGTACCAAAAACATATCGTTTTCCAGTTCAGTCTTTTTGCTCTATTTCTTCGTTTCTATATAAACTAGTATTCGGTCAACACTCAAAAAGTGTAGTAACTATGAACACACAAAAAAGCATCTGCTGTCTTGCGAACACAAGTAGGGCCTTAGTAATAGAGCGTCCATTCGTCCACAGACAACCAACCATCCTGGCAAATGCGGGCTTGCCAAGCGAGACACTGGTGAGCAATAGGAATTTCTGCATTTTGATGCACACCTTTTAATTGTTATGATAGCTCTCTGACTGGCCGTACAAAGAACGTAGGCTAAATACCTTCACCATTGAAACACGTTAAGAGCAATGGATATATTCAGTGAAGCTTACGAATGTGTCTCAATATACTTCTTGTGAAATCTTTTTTCGACTCGATGGCACTGGAACATGACCAACAGATGGATAGAATGAGGTACAGAAGTAACAAATTTACTACCAAAAAGTGCACTTCTCGTGTGGATTCATGGGTGTTCTTGCAGCGCAGCCGAAAGCGCTGGAGAACTCCCGCATGTTCATCAGTGGCACTATGCAACGCGCGCGAGCTGATGCGTAGGGTGGTACTGCTGAGTTGTCTTCGGAGCACTCTTTCGCGCAGTGGTTGACGAAGAACAGCTGCTGCACTGACATGTTGAGCCCAGCGAGGTTTTCGTCCCTGTATTCACTCACTGTATGCTCGAAAGCATCATACGCCATCTTGGTGCCCACAAGGTCAGCCAGGTTCTCGCTGTCAAGCTCATCACTCAGCGTTTCTTCCTGGCCACGTAAGGACAGCTGGAAATATAAAACTTTGCATGAAATACTTATTTTTATACGAATCCCTATTTCAGAATGCTTTCGACAAAAAAAGGTGGTAGAGAAGTAGTAGGGCCATTAGACGTTGAATGTGTGTGTTTCTCTGCCTCTATTTTCTGGGCGTCAGATTATTATGCACTTTACGTGCATACGAACACTACGCAAGTTTGCCACGTCCTTTGGTAATGTACAGCGAGGCCTCGACACTGACGGTTACCAAGTTATTCATTCGGACTCTCTTTACATTTTTCCACAATGAATCTTTTGTGGATCATAACTCTAGAACAAACTCGCACCATTCCGTTACATATGAGCCCCTGAATGTCCACTAGTAGCATTTAAATTCAATATATACATGTT
Organism: Rhipicephalus microplus; assembly: GCF_043290135.1. Taxonomy (NCBI): domain Eukaryota; kingdom Metazoa; phylum Arthropoda; class Arachnida; order Ixodida; family Ixodidae; genus Rhipicephalus; species Rhipicephalus microplus. The sequence goes on from NC_134702.1 coordinate 115,739,102, forward strand.
TGCTTGACAAGGAAATGCTCAAAATAAAAATAACGTATACTATGAACTAACTGCAATTTGTTTGCTTTCGTTTGTACCAATGTTTATGGTGTCCAAAAAACAAGTCAAGTAGAATAAACGTGAATGTGGCATATACAGCACACCATATATACCAAGCTCACGTATGCTAAAACATAACGAAAGAAAACACGAGTGTATTGACTAGATTTTTATTGCAAATAGTACAGTAGTGACAGAAATTAAGGGAGGTCATGGCGTCAACACTGACTCATGACGACATTAGAATGATTCTACCTATGTTAATTATATCGTTTGCTTATTCGGTGCCTTAATGGTGACCTAAGATTTGCACATTGAAATCAACATTTTCCGGGCAGAAGCGACCATTGCGCATGTTTTCTGCCATTAGGATTAACAAAAAATTACAAAATTGCATTGTCAGTTAGTGAAGCACGGTAGCCGAAACCCACGATTCGAGATATGAAACGAATGTTCTACGACACCACTCGTGAGCTACGAGATAACATTGCTGTGAAAATGACACGTCGTTTGCCTGACAGGTACAGAACAGGTACTGACAGGTACAGAAGAAGATACATGCATTTTTGCTTTTATTTGTTCGATGATAGTACTGTGCTTGTCATTGAACTACTCGTATTATAATGCATTAAAAAGCAACCTATTAGAAGGAATTTACAACTAGAGGTATCAGAGAATGGCTTGCCACAAGAAACAGAAAAAGATACATATTTCCATACTGCTGTCAGAATTTGCAGCGTTACAAAATATTTGTATGCGTAAGGCAAAACTGATCGAATCATGTAGAACATGTCTTCAAGGTATAGACACCCACGTACGTGCAAAAACAAGGGCATTTAAATTATCAACGTTTCTCCTGTTTCAATATAAAGTACCTCGAGCTGCTCACGTGCAGCACTACTTATGCGTGTTCTAAAGTTTAAAGTTCACTGAGAAGTTGCTCACACCTACATACAGATATACGCTCTCTTGAAAGCACACAGTCCTTACCCTCGAGCGCGTGCTTCTTTGCAAGGTCATCATTACATAATCCATATATACTGTTTAGTCTCACCTTATATAAATTACTTTTATTAAACAAAATCTTCTGGGTATTATACATCCTGCTTCAGCCCGTTAAATACTACATTGGCATAGGCCGCTTACATTTTAATAATTATGATAGTTCTCTGACTCCTTTTGCTACTACAGGCGCTGCATCCTGCCGAACCTCTCCTCAGGGCCTCTGGGACCACTACTCTACTTTGAAGACAGTTAAATTGACTAGCGTGATGGATAGAACAGATTTGCGCTCTCTATGAACAAGTTCTCTACGCTCCCTGTTCTATTCAGTCCAACCACAGCACCAGCAGCCTGTCAACACGCAGTTGGAGTAGGACAACCTCGGCCAAAGGCGCACTCCGGAATGTGGGCTCTACTAGCAAAATGTGGCAAAAATTCATGTCAGGTGGTGGTGGGGGGGGGGGGGGGGGGAATCTCCTGATGTTCATGGACGGGTCTGTTCAACACTTTCGCTCTGCCGTGGTAGCAGGCATCGAGTGCCGCCTTCCCTTCTACGCCATCTCCACGGTAGCTGAATTGGCTTGCCTTCACATATCAGTGAACTACCTCGCTTCTACAACGCCCCTGCAGCCCATGGTGATCCTCTGCGACCCCGGCCAGCACTGCAAGCGCTGCTCCAGCCAGACCGACCTTCGAACCTTGCGACGCTGCTGCACGCCAAAGCTATACAGTATCACGACACAAGAGTATCGCGAGAGGATCTCAGTCGCAGTTCAATAGTTCAATATTATTGAGTATCTGTATTTCTGTGTCAAGATGCACTTGTAGAATGCATTCCTATATCATTACCGACACAGATGGGCGAAGTTTCGATTATGTTGAGATATACAATGTTCGGCGGGAGTATCACGTTGCACATGTGTCGGGAATGGTCACGTGCGTTTGCGATGTAAAAAGGAAAGTTTTGTGCAAAAACAAGGAAATATCATGACACTGCTTGGCAACCCAAAGAGGGTAGCAAGGGTTCCCCACACACACCACGACGAATATCCGCTGGATAGAAGGTACGCATGTGTGCTGAGTGGTGTCCTATTTCACTCGCAGCCTTGAAGTGATACTTGTACGTGGCGTGACTAGATGCTGCTGGCAAGTGTCTGAGTTTTGTTTAATATTATGAGTGGTTCATTTAGTGTTTGCCTACCACATAAGCTCTGCCAATAAACTCCGAGCTTTTTTTTAAAGAAGGTTTTCAGGTCAGTTACGAGTACAGCTGCGGTTGTATTGGCTGCAGCCTTGTCAGATCAGGTACTGGACTGGCTTTTTGATGGCTTAAAAAATTGTGATATGAAAGACGTCCGCAATTGACGCGCTGGTGTGCTTTGTATCAGCATCAGACACAAGAACTAGGGATAGTCTTTTGTGCGATGTGGTAAACGTTTCTACAGTGATGTTGTGTCCAAATAGCGCGTACGCATGAAGGCACAGAATATTTGTTTTATGTTCCCGTTTCGGTAACACTGCTTTTCGTACGCATCACTCCCATTGTATCTACGCCCTATGTGTCGCCAGAAATAACCTTTCCTCCAGTGTGCTCGGTGGATCTATATTTATGCTGCCCGGCCGCTGGCCTGGAGGTTTCTGCTTCGATTCCGGTCATCGCGGTCGCATTTCTATGGCGGCGAAATGGTAACGACTCGTGTACTGTGCGATGTCGGTGCACGTAGAACATCAGATGGTCAAAATTACCGGAGTCCTCCACTACGGGGTCACTGATAATCATATGGTGGTTTGCGGAGGCAAAACCAGACACACGATTGCATAGGCTTTCCTTCTACTGACAACAAACTTTATCCACTACGTCTACTGGACCTAAGATTCAAATATTACATCATTCTTATACTTTGTAGAATTCCATTTAGAATTACGCCATGAGTTGGATGTTGCGTAGCTGTTGTGAGTTTCGTTTTTGAGTGGCTCTCCATTCTTTTCAGACACAGCCACTCCAGGGTCATTGCTTCGAGCAAGCTCAGCTAAGTCGAAATTAAATATTTGTTGCGTTCAAAAAGATTTTTTTCTAAGCGAGCCTTACTTTACTTTAGCTGAATAAGGTGGTGCTCATGGTCATGCATCTGGGAAGTTCACTGAGTTTAAAATGGCGGTTGCCAATAAAGGTCAACTAAAAATTTTTTAATAAAGTTGCAATCAATTTTCAGCGTGATATATTTTGTAAAAAGAGTTAAAAGCTGTTGAACTTTAAATATTTGAAATTTATTTGTTAGGCTTTTTACTAAATCTAAAAAATGTTGACGTTTTTTTTTCACAGCACATACGAAATTATCACTGTTATTCTGTTTTCGTGTACGCTCAGCAGCTAAATAAGCTTGAAATAAATTGACCTCGATTTATCTTTTTGGGTTTCAATATCCTTCCGTTTTTGCAAAGTTTCTGCAACCCCAGCCACAGAGCTTTGGTAAAACGGGGTGCAAGGAAACTGACAAAACCATGTCACAGCATAACGAATACTTTATTCTGGTTGTACAGAAACAGGCAATAAAGCAAAATAAATTCCCGTTGTTTAGCTGATACACCGCTGAGTTCATTCCTTGTACAGGGCATCCTGCTATTCGATAGACGTGCATCTCTAGACGCAGCCACCGCGTTCATCTGCGAGCGTGAGGCCGTGCACGATGCACTGACGATCGAACTCAGTCATGTATTAGCTAAAGAACTCCTGGACGCACTCGAACAGCGACATTAGATTAGTGGTACTAGGTAGCGATATGTATATCATATTTCGCGTGTTTTGGGTGTTTTTGCACCGATTCGAAAAAAAATAATGAGGCTGATTTCATCACACAAATGTTTGAGTCTTGGTTTATGTTGGGTAACGTACAATAGAAAGCAATATTTGACATATTCAAGCAATAATAAATAAGTATCATATTCAAATGCACTAATTAATTAGATTTTTAGCGGGTGTATGTACACACGACTGCTATTATTATACAACAGGCATAACTTTTTTACACCGCATTTTTCTTTTTGTTCTCACTAACACACACACACACACCTATATATATATATATATATATATATATATATATATATATATATTGAAAGATGTTAGATGAAACAGAACCTTCGGTAGGTCTACTCACGACGGACTTATGAGATCTCCGCAAGCACAGTGCTCTTTTCGTGTATTCTCGAATGACGTCGTCATTTTCATCTGGTACATAGCCCTCGAGAGTATGTATGCCTCGCACATCGAATGCACGCATCATTGCGTGACCAATCATCTGAAAAAAGAAATTGTTGGAGGTAAGATACAAGAAGCACTTACGTAAAAACAAAGCGCAATTGGTACTTGCTGATTGAACTTGAACCACGAGATAACTTTATGAATGTGCGGAGAGCTCACTATTTTTTATCCCGCCAAGTAGCGCCAATCAATGGTACTTTTGATATGAAATAGCTACTGCGGCCTTGCTGCTTGATTACCATGGAATTAAGTTTGCGATGTCACGTGTATTCAAAGCAGAAAAGTACCCAAACACAGCAAAGTGTATCTCAAAATTGGACAAAGGAAATGGCAGCTTGTCACGTGTATAATTGCTAGAATTAAAAACGACTACAATTGAAAATCGTAGTGCACAATCGGTCTAATATACAACTTCTGTGGAGTTTCTGGCATGAATTCTAAAGCGCAGATTGCTTCAGTCTTTGCTCCACTGTGAGAAATTTCAGCGTTAGGCCATCAACAATTGTTTTCAATTCTATTTTTGCACATGCACTTGTGACCAAACGCTACAGTGCTGGGATTTCACGAGAAGCTGTAGCATGGTGTCCTGGCGAGCACAACCGGTAATTTCCTTTTCTCATGAGCGTATTCATAGGGCACTTTAGGCTTGACCACTTTGCAGATTTCTTTCTTGTTGAAATGAAAGTAATAAAATATTGTTATTGCGATATATATATATATATATATATATATATATATTTATATATATATATATATATTTAGATATATATATATATATATATATATAAGGGGGTGTATTGAATAAAAGCAACTGCCTGGTTGAAGGGGCGTCAGTCACAGTCACGAGCTGAGCTCTTCGTCGTAGGGGCGTCTTCTAGGTGCTCCGAATAGATACTGTCTCTCTCCTTCTTTCCCACTACATTTGCCCCGGTGGTGAAGAGGAGCCATCCTGGTGACTCACGGCGAAGCAAGCACAAGGGGATCATAGTAAGGTTCTAAGCGGCTGATGTGGATGGTCTCACGACCACTCATCGTCTGTCATAAGCAGGTGTCTCTGATTCGACGACGTAGTTGACCGGTGATGTGAATTGAACGATGTGGTACTGACCATTGTACTTGAGTGCAAACTTTCGGGAAAGGACAAGGGACTGGAATGGAACTGAGAGCCATACAAATGAGCCTCCGGGGAAGCTGGGAGCAGGCATGTCTTGGTCAAGTTCTTTTTGGAGACCTTGTGCGACGGACGTAAATGAACGCGCTAATTGGCGATACTCTTCGGCCAACTAAACAAGTTGGGAGGCTTGGCGATATTCTTAAGCATCTGGGTGGTAAGTAAGTATCGTGTCAAGCGTATGAGAGGGCTCTCATCCGTACAGTAGAAAAAAAGGATGAAAAGCCAGTAGTTGCTTGCGTGGCTTTATTATACGCATACGTCACAAAAGGGGGCACCAAGTCCCAATTGGAATGGTCGGAGGATATGTACATAGGGAGCATTTTACCGAGCATGCGGTTAAAGCGCTCCGTCAAACCGTTTCTCTATGGGTGATAGTTTGTGCTGGTGCGATAAATAATATCACACTAACTGAGAAGCTGCTGGACTACTTGCGATAGAAACGCACTCCCACGGTCGCTAAGCAGCTCAAGTGGCGCGCCATAGTGAACGACAAACTAACGCAAGATGAACAAGGTGACTTCACTAGCAGAAGCGGCTGGCAAAGTCGCAGTTTCAACGTAACGGGTTAGATGTTCAATGGCCACAATAGCCCAGTGATTTTCAGCGGAAGTACAAGGTAGTGGGCCGTAGGGGTCGATGCCGACTCTATCAAACGGCGGAGCTGGACACGGCAATGGTTGTTTTCACCAGAGGCATGACAAGTTGCTTTCCGTCGCTGAAACTCAGTGCAGGAGCGTATGTACTTGCGAACGTACGAATACATTCCACGCCAGAAAAATTGCTGGCGAAGCCGGTCGTATGTTTTCAAAACGCCGGCGTGCGCATTTTAATGGTCTACGTGGAAGTACGCGCACATGTTGGAGCGCAAATTGCGAGGTATAACAAAAAGTCATTTCCTACCATCCGGCTGATAGTTGTCATGGTACAACATGGCATCCCGTATCGCATAATGAGTAATTCGCCGACGTATTCCACGAGGTAGACGCTGACGTGGTGTCGCCGAAGATGAGGAGAGAACGTCGATGAGCGAGGCTATTCAAGGGTCCTTGCGTTGTTCCGAAGGCATGTCAGCGGTATCGATGCTATCGATGGTAGCTTCGGCAAAGGAAACAGGTGCAATGGCTGAAGGATGGGGTGAACGAGAAAGAGCATCTGCGTCGATATGCTTGCGGCTTGAGCGGTGAATGAAGTGAATGTCGAATTCTTGTTAACGTCGTGCCCAACGTCCAAGCCGGCTCGACGGATCGTTGAATGAAGCGAGCCAGCAGAGTGAATGATGATCTGTAACTACATCAATGGTGCGTCCGTATAAGTAAGGACATAAGTTTTGTAATGCCCAAACAATGACCAAACATTTTTTTTCGGAAACCGAGTATTTGTGCTCTGCCTTGGTTAGGGTACGACTTGCATACGCAACTACATACTCCAAGAAAATATGAGCACAATTCGATGAAGCAGCGAAGCACTTTCAGGGTCGTAGGCTTCGGGAACTCAGCGACAGCACGAAGCTTCTCTGGGTCTGGGAGGACGCCATCTTTTGAGACAACGTGGCCAAGTATTGCGAGCTTTTGAGCTCCAAAGTGGCACTTCTTTGTGTTTAGTTGAAGGCCAGCGCTCGCGAGGCAGCTCAAGACTTCGCTGAGACGATAGAGGTGGCTGTCAAAATCAGGAGAAAAAACAACGACATCATTCAAGTAACATAGGCATCTCTTCCATTTTATCCCACGCAAGACGCTATCCATCATCCTTTCGAATGTGGCTGGCGCATTCCAAAGACCCAAGGGCATTACATTAAATTCGTATAGCCCATGGGGCGTCACAAAAGCAGTTTTTGGTCAATCTGATGGTGGCATGGGTACCTGCCGATAACCGGACCATATGTCCAGTGATGAGAAGAATTCAGCGCCATGCAAGCAGGACAGGGCATCATAGATGCCAGGCAAATGGTATAAGTCTTTAGGCATGACGTTGTTTAAACGGCGGTAATCGACGCAAAAACAAATCGAGCCGCCTTTTTTCCTCACAAGTACCACAGGTGAAAACCAGGGGCTGCTGGACGGTCGACTGACGCCACGTTGAAGCATGTCGGCCACTTTATCGGTGATCACACGACGCTCAACAGGAGATACACGGTAGGGACGCTGTCGCCGAGGCGCTTCGAAGCATGTGTTAATGTGATGGACAACGGTGTGCGTTCGACCTAAATACGTCTGCTGACAATTCGACGAGCCGAGAAACTGGTGAAGAAGTTCTAGAAGCTTCTCGCGGTGTGGTTCTTCAAGTTCCCTATCAATTTAGGGGCCAAAAATTAATGTTTTCGTGAACAGGTGAACAGGCAGACGACGTCAGTGCATTAAGCTGCAAATCACTTTCACCGTCAAGGCCGAAGATGAAGGAAACGTCGAAGTCTTGAAATGTTCCAATACATTCATTCTGTGCGATGCAAGGTTGTGGGAGACGGCAAGGGATTTGTGACAAATTGGTAGCATTTCTCGTAATATATAGAAGTGCGAAGGGCAACGCGATGTTCTTGCGACTTTGGAATGTTTGGGAAGGAGTAAACAGCACTGCAGGCCTAGGCACATCGGCACAAGACACGGGAACAAAGGCTGCGCTAGTAGGTGGTATGTCGATGTCGCCGGCGACAAACAGCTTGTTCAACGGAACTTCCGGAGACGAGGCACACAACGCAGAGAAGGCCACTTCAACACGAGCAAAGTCGATTACCGCATGATTACGAGACAGAAAATCCTAGCCGAGGATCACATCATGAGAACATGCCTGTAGCCCGAGAAATTCAACGGTATACAAACTATCTTGGATGAGAACGCGGACGGTACAGGCAGCTGATGGTCGAATATGGTGAGTACTGGCAGTACGGAGGGACAATCCCTTTGGCGTCGTGGTAACCTTCCGAAGCAGGCGGCAAAGTGTTAAATCAATTACTGGAACAGCAGCACCAGTGTCCACAAGCGCAAGGGTACGGTAACCATTCACAGAAACGTCGATGAGGTTTGTTGGAGAAATGCAAGGACTTGATTCTTTCGACAACGATGCAGTTCGTGCTTCGGGAACTGCGGCATCTAGTTTTCCGCCTCTGAAGGGCAGGGTTGACGGCGCATAGGTGACCAGGAGCGACGTCGGGGAGATGGAGATCGGTGACTGACTGAGGGGTGGGGGGTCGGGGAAAGAGGATCCTTGTTGACATGCCTTGTTGTTGAAGCGCCGAGAGTCGTGTGACAATATTTGCATGGTGTCGCTGTGAACGAGAGGGTGGCGATGGCACAAGCGAGCCACATGTCCTGCGTAACCGCAAGAATATCAAATCGGGTGGTTGTCTGCGGTGCGCCACGGATTCAGAAACGCCGCAATTTAGCCGACTGAACGGAACTGGTGATGACCGAACAGGGACCGGTGAGGTAGCATATGTGGGCTGTCGAGGTGCTCTGGCTGCAACGACGTGTGTATATGTTAAGGATGCGGCCTCCAAAGAAGGTGAACGAGCGAAAGGCAAAGCGTCCGCTACCTCATTTTGTATGATGTGCCTATGGCCAGGGCCAGATGATCTGGGGCCAGAGAATGCGTTTGTGCTGGTTCGGGCATGCTCGATAAAACAAAGAGCTGCCGAGCGACCTCTTCACGCAAGAACTGCTTTATGCAAGCCAACGTGTCGTTCTGGTCTGCGAGAGGCAAGGCCGCGATCGTGTCACGTTGTTCCAGAGAGCGCCGTGTTTGGGCGTGTTGCTTGCGCAATTCGTGAAAACTCTGGCACAAGTTGACGAGATTGGCTATGGTTTGTGGGTTCTTGGCTAACAACACTTGAAAGGCGTCATTGCATATGCTATTGAGGATTCGTTTGATATTGTAAGCTTTGAGCATCGCTGGGTTTACCCGCTTGCACAACTCAGCAACGTCTTCAATGTAGTTAGTAAAGGTCTCTCCTGAATGTTGAGCGCGCTCATGAAGTCGTTGTTCTGTGCAGAGTTTTCGCATAGCAGGGCGGTCAAAGACTTGCGAAAAGGAGGTCTTGAATGAATCCCAGCTGGCAATGTCTGCTTCGTGATTGCGCAACCAGAGACTACCGACGCCGCGCAAGTAAAAGCTTACATAGGTCAGCTTAGCAGCAAGGTCCCACTTGTTCGCTGTGCTCACTTTCTGGGAAGCAGTTAGCCACTCCTCAACGTCCTTGCCGTCAGTGCCGCTGAAGATTGGTGGGTGACGCAGTGGCCACAAGCCGGGACATGTAGAGGCGGGAACTTGCGAGGTACCTTGGGTGGAGGGTTCTTCCGGCATTGCTGGCACTATAGGTAAGGTGCGACATTGTAGTTCCAGCTTCGAAGACTACCCCAGCACTTCCACCAAATTATAAGTGGGTTAATTGACTAAAACTAATTGTCTGGTTCAAGGGGCGTCAGTCACTGTCACGAGCTCAGCTCTTCGTCGTAGTCGTCTTCTAGGTGCTCCGAATAGATGCTGTATCTCTCCCTCTTCCCCACTACCATATATATATATATATATATATATTGTAGAGAAGCCACCGAACACTGAAATGGGTCAAACTCTCAAGTGCTTTTCAGTGGTTCTACCCAAAAAGAACGCTGCTCGCGCAGAGAGTCCGTGCTTGGCCGTTACGGTCGCCATTGTGTATACTCGCTGTGTGCCAGCTAATAAACACCATAACAAGTTGGTGGTGAGTGCTACGATCCCCTTTGATGCTTTTGGAACTACGCTCACGTACCCTGCAATCTACCATGTCCCACAATGCCTCTCAGTAAACGACTCCTCCCATGCCACCCCCTTGTCCCGGTGTCCCCACGATCCGCGATCCACTTATCTTCACTGGCGCTGGTGGCACTGACGTGGAGGACTGGCTCGCCATTTACGAGCGCGTGAGCGTGCCCAACAAATGGGAAGAGGACGGCAAGCTGACCAACTTGGTATTCTACCTTACGGGTGTTCCCAGTTTGTGGTACAACAACCACGCGTCCGATTTTGCCACCTGATCCTATTTGAAGACCGCAATCATCAACGTCTTTGGCCGCCCTGCTGTTCGCAAGCTGCAAGCCGAGCAGTGCTTACGTGAACGTGCTCAGGAGGCTGGTGAGTCATTCACCAGCTATATTGAAGAAGTCCTGGGCCTATGCAACAAATCTAATCACACCATGTCCGAGTCTGACAAGATTCCGAACATCATGAAAGGCATTGACGATGATGCCTTCACGATGCTGCTCGCCAAAAACCCCGGCACAGTGGCTGAGGTCATCACACTGTGCCAGAGCTACGAGGAGCTCCGCCGGCCGCGTTTGATGACCCGACGCTCTTCACAACGAGCTGCAACGCTTGCTGGCTTAGAGGCCAGTTGCGACCAAGTGGCGTTGATGGCAGACCTGAAGTCCTTCATCCGTGAGGAAATCGCGCGTAAGTTCTCACTCCTGCCCTTTGCCCGCCAACCGGCTGTTAGACAATCGGCTACTACGCTTCTCCCTCCCATCCGTCGAGCGATTGAACAGGAAATAGCGGAGGTAATGCCTGCGTACCACCCCCCACAGCCTTCAGCTCCTGCGCCCCTCAGCTACGCGCAAGTGGTCGCCAGGCTGCCCCAAGTCGTTCCAGCACCCGCTCCTCTGACCTACGCCGAATCTGCCGCTCGACCTCCGTCCTTTGCAGCTGGTATGCCCACTACGTATGTCGACGTAACAACTCAGCCTCAGCATCAGTCCACCATGCAGCCACCGTTCCGTCCATTGGTCCTTGTGACATGGGTGAGACCTACCCCGGTGAACAGATGGCACACACCCGACAACCGGTCTATCTGCTTTGCGTGCGTATACGCCGGTCACGTGGCCCGTTATTGCCATCGCGTACAGCCGGCTCCAATTTCTTCACCTGTTGCTGGCCAACTCAGCCGCCCTTATCGCGAAGAACCGCCGTCTACGCCACCTCGGTCTCGCCCAGGTCCATCTCGAAAATCGCCGTCTCCACGACGTCGTTCCCTGTCCCCCATGCGGCCAAGTGCAGCTGCTCATGAGCGGGAAAACTAGTCGTCGCAGTCACAGAGGCAAGGAATGCGACGCTATCGCATTGTTAAAGCCCTCAGAGCAACCCACTTAATGTCATTGATGTGCTTGTGGACGGTGTTCATGCATCTTCTCTTTTTGACACTGGAGCTGCGGTATCAGTTAAGAACGAAAACCTTTGGCGCTTGCTTCGAAAAGTGACGACGCCGATTTCTGGGTTGTTTCTTCGTAAAGCTAGCTCACATCGTATTCATCCTACACCAGGCTGCACAGCTCGCGTTGTCGTTTAGGACGTTCTGTATGTCGCCCAATTCATCATCATTCCTGCATGCTCTCATGACGTCATCCTGGGATGGGATTTTCTCTCCCGCAACGACGCCGTCATTCATTGTGCCGCTGCCAAAATTGAACTCTCGCCCTTCTCGCATTTGACGCCAGAAGACGGTCCCTCGACATTGAGCAAGATTTTCGTGAAAGACGATACCATAGTGCCTCCAAGCTCGACGATGGGTGTATCGGTATACTGCACTGGTCTCTCCGACACAATTGCGCTCGTTTCGCCATCCGACCATGCTTCCAGAAAGAAAGGGTTGCTAGTACCTTTCGCGACCGTGCAAATCATCAGGGCAACGCCGCTATTTTCTTGACCAACCCATCCCCGTACAGTGTTACCTTGGTTCGAGGGGAATGTCTCGGAAGAGTGGAACCAGTCGACGACGCACAAGTCCTGGACGTACCCGAAGACTCGTGTTGTCCCGATTCGCGTACAATCAGTGCTGTTTCTACTTCTGACCAATCATCTCCTGATGTATTGGGCCCATACATTGATAACAACCTTACGTCAGTACAGCGTTCACAGCTTCTAGACCTGTTGCAAGAATACGGTTCTTCTTTCGATGTCGGGCGAAGTTCTCTCGATCGGGCGTGCGTATCCATAGTTCTCTCGATCGGGCGTCCGGGCGTCCGATCGGGCGTCCGTTCTCTCGATCGGGCGCATCGTATCGACACTGGTGGCCATCCACCATTACGGCAACGTCCATACTGCGTGTCGCTTGCTGAACGCCGGGAAAATAACGAGCAGGTTGACGATAAGCTTCGACGCGACGTCATTCGGCCGTCGGACAGTCCAGGGGCGTCTCCCATTGTCCTTGTTGCGAAGAAAGATGGTTCTGTGCGGTTTTGTGTAGACTACAGACGGCTCAATAAGATCACTCGCAAGGATGTCTACCCAATGCCGCGCATCGATGAAGCAATCGATAGCCTTCACGGAGCCCGATTTTTTTCTTCTCTCGACCGCGCTCGGGGTACTGGCAAGTACCCCTGGCTGATGACGCTCGACCGAAGACTGCCTTCATCACACCCGACGGCTTGTACGAATTCAACGTCATGCCGTTTGGTGTGTGTAATGCACCTACGACATTTGAGCGCATGATGGACACCGTTCTGCGCAACTTGAAGTGGTACACGTGCTTGTGTTACCTCAATGACGTTGTTGTCTTCGCTCCAGATTTCGCCACGCATCTTCAACGTTTAAAAGAAGTTTTCGCACGTGTGAGCAATGCCGGCTTGCAACTAAATCTGAAGAAGTGCTGCTTTGCAGCACGCCACCTCACCATCCTAGAGTACGTCGTGTCCAAGGATGGCATTCTTCCTGACCCAGCCAAGCTTTGGGCCGTGAACGAATTCCCAAAACCTGCGTCCGTCAAAGAACTGCGTAGTTTCGTGGACCTGTGCTCATACTGAGAACGCTTCATACGAAACTTTGCCACGACTATATCACCGCTGACGAAGCTCCTAGGAAGTAACGGGCCCCTGAATTCATGGTCGTCAGAGTGCGACGGCGCGTTCTTGAAGCTCCGCCATTTGTTGACGTCTCCTCCCATTCTCCGCCACTACGACCCTACGGCCCCAACGGAGGTGCACACGGACCCCAGTGGTGTAGGCCTCGGCGCTGTCCTGGCGCAGCGCAAACCCGGGTTTCCTGATTCTGTCGTGGCATATGCAAGCCGTGCGCTCACGAGAGCCGAGACAAACTACACCGTCACGGAAAAAGAGTGCCTGGCGATCGTCTGGGCCCTTACAATGTTTCGACCTTATTTGTATAGTCGCCCATTGGATGTCGTCACCGACCATCTTGCACTATGCTGGCTGTCATCATTGAAAATCCCTCTGGCCGCCTGGCCCGTTGGTCTCTTCGCTTACATGACTACAGCATCCGCGTGCTCTACTGCAACGGACGCCAGCATGCTGACGCCGACGCCCTCTCGCGCTCCCCTCTGCCTGAAGCTGACGTGCTCTGCTCAGTATCCTCGGTTGCTGTTTCTGCCACTGATGTTGACATCATCGCTACCGAACAGCGAAAGTGTAATTGGATCACCCAACTGATCGACTTGCTCTCTGATCCGTCCGAAACGCCATTCACGCGTGCTTTGCTTCATCAAGCTCACCATTTCACCATTCGTGACGGCCTCCTACACCGACGCAATTACCACGCCGATGGCCGGCAGTGGCTACTCGTGATACCCCGCAGTCTGCGGTCGGAGATATGTGAATCCTTCCATTCTGATCCGCAATGCGCGCTCTCTGGGGTATTCAAAACCTACCATCGCATTAGATAACGCTTCTTCTGGCGCTGGATGTACCGCTATGTCCAGCAGTTCGTTCGCTCCTGTCTCGCTTGCCAACGCCGCAAACCATCCGCACACATGTCACCAGCCGGTCTGCATCCGTTACCTTGCCCTGACCGTCGGTTTGGGCGCATAGGTATCGATTTGTATGGACCACTCCCTCTGACGTCCACTGGCAACCGCTGGGCCGTCGTTGCCGTAGATCATTTAACGCAATGTGCCGAAACCGCCGCTCTCCCTGCGGCTACTGCGCGTGATGTTGCGTCCTTCCTACTGCATTGATTCATACTGTGCCACGGTCCACCCCAGGAGCTTCTCAGCGATCGAGGCCGGGTGTTCTTGTCAGAAGTCGTCGACGCCATTTTCACTAAGTGCCATTCTGTCCACCGCAAAACTACTGCTTACCATCCGCAGATGAATGGTCTGACCAAACGCTTTAACCGCACCCTCGGCGACATGCTGTCGATGTACGTCGCCGCCAACCACGCGAATTGGGATACTATACTGCCCTTCGTCACCTACGCCTACAACACCGCCCATCAGAGCACGACCGGTTTTTCACCTTTCTTCTTGCTGTACGGAAGACACCCGTCACACACCATCGAAACGATACTCCCGTACACGCCGTATCCATCTGAGTGTACACCTATTTCCGAGACGGCCAAGCTTGCTGAAGAGTGTTGCGAGCTTTCCAAGACTTTCACGACGCATGAGCAAGAGCGGCAGAAGAGTAGTCGTGATGGCTCCGCCACTTCTGAGCCCACGTTCCTTCCCGGTTCCCGTGTATGGCTCTCAATCCCAACCTCTGTAGCTGGCCTTTCTTCCAAACTACTCCCGAAATATGAAGGTCCCTACCGTGTGATCGAGCGCACGTCTCCAGTCAACTATCTTATCGAGCCAATTGAACCATCTTCAGACATGCGCCGTCGCGGGCGCGACATAGTCAACGTGGAGCGCCTGAAGGCTTACTATGACCCGCTCGTAGTGACAAGCTGTTAGGTCGCCAGGCGGCTCCCTCTTCGACCCCGGGGTAATTCTACAGAAGCCGCCGAACACTGAAATGGGTCAAACCCTCAAGTGCTTTCTAGTGGATATACCCAAAAAGAACGCCGCTCGCGCGGAGAGTCCGTGCTTGGCCGTTACTGTCGCCATTGTGTATACTCGCTGTGTGCCGGCTAATAAACGCTATAACAATATATATATATATATATATATATATATAGATTGCTGCTTGCCATGAGTTGAAGAAACTTGAAAATTTAGACAAGCTGGGAGCAATGCTGGTTATTTTGAACGACAATTTCGGCTATTGCTGATGTTTTTGAAGGAATCAGTACCCTTGTGCCCCCCTTGTTCACTTAGGGTTGCAGTGGTCATCAGTTCAATAGCTGGGCTTCAGTGCTCACATATATATTTTTCTGGCACAACCCTCTCCTGCACAGTGAAGCGCTTGAATTTGTCTAAATACACAAGTGCTTCTTTAGCTGAAATGAGTGGTGCTTCCTCGGGAAGAGTTACTTCGACCTCACGCTTATGTTTTTGGAAGGGGACACTCGCTGCCATCTCTTCTCAAGATGGATTGGCGCATGTCTCAATAATGGCGGAAAGGGAGACAACCAACGCATTCCATTTCATAGAGGTAGGAGCCTGACATCCAGGAAGTTCGCTGGTGGGGCACGTGGAACTCATTGCAAACACAATGGTAAGCTGAAGAAAACCTGATGTGTTGTTTTGAAAATTTAAACAAGCTGGGTGCAATGTTGGTAATTTTGAACGACAATTTCAGTCGTATTCCCCACTAGTGCCGTTGCACTTGTAAGGAATACGACGTGCGAGGCCTTCGATGGCGTCACAAGATATGTCCGTAGAATTGAAATCATACGTGCGCTCTAATTTGTTATATAGTTTAAACTCTGCAGTCTATCTAGTTACAGTGCTGGCTTCAAAGGTAGAAAACAAAGTTAGCGCTAATAAATGGTTTGCCCAACTGACATTCATACAAGCGGGATTTCACCGCATATATCATTTCATCTTACAGACACACCGAATTCAGTGCTCTCCAATCCAATCTGTTTAATAATCATAGTTGCGTAAAGGAGAATAATTGAATCACAGTACAAAATTAGCGCAGCCATCTATATTCTGAAAAAGCGGTCGTTGGTGAAGGATGTTTGTTAGTATGGGTCACAGTACACTGCAGAGTCCCATGCTGTCAAGGTATACTACCTTTTTTTAGAAGGTTTTGGCGGGGTTTTTTAATGATAATGGCACATAACGCACTTTGTTGAGCTGTTAATTGTTAAGGCCACACTCCTCCCCTCTACCACAAAAGTGGAAAGACGTATTCAGCCACATCATAGATAGATAGATAGATAGATAGATAGATAGATAGATAGAAAGAAAGATAGATAGATAGATAGATAGATAGATAGATAGATAGATAGATAGATAGATAGATAGATAGATAGATAGATAGATAGATAGATAGATAGATAGATAGATAGATAGATAGATAGATAGATAGATAGATAGATAGTGCTTGTCGATCGCTATGGACCCTCCCCTTTTAAACACCGCACAGGCGAGCCATTGGAGCTGCGATGAATGCCTTCGTTTATTCGTTGGCTGCATAAGTTGCCATAAATTTTTATATCAACTCAGAAAGTTTGAAAAGGGGCGCAGCATGAATATCAGAACACGATTTCATAATGCTTCACAAGTCCAACTGTCCCTGAGTGGGCGGAGTCGGTTGTATCACCCCTTGGCAGAGTATTCAATAAGACGTTATTCAGTTCATTGATTTCCGAAGTGTATGAGAATGGCACATCACTGCGATAATTGATGCCATGGTAACATTGCTTTGCAGTACAATATACACTCCTTGTTTCTTTAGCCAGTAAAAAATATTTACCAAGTTGAATCCTAATAGCGCCGTCGTAGTGAAGAACGCCGCTGACACTTCAAATGCAGGTGTGCAGAAACCTGCGAAGCTGGTTGCTAAATTACTGAGGTGCAAAGCAAAAAAAATGCAGACATTTTCTCTCTTAACTCGCGTCTTCAGTGGTGTTTCTGGTAAATATATTGTTGTTCTCTAGCGCGTGCAATAGTTTTGTGCCAATATTGTTGTCCTGCTGAATTGATTTTGATGCAACGGTGAGGTGTAAATAAACAGAGCGAAGAGTATACGTGATAAAAGACTGCGTGCGCACCGTTCCAAGGCCACCATAGTGCAGTGCGTCAATCCCGTTTGTATGCATGAACGGAGGAAGCATGGATGCTGTCGGTACAGTTACGTCATTGCTGACACCCGTGTAAT
Source organism: Rhipicephalus microplus (assembly GCF_043290135.1). Classification (NCBI taxonomy): domain Eukaryota; kingdom Metazoa; phylum Arthropoda; class Arachnida; order Ixodida; family Ixodidae; genus Rhipicephalus; species Rhipicephalus microplus. The sequence continues at coordinate 115,756,539 of NC_134702.1, forward strand.
AAGGGATGGGACGAGTTTCGTCGTACAACGGGGTCGTCGTGTCCATCCACATGTACTGAGCGGACAAACCCAGAGCCTTTATCCACGTAGGGAACAATGCTTCTAGGTCCAGTGGCACATCCGGATAGGGTTCTGAGTAAGAAGATCAACGAAAAAGTTTCAGATGTTGAACAAGGATATCATGCAGGTTCACAAATGACAAAATGTTCTATTCGCAAAAAGTAACCGTATTTTTTTCAATCTTAGCATGAGACCGGACCAAAGAAAGTGTTGTCAGACGGCTCACGGTGTGACTGCATTTCGAGAGAAGTCAAAATTACCAACTTGACAAGAAGCTGTGAGCACGCGTATCGAAGTATTCATTGTGTTCCTATTCAGGACTATAAGACACCCTTTTATTTTTATTTCTGTTTACACTTAGTAAAACTATAGGAGTTTCTGTTACGTATGATTATAATGGTGCCCGAAGTAGCCTATATTATGAATATACATATTGCGCATATTTATTATATTCGTGTTGTAAACAACAATAATTTATTGATTGATTTATTATTTCTGAGAACAACTTCAACCGAAAATAGCAACGCATTGGTGTTTACAAAAAAGGCAGTGTAAGTCATGACGTACTTTTAAATCGCATGCTAAATGCAACTCCCGTAAGGTGAAAATTCTGAAAGTGCAGAGGACGCCATGATTGTATAGAATGTCTTGATGTACGCGTAACCATGTTTTATGGGAAGACTAATGCTTATAAAGTGTGAGGCAGCGTACAGTGCCTTGAACAGGGACAGTGCTACAAGCGTGTCAATAATTATTACATACATTCTGTGACTGGCATGAGACGCTGCTGTGCGCCACTTTGTTCAAGTTTAAAAGCAAAAAACCAACGATTATTTTGCTTGTCTTGTAATAGCGTGCAAACAAACAAATGGGAGGCACAAGGAAAACTCCATTGCTTGTGTCGGACTGACGGCACCAAGACATGTCCGGTTAGTTGTCAACTCAAATGAAAGTTATGTGCCTGTATATTTCGTCGCTTGCAATGAGCATGTTGTTGTACAATTATTGCATGAATTATATACTATTTCCGTAGTAGCTTCATTAGGTAAATGTTATGCGGAGCGTCACCTGCAGAGGACCCGCTAAGCTTTTCTTCAGGCTAAGGGTAGGTAAGATAAACTCAGCTTAGCTTGCAGATACCTACGTGGCGCAGTTTGAACTTAGGTAACATTAGAGAAGAAAAACTATTCTTACCCTAGATTTATTAGGCTTCGTCAAACCAATTAGTAATAAGTGATACCAATAAAAGGTAATCAATGCTACTCAATTTTATTAACAACAACCACCTTTAGCTTACAAAAGTTTAGTTGAACGAGTTTCTCCCGGCTTGATTAAGCTCGGACCAGCCAATCAGTGTAGCAATCAATACTTATCTGTAACAGTTAACCTTGATTGAGTGAGATAGCGCAGAAACTGTTGCCTTGTGCTAATTCCGAACAAGATGAAGTGGTGTCGCTACAACGAGAAAACTTTTCATTACGGTGCTAGTGTGGATTAAGCAAATCCGTATTTCAACAATTTATTATTGATCAAATTTAGAATGCTTAGCAAGGGGGCTGTGTTTAGTTATGAAAAATCTCTTCACATTTACGAAAAATAAGACTACCGAAACAGTTGGATGAAGGCGTGTGTGCACGCTAAGCTGTCCTGGAATATGCCGGCGGAAGCTTCTCTTGAACATTTAAGCACCTTGAGATTGCCTAGCTAGTTTCATAACTAAGTAGGGTCAGGTTAAGCCAGTTGGGGTAGCCCCGAATACATTATTCTGGAGAGGCAGGACCAGCACATCTCTAACGAACCCGCGCGAATTTAGACATAGTCACTTCCCACTAAAATTATACAAATCTGTCAAATACCAACACGCACTTGGCCATGCCATGTACTCGATCTCATGACTCATGTTATGAGTGGTCAATAACGCTATGAATTTATTTTTATTATGGCTTGACATTTTTAGTGAAGGTGAAGTAACTAAAGAGTTTGCCAAATCGCCATCAATGAGTAGTGTTTAACGTGACGTACATACATCGGAAGCCTAATTTTTCTGGGATCAGTAACTTACACACGTCATATATCTCTCATATATTTGAGTATTCATCAAGGTCAGAACAAAATGAATTGTCCATTTAGCCGCTCACTGTGCTTCCTGTGAATGGGAAGCATTAGTTTATCATGTTAAGATTAAGGGGCGTTGTAACAACGAGAGTCCTCGAGAAGCCTCAGAAGCTTTTGCCAATAAGATGGAGGGTGGTATCTGGGTAAGTGCTGCCAGTTATGACCTTACGATGCAGAAACGATAATGTGTGTTAGGATTTTCTCTGTTTGTGCTCATCTGCGCAATTTTGTTCGGAGGACCAAAAGATCAACGACGCTCTCCAGACAATGAACCAGTATTTGGCGTTTTTGACGCTCGTGTTTTCTTTGCGATATTCCATTGAAATACTTCGCATTGATATGCCTCCTAAAATGAACGAACCAGTCTCTCAACACGTTCTTATCAATAAAACAGCTGCTACGGCGTCACCAACAGTTGATGTTACAGTACGTACCTGGCATGCATGACACTATTTTCGTCCTATGAGTTTTGTTTTTACAAGATATGCCAGCTCACTGCGGTAGGCACCAACTTTATAAAACAAATGCAATTTGAATGCAATTTGGTATGCATGAAGCAATTGGAAGCCATCTATTTAGTAAAGAAATTGCTTGAGCCCCACGAGCAATAAGTGTGCGTCCCAACACTAAAGACATGCTTGACATGATTTTCTTGTTATCACCAGTCAGTTGCTGTCGCCATACACTTATGTCATCAAATGCGAATTTCGGTGTTTATCAGGTTAATGAAGTGACCGAGAGATCAAGAAGACCTGCACGTTCGGTTACATAAAGAAAAATTCTTTACATGCCCATGATTCACCATATTGACTTCGTCTTCAATAATGAATGCCTAACCTGTTGACTACCAGAAAATGATGTGCACGCCTTGCATTGAGAAGGAATGAAATCCAAAAAATATCAGCGCATTTTACTAAAAGGCACATGCACCGATGGAAGTGCAGAAAGAGCCGGGTGGAAGCAGAAGAGAAATAAGCAAGCCACTGCTCTGAATGCTCGCTGTTCTGCCAAGGTCAATCACAGCAAGATAGAACGCACTCTTCCTTACCCTCATCTTAGCAGCTGTTTGTACCCTTACATCACAAAAAAGCCAGTCATGCCTTGACTTAGCAAGAATATTGTTCGATTTCAGGGTTATAAAGAACAAAAACACAATTGTATGACAAGAGACAGTACTGACGTCGAAAGAATGATGAAACCAATGACTATATTATTCAGTGAAGAAGCATTATTATTATTCTTATGGGAAGTTTTGCGTCTCGAAAGCACGCGATTAGTAAGCGAGAAGCCGTTGTGAAGGGCTCCAAAAATGTTGACCATCAGGTGTTCTTTAACGTGCACTGAGATAGCATAGTGTGCGGGGACTCGAGCATTTCGTTTCCACGAAAATGCGACCGTCGCTACTGAAATCGCACGCGTGACTCTCATACCAAGGCAGCAATGGAAGATGGTGGCAAAATCCCAAGAGTGACAGTCGACAAACTCTATTAATTCACGAAATATTTTCAAAGAAGCAGATGCAATATGGAGATCAACTCCACATCTAAAACAGGGCTTTCCGGTCTAATGGGCTGCAAAGGAGCAAAATACAGAAGCAGTAAGTTACATAAAAAATGACATTGTCAAATTGTTTGAGCCAGCAGTAAAAAAAGGCAGCTCCGTTCAATAAGAAACAGTGCATACTGAAAAAGCAAATAAATAAATACCAATCTTTCAAAGGACAGCTATATTGGAAACAAATTCTGCACTAAGCAATACAGTTCTAAGATAACTATTTGTTTTAGTAATGAATTATTGACGAGCAAGTTTAAATCCATAAGTAAGTCGAAAAAAGATGAATTGTTGATACGACATACGCCAAGTGGCAAATCCGATGATAATGATGTAGTCGCAGCAGATGTGATTACAGACGGTCCAGAATTTATTACGAAAAATTAGTGCCTCACAACAAGAAGAGTTCGATTGAGTAGATGTGCCAAGGTTATGCTAATACACAAGGAAGAAAACAAATTAATTAATGAGTTACAGGCCCACACGTTAGCTTGTGGTGATATTCAAAATATTTACAAAGGTATTTTGAAACAGTGTAACAGTAACACGTAACTTCATTCAACAAGGAACAAAACCCGGTTTCAGGTAAGGCTACTCTACGATGAATTGCATTTCACTGATAAATCAAATAAAGTGGAAAACAGATACATGCAAGGAGCACCTTCGCAGTTAAAAAGGACAAACACAAGTAGTTTTTACTCAACGAAATAAAAATTTGATCAATACTATTCAATATGTTAAATGAACTACCGTAACTTCAGTACAGCTCTTCCTCTCTTGATTAGCGTAGAGCAAAGAAAAAGCAAGCTTGGCAATGGCTGAAAAAATCATAAATTGGCACATAGTTACAATGACTTCAGTTTGTTCACCGGCTTTATTTGAATGTGGCAAATGAACCGTTCTTGCTAGGCAACATGATTGCATCGAAGCCGCTGGTATTATCAAAAACTTGCATAAATGTAGGACTGCTGCTTAAACAAGGATGAGAGAGGACAAGCATAGCGAAAATGATGGGAAAACTTTGTGCCCTACTAGATGAACAGGGTAACGGGCACTCTTTCCTCACCTCCCGCCTTCCTTGCCATTCTGCCTCTTCCCTCAGTAGACACGCTCATGTTCCTATAGTGCATTAAAGACACACGTTTTTATCAATACTCACTGTAAAGACCTTCGACGAAGTTAGGATCTAAGCGCTTCCCGGGACTTCCGACGTAGGACACCATGTCCTTGATCTTCTTTTTAGCCGCTTGTCGAAAGTCGGTGTTGAGCCAGGTTGAATATTGCAGGGCCCTCAGGTAAGCTTCACGGATTTCGTCCACCATGCTATTCGCCTTTCCTATCGTGTACGGCTGAACCTCTGTTGACGAAACGATCATATAGGCAACCATTATTTATTTTAGTATGGTGCCGAACCACGTTGATGTCTCCCGTTGTTTTTCCGTCTCTTGCAGTGAAATTATGTTGAAGGGTACAATTTGAAAATGAAGTTCACGCTATAAGGATCAGAAACTAGTTGAAAAAAACGACTCTGTGACATATTTACCAAAATGTAAATTATTTGAATAATTTTGTCAACTGACCAGATATAATTGACTCTCGGTGACTGACACCATTATGACTGCTGCTGCAGACACAATGATGCCTGTGACAGCAGTCAGCCAGCATAACCACCATTATTTATTCGTTTTATTACCCATTAAATTTTGAACTTTTCATCTAGAATTTGCAGCAATACATCATCTTTTATCAACTAAAAAAGCAAGAAGCAATCTGTATATCTGATCAAAGTTTGAGGCGCTGGAAGAAGTTTTAGATTCTTAGAGACATATGCAGCTTGACTAGTTCATTCAAGGACATTGTTTTGTAACGCACATGGTTTGTTGCAGTGTGATTTTCTGACCACTGTCTGTGTAGTCGAAAAAGCAAGAAATATTTCGCAAGTACTAAACTTTAGGGCAGAAACTTTGAGACAAAAATATAGAGTGCAGAGACTGTTAAATTTGACGCAGCTGGGATGGAACGGGAATATAAGCATTACATTAAAAGATAAGCAGACATCTATAAGCCTTTTTTTATAAAGGGATCTCCAAGCATAGCGCTATGTTGTCTTTCGCGCATCGGAATACTTATCAGTATTACTTCAGAGGCGTGTAAGCATAACGCTGGTGTTGGGATGAGAACCAGTCATGCTGAGAAGACGACCATAGCATTCAAAACGCCCAAGCAAGCGAAATGAAATAAGAGCAGTTCGCTCGTCTTCAAGATACGTCTGTACGCGTGGCGACGTGGCGCAATGAAAAAAAAGAAAAAAGAACAGGCCACGTTGGCTTGACCAACATCACCAGAAGACCTGGCCACAAGAGATAGTTCGGATGTCAAAGTTAGAGAGGCCAGCAATGTCGCCGCCAGCCCTGCTCGATCGCCGACGCACGAAGAACCTCGCAGGGACACGTATTCTGCTCTTGGCGGCAGGCTGACGCAGAACCAGCGGGAGCCCACCTGGTCTTTCTCGTCCAAGAGCATAATCTAAACTACAACTGTCTCGTCCAGCGCCAAAGCGTGAGCGTGGATTTTGTTCGAAATAATTTTGACGGACACTTGTTAAGCTCGTTGCATTGTTCTCAGTTTTTGCGTTAGTATTTATGCCGCTTGTGTTTTTTATGCCAGAATATATCTTTGAGTACAGTGCTAATGCTGTTGTCTTCCTTGCTGCGATAGCAAACGTCTCCGACTCCTCTGAGAAAACCTGTAGCGTTTGCTTCTACATTGAGCACTGCCCACACTACAGATATAGTGGTCATGTACAATCGAGGTCTGGACATTAGGAGGCAGAAAAGGCGTGAAAGTGTGTGGGCATGTCAAAATCATGCTAAAGTGATACATTGGCTTGGTTAGTATTCATAAAATGGGCTGTCACAATATTAATCTCGATAATATAGATGTCATAAGTACATTGACTTTTCCGGCCCTAGTGTCCTACAAAAAGGACACACAAAGTTCGCTGTCTAATGCGACAGAATTACCTCGGAAACGTAAAGTAATGTCGGAGGTATCCCTACTAATTCTGTATGAACATAGTCAGTAGTTTTTTCGTCATCATCTTGTTCGTAACTCTGGAAAGCGGAAAGCAATACGACAGAATGTGAACAAGACATTTCCCGCAACTGAATATTTGATGTTGTGTGATGACTAACTATTATATCGATAGCTCACAAGTTTTTTCCAGTTTTTTACAACATGTCAACTTCCTACATACAAAGTGGGTCTACCCTAACACTGGAATGTCACCCGCAGGAATGGGTAATCTTTGTGTCCTAAATATCGAACACTTGGGCTCAGTAGTTGTCAAAACTGTAAATGCATCCAGAAAATCCGGGGTTGTAGCACTTGTGAAAGTTCCCAATTTCTTGTTAATATAGATAACAAACCGTTCCAAATCTCTTAGTTAATATATATGGTGTCTATAATAGCGAGATTGTACGTAATGAACTTGAATTTCTTTTTCGCACTATATGAACGGTACGTGAGGGAGCTAGAAGTAAATGAAATTCAGTAAAATCAGTTTGCCCTTTCAAACACGGCCGTAAATAATTTTCGCACTGCAAAACAGTGTTCAGTGTCCTATTATGAGGTTGGTTGTTTAAAGCGTCCACTTATTAGACGATGACCATTCGAGTACATCATGAAGTTGAGTATCGGGAGCACTAAAACCCGCTCTTCGACATTTTAGACACTGTTTTAGACGGGCTGTTAGGGTAAAGTAAATAGCAGTTATTTACCTTCCAATAATTTTCTTTAAACATACTAAGCCCTTGTGTCCTAATATAAGACATGGCACCATTAATCTTGTATACCGATGATGTGCTCAAAACACATTATATTTTTGTTCTTGGGGCGGCAGTAAAACCATACGAACTAAGAACAAAAAAAATCGATCAAAATTTTATGTCTACATTTCCGGCCAAAACCACCGGGCATAATGGGACAAGAGTACAACGAGAGTTTTTTTGTATTTTAATGACATTGGTCCAACGAAGAAAACTGAAACTGTGTATTTACACACCTATTTCAGGTAGGCGTCACCACTATATGTTTTCAAAGCGTGTGCGTTAAAATAAACCCCGGGTGGTCGAAATATCCGGAGTCCTCCACTGCGGCGTCTCTCATAATCATATGGTGATTTCGGACGTTCAACCTAACATTTAAATCAATCATCAAAGTTTTCAAACACTTTTTGGCATACAAAGCATCTTCTTGGCTTATTCGCGAAGTACCTTACTAAGGCAAAAAAATGGAAGATCCCACGTGCAGTGGGAATCGATTATATGCGAAGCACGAGTGAGGAAGGGTGATAGATCACTTAAAAATCAGCACAACGTAAAGAGGCAGAGGTAAGTTATGCTGTACATGACTGCCATGTCATGATTATCATATTTGGACGTTTTATTTACATTCGTCATCTAATAACGTCACCTGATACCAACATTGGTAGATATGGAGCTAGCCAAACGGCCAAAAACGTGCTATGAGCATAGCATTAGTCATTTTTACATAAAGTTCATAACATTATTGTCATATTTAAACGTGTACATTGCATTCATTGTCCATTCACGTCACGTAATACCAAATTTGATAAATGTGGAACTAGTGAAACAACCGCGAAACGCTATCGGTGTATATGTAGTCATGTTTTACATAAAATACATGTTATGATTGTCAGGCGTAGACGTGTCATTTACCTTCTTCGTCTATTCACTTCCCGTCATACCAAATTTGGTACATGTGGAGCTAGCGCAACAGCGGCGAGCGCGTGATGAAAGGCCCAATATACTCCGACGCAACGTTGACGCATGCGCAGGCTGGGCGGCGAGCACTTATAGTGTGAAGCCAGGAGAGACCGGCGCCACCAGCGTCCGCTAGCGCAGCGTGGTGGCCACCGGCGCGAAATGCAACATGCAGCATTTCGCGCCGACGAGGTTACATAGACAGAACCGCATCTTCCTCTTTTCGTGACGGTGGGTCACTGTGTGCGCTCAGACGCGCATGCGTCAAAGCAACGCAGCGCGGCGCAAGCCTTCGAGTATATGGCATGCATATCAACAATGAAGGTCCGTTTTCAGATTTACTGACCTCTACTAGGGTGATATCGGCACCTGGCGTGGCATCGCCGGCGTAACGCGTGAAAAAAAACGCCGGCGCGCACGCGTGCCGGCTCACGACGAAATGCATATGTGCCTTGAGTGTGGCATATTTTAATGTTCTTACATGACATGTATATCATGATTATCAAGTTTGCACTAGTCAGATTCCTTCGCCATCCATTCACGTTGCGTAATACAAAACTTTGGCATAAGTGAAGGTAGCGAAATGGCCGCGAACGCTTCATGAGTGTGGAACGTAGTCATGTTGGTAAATGACACGATTGTCATGATTCTCATGTTTGGATTTGTCATTTACCTATGTCGTCCTTTCGCGTCATGTAATACAAAGTTTGGTACATGTGAAGGAACATGTGAAGCTCATTATCGTAGCCTATAGTAATGTTTGTACATAACACGAATCTCATCATAATCGTGTTTGCACCAGGCCACATACCTTCGTCATCCATACACGTCCCGTAATACCGAATTTGGTTCATAAGAAGATAGCGAAACAGCTGCAAGCGCATCATGAGCATGGCATGTAGTCATGTTGTTACTTGACGCGCATCTCATGATTATCAAGTTCGCACCAGTCAAACACCTTCATCACCCATTCACTTCCCGTAATACCAAATTTGGTATTTGCAAAGCTGGTGAAACGACCGTGAGCACATCATGAGTTTGGCATGTAGTCATGTTACATGACACGCATGTCATGATTTCGATGTTAGGGTCTGTCGCTGGTGTTCGCCTTGCAGTCGTGTCATAACATACCAGTTTTACAACATATCATGTGAATGAAACCACCGGAAGAGCAGTAAGACCACATGTAAATCTGGACATTTATGGCATACTTGTCATGATTTCCATGTTATGACTAGTCAGTTATATTCTTCATGCAGTCATGTTATATCATACCAAGTTTGGTATCGATACCATTATCTACATGGCCAGGAAAGCTAAAAGTCGTAGTCGGATAGATAGACAGATAGATAGATAGATAGATAGATAGATAGATAGATAGATAGATAGATAGATAGATAGATAGATAGATAGATAGATAGATAGATAGATAGATAGATAGATAGATAGATAGATAGATAGATAGATAGATAGATAGATAGATAGATAGATACTCTCAAAGTCACCGAAGTTTACAAAGAAATGCTTCGCATTTAAAATTCTTTCTAATTAGTGTACCTTCAACAGAAAGCTAAAAGACTGATCTGTTACGGTTACTTCGTTTTCTAATTTTCACGTTAGCAACAGCTCGTCTCTACAACCACGACGAAACGCTGAATTGAGCGTGCTCACGATGGATGCCTGATCAGCAGTCGATATACGGTGGGTGCTCACTGACACCACTCTGACTCACGCAGCAGATCAAGGCTTTCGCGGTGTAGTTATGTAAGGTTTTAAAAGCCCACTTCGTCGATGATAGAAGGACGTTGCTCATCTGAAAGCTACTAACAGTGCACAGCAGAGTATACTCACCTGACACCAAGAATGGACTGATGACAGCCAGACCCATGACATTTCTGACGTGCTCGTAACAGGCTTCACTGGCAGGCCTATCACCAAGAAAGAAGTAGGGGTTGGTGAACCGGACCAGGTGCGAGAAAAATTTCCAAGCGATCAGATATCGAAGCTTGTCTTCGCCCATATTTTTGTATATTTTCTTGAGAATCAGAATTGCAGCTTCCTTGTAGTAAATGTAGTCTGAAGAAGTGTAGGTGTTATTGGTGTACAGCGAAATGAAGGCGCTCCAATACTCTGAAAACAATGCAGGTGCAGACGAGGCAAACGTTCAATTATTGTGTCAGTGTCGTGCTCTCGTTTTTAAGTCTTGCAATGCGCTTCATATACATCATTCGATGGTTCCTCAGGGTATAGTATATGAATACTTGCACAATTTTACGTTCAATTTTAACTTGAACTGAAGATATGTGTAGCTTGGTCAGTAATGTAAATTACGTTAGTATCACAACGGGCTTTGGCAAGGAGTGTTTGTGCCCTCCATTGTATTTATTAGGTGAGATTGTAGTTTCTTGACAGCTAAGTAGAATGCACTTTTCATGAAACGAACTCTGACATCTGGTACCCCGATACAGCTCTCCCAAGGGTTTCTAATAAAAAGTGTTTCCATGATTTCTTGAGCCCTGACATCCGTATTTATAAACATAAAAGTTTTTTTTATAAAGAAAAGGCGTTAACTTGCGAACCTTACAGTGGGCAGCTAAATGGGTCTCATATTTGGCACTAAAAGTATTAAAAGGCACTAAAAGGCAGGTATTTAGGCAGCGGGACATCTCTCCTATTCAAACTCGCCCACATGCCATTGGGATATTATATAAACAATGGAAGCGCATGGTACAAACTGGTCATTGTGTAATATGCTACATTACCCTTTTCAGGAGGTATTTGTTTTAATAAAGTTTATTGGGACGGCAGCCAAATCTTTCCAAGTTTGTTAGGGGTGCTTAGGACCACGTGTATACGCTCTAGTTTGCGCCGACTTTTTGTAGACTTGGGCGCAGTGACGTTTTTAAAGACGATAGTCTTTCTTGGGGACCTTCGAAGCAAAAACTTTGGTCTGTCTGTCTGTTCCTTTGTCGATTTGTCCACCTTTAACGTGAACAAGGTACTTTAAACAGCCCCAGCCGATACCCCGAACAGCCGACTCCATCCGCAGCGCCCACCAATGTTGCTTAAGGTACAGCGTTCATTCGTGTGCGATTGTCAATTAAAAAGCATATATTGCGCATATCTGTGGCACCATAAAAACACGTATACATTCTGCATCTGCGTCTTTTACTAGAAAAGGTGTATGTAAATATTTCTAAGGACCGTAGCGTTAATAACGCTGCGTGAACCATGCGACGCTTGCACGAACAAGTGAGTGTTTCCAACGGTTTGCTAAGACGACATTGTGGTAGCACCTACACGTCGCTTTGTGTTTTACATCTTATCACCTCTGATGCGGGAGTGCACGCCCGTCTCAAGGCCATGCGCTTTGTTAAAAAAAAAACTGCCAGATGGTGCTCATGTCTCACGTACGATCTGACGTGATGCGCTCATTCGCGTCCGCTGCACGCTCGAGGTACTAACGCAGCGCCTCCGAGATACCAATCACCAATTTTCTTGCGAAGAACACCAAACAAATGTTTTGCTCACTTTCTCCACACGCAAGACTGTCGTGTTTAGACGACATTTGCAGACTACATGCAGATACGGGGCCAATTTTTTTTTTCTAGATGGTACGACACAACTTTTACCTTGACCTGTTTTAAAAGCTTTTCACATTTTCAAAGTCTAAGGTCCGAAGGCAGAAATCCACAGTCTGTTTAAATGTAGGGAAGTGCTAGTGTTCATGAGGCGCCTACATATTTTCGTTGGAGCTGCGCGAAAGAAAGAACGTGCAATGCCATCTCTAACTGTTTTATAGTGTGATAACTTACCAAGACTGGTGACAAAAAATGGTACTTTTGTAGTCATACTGGTGAACTACAATTTGCGGCTACAGAAGACCCTCAGTAAATGTAAATCTGTTAAAGAGAACAGCTGCTTAAGGGGAACAAGTGCCTCTAACACAATTGATTTTCTACTTCCATTTTGCAGCCTTATTCATCTCTCAGTAAACAAAACTCCTGTTAATTTGAACAGATTTTCCTGGCTCTTTCAGGTTTCTTTTAATGATAGTCTACTATAATGAATCCGCAAATCCACACAAGAGAATTATCGTGCGTTGTGCATACGATGCGAACAATCGCCTCTTCCGGGCAGAACATAAGCTTCTTTCGTTGTGATCTTGTTGAGCTTTTGTTAATCGACGCGAAAGTACAGCGCACCAATTTAATTTTTACTAACACAACTGAGAAAACCAAGGAGCAGGTCGATGGCAAGAGAACGCTGTCTCTGGGTATCTGCTGGACTTGTAAACGTGTAGCGTCTTGTTCTTTTTACAGCACCTTCTGGCATGTTATCTAACGAGTACTTTTGTGGGTTTGGTGAAGAGGTGTCTGGTTAAATTGGGACGCTGCGACAAAACAATCTGGAAATACTAAACATACTAAACATACTAAACAGCCATACTAAACAAAACGTTAAAAACTTGAAAGGATTCAGCGGAAGGCCATTCGGTTTGTTTATTCTAGGTTTTTGCGAACGGACTCCCCCACAGACCTGATGCTAGCTAATAATATTCCTTCCCTTCAGGATCGTAGAAAGAAGTCCCGCCTTGATTTTCTGTCTCTTTTATATAATCGCAAACTTTCCCTTGATCCAACCCCTTTTCTTTCTCTATTAAACACAAGACCGACAAAACATCGCCAACCAAATGCACTAACTTCGTACTTCGTGAAAACGGACACGTTCAAATTTTCATTTTTTCCACGCATCATTTCAGACTGGAACCAGACAATCGGATGTAGTACTTGCGATACTGAGTAACTGTGCACTGTTTTTTTTGTTTTTTTGTGTGTATTGTATTTCTCTTTGCATTACACCATGCCCTTCTTCTTGGACCGAAGTGTGGTCCGCAGTATGTATTAAATAAAAAATAAATAAAAATAAAATGAACTTAGCATTTTAAACATTTTTATTGCCCCACGTGTGTAACAGTTCAGTACATATTAGTCATCTAGAAGCAACTGGATGTGTTAAATGATTTTTGATTGCACTGGCTACCATGGAGTTTAAGTAGTCTAAGTATTGGTAAGAATGACCAATAGCTATTTTTACGTTTACGATCAATAGCTATCTTTAGCAATAGGTATCCTCGTCTTTTACATCACCAGGTCATTTATTTACAGGCGCTTGAACCAATAAGTATACTTGTTACAGTTACGCCATCACTTTTTGTGTATTCTGGTTAATGGTATCTTGTAACGTTCGCAAAAAATCAGGGTATACAGCTCACGCAACGGGCATGCAGGGACAATAGCATTCCTTGTTACCAATAATTTTGTGAAGGACAAATCACGTTGAAATAATAAATGCGCCTAATGGTTCTACCATAACCCTGATTTGATTTGTGTATATCATCACATAAACACTCTCTAGGCTGAGCTGTTCGTTATTTACATTTATTTGCGGAAACTTTCGAGGCACTTTGAGCTAGCTACTGAGTGACCCAATAATGTGCTGATCATTTACTGCTTCTTGACTTCTTATGTGTAGCTAGTCAGTCTGCCCACAAAGATCATCATGGTTCAGTGACTAAGATGCCGTGAGTATTCCCGCATCTTTACGTACCAAGCATAACTGCATTAGGTGCCATTGGCAGACTTATGAAAAATAAAGGTTTTGTTACTCAAAGCGGACATAGTTACAAAATGACTTCCTACCTGAAGTAACGTACGGTTCCGTAACGCTGCCGAAGTTGTTCAGACGAATCGGCTCGAATCCTCGGTCACTATAGGTTGTGTATTCAAAATAATCAACTGCACAAGGAATAAAAAAACATCATGTAGTGTTCCTGTGTTCCAAAAAACACAAATTATATACTTTGGCTTTTGCGAGAGGCACACAACGTCCACCTGAGAATACGATACAATTCATATAAATGTATCGGCAAGAGCACCGACACAGCTTTAAAAAATCACAGCACATCAGCAATCCATCCATCCGTCTGTTCGGCCGGATGGACACACAGACGGACGAATGGGAGCATACATAAACTCATGGGTGCTTGGAGAGACGCACGGACGGATGGGCAGAAGTACAGATGCACAGACGAAGAGACAGACCAACTCACGGATGAACGCACGGCTGGACGGAACCACGGACGCACAGACAGACGGAAGGACGCATGGACGGAGAGACGAAAGCAGGGATGTACAGACAGACGAACAGAGAGGTGCATTAGAAGGAAAGGCGATGTGCGCGTTCCCTTCTAATGCACCTCTAAAAAAACGAAAGGGTGCGATTGAAGGCTTTCGCCTTACTATAATTCCGTCTTGCGTACTCCGCAAGCCACAGCTTATGAAGTAACGCAAAGTTCTGGGTGAGAAAGCATGTATTCATGGCGAAGCATAGCACTACGCAAACGGCAGAAAGCAAAAACACAGGGCAGGACCGTACTGGAAACCGAAGTATAAAGGAAAGAAAACTCGCGTCTTATAGTCGACAAGGACCTCACTGATAATACCCCTATTGAAAATCTTGGGCTGCTGGATGCTGGTATCGTTGGTGGATGTGGTGTAAATAATACTGCATATGGTGGAAATGATAGCAGATATGGTGGAAGCTGTAGTGGTCATAATGGCTGATGACTGCGAGAGTGAACAAAATGGTGGCAGATGGTAGTGGTGGTGGCGAGCCAATGGGGGCGACTGTGGTGAATGCCGGCTGATGGTTGCGTTTCAAGACATGTTTAGTGGATGGCTTGGTTAACAAGCTGGATGACGGCGGTATGATGGAATCTTGGTGAATGATGGTGGCATGATGAAAAACTCGATGGCAGTATGAGAAACCATTCAATTATTCTTAGTGTTCTACTCGTTAATGCGCAGAGAAATATGTTTACGGTTGAAAGAAACCAACACCGCTCATTACGCTTTCAAGCATTCTTTTTTTACTGTGGCGGCAACGATGCTTAAATTTTTGTGGTACGTAAATTGTGGCCGCGAATCTTTACATCTCGTGCACTTATGCATCAGTTTGACATGCGCATCGTAGTGCTTTGTGGTGACAGAAGACTAGAGGTGTCACTGTGAGCAGTGACTGTAAATGTGTTACATCCCCGCGCAGTTGTCGAGAAAGAAATGATCTCCAGTTCGCAATTTCCCCTTTCAACGGTACACCATAATACAGCGGTCACTTGATGCCGCCACGCTAGAAACGCAACTCTGGCAATTCTTGTAGACCCAATTACTTGAGCCGTACATTTAACTTAACAAAGTGCGTGCGACGCTTAAAGGCTTAAACTTCTACTTTCGACATATGTCAAGACGAGTCCCAGAGAGTTTGACTTTTACCCTTCTGTTCTACCACCATGACTTCAACCAAAGGTTGGGCCTACCGACCGAGCCTGTTCAAGTGTTATCGGCCCTTTGGGTTTCAGAATACACGATTTCGACGAGTAAGAACCACAATACAACACATCCATGGCATCATTTACCCTAAATGAAGCATTTTTAGAGTGCACAGAGTCCGCGCAAAAAGCAACAAACATCAATGAGACGTGCTGCCAGCACATCCTGCAAACGTATACGCCTTCCGCGACCGACAGCCGCCGGTCGTACTCGCCGGCACTTCTTAGGCTTTTATGCGAAAACTCAGATTGTCCATTCGTATGCTTACTGAAGCAATAATATGATAGCATAATGTTTCCTGCGCATTGCATTATTTTGGCCAAGCTGTTATGTAGTTGTTGCTAATAATAAAGCTACAGCACTGCGCTAGCCCGACTGCGCTGTACGGTGCGCGAAAAACATCTCATTACTCAATCATTTGTGCGGGGCTGTCTGTCAAATGAGCCGAGAGGCGTCATACCCCCGTATTTGGAAACGCTGCTAAACTTGAACGTTATTTGCCACCGACTTCAATGCAGCACAAACACGTTTTTAATGCACTGTTTTAGGCGGTGCCAAGGCAGCACAAACCACAGACTCGTTGAAACGCGCTGCATTGAAGGCAGTTTCAAGTCAACTTGAAGTCAAGGAGCGCTTCTAAATACGGGGGATAAAGCCTGAGCAGATGTCTCCCTTTAGTAAGAGCGAGAAACTAATAATAAACTTGACAGTAACCACCGGTAAACTGTGCCTGCTCCTCAGTCCACTTCGTTTTTTCTTCTCGTGGTTGGGAATTGTAAGAAAAAAAATTGCAAATCCCACGTACAGTGGAAATCGATGATATGCGAGGCACGGATGAGGAAGGTGTATATGCCAGTTTAAAATCAGAACAACGTTATGAGGGGTAGGTAAATTATGCCGTACATGACTATCATGTCATATTGTCACGTGCCTTCTCAAGAAAGACGATGGCAGTTGTGCATGTGCCACGAAGGACTACGAAATGGACAAAAAAGAAGAACTCTCTTGCGCGTTCTATTAAAAGAACCTACCTGCTTCTGGTGTGTCAGTTTATGCGGGAAGACCTCTGTTTTGACGTCGTGACACTGGTGGAAGTGCTGGGGCCTACAACCTGATGCAGCACAGTCTTGCTCGGACCCGTTCACCTAGTCCAGAAACTCAGCCCCTCGTCACGACTCCTGTGCACTGATTCAGTCGGCGCCTACTAGGCCTAAGTCCAGAGTCCGCACCTGTTCCGCCTATTTCCAGCATGGCAGCTTCTACGACATCCACGGTTATCCCACCATCGCAGACCACTCTTCCCTCACAGGTAACTCTTGAACATCCTCACGCTCCTGAAGTTTTCTGTGGGGAAGATTACGAGGATGTCGAGGACTGGCTCGAACAGTTCGAACGGGTCGCTGTATGTAACCGCTGGAGCGAACAGCACAAACTTGGCCGTGCATATTTCGCACTGGAAGATAGCGCTCGCACGTGGTATGAGAACCGCGAGGCTACATTCCAATCTTGGGAAGACGTCCGTCGAAAGCTCCTCGCTACATTTTTTGAACTCGGACCGACGGGATCGCGCACAGCAAGTGATTGAGGCACGCGTGCAAAAACCCAATGAAACAGCCGCCATGTACGCAAAGGGTATGATCCGTCTGTTTTGACAAGCTGACCCTGACATGCCCGAGACGAAGAAGGTGCGTCATTTAATGCAGGGTGTTAAGGAACAAGTGTTTGTGGGCCTCGTACGAAATCCACCTACAACAGTAGATGAATTCAAAAAAGAGGCGACAGTCATCGAGCGCGCACTGCAACAACGACGCCGACACTTTGACCGCCTGCAGAGCCACACGGCAGTAAGTGCTGCAGCTCAGAACACTGCCGTATGCGAAAGTTCCCTGCGACAAGTGATTAGGGAAATACTGCGTGAGGAACTTCGGGCCCTCTGCGTTCCCCCTGCCCAACCGCCAGTCGCATCTGTTGCCGAAATCGTCCGCCAGGAGTTGAGGCAAGCCATTACACCACCCGCGCCAAGTCCTGAGCCACATCCAGCGAGCTACGCTGATGTGGTCCGTCGCCCTCCACCGACATTTGTGGCGACACCCTTCCAGCCACGACCCACTGCCGTACCTTGGTGGCAACGGGATTCTACGAGACGACCACCAGTTCGCCGAACTGACTTGTGGCGCATGGCCGACCATCGACCTATTTGCTACCGCTGCGGAAAATCCGGTCACATTGCCCGCTATTGCCGTCACGGCGATTCTGGGTTCGGGAACTTTTCTCGTCCCGCTTCTTTCCGCTCCGAAGACCGTCGTGCCCACGATGCCGATCAACTATCGCCTGCCCAAGCAACCCCACCGCGTCGCTGGCGATCTCCATCACCTGCGCGTCACCGTGACTTCCCTCAGAGCTACGCGGACGTCACCAGAGGCCGTTCGCCTAGCCCGCGCCGGGGAAACTAACTGATGCGACCTCGGGGGGCAAGGTTGCCAATCGTCGACACACTGAAAAGTTCCCCCAATCATCGCAAGAAGGTATGGCGACAACGACGAATACGACGACGAATAATAATACTGATGAAGTTGTACGTGCCGATCTGAGCGTTTTCATTGATGGACATCACGTTACAGCACTGGTCGACACTGGCGCCGACTTCTCAATCACGCAACAAGAGCTCGCCGACCGCCTTAGAAAGGTCAAGACACCGTGAACAGAGCCGCACATAAGGAGTGCTGGTGGTCAGCTGATGACACCCACGGGTAAATGCACCACTAGACTTCGCATCGGGGATTCTAGCTTCGTGGCCACTTTAGTCCTGCTGCCAGACTGCTGTAAAAAGTTAATTTTGGGCATGGATTTTCTTCAAGATCATGGTGCTGTTATCAACATCCCTCAACGTAAGGTCACGTTTTGCGCACATCCTTATGCCGACAACAGCAGTGAAGAACAACGCGGCCGTTTGCGAATGGCCGACGATGTGACACTCCCACCGAGATCCTGCTGCCTTGTGTCGGTGTCCAGTGGGTGTCCTTGCTATAAAGATGTGATAGCGGAGCACATAGTCACTCTTTTATTCACGTAAGGCATTTCCATCGCGAGGGGCGTCCTGGCGCTTACTGGTGGACAGGCAGAAGTGCTCTTCACAAACTTCAGCAACGAGCGCCGCAAAATCCAGAAGGGTACCGCAATTGCCTACTACGACGATGTAGACCAAGCCGGGGATTGTTTTACCTTGCAACCAGATGACGCGGCTGTCCCCGCCTCGACAACTTTGTCGGTAGACATCTGCTCTACGCTACCGCCCTCAGATAGGAAGCGCCTGCTTGAACTTATACACCAATTCGAAGACTGCTTTTCGCGTACGTCGAAGGTCCAGCAGACAGCATTGACCAAGCACCGCATCATTACTGAAGACAACAGGCGACCGATTCGATAAAACCCCTACCGTGTGTCTCCAAAAGAGCGCGAGGAGATACAGAAGCAAGTACACAAGATGCTCGCGGATGACGTCATACAACCTTCGAAAAGTCCTTGGGCGTCCCCGCGTGGTTTTGGTCAAGGAAACAGACGGCAGCTTGCGCTTCTGCATTGATTGTCGCAACTTGAACCAAGTCACGAAGAAAGACGTCTATCCACTGCCCCGAATAGACGATTCACTCGATCGACTGCATCATGCGCGCTCTTTCTCTTCAATGGACCTCCGAAGCGGCTACTGGCAGATAGAAGTCGACGAGAGAGATCGTTAAAAAACGGCCTTCGTGACGCCCGACGGCCTATACGAATTTAAGGTGCTTCCTTTTGGGTTGTGCTAGGCGCCAGCTACTTTTCAGCGCCTCATGGACACCGTACTATCAGGTCTGAAGTGGCAAACATGCTCGGTCTATCTGGACGATGTTATTGTATTCTCAGCAACATTCGAGGAACATCTCAGCCGTTTATTCACCGTCCTCCAAGCCATACGTTCGGCCGGCCATACTTTAAAACCAGAAAAATGTCATTTTGGTTTTAACGAGCTCAGCTGCCTAGGCCACGTCGTCAGTCACGAGAGTGTTTGACTTGACCCGGCCAAAATAGACGCTGTAGCGCAATTTCCTGCACCACGCGACAAAAAGGCCGTGAGACGCTTTTTAGGGTTGTGTGCCTATTACCGGCGATTTATCGAGGACTTTTCGTCTATTGCGGCGCCATTGACACGACTCACACGTGAGGACGTCCCCTTCCTTTGGGGTGAACAACAGCAAATCGCGTTCAATGAACTACGACAACGCCTGCAAACACCTCCAGTCCTCGCGTACTTCGACCAGGAAGCCCCTACAGCACTTCACACTGACGCCAGAAATGTAGGTCTGGGTGCCGTTCTAGTGCATTGGCAAGACGGCTGTGAAAGAGTAATAGCCTACGCCAGCAGAACTCTCTCTCGCACGGAGGAGAACTACTCGACCACCGAGAAGAAGTGTCTCGCCGTGGTGTGGGCGGTCATCAAATTTCGCCCGTATTTGTACGGCCGCTCCTTCAAGGTTGTTAACGACCATCACTCTTTGTGCTGGCTCACCAACCTTAAAGATCCATCTGGTCGTTTGGCACGCTGGAGCCTAAGGCTTCAAGAGTTTGACATGACCGTCGTCTATAAATCTGGGAAGAGGCACACCGACGCCGACTGTCTCTCACGGTCGCCAGTGGAAACTGCCGCTCCTGATGACGAAAACATCGACGCGGCATTCTTGGGAGTTGTCGACACGGCCACTATTGCACGAGAGCAGCGCAGTGACTCTGAGCTGTTACCACTCATTGAATATTTAGAAGGATGACGTGAAGACGTGCCGCGGTTATTTGGTAGAGGACTGCCATCTTTTTGCTTGCGAAACGCTGTTCTCTATAAGAAAAACTTCTCACCAAACGGTCACCCGCACTTGCTCGTCGTGCCTGCCTCTCTTCGAAAAGAAATTATGGAAGCGTGCCATGATGAAGCAACGTCTGGTCATGTAGGCTACACCCGAACATTGTGCCGACTACTGGCCAAAGTAGTCGGCACATTGTTAAGTAGTACTATGCAAGTAGTACTATGCAAGTACTACTGGCCAAAGTTACCTGCTGCTGTTAACCATCACGTGCGAACTTGCACCGACTGCCAAAGATGCAAAGCACCTCCCAGTAAGCCAGCCGGTCTTTTACATCCAGTCGAAGCACCAGAAAAGCCGTTCACCCAGATTGGAATGGATTTCCTGCGTCCCTTTCCAACTTCCACAACAGGGAACAGATGGATTATTGTGGTCACTGATTACCTGTCCCGTTATGCGGAGACTAAAGCTATGCAGCGCGGCACAGCAGCACAAGCCGCTCAGTTCTTCATCGAGAACATCGTCCTTCGGCATGGCGCTCCGACAACAGTGATCACAGACAGAGGACCTGTATTCACTGCAGAGCTTTTGGAGTCGGTTCTCAGACTCAGCGGTACAGCTCACCGGAGAACAACTGCATACCATCCGCAGACAAACGGGCTGACGGAGCGCCTCAATAGGACTCTCAAAGACATGATCAGTATGTACGTTGACACGGAACATAAAAACTGGGACCAGATATTGCCGTACGTGACCTTTTCTTACAACACCGCTCGACAAGAAACCACTGGAATGACACCGTTCTGTCTGATCTATGGTCGTGAAGTCACGACAACATTGGACGCCATGTTGCCACATCAGTGTGACGACATCCATGTAGACGCCGAAGAATTCACTCAGCCTGCCAAAGAAGCCAGACAGCTCGCGCGCGTGCGCATCTGCCATCGGCAGCATCAAGATGCACAACGCTACGACACCCGACACCAGTTTATTAGCTACACACCAGGTGACAAAGTGTGGGTCTGGTTTCCAATACGCCGACGTGGACTGTCTGAGAAACTGCTAAGACGGTACTTTGGTCCATACAGCGTCACGCGACGCTTGAACGACGTTAACTACGAAGTTGTTCCCGACACTGATTGTAGTTTTAAGCGCCGAAAGCATTTGCCCGAAGTTGTGCACGTCGTGCGTATGAAACCATATTTATCGAGTTAATTGGCTCCCGGCTGCCGTTTTCGTACGACCACTTCATACGCCTTGTAGAGAACCTAAGTTGCGCATCGGGACGATGCTTCTTTCGGAGGGAGGCAATGTAACGTGCTTGCTCAAGAAAGACGATGGCAGTTGTGCATGTGCCACCAAGGACTACGAAATGGACGAAGAAGAAGAACTCGCTTGCGCGTTCTATTAAAAACCTACCTGCTTCTGGTGTCTCAGTTTATGCGGGAAGACCTCTGTTTTGACGTCGTGACAATATGTATTACGTTTGGACGTGTCATTTACCTTCATCATCTATTCACGCCACCTGATACCAAATTATGGTACATGTGGAGCTAGCGAAATGGCCGCGAGCGTGCTGAACGTAGCATGTAGTCATGTTTTACGTGACACGCATTTCATGATCACCATGCGCGGACGTGTCATTTAACTTCGCCGTCTGTTGACGTCATGCAATACTGATTTGGTATATGTGAAGCTAGAGAAACGACCGCAGGCGCAGCATGAGCGTCACATGTGGTCGTTTTCCTATATGACACGCATCTCATGATTATCATGTTTGCACTAGTCACATACCTTCGTCGTCCATTCACATCCCGTAATACCAAACTTGGAATATGTGAACCTAGCGAAACGGCGGGAAGAGCATCATGAAGGGCCTGTAATACTGCGACGTAACGTTGACGAGCGCACGCTGGGCGCAGCGACGCTACGCTAGTAAAACGCGAACACTCTATAATCTGACGCCAGGTGGACCAGCGTCCGTCAGTGCACCCCGAACGACAACCGGCGCGAAATGTGACATGCATTTCACACCGATGCCATAGAGTAACATAAATATATGCCAATGCGTTACCCAGACAACACTGCGTCTCCCTCCTTTCGTGACGGAGTGACGCTGGACGCGCTGAAACGCGCATGCGTCAAAGCACCGCAGTGTGACACGCTCCTGCGAGTTCATGGCAGGACCGGCGCCTAGTGTGGCATTGCCGGCGTGCTGCGACGAAATGAACGCCGGCGAGCACGCGCACCGAGTCATGTCGAAATGTATTCACCCCTTGACTGTGGGATGTAGTCATGTTCTCACATGACACGCATCTCAAGATTATGTTTGCATCATTCACATACCTTCGTCATCCATTGGCATCACGTAATACCAAATTTGGCATACATAAGCTAGCGAAACGGTCGCGAGCGCATCGTGAGTGTAGCAAGTACTCATGTTGTTACACGACGCGCATGTCGTGATTATCAAGTATGTATGTGTTGAATATTTAATAGGATGACGTGAAGACGTGCCGCGGTTATTTGCTAGAGGACTGCCATCTTTTTGCTTGCGAAACGATGTTCTCTATAAGAAAAACTTCTCACCAAACGGTCACCCGCACTTGCTCGTCGTGCCTGCCTCTCTTCGAAAAGAAATTATGGAAGCGTGCCATGATGAAGCAACGTCTGGTCATCTAGGCTACACCCGAACATTGTGCCGACTGCGATGCAAGTACTACTGGCCAAAGTTACCTGCTGCTGTTAACCATCACGTGTGAACTTGCACCGACTGCCAAAGACGCAAAGCACCTCCCAGTAAGGCAGCCGGTCTTTTACATCCAGTCGAAGCACCAGAAAAGCCGTTCACCCAGATTGGAATGGATTTCCTGGGTCCCTTTCCAACTTCCACAACAGGGAACAGATGGATTATTGTGGTCACTGATTACCTGTCCCGTTATGCGGAGACTAAAGCTATGCAGCGCGGCACAGCAGCAGAAGCCGCTCAGTTCTTCATCGAGAACATCGTCCTTCGGCATGGCGCTCCGACAACAGTGATCACAGACAGAGGACCTGTATTCACCGCAGAGCTTTCGGAGTCGGTTCTCAGACTCAGCGGTACAGCTCACCGGAGAACAACTGCATACCTTCCGCAGACAAACGGGCTGACGGAGCGCCTCAATAGGACTCTCAAAGACATGATCAGTATGTACCTTGACACAGAACATAAAAACTGGGATCAGATATTGCCGTACGTGACCTTTTCTTACAACACCGCTCGACAAGAAACCACTGGAATTACACCGTTCAGTCTGATCTATGGTCGTGAAGTCGCGACAACATTGGACGCCATGTTGCCACATGAGTGTGACGACATCCATGTAGACGCCGAAGAATTCACTCAGCCTGCCAAAGAAGCCAGACCGCTCGCGCGCGTGCGCATCTGCCATCGGCAGCATCAAGATGCACAACGCTACGACACCCGACACCAGTTTATTAGCTACACACCAGGTGACAAAGTGTGGGTCTGGATTCCAATACGTCGACCTGGACTGTCTGATAAACTGCTAAGACGGTACTCTGGTCCATACAGCGTCACGCGACGCTTGAACGACGTTAACTACGAAGTTGTTCCCGACACTGATTGTAGTTCTAAGCGCCGAAAGCATTTGCCTGAAGTTGTGCTCGTCGTGCGTATGAAACCATATTTATCGAGTTAATTAGCTCCCGGCTGCCGTTTTCGTACGACCACTTCATACGCCTTGTAGAGAACCTAAGTTGCGCATCGGGACGATGCTTCTTTCGGAGGGAGGCAAAGTAACGTGCTTGCTCAAAAAAGACGATGGCAGTTGTGCATGTGCCACCAAGGACTACGAAATGGACAAAAAAAAAGAACATTCTTGCGCGTTCTATTAAAAGAACCTACCTGCTTCTGGTGTCTCAGTTTATGCGGGAAGACCTCTGTTTTGACGTCGTGACAATATGTATTACGTTTGGACGTGTCATTTACCTTCATCATCTATTCACGCCACCTGATACCAAATTATGGTACATGTGGAGCTAGCGAAATGGCCGCGAGCGTGCTGAACGTAGCATGTAGTCATGTTTTACGTGACACGCATTTCATGATCACCATGCGCGGACGTGTCATTTAACTTCGCCGTCTGTTGACGTCATGCAATACTGATTTGGTATATGTGAAGCTAGAGAAACGACCGCAGGCGCAGCATGAGCGTCACATGTGGTCGTTTTGCTATATGACACGCATCTCATGATTATCATGTTTGCACTAGTCACATACCTTCGTCGTCCATTCACATCCCGTAATACCAAACTTGGAATATGTGAACCTAGCGAAACGGCGGGAAGAGCATCATGAAGGGCCCGTAATACTGCGACGTAACGTTGACGAGCGCACGCTGGGCGCAGCGACGCTACGCTAGTAAAACGCGAACACTCTATAATCTGACGCCAGGTGGACCAGCGTCCGTCAGTGCACCCCGAACGACAACCGGCGCGAAATGTGACATGCATTTCACACCGATGCCATAGAGTAACATAAATATATGCCAATGCGTTACCCAGACGACACTGCGTCTCCCTCTTTTCGTTACGGAGTGACGCTGGACGCGCTGAAACGCGCATGCGTCAAAGCACCGCAGTGTGGCACGCTCCTGCGAGTTCATGGCAGGACCGGCGCCTAGTGTGGCATTGCCGGCGTGCTGCGACCAAATGAACGCCGGCGAGCACGCGCACCGAGTCATGTCGAAATGTATTCACCCCTTGACTGTGGGATGTAGTCATGCTCTCACATGACACGCATCTCAAGATTATGTTTGCACCATTCACATACCTTCGTCATCCATTGGCATCACGTAATACCAAATTTGGCATACATAAGCTAGCGAAACGGTCGCGAGCGCATCGTGAGTGTAGCAAGTACTCATGTTGTTACACGACACGCATGTCGTGATTATCAAGTATGTATGTGTCAATTACCTATATCTTTCGTTCGCGTCACGTAATACCGAGTTTGATACATGTGAAGCCAGCGAAAACCCTTGAGCGCATCATGAGCGTGGCATGTAGTCATGATGTTACATGACACGCATCTGATGATTATCATGTTTGCACCAGTCACATACCTTCGTCGTCAATTCACGTACCGTAATCTCAAATTTGGTATATGTGACGCTTGCGGAACGGCCGCGAGTGCATCATGAGCGTGGCGTGTAGTCATAGTGTTACATGACACGCATGTCATGATTTTAATGCTAGAGTCAGTCGCTTGTGTTCGCCTTGCAATCATGTCATACCATACCAGTTTCACAGCATGCCATGTGAACTAAACCACCACAAGAGTGGCAGGACTATGAATAGTAAATCATGATATTCATGACATACATGTCATGATTTGCATGTTGTGACTAATCAAATATGTTCTTCGTAAAGTCATGTTATGCCATACTAAGTGTGGTATCGATACTGTTACATTGGCGCCAAAGACACCGCCGGAGACATGAACTAGGCGGTGCCACAAGGCAAAGGACAGCGGTGATTGACCACTTGAAGCATATATCATGAAAGAGGGGAAACGGGGTGGAGAGGGAACAAAAGAGAGAGAAGACGCATGACCGTGCTCTTCTGCGTCCACTTCGGCAACCGCTGGTGTTGCAAGAGATGCCATTATCGAAACGGCCATGAGAGCTAAGTGTCCTAGGCGGCTAGATAGATAGATAGATAGATAGATAGATAGATAGATAGATAGATAGATAGATAGATAGATAGATAGATAGATAGATAGATAGATAGATAGATAGATAGATAGATAGATAGATAGATAGATAGATAGATAGATAGATAGATAGATAGATAGATAGATAGATAGATAGGTAGATAGATAGATAGATAGATAGATAGATAGATACGCTTAAAGTCACCGAAGTTCGCAAAGAAGTGCTTCGCATTTATTACCGACAGAATGCTTGCACCTTTCCGTGTCTCCTACTACGTGTGCATAAGTCACGCTGTTGGCTCATCCGCAGGATGTTGTCTTCTCTTAAAGAACTCGATCGGCATTACGGTAGAAAATGTGGTGTCTTGTGTCCACGGTAGGTTAGCGAAGTGCGATTTCAAGTTAGCTGGGTGTGCGTTCCGTGTGGTTTGAGTTTAAGCACCTACGTTGCCAAAGGCACATTTGCAGTTCTTTCAATTTATCTCTCCTACGTTAGACTGTGATAGAGCAACAATACTGCTCGGGGACCTCAATTGTGTGGTTGAAGCCGACGATCGTTCTACTGTAACACGCGTAAGTGAGGCCGGTTCAGTGTACTTAAGGGATGTAATAGGCAATCTTGCTGTGCTCGATGTGGCTTATAATCCTGTTGGTGGGAAACGCCGGCACTTCACTCATTTTCAAGGTACCTGCCATGCTCGGCTTGACCGAGCTTATGTGACCTCAGACGTAGCCAGCAGCTGCAGGAACTACATGGTGAAATAAATATTGTATACTGATCACAGTTTGGTCATGTTCGAGATAGGAACCAAGACTAGAAAGGAGGTTGAACGGGAATTTTGGAAGTTTAATGAAAAGCTTTTGAATGATAAAAAATCATTGAACTCGTGAAGAGTAAAGTCAAAAATTTGGTTACACAAAGGGAGTAGGATAAGTTGTAAGAATGGGAAAGCTTTAAACAATACTTTAAAATTAAAGCAATAGAAAGAGGGTGCAAAATAATGTTTACGACCCGTAGAAAAAAAACGTGGTTGCGACCCTATTAGACAGTTTAATACTTGAAAAACAAGTAGTCCTGGGTTGTTCAGAAACAAAATAGGGGAAACCAAGACAAAATTTGAAGCTATAGAACACAATAAAGGGAAAAGAGCGATGGTTCGGGCTAGATCTGAGAAACTTGTTGAATAGGAGAGGTGCCACACAAGCGTTCCCTCTCAGACGAGAAGACTTACGCACATAGCAATAAAATATGTGAAATAGAGTAGAGAAACTGCGGCGACTTTAGGGTATTTATCTATCTATCTATCTATCTATCTATCTATCTATCTATCTATCTATCTATCTATCTATCTATCTATCTATCTATCTATCTATCTATCTGTCTATCTATCTATCTATCTATCTATCTATCTAACCGCCTACGACTTTCAGCTCTCCTGGCCTTTTCCATAAAGGTATCAATACTAAACTTGGTATGGTATAACATGACGATATGAAGAACATCTGTATGAAAAACATTTGACTAGTCACAATATAAAGATATTGGTATGTATGTCAGGAATGTCAAGATTTACATTTCACGGTCCTGCAGCTCTTGCAGTGGTTTCATTCACATGGCATGTTGCAAAACTAGTAGGGTATGGCATGATTGCATGGCGAACACAAGGGACTGACCCTAACATGAAAATCGTGACATGTGTGTCATGTAACATAATGACTACATGCTACGCTCATTATTCACTCGTGGCCGTTCCGCTCGCGTCACATATACCAAATTTGGTATTACGGTACGTGAATAGACAACGAAAGTATGTGGTTGGTGCAAACATGATAATCGTGAGATGCGTGTCATGTAACAATATGACTACATGCCACGCTCATGATGCGCTCGGGGCCATTTCGCTATCCTTACATGTACCAAACTCGGTATTACGGGACGCGAACTGAAGATATAGGTAAATGACACATTCAAACATGATAATCACGACATGCGTGTCCTGTAAGAACATGAGTACATGTCACACACACGATGCGCTCACGGCCGTTTCGCTAGCTTACGTATGCCAAATTTCGTATTACGTGACGCCAATGAATGACGAAGGTGTGTGAATAGTGCAAAAGTAATCATGATATGCATGTCATGTGAGAACATGACTACATCCCACATTCAAGGGGCCAATGCATTTCGACATGACGCGGTGTGCGTGCTCGTTGGGGTTCATTTCGTCGCATCACGCTGGCGTTGTCACACTAGGCGCCAGTCCTGCCGTAAACTCGCAGGAGCGTGCCGCACTGCGTTGCTTTGACGCATGCGCGTTTCTGCGCGTCCGGCGTCCCTGCGTCACGAAAAGGGGGAGACGCAGTATTGTCTTCGTTGCGCATTGGCATATATTTATGTTACTCTATGGCATCGGTGTGAAGTGCAGGTCGCATTTCGCGCCAGTTGCCGTTCGGCGCGCACGAACGGACGCTGGTCGCGCCTGGGGTCAGATTATAGAGTGCTCGCGTTTTGCTAAGGTAGCGTTGCTGTCCCCAGCGTGCGCGTGCGTCAACGCTACCTTGGAGTATAATATTGGGTCCTTCATGATGCGCTCACGGCCGTTTTGCTCGCTCCGCGTATACCAAGTTTAGTCCTATGTGATGTCAATGAATGATGAAATATAATCCTGGTGCAAACATGATAATCCTGACACGCGTGTCATGTAAGAACATGACAACATACCACGCTCATAGCGTTTTCACGGCCGTTTCGCTAGCTTCACATATACTAAATTTGGTATCACGTGACGTGAATAGATGACGAAGGTAAACGACACATTCAAACATGATATTCATGACACGGAAGTCATGTACGGCATCATTTGCATCTAACTTGTAAGGTTGTGTTCATTTTAAACTGACATATCATCATTTCTCATCTATGCTTCGCATATCATCGATTCCCACTGTTCGTGGGATCTGCCAATTTTTTACCTTACTATCCAATTAATTGTGCCAAGCATGTCATGTCCAACAGCAACCATGTGCACAGTCAGGAGGCCCCTACTGCACGCGTAATCCCGAAGTGGGCAAGATATGACATTGCACCCGTTTGCCAGTCTCTGCGGCAATACGCAACGCCCCTTTTTCAACGACGAGATGTCGACGAGGCGCTGACTAGTTAAAGGCCTAAACTTCTTTAACAAGCTCTTTTCCCCCACATCGAACCGCCAGAGCCATGCGGCGCCGTCTGGTCGGGAACAGTACGTTAGTGAAAGGAAGGATACACAGACCGCAGACATCGTAAAGGTGAAACGGATAAAAAGGAAAGAAAGGGGGAAGCGGAAGGAAGAGTGAAAGGGATACCCGGGAATTCCATCTCAATTTTTTCTGTTTTTTTTTGCCTTTGCTTCTTTCTCCCCCTTTGATTTAGGATTGTATAAAACTGAGCACCAACAAACTGTATCCTCGATCCTGATGAAGGCCAGAGCCTTGCTGAAACGTCGGAATAAACCACGTTGTGACTGCTCACGGAGTATATCTGCTTGACTACTTGCAACGCTACGGCCACTCAACCACCATGCCTGCCTATATATATATATGTATGTATATGCAGCCCTCTGTCTTTCGGAGAAAGCCGTGAACTATGCAATGTAAGTTCATGGTAAAGAACATCACATGGTCAAACTTTCTGGAGCCCTCCGCTACAGTGCCTTTACAATTCTTTCATGGTTTTGGAATGTTCAACGTGAGGTAGGGTATTATTTCATAGGAAAGATGTATGAATATAAGGGCTTGCTTTTTTGGTAGCCACAATAGGAATAATGTGTGTGTGTGTGTGTGTGTTTGTGTACTGCAAGCTTCAACGTAAACAATGTCACTGCTTTTTGTTAACTCATTGTAGGTTGAAGACAGTGGCAAAAAAACGAAGCCGTCCCTAAAGAGCGGTCCATAAACATTCTTACACCAGTCTCGTTCAACATTCCTTGAGCCTAGCCAACTTCGCCATTCCAGCAGTAGGCTGCACCGCAGCAGCAGCCTGTTTATTTTGTGGTATTGGTTGTTGTTACCACTGCAGCTCACATGAGTGTCGACTTTTGAGGACTTGCGATGACAACACTGCTTTGTCTTCGCCAATCAGTGGCTACTTCTTGCACAGAAAAAAACTAACACGCCGCCCTGTTTTATGATCGTTCTGCTACAATCCAACTGGGGCCCAATTTTTTCGATAAATGTTGGCACTTTGTCGTCATTTGGTTCAGACTTATGCGTCTAAACTTTAAAGCTTCAAGATAACAGCTCACACAATTTTTTATTTGCTAACTAAACATAATGCATGAAAGCTTGCGTTTGCTATATATAATATAAGTTAATAATATATAATCAATGCTTTTGACAAATGATACAGGTTTTGTCGGTGAGTGGCTTCAGAGGGCTATAAGACGTTATCAAGCGTGGAGATGGTGTCACGGCTGGCGTAGACCCGCTGTATTGGGGCAGTTGTCGGTCTGTAGCAGCATACTGCAGAAAATATATTCTAAAAAATAAAAAAATGGGCAATTTGCAGTACCGTTGCCAAGCCTTATTAAAGGGTGTAGCCCATAGGCCTTCTTTTGTTTTAATTTATGTGATTTCTTTCTTCTGCTGTTTTTGTTTCTTCTTCTTCTTTTGGTTATTCTTCTCAAACTTCTTTCTTGATTTCTATTTATTTATTTCTGCCTATTTAACATTTTTCTTTCTTGCTCTTCGTGTCTTTTTTCTTTCATTTCGCTTGTCTCTTTCTATTTCGCACTCGCTTTTCACTTTCATCTATCTTTGTACATAATTTTGCTTGCATTGCACCATGAGCACCAGTTGTCTATTTTTTTTGCTAGTGTTGAGAAGTGATTACATCAAGGCACACGCAGAAAACTATGAAGAAATCTTCTCCTCGGAGTGAACGTGCACTCAATATTCCGCACATGAACCGCTGCGCCAAGTGACGCCGACAGTATTCTACAGAGTACGAAAGCATGACCCTTTGATGGGCTCCACCCCTAATATATATGTTGGCCTTAGCGGTGGCTCCAATAACACATTCACCGAACCATATAAAGATAAAGGAAAACAATACAGGGTGGTATAGTGACTCGGAATTGTTTGGTAAATTGACGTCATCGTATTTACTTGTACTTCTTGTATTTCTTCAGTGGTGCATAGCTTTACCATGTATAAAGGTTTGTCTATAACAAAGGACTCAGTATATCGCCTAGGTCCACATGTTCCGCTGAGGGAAATCGCTAGAACACGCAATCTGCTTTAAGAAAGCCTACATTATTACATCTGCATAAAAGTGCTACACTATTTAACAATTCATCGAGAAAACATTCGCAAGTTTTTAGATCTTTAACGAAAGGTCAGTACTTCTCCGATCGTACGAATTTTTAGAAACAGTTTTCTTATACTCGTCATCAAGCACAGAGGCTGATGCGGCAACGAATTATATGCAAGTAATGGGTCTTGAGGCAACAGCTACAAGCATGTAAAATTCTCGCGCAAGAAAAATGAGAAGTACACACGTAGAAGCTCAGTAAATATAGCATGCGCACTATTCTAGTTACTTGTATTAGACGAAAAAAAGAAAAGCATGCTGCTCACGTTCGTCGTCGTATTGTTTTATCTTCTGGGCGAGTTTTTCGGCCACTGCGGGATGATCACCCAACAATACCGTAAGTTTTGTATAATCGTTCAGGCTGCGTTTGAAATTTCGCCGCAAAAATTCATCTGGAGCATACTCAAGCTGTAATGTAAAAAAGAAGACATGAACGTTTGTGGTGCCTCTCAAGTGCACCTGGCGCAACTAAATTTCTCCTTCGCGAATCACCAAATATGAGAAATAGCTGGAGGCAAAGTGCAAAGCTCAACGTACACGAGAGATTATCTGAATATTGACTTTCAGTTTTTTTCGTCAGAATCACAAGGTATGGTAGTTTTTGTGAAGTTGCTCCAACGCTTGAAGATAAACGACATGTTACATCATGGCTTATCATTTATTCAGTGTATTTATGTATTTACTTATTTATTTACAGAATACCGTCAACCCTCCACGAGGGTTGTTACAGGCGTGGAATATACATTGTACAAGCAAGCTAATGCTGGGGAAATACAAGAAAAACACAAAAAAACGCATTGCGGACAAAAATAACGAACTCTTAAGGGGCAAGTGACCGACCATGCTATTGACCCAAGTATACGACATGCACCTAGTGTACCTGTCAATGCACGTACGCTCTGTTCACATGTAAATACACGAAAACGTGTATTGACAACGTGTATTGCATACGTGCAATGCTTGTCAACACATAAACCTAAGCCGCCTAGTGTACCTGTCAATACACGTAATCAAATACGTATATCGCCAGCATGGACGTACAGGCCCGACAATTTCCACATGAATGGCGTCAAAACGTGCATCTTGTAAAACAAGTATTTCCTATGGAGGCTTGGTATTTCTTTATGTCTCGATACGCTGACACGCTGCGCAAGTGCGAACCCATGACGAATGCAAGATCGTATGGGTGGCCAGACATATCATTCAGTGAACAGATGTTGCTTAGCTCTTATGCCTGGATGGCAGATTGAGTGGAGAGTGTGATCATTCAGCACGACACAGATGTGAGAGAACATAGATACGAGTGCAGTAGTGTGAAACTTCACAGCAGAGATCAAAGTGGTCGACGGAAGGGTTGACTTGTTCCAGTCGAAGAGGTGTAGAGCTTCTGAATCGCGGAAGCTCATTGTCTAATAGATGTGCCTACGCGAGCGGAAATAATAAAAAGTCGGTGGTGGCTGTCGTGCCAATGATGGTATAATACGGTTGAGAGCGTCTGCCCCTCCACTGTTAAAGCTGCCTTTTACATAATGCATCTCTGTGATGATTTCGGCAGTAAAAGCGAAATGCCGAAGCTTTCTAGGACTGAGTTCTCTACTCCAAGAACCTAAAGCCGAAACAAGTAGCTTGTGGCCTGTAAAAACAAGACATCGTCGCCCATTAAGAAGGTACCTGAAGTCCTTCACCGCCAAATCGACTGCGAGAAGCTCCCACCCAAAAATAGTGTATGGGCGCTCAGCATCGTGTAATTCAATAAAGACCACGATGGTATTATCCCTAGTCTGGGTGGCGAGTGCTACAGCAGCTTCTTCAGCTGTTCTGATACGTTTGGCGAGGATTGTTGCCGATGCCAGTACCGTGACCTTGTAATCTGTGACGGTAATTGCGAAGGCTTCCGAAGATGCGCACACCATGAGGCTTGTGGGAGTATTTCATGAAAGGTGGTGCAAGAGCGTGACCTGGGCGAGTATGACCTTAACGGCGGCAACAGCTTGATCCGCAACCCAGGATAGCGCGGCTGACTCTGCTTTCACAGTCGAGAGTACTGCTTCCAGATGCCGCAGCTGTGTAGAGAATGTAGAAATAAAGCGGCGATAAAAATTTACGAGTGGGATGAAACGTTGCAGCTGACGTATACAGACGTGAGAGGAGATAGTGGATGACAGCTTGTACTTTGACAGCTAAAAAAGTGACGCCAAGTTTAGTTAGTGATTTGATGTTCGAGGAATGTTGTCTCCTAGACTCTAAGCTGACACTCTTCCTACGTTGATGACAAGGTCGTAGTCATGCAGTCAAGAGAAAAGCTCACGCAGATGCGCCTTTTGCGTTTCAGCGTCAATGCTGGCAACAAGAAGATGGTCCATATAGGCGAAACAAAATGGCAAGCCTCTCGTGATTTCATCTATAAAAAGCTGGAACTTCATAGCCACATTTCTAAAACCTAAAGGCATTCGTCCATACTCATGAGCCCCAAATGGGGTAGTTGTTACCCTTTTTGGATTGTCAGAAGGCCCAACAGAGATCTGGCGATAAGCTTTCACGAGATTATTGTTCGAGTATATTGTGGTGCTCACTTAAAAGGCAGTGCACTCCTGAATATTGAGTAACGGGTATGAATCTGGAACGGTGACTGCATTAGGAGACCGATTATCACCACATGGCCACCAGTCAGTCTTCTTCTTGTGAACTATGCGTAGCGCCGACGACCACGAGCTTGATGGTGGACGAGTGATCTGCAGTTGTAACATACGCTTAGACTCGTTGTGAGCCAATCGAAGTTTGTCCGTGTCGAGTCAAAGAGGGTGGCAGTGAGCAGGTAGGCGTGTGGTTATTATCCAGGGAGTTACAATGTGACCCCCTGGATTCGTTGGGGACTGCGTAGTATGCTCCGGAAACTCGTTGAGCAGAGATGTACATGATGACGTAGCCAGTTCGACGAAAGTGGGGTTTAGAATCATAGCACTCAACAGAAAACTATTTAACAATAAGCCCGCATAGCTGTACGCCAAGCGACAGTGGTTTATATCAACGAGCAGATAAAATTGTCTAAAGAAATCGGCGCCTAAAATAGCGCAGCGTTCGTCTTCTATCTGACATAACCACTTTAGTTTAACCGCTTTAGTTTAACCGCTATAACTGCTATTTTCATCATTGTCCTATCTCTTCTTTTCCTTCCGCAGACTACCCACTACCAGTTGATGTCCCGAGTGTGTCGTGCCAGCAAATGAAGAATAGTAAGATATGGCAGGGTTTCAGTGTTTCAGTGCTACCGAACACAGTATTGTCTTCGTGTACAGTTGTAGTAAAAACCGCTCCTTCACTTTACATTGGCCTTTGCATGTGCGGGAATTAAGGATAATAATATTAAACAATTTCACGTAAAGAATACAATGAATCTAATGAGAGGTTGCTTTGATCGGGCAGGTGAGTGGGAGAGCCCGAGGGAGCATGACCAGTCCTTGAGCCGTAAGCTAGGGCCGGCATTCAAGGAAGAACCTGCAGCCTTACTCCCTCACCTCTACCAGCAGAAGATTAGGCCATGAACCAGCTCCGAAGCTAGGCCAAGCGTTGCCGCTGTGTCCCAATGGGCCCACGCAAGTTTCGACCTGCGAGCAAGGACGTCGAGGTCGAGTACGTTCACCTTGAAGGAGTTCCTGTTGGAGGAACTCCTAGTTCAACCACAACGACTCTATGCGACCACAATCACAGCCGAGCTACAATATGTGACGCTGGATGCTTTTGACTCACCAACGTTGTCAGCTACGACTCCAAACAGCACGACAGTGGTCGAGTATTCAACAGCCTATGTGCTGTGCGATGGCGTAAAGGGTGGCTATCTGCTGCCTGGTGTGGCGTTAGGAAGCATGGTCAGTGGCTGACCAATGCACGAGGGCAGAAGTTTCAGAGCTCTCTTTTTCTGGGTGTCCTATGCATGGGAGAATCCACAGCCCTACCTCCTGTCACCTCAGCGTAACCGATTCACTCCCGCCTGTTCTGCTAATCGAAGATCGGGCGAGAAACCGGGCATGAGGCCGGTAAAAATCTTGCCTTTGTATGCCGCCAGGCACACTGAGGGTTCAGTGCATGAGCACCTGGAGGCTGAGTAAGTCTACGCTGCGGAGTTCTCGGGGGCGGAGCTCTTGAATCAACGGCCACTACTCTACGCCAACACGCATCCACGAAGCTACGCCATCTGACGCTTGACGCTTTGGACTCGGCGGCCTCGCCAGCCAAGACTCCTAATAGAACAAGAACGATCGACTATTGCGCGTAGCGGACAGAATATTGAACGCAACTGTATGCTTATACTTGTTCGGTTATTTTGCGTCTGTAAATACATCTTACGCAAGCTTGTTCACCTGCACGCTGCGTCGTTTTTTCTGTGACGAGTCCTGAACCCAAAATAGCACCATACCATCACAATAGTCATCCAGGTAATCCAAGTTCTTATTTTCAAATTGTTTAAATTTATACAGAAATCTATTGCACGGATACTTGGAAAAATTGATGTCTGAAACTGCTATTTGCTGCATAATATCCGC
This sequence comes from Rhipicephalus microplus, assembly GCF_043290135.1. Taxonomy (NCBI): domain Eukaryota; kingdom Metazoa; phylum Arthropoda; class Arachnida; order Ixodida; family Ixodidae; genus Rhipicephalus; species Rhipicephalus microplus. Next base: position 115,792,876 of record NC_134702.1, read on the forward strand.
AACCTAAACTGTTGTTCTAGCTGCCTATTTTGGGCGCCTAAAACACGCTTTCTGACAGCCGATAACTCCGCCGTCTTGTCATCATCGGTACATGCTGGCACGTTGCATCATAAATCTTTCTGGGGATTATGACCCCATACACATTTACACCTAAGAATAGCTGTAGGCTCCAACGCTGAAACCGCCCCCTAATTAAATGTGAAAGACAGTCGTGCTTGGTAGCTTTGGTGGTCAATGAACAATTGTCTGATAAAATCTACCTCAAAACTTTAGTTCTGCAACTAAAACAACCGAGATTCGGTGTGAGCATGAGTTGGTGCGGGCGCCAAGTATACTAAGCGGTCGAGGAGTTGTCAACGCCACACAATGATTGAGGACAGCCTCCTTTTTGACGCACTAAGTGCGGAACTTTCATGCCGGAAGGAAACTGAGTTGTGCAGCCGGAGATGCTGGTTCTTCATACATCTCAGTACGTTTGAAGTGCACTGATTACGGGCAATAATATATTTCATAATATACATTTACAACACTGCTACTCTCTTTCAAGATTGTGGCAGTGGGGCAATACAGATATTTTTCACAAAAAAATTAACGAAAAAACATGGTTCAAAGAAAACTCTTACAAACATAACAAGAGAAAACGAATATCGTCAATACAATCGAATAATGATACTAATACCTGACATATGGAATGACCACAAAAATTTATTCAAGTCCTAAATATTATGAACTGCTGAAATCAAACTGAATGGAAAAAATGGAACGACATGACACTTTTGTGAATACTGTATGAATCTAATTGCATATGATGCGACAGAGAACATGTGGTTCATTTTTGTTGTGCGTTACAAGTTAAGTCTCTTTCGATTGTCTTAAAATTCGGGACGGATCATGTCCTCTGATGGTTCGCTGGAGGTAGGAAAGTACTCCTTCGTCATGAAAACTTTGTTGCGCAAGTTCGTTGCTGGTTCTGACTCCATTTTGTAGCGCGAGCTACGTTTACCGCATTCTTGCTGTTTTGCTGTAGCCGAAGGCCGCCCTGATGACCACGTCTCCTGTCATTATATTAGAAGACGAGCCAGAGGAACCGATTTTGAACTACTCTTCAGTTAGAAGTCAGCTATGTGTGTATGTGTGCACGCGCGTGTGTGCGCGTGCGCGTTCTACGCGGTCCGCGTTTATTCACGTTTGCTCAAACGCAGGGGTGCCAAAACCAAAAGGTGGAAACCTTCGGCGGAACGCAACATCATGCTCCAATTCAGAGATAGCTACACAGTCCTCAGGGTAGATACTATCAGGGTCCTCGGCATGATCATCAAGCCTCACGGAACCATCACCCAAAGAGTAGAGAAGCTCAGGACTACGGCTGAGAACGCTATGCAACTCGTAAATAGCAGGCACCATGGCTTAAAAAAATCACAGTTGCTGCGTTTCGTACACGCGTTTTGCCATTTTACCTACGTCGCCGCTATACACAAATGGCTACGTGCTGAGAGCGATCAACTGAATGCCCTCACTCGCATGGTGGTCAAACAAGCTTTCGGCCTCCGTATCACTACTCATCCGCAAAATCTCCTCCAGCTTGGCGTACAAAACACGCTAGAAGATCTCACCAGGGCCCGGGAACGCGTGCGATTGACGCGACTCACGACCATGAAAAGTGGGCCGTCATATTCCGAACCAGATCGGCTTCTTCGCCTCGATGGCCAGGGATCCTCCAAAATTGACTCTGATTCCCCGTGAAATCCACTCCCATTCTGCAAAATGTGCACCCCGAAAACAACAGAGGCAGGCGCCTTGTGCGGGCGACCGCTAATCTCAAGAGCATAGATATGAAAGCCGAAAACTAATCGTTCGTAGATGCCGCTGCCTATGACAACAACCAAGCCTTCGCCGTGGTCGTGGTATCATCCGCAGAGCTGATTCTTAACTCTGCTACAATTCTCACCCATATCCCCGAAGTAACGGAGCTAGTAGCTATAGCTATGGGCATGCTCGATAGCGAACTGGACGTCATTTACAGTGATTCCAGATTGGCCATCAAAGTCGTCGAACGTGGCGTCGTCTCCAGCCGGGCATTACGCATCCTGCGAATAGCGGACCCGAGTGCCCATAAGCACCACACTTTCATCTGGTTCCCAGCCCCTCTCGGCCAGGTGCCGGGTGCCCCATCCAACCTCAACGAGATCGCCCGTAATGTAGCGCGCACAATTGCCGACCACACCGCCACAGAGCAACCCCATCTCGCTGTGTTAGAGACCAATCGGGACGCACCCATTACGCAAAATGACATCACAAAGCACTTTTACCTTGAACGCCACAATTATACACCCCCCCACCCCAAAGTAACAGACCTCAGGCGCTAACCCTACGCCTATTACAGACCCAAACGTACCCAAACCTTGTCAAGCGTCACGTTTACTCTCCTGATGCGTACCACAACGACACGTGCCTTTCACGTGGAGACATGGCGACGCTCGCGCACACGCTCTGGGAATGTAGAAGCACTCCTCCCGGCTCTATTTCAAACAAGAGAGAGAGGTTCCTCAGGAGCTCACTCCTCGCCGACCAGCAATGGCCGTCCAGCAGGCCCATGAAGCGGCCACCAGGTACTCCTTGTCGGTCCCTACGTGGGAGACGCAAGCTACGCGCTAAGCGCATGCTGAAGAACTAACATGATGTTTTTGCATTTCATTCCAACATCGATTTCATTCTAAGGAGCTGACATTGCGTCGTATGCACAGAAGTGGTGGCTTGGTGGAATTCATCAGTGGATATAGAAAATCAGTCGGAGAGAGGCAGGGTTCGTCATCGGAACGAAACTGAGAGGATGCTGTGAGCCGAGGAGACAGGAAAGAACAAGCGGCATGTGTCGATAAGTGTGACCGTAGGTAGGACCAAGATGCGTCATGGAAAGATGTCGTTGAACATCCGCGGCAGATCTCTGGACTCAGCTTTCTAGCCATTTCCTACGGCATGCTGCATCCGCAAAGCTGTTGCGTATGCTAAACTAAATCTGACCAATAATATTAACAGTACCTTTCGCGACACACATCCTGGCGTAACTGCGTTAAGCCACAGCCAAATGTGTTGTTATGGCAAAGATACCCTGAAGAAATAGAGATAGATAGATACACGAACAAGTATCTTGTAAACTTAGCACCGAAATACTTACACGTTTAATTTGGGCCAAACTATGTTTCTTAACAAGGACATGAATATTCACTAAAACATTATGGGCTGAAGCATACGTGATGTAATTCTAATTCATACAATTGTATTGTCACCAAACACCAATGAGCTCTCATTGAGTTAAGCGTTATTCTGTATGCACTTACAAAAATAAAACAGGCTTAGAATTAGGATACAAGCACAGAATGTTTCTTTCTTTGAACCATACATTGGAAAACGGGCTATTTCGGCACATCATTCTTCAGGGTAGCTTTGAACTTTCTTTTCTTGCCTTGCTACTTTCTCTTTCTTGGTAAGTAGTATGCACAAACACCGCTGTACAGATTTATTAGACTTTTAGCTGCCGTAAAAATGTTTATGTGTGCTTTTCAGCGGTCCTATTCTAGCTACGGTTAAACGCACATCCAAATGGCCGGCTTTAGGCTTCGTCAAAGCAAAATATTAACTATTGTCATTTTGTAATGGTGAATATCAATCACTCAATACAGAACGACATATAGGTTGATGCTTTCACTTAAACTCAAAATTTGCCTCTAGGGAGCCACAACGCATGCTTATGAAAACAAGCCAACACCGCTTTGCCTGTACAATGTGACCTACGACGCTGTTCTTAAAATTCCAGATGTACGTTGAATGACGATTTGTTTACGCACCTGCATTATTCTCTTGTTATCACGAAACACCTTCGGGTTAAAGGAAATGGCTAATATGGCTGGAACACCAAATTCAAGAGAACCGCGCACTATCATCTCGGCCGGGTTGAACTGCAGTAGAGTTCGGCGGCTACGAAGGTCCAGGCTTAGTGAATTTAGCCACTTGACGAGGTATTCAGTCTGCGATAAAAAAGCAGTTGTAAGATAAATTAAAACACATTGCTAAGGTGCGTTTTGTGTTCTGGCCGAAGGGCTCTCGCACATGAAAAAGCAAGATTAATTAGAGAAAAAAATGGCGGTTGAAACAATTTCAGCCTTCAATTAGGAATTATTGCATGCAAAAGCAGCTTTAATTACGTTGAAGTATGCATATGCGAGGAAACATTTATTTCCCTTCTAACGTAATGCACAGCATAGAAACATTTCAGCCGCACATAACCCCGTCGTTTATGCCACAGTGTTGCTGGAGGCTGGTCGAACGTCTCAAACCAAGCTGTTTTTATACGCAGCAGGATAGAAGTACAACTCACGCAGCCCATGCAAATCATATGTGATGCCGCTTATCATGGCTTTTCAGTTACTGACTGTGTGGAGTGCGTATATTGCCTTGGCACCACTCTCAGTGCACCGGAAAGCCAAGTGCCAACACAAAATTTACGCATCTCTATGAAGTGAACCTTGAATTGGCGAAGCACTGAGAATGTTTTGTGCCACAAATCACCCATGACATTGCCTACTCGCACTTTTACCAGCACGAAAACACATGTATACGTCCCATACACTGTGTTTTGCCACTGAGCTGCCACTTCCTGCGCTTTCAGCTGTTTTTACGCTGATTCCCGATCTCTTGCTTTCAGAGTAGCTTGCTGTCTGCGTAGACATTGAGCCACCACATTCCAACTCTCGGCTCCACGGAGTAGCGGCTTGTCAATCGAATTGCTGCTTTGCGTTTTGTGGGCTAGAGCGCTTTCCCGATTGTTTTAATTATTGGCAGAAGAAAATGTGTGGTCTCTAGCGAACTTATTCTTCGTGGTCATCAGCGTCATCATCATTCCTATGACGTGTGGTAGATACCTTGCATGTTCTGTGCCGTGATGGCAGTGTCATCTTCATAGAATACCGCGCGTGTGCTAACGCACTTATACTTCATTCTCATCGTCAATGCAAATAGTGGGCAGCTTTCATCAGCTGTGCAGGACAACACACAATGGACAAACTTAGAGCCTGGAGTGCTTCGCGCTGAAAAAAATGAGAACCACTTCTATGGTCTGCTACACGCCTGTTTCCTCCAGAACGAAAAGATGGCAATGCAGCTGTGCTGTCTACAGTGGCTATGCGAAAACAGAACCAATCGGGTGTACTCAGAACATAAAGGTGCACAGTACGCCCTATTTTCTCTCTTATGACGTCGTAATTTCATTTCACTATTGAGTTATTACAATAGTCGCTTAGAGCCTAAGAATAAATACAGGCTCCACCCTCGGTAGCTAGGGTCCTATCCGAGGTGATTTGCTTATATGCAGTGTGATGCCATATCTAATCGCATTCGCTCCACGAAGTCAAGCTCCTTATGCAGGTCGCGGCCGGGTTTTGTTCCCATACAAACACTGCAACGATGGTTTCCATAAGAAAACACGCACTCAAATTTAGCGAAAATTCTTACATTGTTATTGAGTAATATTTGAGGTGCGCACGACCAACTTGAACATATAGTACGTGTAGTAGCTTCTATAGCAGCCAACATGTGCTTTATTTGTGCAGGAATGGCTTTTGTACAGATGACAGACAGGCGCACCGCTGTTTCAATTTTTTTTGGGGGGTGGGAGGGGAGGTAGAGCTTCGATATATTCTTAGGTTCTAATCGATTGTATGTACTTGAAAGTTTCTATGCTTGATCTTCTGTGATTTTCTTGTAAGTAAGAAGATATACACTAATGCGGTTCAATTCGGTAAAGTTTCACGGCCTTTCTACCCCCTGTGGTATTCAACAAGCGATGAAAACACCCAGCACACAGACCAGTAATATTTCACTTGCATATACGCAGAACCGCATCATGCGAGATAGAACCGATGCGTTTCGGGGCTATAATACTCATGTGGCTGCCAAGAAACGCTGCCACGTGGGTATTATAGTGGCCTCACTAAAGTTATTCCTACTAGAAGCCCTTCAGAACTGTCTTTCAATTGAAGACACGTGTAATCCAGAAAGAAGCCATTTTCTCGCACATGTCACCTGTTATCAACGTACTCATATAATAGGTTTCATAATAACATAGCATTCACACACCTCTGGTTCGTACTTCGATACAAAATTCAAGCAAACGTGGTACATCCCAGCTGCTTTCTGCCACGAAAGTTGATTGGACTCTGGTATATACGGAACGGTGAGGCGTAATAGGGCAAAAAAGCTGATGGCGTCTTTCACCTGTAAAAGAAACAGAGAAAGCTTGTTATAAGGCCCTTAGGAAAGCTGTGATAGAACAATGATGAGCGTTGTTCATAGAAAAAGCGCCGATGTTTCTTAAAGTAAATGTGTGAAGCATACTACTTTTACACACAGGGTCTTGCCGCGATTCAATCTGACTGGGTCTCGTAAATACAAATGTATTGATCGTATCGGTTCATATTACTGTGGACAGTCGTGCAGCAGGAAATGAAAGAGCCCTTTATTGCATGATGCCGGTGTACTTGTACAGAGGCAGGGGAGGCTTGCGCATGCGTAGTCACTGCAATGCTTGATGACGTTGCACCTGGTCACATCTTCCTTACTTTCGAAAAAAAAAGAAACAGAACAAAAAATGTGTAAACGAAGGCACATTGAAGAAACAATTTCAAGTTCAATTTGCACTACATCCGTGGAACAGTTTATGTTGGGTGCTCTGGGAGAAGATAGCGTTGTGGCAATCTTCGCAGTCTTGTGCTTCGACGCAGTGCTTCTTGAGGTGCTTGCTGCTCTGTGGTGCACGGCTGCTGGCTGGAACGCGCGGTCGCTGTCGCGTTTTCTGGCTGCTGTGAGAAAACCTGCCCGTTTGTTGACCTGAGTTGTTCTCTCGTGCGTCGTAGATGCTGGCCGTTCTCAGAAGCAACAATATAAGAGCGTGGTGTACTTTCCGGGCCCATGACAACTGCTGGTGCCCAAGTTTTGTTTGTTGTATCGTAAACCAATACTGTGGGCCCACTGTGCACTTCCGGTAGATTCCGCGTTGATCTGTTGCAGAAGACGCGTTGTTTTCGCCGTATTGCGCCGAGTCACTTTTGGACAACTTCGGTTGGCATGGTTTAGGGATTCTAGGTGGCAGTCTAGTACGGGCAGCTTGCTCCTCGTCTGTCGACCCATGAGCCGTTGGACGGGTGACTTTAGGCGGTCATCCCTCGGCATGTTTCTCCATTCAAGCAGGCCGCTGTAGAACTCCAGTGTTCCAAACCTGCACTTCTTCAGTAGTTTCTTTGCTTCTTGGACGACCCTTTCAGCCATGCCGTTACCGCGAGGATAATGCGGACTGGAAGTCACGTAGGTGATGCCCAGCTGCATTGAAGAAATACGGAAGCACGCGCTATTGAACGGGGGACCATTATCGCTTGATATCTTTGCTGGTATGCCGTGCGTGGCGAAGATTTGCACGCACACGTTTGTTGCTGCGTCTGCAGTAGTTCGATGCATCTGCTTGATCTCGAAAAAAAGACTATAAATCTACCACAATGAGGTACTCCTCGCCTTCGTGGTAGAAAGGGTCGAATCCGACTACTTGCCACGGCAAAGTAGGTATATAGGGACTAAGCATTGGTAGTTTGGCGTTCCTGCTCTTGTACTTTTGACAAAGTTGACTCGCCTTCGCTAGAGCTGCAATATCCACCGACATGCCCGGCCAGTACATAACCGCTTTGGCTCTTGCCTTCATCTTTTCTGCACCCCCGTGCGCCGCGTGAAGCAAACGAAGTACTTCTTGCCTTTTTGTCGGCGGAATGACCAACTTCTTGCTTTTAAGAGAAAGCCATCTTCGACGTGAAGTTCATCGCGATAGTTCCAATATGGTCGTGCGGTTTCAGACACCTCAAGCTTGTTCTCAGGCCATTCTGTGCTTGAATAGCTGCACAGTTCGGTCATTGTTTCATCCTTGAGTACTTGTTCCCGGATTTCCTGCAGTTGCCGATCAGAGAGTGAAAGAGAAGAGAGAGCGTGCACATAAAAATCAAGTGATTCTTCTTTCAGCTCCTTCTGGTTAGGAAAACGCGAGAGCGCATCCGCTAGGAACAATTCTTTTCCTGGTTTGTAAATCACTTTTACAAGAAACCTCTGAAGGGTGAGTCTCATAAGCTGCAACCGTAACGGGCACTCACATAGTGGTTTCCTAAATATTGACTCTAGAGGGCGGTGATAGGATTCGACGATTACCTCTGGCTGCCCTAGGATGTAGTCTTCAAACCTTGCGCACCCGTGAAGAATGGCTAGCAGCTCTTTCTCGATTTGGGCGTATTTCTTGTGTGCTTCGGTAAGCGAAGGCGACGAGTAGGCGATTGGGTGTCCATTTTGCAAAATAACTGCCCCTACCCCTTTTTGGTTTGCATCCACGGACAACGTCAAGTGAACACCTTTCGCAAAATGGGCGAGAAGAGGTGCTTTTGTTAGGCAAGTGCGAAGTGTATTGAAGCTTTCTTGGGTCTCTTGTGTCCATACCCAGGCCGTGTTCTTCTTCAATAGCTCCCGAAGGGGTGCAGATAGTGAAGACATGTTGGGGACGAAACGCGCCACAAAGTCCATCATACCGAGAAAAACCTGCAATTCCTTACAGTTTTGCGGTGGTGGCCCATGCGAGATGTCGTCTACTGACCCGGGATCCAAGCAAAGTCCTTCTTGAGTGAGGATATGACCCATGTATCGAACTTGCGGCTGCAAAAAATGACAATTTTTTATTCAGCTTTAGGTTGTGCTCTCTGCAGCTAGCGAACAAAGCTGCTAGATTTTTGTCATGCTCTTCTCGATAGTTTCCCCATACGAGAATGTCATCTATTACAACGGCGACACCACTCAGGCCTTCAACTACCTGGTGCATTGCCCGCTGAAAGACTTCTGGGGCCGAGGCAATCCCGAAGGGCATGCGCAGAAATTTGTAGCGGCCGAAGGGAGTGCTCATGGTACATAACAATGAACTTTCTTCGTCTTGCTTAATTTGACAAAATCCTGACGATGCATCTAGCGTTTAAAAGTACTTTGCCCCATGCAGGCTTGGAACTACATCTTCTAATGTCGGCATATGATAGTGCTCCCTCTGTATGGCCTTGTTCAAGTCCAAATGATCTAAACAAATGCGCACTTTGTCATTCCTAACTACTACGACCATGTGGCTTACCCAGGCAGTAGGTTCAGTTACCTTTGCAATGACGAGGTCACGCTCCATTTTATCGAGCGCTTGTTTCACGCGTTCTTGAAGAGCAACCGCAACTAGCCGAGCTGGCTTGATGCTACCTTGTGCGCCTGGCTTGAGCTCGATGTGGTGCGAAACACCCTTCAGCTCCCCGAGGCCTTGGAATACATATTCAAAACCGGCACTTTTGGTCCTGGCTTGGCTGGGCATCGACCGCGCGTACGCGGGATTTCAGTCTTAAGTGCTCTGCAACACTGCCCTTCACTGTTACCGGCACGGACTGGAGTACGATGAAAAATTCCACTTGACAAGTCTGAGCCATGTACGAAGTCTGTAACATCATTTCACTCAACGCAGTTTGCTTGTGGCCAAAAAAAGCGCGCAAGGTGGTCGAGCACCGCTGCGCCGACTGCGTAGTTAGTTTCTGAAACGTCGCCTCAGGCATGACACAGCTGTTAGCTCCCGTGTCAATTTTGTATTCAACCACTGAACCTGCGATAACAATTTCCGCCGACCAACGATCCTCACTGGAGATAGCATACGCTTCTAGGGCTTGTAGAAAGTACTCATCTGCAACTCCCAAAACAACCTGCTTTACTTCGCGTGTGGTCGATCTAGGCGTTCGCTTTGGCTGACGGCACACACGAGCGAAATGATTGTTTCTGCCGCAATTGTTGCAGCGTTTGCCCTGCGCCACACATTTCCCATATTGATGTTTTTCAAGACAGCAGCGCGTGCAAGGCGTTGTATTTTCTGTGACTGTGGCAATTTTCGGGTTGTCCGTTCTGGCTCCGATTTCTAGTAGCTGTTCTTTTGCTTCTTCTCTTGCGCGGCACATTTGCACTACTTTTGAAAGAGAGGGGTTCTCCGAGAGAAGCTTCTGCTGGAAATCCTTATTTTTGATGCCGAGAATTATCCTGCTCTGAATCAGCCGTTCCTCAAGCTCACCGAACTCGCATCTCCCCGCGAAAATTCGCAGCTCCTGTTGTGCCCCAGACATGTTCCTTGTTCGGAAGCACGTCTCACAAGATCGAGCCCTGTTTCGACGAACTGTCTCCCCCCCCCTCCCAGCGTCGCCTTCTGTGCAGGAGAACCGTGCAGTTCCGGGGATAACGTCGTTTCCTCCGCCGAACCACTTTGCAGTTCCGGGTATGGCTACGTCTCCCCCTCCGAGCCCGAGAACTGGTCTGAGAAAATGGACCAAAGAGACTATTTAAGGCCGTGCCGGCCCCATGTTAAGAAGATTTTGCCCCAGCCGACGTTGTCGTGCTGGCCGGCCCTGTACAAACGACAACCTGCTACAGTAAACGCTCCTTTTGTTGCTGTTTTCCAAACGGATTGCCTCCCTGTTTCACCTTCGGGCTAAGGCTTCATCGAAGTCCGCTCGACGGCTCGCCGCTCTTCGCCACCGCTACCATCGCGACAGAGCAAATTCATAACAGTGGTGGCAGCGGTGGGACTGCGTAGTCTCTAACTACTTTCGTGAGATCATCACGCTGACTCTCCGTGAGACTTTGCTCTTCGGCAATAAGCTGTACGAGCCTGTTAGCTGGCGCGTCGCTTTCACGTGGAAAACTTAAGAGGTCGGTCTCCACTTCGTTCGGCGCATTCAGTGTCATGTTAACCACGGCATGGCGCTGGATGTAAGTCTTCATTAAATTACTGTGGTAAACCTTACCTTTCTTTCGGCCCAGTTTTACCTCGTAGTTTGTATCTGAAAGCTTGGACATTACTTTAGCTGGCCCTTCCCACTGCATGTCCATTTTGTTCTTTTTACACTGTCGTAGCAGCGTTACCTGGTCGCCGATGTTGAACGTGTGCTTCCGGGACAACTTATCGTAGTAAGTCTTCGCTAAACTCTGAGCTGCCTTCATGTTTCCTCAACTAGCTCTCTGGTTTTAGATAGTCTTTCCAACAGATCTAAAACGTAGCTGACTACGCGTGGGTCTTCTTCATATCCTTCCCACGAGTCTCTCAATAGCCGAAATGGAGATCTTAAGTTTCTTCCATAGACAAGCTCGGCGGGACTGAATCCAGTTGTCTCGTGGGGAGCGGACCGTATGGCGAACAGTGCCGCGGGTATGCAAGTCTCCCAATCTTTGTTATGTTCAAAGCAAAGAGCTCTCAGAACTCGCTTGAATACAGCATGCATCCTCTCCACGGGGTTAGACTGTGGATGTCCTGTAGAGCTGTGGATTATTTTTATTCCACAGCGTTCAAAAAACGCTGTTGTGAGACAACTGGTAAATACGCTCCCATTGTCACTCTGAATCTCGGCTGGAAAGCCAACGCGAGCAAAAATGGACAAAAGTGCGTCCACAATGCAGGGAGAGGTGAGCTCTTTTAGCGGAACCGCTTCGGGAAATTTCGTTCCCACGCACAAAACAGTTAAAATGTAGCGGCAACCGGAACGGGACTCTGGAAGGGGGCCAACAATATCAATTACGAGCCTCCGGAACGGCTCTGTGATAACAGGCACTAATCTCATCGGGGACTTCCGTTTATCAGTAGATTTGCCTACTCTCTGACACGTGTCGCACGATCGCACGAAGTTTTCTACATCTTTCTAGCATCCAGGCCAATAGAAATCCTGTGCGAGCCTCGCCTTTGTTTTCTTGATGCCAAGGTAGCCCGCCCAGGCATTTCCGTGCGCCAGTTCTAAAAACTGTCGTCGGTACTTCTCTGGCACAAGAAGCTGGTCGAACGTTCTACCCTCAGCGTCCCGATACTTTCGATACATGAGCCCTGCCTTAGTGTAGAATGAGATGTTCTTTCGGGCTACTCCTTCTTTCCCGTTATGCTGCAGATTCTTAATGGTATCATCACTTGCCTGCGCAGTGACGAGTGTGTTTCTGTCTACTTTACTGAGCTCTTCCCAACAAGTGGATGTTGGACCAAGCAGGGACGACTGAACGCTCTCCTGAAGCGCCCTGCTTTCATCCACCTCCACAGGCTCGTCGCGTTCAGCAGCCAATACCGTATCCGGAGCCCTACTGTCTTCGATGTCCTGTGATACACTAGTCGCCTCTTGGCCCGAGTCTCCCTAAGGAGTTGTCTCACGCTCGACCGCCTCCTCGTTTGAAACCGAGACCTCAAGTCTCCCCGCGAGAGCGCGGGACCGCGATCGCGTGAGTGCCATGCACGCGAGGGGAGATGAAAATGACTGGCCCTTTTCTTTAAGGAGCTGCTCTGATTTGTTGGAAAAAATGTACGGAAAATCTTGGGGCAAATTAGGGCTCACGGCCGCCTCAGCGTGCAATTTTCCAAAACTTCCCTCTAGAACAACCGCAGCAATTGGCAAACAGGCACTTTGCTCTTCTGCAACCTGTCTGATCCAGGCGCATTCGCCAGTATAGTCGCCAGGGGAGATGCAAGATGGGTGTGCTATGTCCATCGTCGCAGCTGAATCACGGAGTGCCCAGCATTTCTTTCCGTTGACCAGAATTTCGCGCATGTAAGGCTCGAGTAACTTCAAGTTCTCGTCCGACTCGTGAATGCCAGCGAAAACAAACTTTTGCTTACAGCTAGATGAGATATGACCCTCCTTTTTACAATTGTAGCATACAATTGGTCGTTTTGATTCAAGAGCTCGAGCGGTGTCGACGCGTTCCCTCGCACTTGCTGTCGACTCAGGTCCCTCTCCTGGCTTTCTCCTTCCCCTCTCATTGTTAGTCGCTCCCTGACTGAATTCGTCACGCGGCGGAGCCATCTTTTGTGCTGCATTTTGAGCAGCAAGCCGCCTTGACGAATCCTTCTTCTCTTTTGTATCCTCGCGATCCAATTGAAAATTCCTTCGCGTATAATACTCATCAGCTAGCTCAGCAGCTTTGTCAATGTCTGTCCCCTTCATTCTGTCCTGAAGCCAGAGTCTGGCATCTTCAGGCAACACACGATAAAATTGCTCGAGGGCCACACAATCAATCACCCTGTTGTGGTTACCGTAAGCATCTGCACTTCTAAGCCATTCTTTCAAATTAGATTTAAGCTGGTACACAAACTCTGTGCATAATTCACTAACAGATGTAATTTTGTTTGAAGTGTACTCTGATATGTTACCAGGAAGCCCAGCCTCTTCCATTCTGGTAAAATTGTTCAAAAAAATTGCACAGAATTGGTTTTGGGCTGCTTCAGCGGGTTCCGACCCGCTCGTATGGCATTGGGGATGGTTTCGCGTGGCCTTTCTTGGCATCGGGACTGCGCAGTGTAATCACAGCATTCGTGAGGGCCAGTGTTTTGAGGTCCCTAAGGGATACGTTTCTCGTGCTTTTTAAAACGTACAATAGTAGAGACTCAATAGATCTCTTTGCTGCCTTGGTCTGGCGCTATGAGAGACGTTCAGAGGGTGCTTGCTTCCACGAAAGTGGTTTGGCTTTGCGTTCAACTCCGTCGTTCCAGTGATTTCCTGCAGGGCTCTGAAGATCACCACGGAGTGGCTACAGTATCGACGGTCAACCAGCATCCCTCCTTCCGAGCCGCGCTGACGGCTCAAAACTCCGGATGCATTGTCTGGCGGCGGGGGTGCTGTTATGCCACAGACATGTTCCTCGTTCGGGAGCACGTCTCACAAGATCGAGCCCTGTTTCGAAGAACTGTCTCCCCCCCCCTCCCAGCGCCGCCTTCTGTGCAGGAGAACCGTGCAGTTCCGGGCATAACGTCGTTTCCTCCGCGGAACCACTTTGCAGTTCCGGGTATGGCTACGTCTCCCCCTCCGAGCCCGAGAACTGGTCTGAGAGAATGGACCAAAGAGACTATTTAAGGCCGTGCCGGCCCCATGTTAAGAAGATTTTGCCCCAGCCGACGTTGTCGTGCTGGCCGGCCCTGTACAAACGACAACCTGCTACAGTAAACGCTCCTTTTGTTGCTGTTTTCCAAACGGATTGCCTCCCTGTTTCACCTTCGGGCTAAGGCTTCATCGAAGTCCGCTCGACGGCTCGCCGCTCTTCGCCACCGCTACCATCGCGACGGAGCAAATTCATAACACTCCGTAAGCCAGTCATTGAACGACTCTCCCTCTTGTTGGTCCCTGGAGCCAAATCGGAATCTGTTAAAGGTGAGGTTGTGAGACGGCTTGAAATTCGCCTCGAACTTTGCTGAAATAATTCCGAGGTCTTTTTTTATCGTCTTCGCTGTCAAACTTGAAAGTATAGAATTTTCTTCTCGCGTCTTCTCCTATTGTCACCAAAAGGGTTGCGGCTTGAACATCCTTAGGCTGCCGGCTCAGTCCCGTCGCCGTAGCAAAAAGGTCAAACTCACGTTTTCATGTGGTCCAATTATAAAAAATGTCCCCAGACAAGTCTAGTGGCCTCGGTGGCTGCAGCAGCGTTGACGCCATTCTCGCGACGGGCGTTTGCGGCCGGTCGGTGGGTCCATTCATTGCGAACTTACGGTGGTATAAAACGAACCACTTCTGACACCATGTGGACAGTCGTGCAGCGGGTAATGAAAGAGCCCTTTATTGCATGACGCCGGTGTATTTGTACAGAGGCAGGGCAGGCTTGCGCATGCGTAATCACTGCAATGCTTGATGACGTTGCACCTAGTCAGAATTACCTAATTAACAAAACGGTATTCGTAGACGTCTTTACACCGTGTAAATATCTATCTGGACGCTGCAAAGGTTCCTGGAATGTAACCAGCTATGACCTTTCTCTGAGGCATTGACAGTCTACGTTCCGTGGCAGGAACGCCCTGAAAATGGTCCAAGTAAGGCTTCTCTTGAGATTTGGAATCATGAGGAAGCCTGTCGGTGCATATAACGTATTATGCAGCTCTGATGCAACGATAACGCTAGCCCTCTGACTTTTTCCCTTTGACAAATATCAACAGAAGCCTTCACATATAAAAAGTGAACTATAAAATGTTAAAAAAATGACAATGGAAAATTAAAACTTGAGCGGTGCTCTCACCATCCACTACGCTGTCGTGTGGTCATGGCTGTTAACTATAGGGGAGCCCTTGCAGGGAGAAGATTGTGTTATTCTTGGTGTCTCGATGCTCAATATATTTCTACACAGAATATACTGAAGACATCAGTAATTGTTTTTGACCAAACTCAACTTGTATATTTTACGGACAGGCCCTGAGCTGTAGACGTTGATTTTTTACCAATCAGACACTACTGTCTTCTAGAATCGAAGTAGGAACATTCGAAACAACTGTCGACGACTGCGATACAGGGAATAGAGTTGTAAACGTCCTTTTATTTATTGAAATACTCGGGCAAATAGTTTTTATGTACGTATCATTACAGACTACTTTTCGATAAAGTTTCCTATTATTCATTGAAGTTTTTAAATTCCTGCATTTTTATATTAAATTCTTGTGAATATTCACTGTTGTATCTTTTTTATTTTTTTTATCAACTTGTGCTGTTGTGTCTCCCTGCTCATCAACCCTGCTGTGTCTCTCTAAGCACGTCTCAAAAAGTCCCACGAAAACGTTTCTTAAAAATATGAAATTACTGTACTCAGTCAAGTTACAAATTTTATTCGATATATCAGATGTCACTGCAAAAATACACTCAACACAAACACTAATTAGGCAACATACAAACAAAAGAGGTAAGGGAGTTCGTTAAAAGTGAGCTACGGGGCATCGCTGCTCCCCCGTCATGACGATGTAAGGGACAGGAAAAAACAGTAAAGTTATTGATACGTGACATAAATACATGTTACGTGGCAACGTCCTCGCACGAAATCGCCAAGTGTTGAGAGCTGTACCAATCCTGGAGGTAGCCCCGCCGCGGTGGTCTAGTGGCTAAGGTACTTGGCTGCTGACCCGCAGGTCGCGGGTTCGTATCCCTGCTGTGGCGTCTGCATTTTCAATGGAGGCGGAAATGTTGTAGGCCCGTGTGCTCAGATTTGGGTGCACGTTAAAGAACCCCAGGTGGTCGAAATTTCCGGAGCCCTCCACTACGGCGTCTCTCATAATCATATACTGGTTTTGGGATGTTAAACCCCACATATCAGTCAATCCTGGAGGTAGCGGTCAACCAAATTGTATGCCGAAAGGTTCTAATGTCTTTCATGCACGTTCATTGGGTGACATGGTTACGGCAGGCATTTAGTAGCTTCACGCATTGGACATGCGACGTTACACGCCATGCAAAGCGACAGTGTGACCCAAAGTGATGATATGAGAGGGCGACAATAGCAACGACTTCTAAACTGGAACAAACCAAAAAAAATCTTTTGAAAACTGTACCATTTTTTGTGTCATTTAATAGCCAAACGTGCGATTGTAAAATGATGCTCTAGCACACCAACCTAAATTAAGGTTAGTAATAAAACTGTCGCCTCACTAGTTAGTTGCATAAAACGTATGGAGCATAATTCGCATCAAGGAGCAGGCTCTTAGATGCTGCCTTTCCGAAAAAAAAGAACGTTTAACTTGGCAGTCTTGAACTGTTTTCAATGTCCTGGTTTTGAAACGCATCCTAACGTACATAAGCAGCAAAGCTTTTTTTGTAACCAGTACCAGCTACATAGACCGTATATCTCTGACCGGCTAATTAACTATAAAAAGTAAAGTATCAACGATGGCATAAGCATTAAGCAGCTGCTAAAGGCTAGTTAGTCATAAGTTGTGAAACGAAATAAAACATAACTCCTATTTCAGGTATTATCAATGGAAATTGAAATATAGAAGTAAAGTTGACAGTCATTTAGGTGAATTTTTTGCTAAATTGAAATCACAATTTATAACATGAATAATTTTGTACTCAAACACTAGACTTTTGTGTTTCTACCCACCATCGTGGCTAAGGCACTCGGTGGTTGAACCGCATGTCACGGGATGTACTCCTGGCCATGGTGGCCGCATTCTTGATGGAGGCAAAAATGCCTGAGGCTCGTGTGCTCAGATGTGGATGCATGTTATATAACCTCAGGTAATCGAAATTTCTGGAACCTTACACTACGGCATCTCTCATATTCATATGGTGGTTTTAGAACTTGAAAAGCGAGATGGTAATATTACAATTACTATTATTACTACAAGTACTATTACTATTGCATCTACTACTGCTACTACTACTACTGTGTCTGAGTGAATGGCACACCTGATAAACAAAATGTTTTTCTGGCTCCATCAATTCTTTTTCATTCTTAGCCTAGTTAAATATCAAAGAAGTTAACACTCCTTCATTCATCAGCATTGTAAAAGCGAAATGAAAAGGACCAGAACAGTGCGTGTCACACAGTGAAAATTTCATACAGCATACTGTTTAGTACAATATAAAAAAGCGAAACACAGAAGCAACTTTGACCCTAGAACACTATCAACTCTTTCACTTCAGTTATGGAGGTGCCCACTCACAACAGATCGCAATCTAAAGTTCACTACCTGCTGCGATGTTAAAAAAGGGGTCTGCGAAAAGCCCGTTAGGGCACCCCTGGTGGTCGGAGCGGCACGACGCGTAAGTATACATATTTCGCATGCAAACTTCACACACACACAATATATATATATATATATATATATATATATATATATATATATATATTGTTACGGGTAACTTATTTAATAAATTAAATAAGATGCATTGTGCTCGGCGAACAAGATGGCGACAGTTCATAAACAACCAGCCACCAACGTCGTCTTTCTCTTTCTTCCAGAGAGGCTGTGCCGGCTGTTGCGTATCATAACACCCCCGCGGTAGAAGCACCGTCTCGGTGCTTGAGCAACTCGCATGCGGTAGAAGGAAGGTGATAGGGCTTGAGTCGAGCTATGTGCACGATGTCACTAGAAGGTGACGATGATGACGTTGAATCGGCTGGAACGATCTTGTATGTAACGTCAGTCACCTGGCGAACGACGCGGTATGGTCCAGTGTAGCGTGATAGCAGTTTTTCAGAAAGCCCTACACGCCGAGTGGGGGACCAGAGGAGGACAAGGGAACCCGGTGAAAAGTGCACGTTTCGATGATGGGAATCGTAGAGCTGTCTTTGGTGCTCCTGTGAAGCCTGCAGGCGGCTGCGGGCGATTTGGCGTGCGTGGACGGCTGGCGCGATGGCTTCGCCGGCATACTCCGTGACCGAGGGCAGCAAGGTGTCAAATGGTAGGGCGGGTTCTCGGCCGTATAGAAATAGAATGGTGAATAGCCGGCAGTGTCGTGACGTGACGAATTATATGCGAACGTCACAAATGGCAAATGAACGTCCCAGTCCTGGTGGTCGGCCGCTACGTATTTAGAAAGCATGTCGGTTATGGTGCGGTTGAGGCGCTCCGTAAGACCGTTCGTTTGTGGATGGTACGAAGTGGCAAACTTGTGCTTGGCAGAGCAAGAGCGCAGGATTTCATCCACGACAGCTGATAGGAAGGTGCGGCCCCGGTCAGTGAGAAGTTGGCGTGGAGCTCCGTGTACTAAAATAATATCATATACAAGAAAGTCCGCCACATCGGTTGCGCAACTCGTCGGAAGGGCTCGTGTGATAGCGTACCGTGTCCCATAGTCAGTGGCGACAGCGATCCATTTGTTGCCTGAGCTGGAGATTGGGAATGGGCCAAGCAGGTCGAGGCCAACTCGAAAAAAAGGTTCAATGGGAATGTCGATTGGCTGAAGGAATCCGGCTGGTAGAGAAGATGGCTTTTTGCGGCGCTGGCAGGGTTCACAAGCGGCGACGTAGCGTCGAACAGAGCGGGCAAGACCAGGCCAAAAGAAACGACGACGTACACGGTCGTATGTGCGAGAGACGCCCAAGTGGCCCGCCAAAGGAGCGTCATGAAGTTGGTTGAGAACAGTCGCACGAAGATGTGCTGGTATGACGGGGAGCAAGTCATGGCCATATGGATCGAGGTTACGGCGATACAGGATGCCGTCTTTTACCAGGAACATTTGTAGAGATGCGTCGCAAGGCCTTGACTCAAGTTTGCCAATGATGGTTCGCAGGGAAGCATCCAGGCGTTGTTCGTGCCCAAGGTTGAGTAGCTGCGTCACAGACAGCAGGTCTGGAAAGGTGTCAGTATGGGCAGCCTCTTCCACGGGGTAGCGTGATAAGCAATCAGCATCTTGGTGTGACCGCCCTGTTTTGTACGTTACGGTGAACGTGTATTCATGTAATCGTAGAGACCAACGAGCGAGGCGTCCTGTGGGATCCTTGAGTGAGGCCAGCCAGCAGAGCACGTGATGGTCGGTGACTACCCGGAATGGACGCCCGTATAAGTATGGGCGAAACTTGGCGACTGCCCACACGAGAGCGAGACACTCACGTTCCGTGATTGAATAGTTGCGCTCGGCTGTAGATAGCAGGTGGCTTGCATATGCTATAACACGGTCATGTCCGCGTTGATGTTGCATTAGCACTGCCCCGATGCCATGCCCACTAGCGTCAGTGCGAACCTCGGTTGGAGCTGATGGATCGAAATGGGCTAAAATCGGCGGTGTTGTAAGGACCGTCGTGAGCTGCGAAAAAGATGAAGCTTGATCAGCGCCCCAGAAAAACGGGGTGTCCTTCTTCAGGAGGTTTGTGAGTGGGCGTGCAATGATGGGGAAGTCCTTAACAAACCGTCGAAAGTAGGAGCACAAGCCCACAAAACTGCGAACGTCCTTTGTTGACTTTGGAACAGGAAAGTCCGTGACGGCGCGAATTTTCTCGGGATCCGGGCGGACTCCTGCGGCATCGACGATGTGGCCAAGTACGGTTATTTGACGACGAGCAAAGTGGCATTTCGACGAGTTCAGTTGAAGTCCGGCTCGACGAAAAACTTCAAGAATCGCCGATAAACGCTTGAGATGGGAGTCGAATGTGGGCGAGAAAACGATAACGTCGTCTAAATAACATAAGCAGGTTGACCATTTAAACCCTTGGAGCAACGAGTCCATCATTCTTTCGGATGTGGCCGGCGCATTACAGAGACCAAAGGGCATAACTTTGAAGTGATAAAGCCCGTCAGGAGTGACGTATGCGGTGTTCTCGCGGTCCATCTCATCCACAGCGATCTGCCAATAGCCAGATCGAAGGTCGATAGTGGAAAAATACGTAGCACCGTAAAGGCAGTCTAAGGCATCGTCGATTCTAGGCAACGGATAAACAACTTTCTTCGTAATTTTGTTGAGATGCCTATGATCTACACAAAAGCGCCATGTTCCATCCTTCTTTCTGATCAGGACGACAGGAGAAGCCCAGGGGCTACAAGAGGGTTCGATTATGTCTTTTGCAAGCATCTTTTCGACTTCCTGTTGTATGACTGTGCGCTCGGACGCGAAAACACGGTATGGACGTCGGTGATTGGGACTCGCGACACCGGTATTGATGCGATGAGTAACAACACTCGTTCGGCTTAAAGCTGTGCTGGCGAAGTCGAAAATGTCACTATAGGACTCCAGGACGTGACGAAGGGCTTTCGCTTGATCAGGAGCGAGGTCTGATGGTACCATGTGGTCAACGTCGACGCCCGATGAACGTGTTAGAGTTGGTTCATTGTCTGAGGTGCAGCAATCATCCACTCTGAAGGGTTCAATTGCATGGTCTTGTAGAGCAGTAATTTCGGCCAGGGAGATACCTTGTGGAAGAATTTGGGCAGTGAGGGCAAAATTGACAATAGGAAGGCATGTGCGGTTTTCAACGATTATCAAAATGGTGTGCGGAACAGCGACGCCATGCGTAAGCATCACGGCATGAATTGGTGTCACCATGTAATCGCCGTCAGGTACAGGTGGTGTAGAGAAGAGGTCGATATGTGTGACACAATTAGGCGGAAGGCGTGCGAAATCAATGCAGCAAAGGCGACTTTGGGGTGGGTTGGTCAGATCGGAAAGTAGAGGCATTTCAAGGTCAAGACAGCCGGCTGAACAATCTATAAGGGCCGAGTGAGCGATTAGAAAATCCATGCCTAGAATTACTTCATGAGGACAATTCTCTATAACAGTGAAAAGAACAGCAGTGCTTCTATCGGCGATAGTCACACGGGCAGAGCACATGCCAATAATCGCGGCAGTTCCCCCGTCGGCGACTCGAACGGCTCGGTTCAAGGCGGGTGTGACAACTTTCTTTAGGCGGCGACGAAGAGCAGCACTCATTATGGACACATGCGCGCCGGTATCGATCAACGCGCGCACAGGTACATTGTCTAAAGTAACGTTCAACAGATTCCGGGTGGTCGGTAATGTTACACGAGGATTTCTTGCAGAGGTCGTCGTCAATGCAGCTTCACCTCCAGAAGCTGCACTGCCTAGTTTTCCGGTCGGGGACTCTGCGAATAGGTCGGAGAGGCAGGACGGCGTTGTGGGGGCAAACGAGATTGACGGTGAGCAGGTGATGGTGAGCGGGCGTAGTGAGGTCTCGTCAGAGGTGCGGCAGAATCGGAGGATGTGGTCGGCATAGGGGAACCAAAATCAAATGTTGAGGACGACTGGTGGTCAGAAGGGGCTTGGGTAGGAAACCCATAGCGTGCCGGTGGAGCCCAGTGATTGCGGCAGTGGCGAGCAATGTGACCGACACGTCGGCAGTTGAAGCATATGGGCTTGTCGTCCAGTGTACGCCATTCGGACAAATTGCGCTGTCGAGAGTAGTTGGACCCAAATCGAGGAGCGGATGGACGACGATAAAAAGGCTCGGCAGAGTAGACTGGTTGAATGGGGTGTAGGCCGACGTTCGATAATTCTTGACGAACGACGGCTTGTATCAGTGAGATAGTGGTCGGTGAAGGATCAGGCGTTGGAAATGGAGTGGCTACTGGTTGGGCTGCCTCGACCTCACGACGAATGATGCGGGTGAGGTTGTCAAATCGGGGAACTGGGCGGACGGAGTCATCACAAGAGGAAGTAGCAGCTGTGTTCGGCAGGCGCGTGATGCCGTGGGTGACGCGGCGGGCTTTAGCCTGTTCTAGACGGCGGCACTCTGTCAGGATCGTGTCGATTCTCGTGACATTATTAAAAACCAGCAGGTTGAAGGCATCGTCAGCAATCCCTTTGAGGACATGGTTAACTTTTTCTTCTTCTGACATGCGCTGGTCGACCTTGCTACAAAGCGCCAAGACGTCAAGAATGTATGAGACGTACGATTCAGTAGACGTCTGGGCGCGAGTGGCGAGAGTCTTCTTGGCAGCGAGCTGACGACCAGATGAATCGCCGAAAAAATCACGGATCTTCGATTTGAAAAGGTCCCAGCTTGTGATTTCGGCTTCGTTGGTTTCGAACCATGTCCGCGGCGTGCCGTCGAGGTAGAACACAACATTGGCGAGCATGAGCGTGAGATCCCAGCGATGGGTAGCACTGACTCGCTCGTACCGGTGCAGCCAGGAGTCAACGTCGATGGTGCCGTCAACGGAGAAAGTTCCAGGATCCCGCAGGGGTGGCAGGGTGACGTAGGTTGTCGACTCGGATCGAGAGACCGGTGGGGATGAGGCACTGGCAGTTGAAGTAGCCGAAGAGTCCCCGGTGTTGCGACCGCTGCGCGTCTCCATCGAGGTACGGGAGTCGTCCACCTCCACCAATAATGTTACGGGTAACTTATTTAATAAATTAAATAAGATGCATTGTGCTCGGCGAACAAGATGGCGACAGTTCATAAACAACCAGCCACCAACGTCGTCTTTCTCTTTCTTCCAGACAGGCTGTGCCGGCTGTTGCGTATCAATATAAATATATATGTTTTGTGTGTGTTTTCTGTCACAGCAGTCACGTAGCATCGAGGACAAAGAGACGACGTTTTGTGACAGGGAGATCGGAGCGGTAGGTGCGGGGGGTGTTGAAACACAGGGGGTACTGATGTACTTAAAACCGTTGCACACTCTTACCTATCCTGGTAAGCAACAAGCCAATCTCTCTTGAAAGTAAAAATTACCTTAAAATTACTTTCATAATCCTAAGACCTATAACTTATTCTGAATTGATACGGATAACAAGACATGCAGTCGAGTAGATTTCGAAGTCCTAGGACCACAGGCAAATGTGCTGGAAGGTAGCGTGGCAATGTATTACGAGCCGACATGTTTCGTTCTTAGAGCGCATTACCATCATTTATTAGCCTGCGCCAGCTCCTACCATTGTATTGTTCGTAATTACACATGCCTGGTGTATGTGTGAGTGACACGAAGCAACCAACAATTATTGCTTCAGTAACGTGGTTGCATATGACGTCGTAATTTGTGGCGAGCATGTGGGACAGAAAAGATAATTTCGGTCTTTCCCCACAAGTGACACAATGGCTAAAATAGTCGTTCCATAAAAGACGTTCAAGAATTTTTTTCATGTAATATATGAAAATTCACAGCCGTCTTGCTTACGTTTTCGAATTCGCTGCGGCCTCTGAAAGAATTGCATACGAACTTGTAAAAGTCATTGCACGGGTCGACGTTGTAGTCGAGTTTTTCTCGTATCTGTTGCGCCAATGACCTGCAGGCACACGAAGAGCAGTAATAATCGGGTCGAAGCGGCGTCGGGACATTGTGCGGATCTAGTGGTGTTGTCAGTGAGGCATTTGTTGTACGCACTCTAGGCTCTTCTGGTGGTCGTGTTACACCAGAAACAGAAATCTTTGGCACGCTGAGGGACGGCAGTGTGTCCACCTGGTTTTCAGAAAAGAAAAGAGAATTAAGCTACAGATGGTCTATTGATGTGCTTATTCAGAGTAAGACTACTAGGGTTCAGAAGTTGCGCGCAAAGTACTTGTTATAAGCCAGAATGGTAGCAAGTGATCCTGCAATCGGGCCTTCTCCCTAACAGACGCAGCCGCTATGCACGAGATTCCTACTTACGAATACATCAGTATATGTAGAGATGCATTTCTAAACCAGGAGCACAAGTAATTTCTCTTATTAGCAACCTCGTCAGTGCTCTTACCGTTGGTTTTGCAGAAATCGCTGCCGCGTCATTCTGCTCTAATTGAAATTAGCTTTTTCATTTCTGTACAGAATGCGTCGTTTTAAAGTACACCTTCTCAGAAACCTGTAAACTGAAACTTAATCCTTTAATTTCTATGCCCAACCGCTACGACACCAAAGTAGCAATGATGTGTATGATGAAGTATGGAGAATAAATATACATGTGCAGGAAATAAATAAATGTTAACTGTGGCTTGCGAAAGATTTCAGTCATGCACGCTGCGCAATGTAAGAAAGATTTGTTCATTGTTATTGTTATTGCCATTAAAAATGTTCAAGATTGATAGATAGATAGATAGATAGATGGATGGATGGATAGATATATAGATAGATATATATATATAGATAGACAGATAGATATATATATATAGATAGATAGATAGATAGATAGATAGATAGATAGATAGATAGATAGATAGATAGATAGATAGATAGATAGATAGATAGATAGATAGATAGATAGATAGATAGATAGATAGATAGATAGATAGATAGATAGATAGATAGATAGATAGATAGATAGATAGATAGATAGATAGATAGATAGATAGATAGATAGATAGACGGATGGATGGATGGATGGATGGATGGATGTACGGACAGACGGACGGATGGATGGACGGTCGGTTGGATAGATGGATGGAAGGACGGACGGACGAACGGACGGACAAACAGATGGATGGATGGAAGGATGGATGGATGGATGGATGGATGGATGGATGGATGGATGGATGGATGGATGGATGGATGGATGGATGGATGGATGGACGGATGGATATGTGGTAGCCAGGCAGGCAGATGGGTAGGGTAACTTTTGGTCCTGTGGTCATATTTCCGGCGTTTTGTGCCTCCATTCACCGATGTTTCCTACCTACCTAACAGTTTTATTTATCTGCAGTGTGCATTGGGTTCGCCCATACTCAGATGTTAAGTCTATGAAAGAAAAATACCAAGCATTATGCAGACAATCGATAACGTTGTTGATGCAGGGAAGCGGATGTGCGTCTTTTTTGTGACAGAGTGTGAGCCGCCGGTAATCGACTCCGTCTCCAGGAACCATTCTCCTTGCTTACAAGTATGATAGGCGCTTGTCGGGGGCTAGATGTATCCTATATAACTTTCTCGGCCAGATTTTTTTCCATCTGCTCAGAAAACCTTTACGCTCAGGTGGAAATACTCTGTACAGCTTCTGGCGGACAAACTATGCGGAACCGGTACCAATCACATGACTAGTGCGTGAAGGAGTTGCAGAAACTCAGTAGCGTTTCAGTGCAAAATGAAAAGCGGATGCGTGGTTGGAGGGGATCTGAACTAATGTTTATCTCTTCTCTGGCGAAAGCGACCTATAAACCACGCCAAAAATTATTCTCATGGGGTCGTGGCGTGGGCGAACGGAGCACCCTGCGAGTATAATAATACACAGTTTATTTTTTTTTACTCGCAGTGTGCTTCATCCATCCACGTCACGACCCCGTGACATTGACATCCTGGCGGAGGTGCTGGGTAGCACAGGCAATGTCATTGGCGCGGTGGTCAACGTCAACGTCTTGGTTTCCTGAGTCCTGTCCGTTAAAAGCCCGTACTCCGGTGGCAGACCTCGTTGCCTGCGGCTAACGCGCTGCTCGTTGCTGGCGTCGGTGTCTTCTTTGTGGCGTGGGCTGGGTTCATGGCTTGCAGGGCACATCTGGTACATGGAAGAAACAGCACCTCCCCTGGATTTTAACTGGTGAACTCGCCCGCTGCGCATCAAGAATCAGCAGGCTATCGACCGCCACCGTTACAATCTTCGACGAAGCTTCATGGAGTACCAGCCCGGGGACCGTGTGTGGGTATGTACGCCGATACGCTGAAGTAGGCTCAGTGAAAAGCTTCAGCAACGGTACTTCGGACCGTGCAGAGCAGTTCAGCATCTCGGCCCACTCCACTACAAAGTTTTTCCCGACGGCATTACGAACTTTCAACGGTGCCGTGCTCGACCAGACGTCGCCCATGTCATGCGCCTCAAGCCATTTCATGCGCGAACCTGAGGACTGCATTTGGTCGTTGTTGCTGTGCTTTAACGCTTGTACTGATTGCTTATTGTCTTCACAATTGTACCTTTGTCTTTTGTTAAATCTTCAGGACGATGCCTTTCTCAGAGGGGGGCAATGCCACGTTCCTTTCCACAAGTTTTGTTATCGCCACGTTACACTACATTCAGCATGAACCACGCCTACGATATTCGAAAAGCCTCGAGGCTGTAGTTGGTCGTTTTGTTAAGATTACGCCCAACCCGTGAACATTAGTGATTATTCTGGAACCTACGTTGCCGCTAGCGATAACGCTAGAATATTCGATGGCAAGGGTATAAATGCCCTCATGCTTCGTCGCTTGTCAGTTGATCGACGGCCGATGCTCCGTTCGCCACTATCATTGCAAGCCTACTACATCAATCCGACTTTCCGATTACACGGCACCGGTTCGCCCAAATGAACAGTTTATTATTCGACTCGCATTGTGCTTAGTTCATCTACCTCACGAACCCGTGACATCTGGTCGAGATGCTGGGTAGCACAGGCGCTGTCATTGTAGCCGTCAACGTCTTGGTTTTCTTAGGCCCGTATTCTGGATCGTCCCTTCACTCAACGCTCCACCTTCACTTAAGAAAGCCGATGAAAGCGCCATCTCTAGGCAGGAAAAGTCGCTGCATATCAGTATAATTTGCTGACATTTTTGAGTAGCGCAAAATCATTTTCATTCGAACAGCGGGGCAGTGCCCAGTTCTTTCAAGTGAAGGGTGAAACTCGAGTAGAGGAGCATTTGTGAATATGGGGTTAGTCTTGTCCGGTAAAAGTCTGTATTCCAGTGCCAGACCTTGTGGCCGGCGGCTAACTCGCTGCTCGTTGCTGGCATCAGTGTCTTCCTCACGGCGTGGACTGGGTTCACATCTTTACAGGGGTGTCCGGTATATGCAAGGAACAGCACCTCCATCAGATGTCAACTCATCAACTCGCCCGCCTGCGCATTAAGAATCGGCAAGCAATCGAGAGCCGTCGTTACAATCTTCGACGAAGGTTCATGGAGTACGAGCTCGGGGACCGTGTATGGGTATGGACACCAATACACCGCCGTGGGCTCAATGAAAAAACATCTGCTATGGTACATCGGATCATGCAGAGCACTTCAACGTCTCAGCCCATCTCGGAAACTGGCAATATGTTATCACTTAGGCAAGTCACATCAGATGCCTTTTCCTTTTTCTGGTCATCGATAATGACTGCAGTGTTTACGTTGCCCCTTGCGTCTAGTGGAAACACAGCCAGCCTTATTCCAGTTGGCATTAAAAACAGCTCTAAAGCGGAGTTCACCATCCGTTCCAAGGATTTGCCACTGCTCGCTGAAATCGCGCAGTGTGGTATTTGTAGAACCACATCTTTCGTTGCACAGTTATGCTAGATTGGGTGAAATGTAATGTCAGCGTCATTTGCTGTGGAACGAACAACGTCGATAGGCACTTGAACTGTGAACCAAGCCTGTAGATTTATATCATCAATGACTGTGAGAGTTCGTTGGATGAGCGTGGCCTCCTCAAAAAAGCAGACACTCAAACATTATAGGCAGCGCAATCCACGGTACGCACTTCGACTGGGCGCAACATTTCTCCACACACTACATGACACGTTGTCTTGCTTCCCCAAGAGAACATCACTTTCTTACTGAGATGAGTTTTGAAATATCTGCTCATGCCCGAAACAAAGGTCCCGCGTCGACTAAAGCTGACGAGGGAACACCGTTTCAAGAATGGACCTTAGTCTTTAGCACGGACACCGGTGGAGGCATGTATATCTGTACGCAGTGAAAAATGTCTGGTGACCTCGACTCCATCGGCCGTGCCGTCTAGTTTTTCGGCGGAGGAGGAGAGGTTAGTCACCGACAACCAGTTATCAATCAATCAATCAATCAATCAATGAAGCTTTATTTTCATAAATAGATATATGCAATTACAGGGATTATTTGGACCGATAGCCTAAAGTGGCTAGTGGACGGTCCAATACAATGTGCAACATAAAAAAGTGTACAGGTCAGCTCTGAGGTAACAACATAAAAAAACAATCATGTGATACAGATAACACAGTAATACATTTTTTCTTGCAGATATGCATACTTATTAGCTTGCAGCTAGTTTCTATACATAGGCACTTATTAAAAATACAATGAAAATCGAATCACACACACATGCTTACATGTCTTGACTCCACAGAAAAAATGATTTACATGCCATGCTGAAATTACGTGCCGTTTTAATCTCTAGGGGGACCGTGTTCCATATTTTTGTTCCACTAAACTGTATCAGTCTTTCTCCGTAAACATTAAAACATTTGGGCAGATTGAAATTACCATTCGAAGCATGTCGCGTATTGCGTTTAGGAATTGAAAAAAGATCAGCAGGCAAAGGTGAATTTCTATTAATTATGTTATTTACTGAAACAGCAATTTTGTAGTCACGCAACATCGGAACTGAGAGAATGCGTTGTGATTGGAAAATATTACTTACTGATTCACCTTGGCTTATGATTTTCAGTGTACGCTTTTGAAGTCGCTCAAGAGTTTTTAGATAACTGTTGTACGTCACACCCCACGATTCCAGACAGTAACCTATGTGACAATGACACAATGAAAAGTAGAGTGTGCGGAGAATAGCTTGTGGAAAATATTGGCGAGCTTTTATTAGAGAATAGCAGCCATAGGCTAGCTTTGCGCACACACTTTGTACTTGCTCATGCCAGTGTAAGTGTTCATCAAAAGTGACGCCTAAATATTTAAAACAAGGAACTTGTTGAATAGGAGTGTTGTTTATTGTTAGGTTAAGAGATTCAGCGTCAATATGTTTCCTACGAGAGTGAAACACCATATACTTTGTTTTAGTACAGTTAACAGTCAGCTGATTCCTGGCAAACCATTCCGAAATGTTCGATAAATCGGTCATCGCGTCATTTTGTAAATCTGCTAAGGAGTGTCCTGTGAAAACTAAAACAGTGTCGTCCGCGTACATCAGTGCCCTTGACCTTTGTAGGGATCGCGGGACATCATTAATATAAAGAGAGAACAATATAGGGCCCAAAACTGAACCCTGTGGCACCCCGCATTTAATATAACCGTAGGATGATTTGATGTCACCAATGACTACCTTTTGTTTGCGTGCCGATAGATAACTAGAAAAAAAATCAAGCGAGTTACCTTTTATCCCATAAGAATGCATTTTTTCCAGTAAAATGGAATGACTAATAGCATCAAATGCCTTTCGTATGTCTAAAAATACTGCTATTGCTATGTTGTTTTCATGTAGCGCGGAATTAATATATTGCGTAAGCATCGAAACAGCAGTTGAAGTGGACCTGTTTGCAACAAAGCCGTGTTGCTGGGGACAAATTACATTCTGTTCACCCAGGAAGCGCCTTAATTGCGACGATATTAGTTTTTCAAGCGTAGTGTTAATACTACTCAGAACAGATATTGGTCTGTAGCTGTCCGGAAGATTCCGATCACCAGATTTGTACACTGGTATTACTTTGGCGGTCTTAAGTATACTAGGATAAGTTTTAGAGGAAAATGCATGATTAAATATATGGCATAAGGGACCACACAATACATCAATATTCTCCTTTAAAATCCTTGATGATATGGCGTCATGTCCAGCTGCCTTGTTCCCTGGTAACTTATTAATTACTTGTCGGATGTCATCCTCAGTTACATCACATAAATCAAAATTATTGGTAACAGTACAGGGTGCATTTAAATTCTGCATATGAGTAGGGAACTTCCTCGCAAGGCTGAGACCAATATTAGTAAAGTAATCGTTAAAGTTGTCGGCCACTTCACGAGTTGGATTATCAGGTGTAATGCGTTCTTTGCTACCCATGCCAGTGACTTCTTTAACAATCTGCCATATTTTCTTCGTGTTACCATCATTTTTTTTCACTAGGTTGGTATAGTAGCACTTCTTGGATTTTCTTATCATTGCTACTGACTTGTTTCTGTAAAGCTTAAAATTTTGATGGTAGTATTCATTGCTCCTGTTATTTTTCCATTTGTCGTAGTAAAAATCTTTCAGCTTCAAAACCTCAAGTATATTTCTATTCATCCATGGACATATGGCATGGTCATAATTTCGGCGCGAACAGCTACGCGTTGATCGTTCAATGACATCCATAATGCATTTTACAATGTTATCACACTCGACGTCCACGTCTTCATCATAGAGGGCATCAAAATTCGTTCCTTGTAGTAGTTTTTGCACGGAATTATAGTCGACACGTGTTGTTCGTTTAATGGCAGGTATGGCAGGAGCACAAATGTATTTCTGGGGTAAAAATAGAAAGGTGGGATTGTGATCCGCAATAGCAACAGCGTATACGCCTGCCGATACATCCAGGTCAGCGTTACACAACACGTGATCAATAATCGACTCCGAGTGGTCTGTTATGCGAGTGGGTGATGAAATAACATTTCTCAGATTAACTGATTGTAGCAAAAACACGTAATCATCACATGTATCTCCAGACACGTCTATGTTAATATCACCGCAGACAATAATAGGTGCTTTAGAGGCCACAATGGGTATCATGGTACTTTCCATCACAGTAATGAAATCAGCCACACTGGAAATTGGTGGACGATATATTACACCGATGATGACACCATTCTGAAGATGAATAAAAAGAGTCTCTGCCGATGAACTGCAGCATGAGCTATTGCTAAGGTGAACGAAACTAAAGCAGTCTTTGATAAATAGCGCCACACCCCCTCCTCGTGTAGCACTGTTTCTAGGTTGCGAAAGCATGACGTAGCCGGGTAAATGAACTGATTCGCTTTCTCGAAGCCAAGTTTCAGTTATAGCGATGACATCATATTTAAACGAGTGCTGTGATAAGTACGAAAGCAGATGATCGAAGTTCTTTTTTATGCTGCGAATATTACAATGTAATACTGCGAAATGATCCTGCTGCAGCCATATGTTTTCAACCTCAGAAAAAGAAAACGCCATTTAAAAGCATAGGAAACTCCAGGTTACAGAAACAAGCAGGCAATCCTCAAACAACTTTGGAAAGATCCTCAGCACATGTGACGTGAAGCACACGTGAATTATCCGCCTTCCGCATCAAAATCTTTCCACCAGTTACCCAGGTGTACTTCCACTTTTTTTCCCGCTTTGTCTTTAGAGCGGCTGTTAGCAATTCCTTGTTTGCCGGACACAAGTGCTCATTTATGTACACTGGAGATGCGATGCCCTGAAAACCTAAAGCTGTCGTGTTAAGTCGTTGCTTCTTAGCAGTCTTCAGAACATTATCTTTCACAGCTCTCGAAAGAAACCTAACTATGATGTTAGGTGTTGACGCGTTCCTTGATGGCACTCGGTGCACGACGTCTATATCTGTTTCTTTGATTTCAACTTTCAGGTAGTTGGCAAGCTGTTGCATTGTGGAGACCAAGTTTTCCCCCTCCATCACAGGAACTCCCTTTATTTCTAGGTTATTCTGTCTACTATATTGTTGCTGAGCAGTGAGTTCCTGTTTTATTTCCTTAATATTCTTGACGAGGCGACTGTTTTCGCTTTTAATCGCGTGGTTTTCTGCTCGCACCGCAGCAAGTTCTTTCTTTGTTTCGCCAAGTTCCACCCTGAATTGCTCAAATTGCTCATTCATGAAGTTGATTGACTGTCTAAGAGTTTGTAGTTCGCCTTCAATAACCTTTGTGATGTCTTTCTTTAGCTCATCATGTTTGGTATCAATTCTAGCAGAAAAATCTGACAAGGCCTTAACTAGTTCCTTCACAGTAGTGGGCGGCTTATCACCCATAATACCCGTCACTCACTGAGCAGTCCAGGAACAAAGAAGCCAAAGTATAAGTCGTTCACGTACCTGCGTAAAGCAAGGTAAATTTTTTTGCTGCCGTTCAGCCTCGTTGCTGCCTGGACTGCCCGTGAAATGACGGCTGACCCTCGCTGGAGCGGTGGTTTTATAGCAGAGCTGTGGCGTATTTCAGGGGGCGTTGTTCCCGGTTCTGCCCACTTGATTCCTAGTAGCGCTGACCGCTTCCGAAGACACCTTGCCCGCTTCCACCACTAGCGTTCTCTTACGGGCGCTGCGTTCTTGTAAATGCTACGGCTCTCTCGCTGCCTGGACTGCCCGTGAAATGACGGCTGAACCTCGCTGCCACCACCAGCGTTTCCACCACCAGCGTTCTCTTACGGGCGCTGCGTTCTTGTAAATGCTACGGCTCTCTTGCTGTCTGGACTGCCCGTGAAATGACGGCTGATCCTCGCTGGAGCGGTGGTTTTATAGCAGAGCTGTGACGTATTTCAGGGGGCGTTGTTCCCGGTTCTGCTCACTTGATTCCCAGTAGCGCTGACCGCTTCCGAAGACACCTTGTCCGCTTCCACCACCAGCGTTCTCTTACGGGCGCTGCGTTCTTGTAAATGCTACGGCTCTCTCGCTGCCTGGACTGCCCGTGAAATGACGGCTGAACCTCGCTGCCACCACCAGCGTTTCCACCACCAGCGTTCTCTTACGGGCGCTGCGTTCTTGTAAATGCTACGGCTCTCTTGCTGCCTGGACTGCCCGTGAAATGACGGCTGATCCTCGCTGGAGCGGTGGTTTTATAGCAGAGCTGTGACGTATTTCAGGGGGCGTTGTTCCCGGTTCTGCTCACTTGATTCCCAGTAGCGCTGACCGCTTCCGAAGACACCTTGCCCGCTTCGATCAACCAGTTATGGTTGATCGAAGCGGGCGGAAGATGGGTGACGTCACACTCCGCACAGAAGCAGATGAATCACGGTGGAAGGTTTGATGTAAGTCGCTTGGGTAGTATCCCTTCAGGACCAGCGATAGTCTTCCCGAGTACATGCGCACCATGAGGGTTCCGGGGGTCGCTGATACTGCGCGAGAGGTGCCCATACCACTCGCAGCAGAAGCGGGCATTTTATGTCAACAAACGCCGCAGTAGAAGTACGTCTTCACGCACCACTCGCTGCTGAAGATTGTAGGCTTGATGATGTAGGGGTTTGACCTTTGCATGGAGGCGTTTCGCTGCTATGCTAGGCATGACGACGCGACTGTACCGGTGTCCTTGAGTCGTCGAAGCTCTCAGCTGATGGACACCGGCGTGGTGCTGCATGGGGTGAAAGGTCCGTGGACTTGTGCTATCAATGTCGCAGCAGCATTCCACTGATCCAGATCTTTGCCCACTATTTGCCGTAATGTTGACGTCAGAACACTGGGTGGAGGGGCCACATTGATGTTCGTTGCCGCAGTGACGTTGGGGAGTCGACAAAACTTCGCCGAAGTGCACCGAGCTTCAAGAGCCGCAAATCTTCAGCAACGTCGGATAACGTCGTTCGCGACTGTAAGTTATTTTTCCTTATGAGGTATTGATAGATATCCTCTGCAATGTCCTTGAGAAGATGACCGACATTATTATCGTTAGTCAAAAGTGGTTCTACACGCTTGCACAGCTTCAGAACTTCCTCCATGAAGATGGCACACGACGTGTCCTCCGGGACTTGAGCACATTAACTCAGGGTCTGCTATGCACGAATCTTTGTCTTTGTCGGATCATCAAAACACTTTATCTATCTATCAATCTATCTATCTATCTATCTATCTATCTATCCACCTACGACTTTCAGCTGTCATTGCAGTATACATAATGTTATCCAACCCAAAAATGGGATGACACACATGACTGTATGACGAGCATAAATGACTAGTCATAACATGAAAATCACGACATGTATGTCATAAATGTCAAGTATTATTTTCATGGTTTTGCTGCTCTTGCGATGGTTTCGTTCACATGACATTTTGCAAAACTGGTACGGTATGTCAAGAATGCAAGGCGAACATAAGCGACATACCCTAACGTGTATATCATGATATCAAGTCATGATTTTCATCCTATGATTTGTAATGACTACACACCACGCTCATGGGGCACTAGCGGTCATTTCGCTAGCTCTACATCAACCAAGTTGAGTGTGGCGCGACGTCAATAAATGACGAAGGTATATGACATGTGCAAACATGAAAATCATGAGATGTGTGTCATGTCAGAACATTACTACATGCCGTGCTCATGATGCGCTCGCGGCCGTTTCGCTGGCTTCAGATATACCAATTGTGGTGCAACGTGACGTCAATCGATAACAAAGGTAAATGGCTAGTGGAAACTTGACATTTATAATATGGGTGTCATCTAACATCATCACAACATACCATGCTCATAACGCGCTAGCGGCCCTTTTAGTAGCTTCAGCAAATTCGGTATTACGTGACGTGAATGGACGACGAAGGAAAATAACACGTTCAAGCATGATAATCATGACATGCATGTTATGTAATACATGACTGCATGCTACGCTACTAGTCACGGAGGAAGCAAAAAGGTAAGGAGAGGGTATGCCCAGCCGGCGCAGGGCGTAAAAAGTGTGGCGGAAATGACATCACGGTGGCCATATTCACTAGGCACAATGGCGGCCTTGTTATGGTTACGTGTTGTGCAGTGGAGCTGGTCTGGCAGTGAGCGGCCGCGGCTGGCGGCGGAATGTGTGCCTCCCCAGGTCTCGTGCTGAGCCGTGGCGGACAATATCTGTGCTCTGCGCCGCGTTGTTGGTTACGCAGCGTTCTCCTGGCTGTTACATTACTCTTAGCAACGTTTACAAATCCCTTTGTCCATCACGGGGTTTCAACAGTGCGTAGAACAAGTGCATATCCATGTGTCGTGCGGCGGATGACGCGGATGAAGCAGTTAGTGTTCAGCGAAATTACGTTGGGCACCATGACGAAGCTGAATGACGACGAACGCCTAGCAGGTCAGTGACGGTTGAGCAGTGCTCCTGCTTGTGACAACGGACGGCGCTGTTGAGCCCAGCAAGACGCCGTGAGGACCATGTGCACATACGTAGTTTCGTGTTGTGTGTATACAGTAACAACTTGCATGTGCGTATTAAAACACCTTTTCTGTTCCGCTTGGTACACTCTCCACCAGCATTGCATGTAATCTCAACGTAACAGCAACCACGTTCAACTGTCACTGGCACCGTGCTCAGTCACCACGGTCGCAGAATGCTGACGCCGGTGATTTTCACGCGGAACACGGACACAGTGGCAGGACGCTGCGTCGGCCGCGTGGCGGAATGCAACCGTAGAAGGCGCACGACCGATCGTGTTGTCTGTACGGTTGCTGAATTAATGACGTGAAAGCACTCGCCGTTGTCAGTGCATCAAGCGCGCGTTCTCTCGTAGTTGCTTCGTTGTCGGCGAGCTGTTACTCCCTGTTATTACTCGGACGAAGCGATTTCGCTGAAGGTGCCCCGCTGGCTCAAAGTGATGAGCCCAGTTCCATTAGTTTCGGATCGTCACGACACACGCGCTGCGCAGCCCACGTGCTTTACGAGCCGGAGAGGGAGCCGCGCCTTCTGCTTCGCATTCATATGTAAACAAGAGAGGAGAATTTGCCTAGTCAATATGGCCGTCTTCCGGCTTCATCGCGGCTTCACAACAAGTGACGTCAGGGCCTCTCCTTACATTTCCTTCCTCCGTGCTACTAGTGCACTCGCAGCCGCTTCGCTAGCTCTACATAAACCAAGTTCGGTGTGACGAGCCATCAATGGATGACGAAGGTGACTGATACGGAGGATGACTGATATGAGACGCTCATGATGTGCTCGTGGCCCTTTCGCTACCTTTATATATACCAAATTTGGTATTACGTCACTTGACTTGATGGCGAAGGTATATGACTGTTGCAAACATGATAATCGTGGCATGCATGCCTTGTAAGAACATAACTACATTCCACGCTCATTAAGCGCTCGCGGCTGTTTCGCTAGCTTGACGTATACCAAGTATAGTATTAAGTGACGTGAATGTACGACGAAGTTAATTGATATGTCCAAACATGATAGTCATATTATGCGCGTCATATGAGGCGTTTTTTTTTCTCTAAAAGAGACAAGTGTGCTTCAAATGAAACTGAGAAAAATCCACTGTTTTAGTACTGAAAATATGTCTGGGCTTGCTCAAACAACAGACTGCTAGTTTGTTCCTCTCCCTAATTACAACAAATCTATAATGGGGCTAAAATCTAAGAGACAAATATCGACAGTAGTGTGGAGTGAAGGTTGTATTTGGCTCACATAAAACCAAGCATTTCATTTGGACATAAATTAGGTAGTGAAATAAGTGTAAGATGGTTCCGGTGTACGGTATAGCAATATTTTGCAATAGAATTGACATCTTACTTGTGGTTTTGTTCCTGCCATGTTTCTACGCATGGGCGTAGTTACGATTAGTAGACTTGAAGGGCAAGTGATTTTTCGTTGCAAATTGAGCACTATTTTGGACAGTCATCAGGGTTTTCTTGTTTCTGGCATCAAGTGAAGGCTTTGAAAAGTGTTCGAATGAGATTTATGCTATGCCTTTTCTGACCATTTCTTGTTTAGGGAACAGTAGACTCCCAATAAGTTTATTTCATACCAGTTTTATTTCAAATATACCGCGTTGAAGTGAAAAGAAGACAAGATACTGTTGCGCTGAAGTCGAGAGCAATCACTAAGCTGCAAAAAGAAGAGTGCAAGTCAGCCTTTTACTCTTTGCAATCGAGGGTTTTCCCTAAACCTCATGTACTTCGATAAGTGTCAACTCGCGCAAGGAAACGTAATTGTGGAACGTAAACACGATAAGAAAGCAACTAAGACACAAAAGGAAACATTTTGGTTTGGTGGAATTGGGTTATTTTGATCATGTTTGTTGGAGGAGAGTTGCTTTAATGAATGTCGCTCACTTTGATTCAAAGAGTGGGAGTACTTGGCCCATTTTTGAATAGAAACTGCCTTTTCCAGCTCATATAACAATAAGGAATTGCCCCATTTTGAATAGAACTGTTCCAGAAATTAAATCTACTTAGGCATGCTTTATGTTCTACTGCAATTTCGCCTAGTTTCGGTTTCTGCATCCGCCTCTTAAAAAAATTACGGCATATTCACGGGGTGAATGATGATGAATGGGCGAAGCTCCGGAGGGATTCATCGGTAAACTGTGAATCTTCCGTGTAATTCGCCCAGTTGATCATCATGTAAAGACGTGAGAAACACTGTGTGTGTATATACACAAATCAACTTTTATTTGTTCTTAGACGATGGATGGCTTGCGATGTCCCTTCATTATGACGGCTTTATGGTCTGTGAAATGAAGGGAGAGCGGTTCCTGTATGGGTTGCAGTGGGCAATTTGCAAATACTAGGTCTATGCATGTTCCTCGGATCGTGGTAGGTTTCATAGGGTCAAACGATATACGTCTGAGTGCATATCTATAAGCCATATGTTGGATAAGCCAATTATTGTCTATGATAGCCACGTTAAAGTCTCCAAGTAGTACAAATGGTCCATTCTTGTATTTGTTCTCATAATTTCGTAACGCAGTGTCTATGAATGTCTTGACTAGACTGTTCGAGAACCACAGTCTGTCACACACACCACAGCTATGGCGAAACGAAACGTCCAGGAAGTCGCGCTTGAAACGCGCGTCGGCACCTTCGTGTTCTTTCTTGGCGCGTTTGCAGAAGCCTCTCGAACTCTCGCTTCGGGGTTCGCCTGTCGATACGCACGCTTTCTCGCCGCTTCCCGTTGTCTGGCGTTCGGCAGGTCCTGTTCACGCCGCAGCCGTGCCGCTGCGGCCTCTTTTTCACGTACGGCAGAATCTTGGCGGCGGCGTCGCGCCGCTGCAGCCTCTCTTTCACGTACGGCAGGATCTTGGCGGCGGCGTCGCGCCGCTGCAGCCTCTCTTTCACGTACGGCAGGATCTTGGTGGCGGCGTCGCGCCACTGCAGCCTCTTTTTCACGTACGGCAGGATCTTGGCGGGGGCGTCGCGCCGCTGCAGCCTCTCTTTCACGTACGGCAGGATCTTGGTGGTGGCGTCGCGCCGCTGCAGCCTCTCTTTCACGTACGGCAGGATCTTGGTGGCGGCGTCGCGCCACTGCAGCCTCTTTTTCACGTACGGCAGGATCTTGGCGGGGGCGTCGCGCCGCTGCAGCCTCTCTTTCACGTACGGCAGGATCTTGGCGGCGGCGTCGCGCCGCTGCAGCCTCTCTTTCACGTACGGCAGGATCTTGGTGGCGGCGTCGCGCCACTGCAGCCTCTTTTTCACGTACGGCAGGATCTTGGCGGGGGCGTCGCGCCGCTGCAGCCTCTCTTTCACGTACGGCAGGATCTTGGTGGTGGCGTCGCGCCGCTGCAGCCTCTCTTTCACGTACGGCAGGATCTTGGTGGCGGCGTCGCGCCACTGCAGCCTCTTTTTCACGTACGGCAGGATCTTGGCGGCGGCGTCGCGCCGCTGCAGCCTCTCTTTCACGTACGGCAGGATCTTGGCGGCGGCGTCGCGCCGCTGCAGCCTCTCTTTCACGTACGGCAGGATCTTGGTGGCGGCGTCGCGCCACTGCAGCCTCTTTTTCACGTACGGCAGGATCTTGGCGGGGGCGTCGCGCCGCTGCAGCCTCTCTTTCATGTACGGCAGGATCTTGGTGGTGGCGTCGCGCCGCTGCAGCCTCTTTTTCACGTACGGCAGGATCTTGGCGGCGGCGTCGCGCAGCTTCACGGAGCGCGTCTGCCTCGCGCGCTCGCACATCGGGATTCTGTCTGCGAACGCGCGCTGCTGCCGCCTTGCGCTCTCTCCGCTGTGCAGCCTTATCCATCCGGCGACTCCGAGCGCGCGCCAACAGCGAACGGATTTTATTACAACGCTCCCCCTAGCGTACGTCGCCGCACTAAATCGAACGATTGCCTTCAACCAATGACACGCGCCATATGTGACATCATTCCTATTTTATAAGATCTCGCGTCTTTCATCAGCTACAAGTACCACCACCTAGTAAACACTACAAGAACTTAACGAGAGGTGGCTACATACATGAGACGATACCGCCATCTAGTGAACACTGCAAGAACTAAACTAGAGGTGGCTACATACAGGGGACGGTACCGCCATCTAGTGAACACTGCAAGAACTAAACTAGAGGTGGCTACATACAGGCTACAGGGGACGCACAGCCCACGCCCTAAGGAGCTTCGCCCCTAAAAACGGCTACTATAAGACGTGACTGCATGCTACGCTTATAGTGCACTCACGGCCGTTTCGCTAGCTTCACATATACAAAATTTGGTATTACGTGACGTGAATAGACTACGAAGGCACATGGTACATCCAAACATGGTAATCATGGAAGTTATGGACGCCATAATTTACGTTAGCCTCGTAACTTTAAGCTGATTTCTAAGTGACACATCAACCTTATTCATTCGAGCTTCGCATATCATTGTTCTCACAGTATGTGGGATCTGCCAATTTTTTATAACGCGTTACCACAAACACTGCTCAAAGGTGAAAAACCTAATAATGTCAATTCTTCTAGCACACTCACCGTGGTAGTGTCGTCTTCTGACTCGTAGGAGGAAATGCGCTCGAGCAGGAGTACGCAAGAAAACAGTCCCACTCCCACAGCAAGCAACAAGTTAAAATACAGGTAGGTCCAGCGGAATTCATTTATCTTCTCATTTCCATCTCCTTGCACTTGGTGCTCGTAAACAAGGTGGCTTTCCTGGTCCTGGTTTGTTATTGTAAATAGAATAAAATCTGTCACAAAATTTGGATCTCTATCATTATAGTCGCTTATCGCTTCGTGTAGTAACGAAACTGCCGCCTCAGTTTTGTATAGAGGCGCCACTGTGGATGAGAGGCATGCGAACGCTTTTATCACTGTATTTGTGTCAAGGACAGCCTTGGCCTTCTAGCTTTGTAAGCTTCTGTGATGGATGCATTACATTGGCGTAGATGCTTTTAACACACAGCGAAGATGTATGAGTCATTGAGGGCGTTGTAAGTCCTAAGATGGGAACCCGGAAGAACGGAGCAGCAACGCAAAACATGCAGCTCGCGTTGGGTTCAGCCTAAAGATTATGGACTGTAGACAAATGATTTTAGATTTGAAACACGATAACCATCATGGCACCACTTTTACTTTTTGATTATCTCGGGTTTTCTATCAAACAAAAGTGCAAGGTAAGTTTTACTTCTTTTTCACATCGTACGAAACGCGGAGGCCAACACCTTTTGAGTTGCGTTAATCTCAATGTCTGACTAGGCTTCACTTTGTAATAGCAGCCTAATATCAAATGCTGCGCACACGCAACACTGTCTATACGGTGTCGCATGCCAAAAAGAGGCAAATATCGGAGGAGTTAACGCACACTCACGTGCAAAAAATCATCATCATCATCTTCATCATCATCATCATCATAGTCATTATCGTCATCATCATCACCCTGACTACGTCTACTGCAGGACAAAGGCCCCTCTCCTGTTCCGCCAGTCAACTTCGTCCTGTGCTTGCTGCTGCCACTTTATACCCGCAAACTTCTCAATCTCATCTGCCCACCTAACTTTAAGTCTCCCTCTAAGCCACTTGCCTTCTCTGATATCCAGTCAGTTACCTTTAAAGACCAGTGGTTTTCATTCCTACGCTCTACATGCCCAGCCCACATCCATTTCTTCCTCCTGATTTCAACTATGATATCCTTAACCCCGGTTTGTTCCCTGATCCACTCTGCTCTCTTAACGTGTCTTAAGGTTACACCTATGATTTTCGTTTCCATCGATTGCTGCGTCATCCTCAATTTGAGCTGTATCCTCTTTGTAAGTCTCCATGTTTATTCTCTATAGCTATGTACCACAAGATGCAGCTGTTATATAGCTTCCTCTTGAGGGGTAGTGGAAATTTACCAGTCATGATTTAAAAGTGCTTGCCAAATGTGCTCTCCTCCATTTCTAATCTTCTAGTTACTTCAATCTCGTGGTTCGGCTCCACGGTTATTACCTGTTCCAACTAGACGTAGTCTTTTACAACTACAAGTGATTTATTACCTATCTCGAAGCACTGTTATTTTCTGAGGTTTCTGTACATTACTTTAGTTAACTTTTGAAAAATTTTAACACATGTCTTTCTGCTCTCCTTGTATAACTCCATATACATAGGTTTCGATTCATCGCCTGAGTGACTAAGCAATGTAATGTCATCGTCGAAGCGGAGGTTGCTAAGAAACTCTCCGTCAACTCTTATCTCTAACTCTTCCCACTCTAGGCCTCTGAAAACGTCCTGTAAGCACGCTGTGAATAGCATTGGCGAATTTTTCTTCCCCTGCCTTACACCCTTCTTAATGGATATTTTGTCGCTGTTGTTATGGAAAACTACGGTGGCAGTTCATCCTCTGTAGATTTCTTTCATGAAGTTTATATATGCTTCGTAGACACTCTCATTCCACTGTGTCCGCATGACTGTTGATATTTCTACTGAATGAAATGCCTACTCATAATCTATGCCGATTATGTATTCTGAACATTTTTCTATTACTGGATATATAGTATGAATGTGGTTGATTGTTCAGTAGCCTGTTCGAATTCCTGCTTGTTCCTTTGGTTGATTGAATTCTAACGTTGTCTTAATACTGTTAGTGATTACCTTTGTGAGTAGCTTGAATTCGACGGAGAACAAGCTCATCGGCCAGTAATTCTTCAAGTCCTTGTCATCTCATTTCTTATCTATTATTATGATGTTAGCATTGCTCTAGGATTTTGGTACTCTTCCTCTCAGGAGACACTTCGTAAACAGAGTGGCCAGTTTTTATAGCACAATCTGTCCTCCGTCTTTCAGCAGATCCCGTGTTACTTGGTCTTCACCAGCAGCTTTGCCTCTTTGCCTTCCCTCCAAGGCTTTTCTGACTTCCTCGATCATTACTGGTAGTATACCATCTGGCATACTGCTGGTTCTTATATTAAGGTCTTGGTTGTGGCGGCTAAAATTAAGGAATCACGCTTTATAAATGCACTGAGTGCCAGTACTTTGCCCAGTTTTGTTGCTTTATTTTTGTCAATCTACGAAAAATACAGGAAATGATTGCATGATAGCTGCGCAGACTGCTTCTGTAGACTGAGTTTCATTTAGACAGCGTTCATCTGTTTCAACGAAACTGAGGGGCTTCACATAGTACTGTTGTTAGACGAAAGCCAATTTAGCACATCATTTAGGCTAAGGTTGGGTAACCTGTGGCCCGCGGTGAAGCATAGGACGGCTCGCGTTGAAGTATTTCGCGGCTCTCGGAACAGTGCCGTTACGCGGCCTCCCCACCTCCACAAAAAGACAATAAAGGAGACTAGCAGATTGCGTGTGTGATACGTGTTCGTGACGAAAATATGCAATAATGAATCACATATACAGCGTAAAACATTCAATCACAAAGAGCTCCGGGACATTTTGCTTATGTAGGTCGGAAGCTTACATGCGGATATTTCGGAGTTTGCTAAGAATGTTCAGCAGCAACATTCGTACTTGAACCTTTGGTAATAAATATCAAGGTTGACGCAGGCGTGCTCATATTACGCCCGAATTCTATTCTTGATTTTTCATATTTATTATCAACTCACTAAAACTCTCGTTGCCTGCAAAAATCTCGCCATTCCAATATTGTTCAGCGCCCCATCATTGATGCTTCGCGCAGCTCTGCCCTCCTCCTTAAACGTTTTTCGACCTGTGATCTAGGTTACGAAAATCAGATTTTCAAAGAGGGGGGAGGTCTTCGGAATCAGCGTGCTTTGCCAACATGCACGTCCACATAGATTCCATATTAAGATCACCACTGCCTAGCAGTGGTCAAGCCTAGTTTCAGATCTACTGCTGCTGCTTGTCACTCATCAAAACAAACACCTAAACAAACCTAAACAAACAACCTTTCAGTTATTGTGTTTCTTTAAAACAGAACAGCGCATCAGCACGCAAAATGGCTTCGCAATCACCGTCGCCAATCCACACTTCCGCTGTTCCAAAAGTAACGCGGCAGAATGACAGAGAAGTGCTGCAATCATCCGCGCATCTCACACTATTGAAGAACAATAGCACGCAAACGAAGCTATGCGCCAGAAAGTGGCATCGTGGTCCGGCAGTTTTAGGTAGCGTATGCAAGTGCCCCAATGCCTGATGGCGTAGCTTCGTGACCATAAAAAGTATTGAGGGACTCTGGTATTACAACTCCTCCCCCGCTGACACATTTTCACAGTACAAAAATAGACAGATGCAGAAAGGAGTTGATGAAATGTATGTGAAAGTAAATTAAGAAGAAGCTTAAACTCAAAATTATGTGGAGATTGTTCGGGCGCAGTCTCTCTTTAAAGGTAAGAATTGCATGCGCTATGCCACCAGAAACTGTTTTGCAAAGTGCAGCTGAAATGCAAATGAATCCTATTTGTTCAAGAGGGATTTTTGGCTCAACAAATCCTCTAGATTAATCTATTATATTGCTTGCGTCAAGTGTCAGAACTTTATTGAAAATGAATGTAGGTTCTCAAACAAAGCAAATTTGACTACGGACTCTTTTTATGATATTGTGGTCGCACATGAGCCACACTAAAACGTTCCACAATTAATGCACCCAACGCAAATGTGTGCAAGCTGTGTATCTTATTTGAAACATGCATGACTGCAGTACCTAGTGTGTGTTTGAGTACCTGAATTTCCCGCGGTTCTTTTTGGAAAGCATAATTTGCTTGAGCCTGAGAAATATATGGGAGAAAAACGTCGCTCAGGACTATGCTCTTAACGTGTGCTTCCCTACTATGCAGTCATTCCATACATGGAAAGGAGGAACTGCAAGACGAGTGCTACTACAAAGGTTGAACTGTTTGTCTTCGACGTTCGTTAACAGTTTAAAGGGGTAGCAATTTTTAACAATGACTCCAATACCTTACCACAAAAATTTGGAGGTAGGAAGTATAAGCTTCTCACTGACCGCACAAATACGACCTATAGAGAGCAAAAAAATGGTTGCAGAGTCACAATATAAATACAGATGACGAGATGAAGATAGGTATTTAGGTATAAGGTTTCTATGTTTAAGTCACTGACTAGCGTAAAGTATGGACAGGTGAACCAACAGGCGCACGTACGGACAGAGAGATGCCCTGATGGTATCACGGATGCACGCAACCATAAATAAATGCACGTATGGATGGACGGAAGAATATGGGTTCACGGACGGACGCACCGACGGACGTACAG
The DNA here is from genome assembly GCF_043290135.1 of Rhipicephalus microplus. Taxonomy (NCBI): domain Eukaryota; kingdom Metazoa; phylum Arthropoda; class Arachnida; order Ixodida; family Ixodidae; genus Rhipicephalus; species Rhipicephalus microplus. Next base: position 115,837,041 of record NC_134702.1, read on the forward strand.
ATGCACAGATGGTAGAAAGGAAAGACGCAAGGACAGGCTACGGCCTATTTTTGAATCATATGCGCGCTATGGACACTCCACCTACCATCTGCATAACACCTGCGTTTCGGTACGACGAGGAACAATGACGACGTTGCACGTGGTGCGAGCTCAACTCTTTACTGCCGAGCGTCGCGAAGTCGTGACATACTGCAATTCTTTGAGCAAGCAGGTCACGAAACCCGTGGCACCTTTATATCTGAATACCAAGCACTCACAGGAGACGCAATTTTAGCATGAAAATTAGAGCAGCGTCTTGTGTAAGGTATTCTAAGATAGAGGCAATTATTCTGTAGCTAATGGCGGAGAGCTCAAAGCACGTGCAACAGCTCTCACTTCTTTGTTCTTTCTCGCCAGGGCAACGAAAGTTTTATCTTCAATAATTTTGTTCATTTGGTGTTGCACACTCATGATGTGCCAAGCGACATGTAACGGAGTCATGCAGTGCGTTTTTTGTTCCAATGTCCTCGCTTAATTGCACGTGAAAAATTTCTGGCAGAATACACATTTACAATACGCATTAAAAACAGGCATTAAATTCGCATTGTAGAAAATATATGTGCAGAATAACTTAGAAAATGCTACTTCAAGTATGAAAATAAAAAAAAACTTTTATTGCTTTCAACTCTTTCATATTTCAAGCATTCAAGTGTTAAGGAGGTACTGAAAGAATGTTTCGCGACTGAGATAGCCTATGGGAACGATTCCCGGAAACATGCTTATATCATGCGCAAAATATCAACGGCTACTATAGCTGGCAAGGTGTTTAAAAGTCATTTTGAAGCTAGCTTGACCGATCGAAAATTTCGTGTCAGTACCCTTTAACAAGCTTTGCGTCTAAAAATACATCAATCCACCGAGGAATGTTCTCACAAGCACGATGAAATGCGTCGGCGAGTTGAGGCACGTGACACGCGAGTGGCGCCGCAAAAAATGGCACTCTTCGGGCCGGAAATCGAGTACTAACAGGTTTCGCGCTGTGGTTCTCGATGCTGACGATCGACTGAAGCATCAAGCTGAAACTACAGTCACAGCGTGAGCGCTATCATATTGCTGCGGAAGCAAGACAGTAACAGCAAAGTAGGCAGTTTCGGGAATGCCACACTAGGGGTTTAGCATGAGACCTAGTCGCGCACTTGAAAAACTCGATATCCTAACTCAAGAACATACCTAGTGACCATTTGTATGAGTGGAGCAGCATGGTCTACGCATGAAATTTCCAACCTCGGCAACGTCGACAAGTTAGTTATCATTGCGGGAAACAAGAGTTTCGGGCACGATTCTCGTGACTTTCTGCTTTGCACCGAAGTGGCGAAATTGATTAGAAATGGCTCTGGATTACACTGGTTCGAAATGGAGAGTATAGTTCAAAAATGTATACACTTCGAAAGCGAGGAAATGATGAGTGGCACTATTTTCGAGGAACTTATGCTGTGCTGTTGAACGGCAAATATACCTATTCCGTATCCGTCATCTTTCACTCTCTGAGCCCCTTTTTTATCTGTAGTTTGATAAGTTGGATTATTTACGATGCTGTTTGTGTCCCTTTCGTTCGGCGAAACCGAACAAAATACATATTCTTGGTGGTAATAAGAATAGTAATTGTTTGAGCTTTGTGTGTCAAAACAACCAAATGATTATGATGACATCATGGCAGCTTAAGTGGAGGGCTCCACAATGTTTGATTATGTGGTGTTGTAAACACGCACCTTGACCTAATTACACAGGTATCTAGCATTTGGCATAGGAGAAATGCGGCTGCCACGGTCGGTATTTTATCTCGTGAGAGTCAGGTGAGAATTTTATGGTTCTACATACGTCGCATGCACTTGCTACAACTTAACATGGCTCCAGGATGCTTTGATATCTCGATTCACGTAGTAGACGCTACTCTGATGAGCCTCCATAAGTAAGGAGAAAATATAGAACCTTTCCAAACCAGCAACCTGAACACGTTCGAAACCATCGCAAAAAAGTGCGCCTGTGTGCAAATGTACAATATCTTTTAAAAGAACTTCGCGCCATTTCATTCGAAAACTGAGCTCAGTGTTCTCGCACAGATAAATTTTTCTGTCAATGAGCTTTTTCACACGTGACCTTAAAAAAGAGCTAATCGGCTGTCGGACGTAGAAGCAAACTGATATGCATGTTATCGGTGGGTACGAGGCGTACGTGAACGCATCGGAAATTATGCGAATGCTCATTCTTTTTATATAGAGTGCGTGATGGCACCAATAATTTACTACATCCTTTCGTGCGTATGAATGTGGTAACCTTCTGGTTGAGTTTGGACCAAACGTGCTCCACCCTGGAGCTGAACAGTTGCGACTACTGTTTTTCTTGCAGCTACATCGTCGTCCAAAATAGATCGGAATGACGGCGGCGAGGGGCAGTGGACGACATGAATAAACTAAATTAGTGCGAAACGGGGTGCCGTAGTGCAAAAGCAACACCGCCTCCTTCAAACCACGCCAGCACATCCCTACTGCCCAGGCCACACCAATGGTCCCCCTCTCCTTCAGTCGCAATGTAGGACGCGTTTTCACCCAAGACAAAATCCTGCCAATGCTCATGCCCCCATTTAGACTGACTCTTTGAGTCCGGCTGTCCTGCTTGCTGTAGGGTCTACAGATTTTTCATGTGAGAGGAAAAACGCCGCCACAAGTGTTGTGCCATGTAAGGGATTACAAAAAAAAAATGAAGCAAACGCGCTTTTATCGACTTCAAGGCCCGGATTCACAAAACTCACTTACGAAAACATTTTCGCGCAAGCGAAATTTTGTTGCGTAAGTCGATACACGAAACGAAAAAACGTCGTAAGAGGCCATAGTTGTCACATCGGCCACTGCAAATAAAGCGCACTGTGACTGCCCGGGAACATGTCAGCGATGGTGATGCAGTTGCTATATTTGCTTACGTCACTGAAAAGTGCTCGTAAGTGGATTCACGAAGCGAAATTGTGCGTAAAAACAGCATGGCTGAGAAAAAATCCCAAGAGTGGTCCGGACCACTCTTAGGAACAATGTGGCTACTTAGAACCTGCTGCCGCAGCGGTATACTTTGGTGCTCTGGCTGGTTTTGACCTAATTCACGCCCATTAAGGGCTGCCTGATGACTGCTGGTGCGTTTTTATTTCTTTCGGCGCTTTGAGCTTCGCGTGTTGTTTCCCTTGTACGCAGTGGATGGTGTTGACAACCACCACCGTCCAATAAGTTCGAAGTCGCAGTAATTGAAGAATTCTATTGGGCGTCAATGGCATAAAACTACGCATGTAAAGATTTGTGGTTGGATGAAAACCAATGTGATACGTGAATGGTCGGTGCATTCGAACGCGACATGACATAGGATCAACCTTATTTGTTATGTTGTTGTGTTGCGCCCCATCTCATCCAATTAAAAGTGCGACTCGAGATCCTTGCCTCATTGGTGTAAATTACCCCCAAAGAGGTTAATGGGAGCACATTCTTTGCACGCTATTGGAAATAAAAATGAGAGGAAGTTTTCAGTGAGTGGTTCATAAAGTTTGTGCTCTAGTGTACTTTCATCGGCTCTAACTGTCCAATGGTTGCGATCTCTGAAATACAGCTGTCGATACACTTTGGGACGATCTGGAACAAAGCGTACTTTGTAAACCAAAGCCTATTAGGGGTGCGCGTGATTACGCATGGAACTACAAACAAATCATGCATCTTCACCCTCACTGTTCAGACACCGATATGGACCACGATAGTATGGCAAGCAATCGGAATAAAATGACCCTAGTAACTTTGTATGACACCGAAAATATGAAAACCCTCACGATTCTGGAGCAAACCTTGGCTGAATTCATCCCTGCGTCAATTACCAGCCATTTAACTTCGCGCACGAACATCATTCAAAGGTAGAGCGAGCCACTGACATGTATTTTGTGCGACGCAGCGGCCACTTGACCTGAGAATAATAGCGTTGCGAAGGCCAATCCCCTGTCGCATGCCCTGATCGAAGCAGACGACAATTGCGAGCAGACGACGGCTTGGCCGACAGGCACAGCTTGTGATTGGTTGTGAAGCAATACCCTCTACATCAGCTCACTCCGTGACGTTGCCAAAACACTTCTTTCATCTGGCACGCCTGTCCTGTTCGTCATATCACCCCCCTCGCACATAAGAGAAATTTTTTTCACGCCGTGAAAATAGTGCAAGTACTTTCTAAGAGCTCTCTTACGTGCGGTGCAGTTGTCGAAAACAACATGGCGTCGTAAACAGCATATCGGTCGGTGCGACTTTCAGCAAATGCTTCTCGCACAAGTTACTTCAGCGTTTGACCGGATGTGTTGTGATTACAGCAGCTCTTTCGGTGCGTGTGAGCAGTGCGGAAAGCTGTGGCAGTGCAATGGCGTACGGTGAAGCGCAGCGAAGCCTGTGCGTCGGTGTGGTTATCAAGCGGGGATCGGCGTCGATGTATCGACGGCCACTAGCACTCGAGAAGCCTGCAATGTGTGTTTGTGTGCCGGTAACAGTTCGTTCGCTTGACTTTCCAGTCTCTCAGTTGGGTGCTGTGCGACATTTCGGATTGACAGCGTTTTGACACGTTACTTGAGTGACCCCAAGTACGTACGGAAACGTATGAACTACGCGCTCGGTTCTTGCTTCGCCACTAGTTAGCCCGTACGCTTCTATTTATTTGAGAGCAATGTACCGTTCGGGAGTGAAACGATGTTCGTTGTGAACAGTGGTGCTGTGTTGACGTTCCAAGACTTGTGAACAAGCTGTGCTCGTGTGACCGAAAATTGAAAGACAGCGTTGATAACTGTTTTGCCCGGCGAAGTTGTGGTGGGGCAGCTTGGCGCTTTTGTTTATTAAGTCATCACTTCTCCTTTTTGTGATAACCACAGTCCTAGCGCTGTGATGTGATAAACCAAAACTGCGAGATGCTACATTCTGTTGTGGATCGTGTTACTTTGGAAGCGCGCCTAGACTGTTCTTCGGTAACAACTTGAGAGTTCTATGTGGCAGCGAGAGCCCGTGAACGTCAAGCTTCCCTTCGGCCCCCAGAAAAAGCAAAGATTTCATCGGTGCCTTGCTTGGGATGAAGTTGTAGGCCAATATCGCCTAACTACAGGTTTCCGAGTTCGTCTGGCCATCGTTTTTCACGGCACTAGAGCCTTGACAACAGCCGGTCATGGCCAGTTCTTACACTTTATCAATGGACGTGCACGCCTGGCCAGCCCTTCATTGCTGTCATTGGCAGCTTCCAGTCTGCAGATGCCCTTTGCCTGTTGGCCGTACTTGGTTCCTCATGACACCGACGGCTACTAAATGCTGCCATCGGTGAGTTCACCTTGCAGAACTAAATTTCACCAGTACTATAATTCACGCAGTTCTATAACGTGTGCAAGTTTTTAAGCCCATCAGATGTAATGTTTCTCTATGGTAAGTTGAAGCATGAAAAATATACTACTACTGTTATATACATACATATATTATGGAGCAAATACATAAAAAGTTTTTTGTGATTTGATACAAGTGAGCTCTTGTTTGATTATGAGGTTGGGCCTGTCGATTGACCACGTTTGATAGTTGGAAAGTTAATGTGAATTTATTTTTCAGAAGCCAGGTTGCACTTAAAAAATTTACGTTATTTAGGAAAATTAGTTCTATAGACGGTTACCACTGTGCTAGTACTATACTTCAGTAGGACATATATATTGCGGTACGTAAATTTACATGAGGCTTCAGTTTATTTCAAAGTGATTATAGCAGATTTTGGTCACATTAACGAAGTGATAGCTTCCTTAAATAAGTATTAGAAGTGAGTGCTTTAATGATTGTTTTTAAATATCTCGTCTTTGGCTCTTCACAGGTCGCAGAGATTGGTTTGTTAAGGTCCTGTGATGCATCGGTTGAACATTCTGGCACATCAATCCTCATCATTACTTGGAGCACCTGTACAAAAATAGGAAGGACGCGTTCTCCCTAACTATGCAAGCCTATGTCACTGCTGGGACTGTTATCATTCAGTGGATGGGGCGTAGAAGCATGCATGGCAGCCTCTTCTAGAAGGACTGCGATCTGCTTGGGAGCTTCGAGCGCACAAAACTGCCTAACGGCTGGCTGCAAGGTTAGTTTTTCTTTAATACATACGATTACGTGAACACCACTTACTGTGCACAAATTGAAAACCCAATCATGGTTGCTTTCAGTGGATACCTGTAATATTCTTACACATAATTTTTATTCAACATTTATAGAACTAAATTGCAAGATAATTGAGAATGTTGAAAGCTGAAAGCCTGCAGCTTATGAATGAAACTCCAACAATCTGAGGCTCAAAAGCTTGTGCTTTGAAACGAGCACAAATACTTTGATTCCTTATTGAGCTCTCGAGCTTGTGACTCCCTCTGTGGATCAAGTGCTCTGGAAGGAAATAGCAAGTGGGTGAAAATTGCCTGGCTGTTCACAACTTGTAAGGAGAAAGACCTATTGAAGAAGCTTCAGATGACATAGGGCCAGTAACTGCATCTTTTACCTAATGTAGCTTTTTCTCTCTCAGTGCTGTTGCTTATGTTTCAGCCGAACATATTCACCACGATTGCATAGTGATATATATTTTTCTACAAATTGTACCTGACCTAAGTATGCATTGTTGATCTCTAAAGGTGACGTTCAGTGTGTTTCAAAGCCATGGATTTCCATTTCTCTGTCTGTGGCTAGCCTATTTCAGCAGCAGAGCGATGCAGCTAGCACACATGCATTCCAAGTCATGGAGCGCTCCTTTGGGGTTCTGTGCAGGACGCAGCATATCCATCCGGCAAGACACTGGTATCAACAATAATGGTGAGTGTAGGTGGCACCTGTAGGAGCCCGTTGTGTTTCTTGCGTATGATTATTTCCCCTGATGAAGTGCATTTTTAAAAGGTTTTCTTCAGTTAGAATAATAGATGTCAGCAACAAGCACACTCATAATCCACCAGTTTTTTGTGTCTTCTAGACTGCCTATTTGCGCCTATACGCAGTACGGTGAGCTGGCTATGTTAGACAGCCTTAAAGTTAGGAACATTGGCTGTTGCGTTGTAATGCAGTCTAACTTGTATTTCTTAGTGAACTTATTTGTGGTCTGCTTCTCGCACCTAGTGTAAAGTCAAAATAGAAGAAACTTTATTGGCTTTTTATGTCTAGCAGAAGTTTCATGCCTTCATCTATAACATTCTAGTTTTGCTCTTGTATCATATTGTGACGAAGCGAGGTCTTGGCTTACAGGACAGCGTCCACCGAGAGTCGGCAGTCTGAGTTGCCTCTCGTGCAGGCGCCTAAGGCACAGGCGTCTTCTTCATCTTCGCTAAGTGCCACGCTTGCTCCTGTCGATGATGCACCGTAACATCACTCCCCTGCGGCGGAAGCGCCGTCACGGCGCTTAGTACGGCGGCGACGAACGAGGAGGGTGATACGGTTTCAGTCTGGAAACGTGTACAACGTCTGTCTGGAGTGAGGTGGTCGAAAAGGCATTGTTTAGGGGTGCGATCTCGTAGCTCACGTCACTAAGTTGTCGTAACACTTTGTAGGGGCCATGGTAGTGTGATAGTAGCTTCTCTGATAAGCCGACTTGGCGGTTTGGTGTCCAGAGAAGTACCAGAGACCCCGGCGAGAAGTGCACGCTTTGGTGGCGACTGTCATAGCGGTCTTTTTGGTGCGCTTGCGACAAGTGCAGCCGATCACGGGCAAGCTGACGGGCTGCATGGGCTCGAGAAACGACATCGCTGGCGTACTCAGTAGACAAGGGGGCAGCCGAAGGAAGGAGCGTGTCAAATGGTAATGCTGGATGTCGGCCAAATAGCAAATAAAGCGGCGAATAACTAGCTGTGTCGTGCCGTGAAGAATTGTACGCGAACGTGACAAAGGGGAGTGCTTTGTCCCAGTCACGGTGATCTGGCGAAACGTACATTGACAGCATCTGCGTCAGCGTTCGGTTCAGACGCTCGGTCAATCCATTTGTCTGTGGATGATAAGCGGTGGTAAGCTTGTGCTCAGTGGAGCAGGCGCGGAGAATATCATCCACAACACGTGAAAGAAAGTATCTTCCTCGATCAGTAAGAAACTGCCGCGGAGCGCCGTGATGAAGAATGACTTCATACAAGAGAAAGTCAGCGATGTCAGTGGAACAGCTTGTCGGCAGTGCTTTAGTGATGGCAAAGCGTGTGGCGTAGTCTGTGGCGACTGCAACCCATTTATTTCCGGAGGTGGACGTAGGAAACGAGCCCAACAGGTCAAGGCCAACACGGAAGAATGGTTCCGTTGGTATGTCAATGGGCTGTAGGAGGCCAGACGGTAGCACAGAGGGGCGCTTGCGGCGTTGGCAGCGGTCGCAAGCAGTGACGTAGCGAACCACAGAACGATACAGTCCGGGCCAGAAAAAGCGACGTCGCACACGATCGTAGGTACGAGAGACGCCTAGGTGACCGGCTGTAGGTACGTCATGTAGTTGTTCGAGAACGCTGGTACGCAGGTGATGGGGAAGCACGAGTAGTAATTCCGGGCCATCAGCGTTGAAGCTGCGACGGTACAGAATGCTGTCGTGCAGTTCGAACAGGCGAACGGAAGGGTCTGTCGGAGCAGAGGTCAGACGCTCGATAATGGAGAGTAACGACGGGTCACGTCGTTGTTCGGTGGAGATATCACCCAAAGCGTGGATGGAGAGAACGCAGGGGTCTGAATCAAGGTCTGTCAAGTCGGGCGTTTCAACCGGATAACGTGACAAACAGTCTGCGTCTGTGTGGAGGCGTCCCGACTTGTAGTGGACCACGAATGAGTATTCTTGCAGACGGAGCGCCCAGCGACCAAGACGTCCAGATGGGTCCTTTAGCGATGACAGCCAGCAAAGAGCGTGATGGTCCGTAACAACGGAAAAAGTTCGGCCATACAGGTAAGGCCTGAATTTCGCCACGGTCCACACTAAAGCTAGACATTCACGCTCAGTGATGGAGAACTTCCGTTCGGCAGGTGAAAGAAGACGACTGGCGTAAGCAATCACGCGGTCCTTCCCGTGCTGTCGTTGGCGAAGGACCGCTCCAATTCCATGGCCATTGGCATCGGTCCGAAGCTCTGTAGGTGATGCTGGGTCGAAATGGGCCAGTACTGGTGGCGTAGTCAGCAGATGGATAAGAGCCGAAAAGGCGTCCGCTTGCTCTATACCCCATGCGAAGGGAACGTCCTTCTTTAAGAGATCAGTAAGCGGTCGAGCGATGTCGGCGAAGTTGCGGACAAATCGACGAAAATAGGAACATAGCCCTACAAAACTTCGGACGTCCTTGGGTGAGCGTGGTTCAGTAAATTGTTGTACTGCTCGCACCTTTTCGGGATCTGGTTGAACACCACCGGCACTGACAAGGTGGCCGAGTATGGTGATTTGGCGACGTCCGAAATGGCATTTTGCAGACTTGTGCTGGAGAGCAGCTCTTCGAAAAACATCCAGAACAGCTGACAGACGTGTTATATGGCTGTCAAAGGTGGGCGAAAAGACGATGACATCGTCTAAATAACATAAGCAGATGGACCACTTATATGCTCGGAGAAGAGAGTCCATCATGCGCTCGAAAGTTGCCGGTGCATTACACAGTCCAAACGGCATGACTTTGAACTGGTAGAGGCCGTCGGGCGTAACGAAAGCAGTTTTTTCACGATCCATGGGGTCGACGGAAATTTGCCAATAGCCGGATCGAAGGTCGATAGACGAAAAGTATTGGGCACCATGGAGGCAATTGAGGGCGTCATCAATCCGAGGCAAAGGGTAGACATCTTTGTGGGTCACTTTGTTTAAATGGCGATAGTCCACGCAAAAGCGCCAGCTGCCATCTTTCTTCTGAACGAGCACGACTGGGGAGGCCCAGGGGCTGGATGAGGGTTCTATTACGTCTTTAGTAATCATTTTATCTACTTCATTTTGAATTACTTGGCGTTCCTTGTGAGATACGCGATATGGACGCCGCCGTATAGGACTGGCATTACCAGTGTTGATCCGGTGAGTCACTGCAGTTGTTTGGCTGAGAGGGCGGTGGTCAAAGTCGAAAACGTCTCTATATGATGTTAGCAGACTACGGAGGCTGGCAGCTTGCACTGCAGTGAGGTCGGGAGCAATCATCTTGTTAATGTCATCTGCAGGCAGAGTGTAATTGCGGCCAAGACAGGGGGATGTAGTATCGGTGTCCAAACCAGTAACGTTGCAGCTGTCAAGTGGAGATAGGGTGGCCAAAGACATGTCTTGCGGAATAACTTGAGTCAAGAGACTCACGTTGAGTAGTGGTATAACCACTGTATTATTAGCGACGGCGACAACAGTGTGAGCAAGGGCGACGTCTCGGGCCATCAGTACGCCGAATATAGGAGTGACGAGGTAGTCACCGTCGGGCACATAACGTGAGCACGACAAAGTGACATGTGTAGCAGCTTGCGGAGGCAAGCGAACGTGGTGACGAGAGCGTAAACGGGGAGAATAGTCTGCTGGAAAATCGGCAAACTGCGGCAGTTCAAGCTGAAGAGCACCAGTGGCACAATCAATGAGCGCAGAATGACGTGACAGGAAGTCCAAACCAAGTATTAGGTCATGAGGACACATTTCAATGACGGCAAACTGAACTAATGTAGGATGACCAGCAATGGACACACGGGCCGTGCACATCCCTTGAACATCAGGGGTCCTCCCATCAGCGACACGAAGTTTGTGGGAAGCGGCAGGCGTGAGCACTTTATGTAGGCGTCGGCGAAGGTTCGCACTCATTACAGAAATGTGCGCTCCAGTATCTATAAGGGCAGAAATAGGCACACCGTCAACGGCAACGTCTAACAAATTTTGTCTCGTCGGAAGCGTCAAGAGAGGATTTGTGGAGGGAGTCGAAGATGCAGCGTCACCTCCGGGCGCTGCATCGTTTAGATTTCCGGGTAGGCAGGAGCGGGGTTGAATGGGGATGACGGCCTGCGAGTCTGCGGTGAGCGAGACGACTGGCGACGTCCTGGAGGCGAACGCGACTGATGACCATGCGGTGACGGAGATCGGCTGTTGAACCTTCTGTAGTTGTTTTGCGGAGAAGGCTGCACGGCAGACGCGAAGCGGGTGCTGTCCTGTCGATAGTGAGGTTGAGATGAAGTCCGAGGTAGCGAGGACCAGCGGTAATTGCAGTAACGGACGACATGACCGATACGGTGGCAATGAAAACAAATTGGTCGATTGTCGACGGTTCTCCACGCCGCAAGGTCGCGAGATCGGGCCGTGAACTGCTGCTCGCGATAGGACGAGGGTGGACGCCATGAAGCTCGCTGCGGGCTGGGCAAAGCGCACACCGAGGGAATACCTATGCTGGCGAGTTCTTGGCGGACGATGGCTTGAACCATGTTAGCAGTATGTGGGGTGGTGTCACTTGCAGCGGTGTGAGCCGGAGCAGAGGCAATGGCTTCAAGTTCGCGCCGTACAATTCGGGTCACCTGATCCGATGAATCTAGAGGTGGTGGCTGTGTTCTTGCACGGTCTTCGCAAGATGATGTTGCAGCCGTATTCGGAAGGCGGGTGAACACGCTGTTAATCCGCCGGCTCTTCGCTTGCTCAAAGCGCCGACATTCTTTTATAATGGCGTCCACTGTAGAAAAATTTTTGCAGATGAGGAGGTTGAATGCGTCATCCGCAATCCCCTTAAGAATATGCCCGACCTTGTCAGCCTCCGGCATATCGGCATTGGCTTTGCGACACAACGACAACACATCTTCTATATAGGAGACGTAAGACTCGGTCGAGGTCTGCGCCCGAGACGCGAGCATTTTGTTCGCGGCCATTTTTCTTCCAATCGGCTTTCCGAACAGGTCTAGCATTTTCTCCCTGCACACTGCCCAACTCACAAGTTCTGTTTCATGGTTCTCATACCACGATTTGGCGGTTCCCCTAAGATAGAATAACAGGTTTGCCAGCATAAGAGTCGGGCCCCATCGGTATCGAGTACTCACACGTTCGTACTCTGCCAGCCAATCTTCAACGTCAACTTCATCTGGATCGCCGGAACCGCTGAACGTGCCAGGATCCCGCGGGTGTTCGAGCACAAAGGTTGTGGTCGCAGAAGGAGATGTAGTTACCGCATCATCTCCGGCCGCAGGAACACCAGGAGCAGATGCAGACGCCGTACTCTCCGTCATCGTTGTGGAATGACCCTTCAAACGTCGGCCGCTGCGAAGTTCCGTTGCGAGGCGGTTGCCCAGCACTTCCACCAAATGTGACGGAGCGAGGTCTTGGCTTACAGGACAGCGTCCACCGAGAGTCGGCAGCCGAACAAGATGTCTGAGTTGCCTCTCATGCAGGCGCCTAACGCACAGGCGTCTTCTTCATCTTCGCTAAGTGCCACGCTTGCTCCTGCCGATGATGCACCGTAACAATATTGTCACGAGGTTGTCATACACGCAGCACTTGAGAGGAAGCACGCAGGAGTCAGGGCGGTGTCAGGCGAACTGTTTATTGGGCGAACTTGTGCCCAGCAAAACAAGGCCAAACACAACTCACAGCAACAGCGGCGTGAACAGTCGTCGGCCGACGGAAAAAAAAAGACTCCTCCAGTGGCGCACTGCGCCGGCTTTTATACAGGCGTCGTAACGCGTTCCAGAGTGGCATACAAGATAAACGCGGCCTGCGTTGCGCCTAACAGAAAGTGATAGCGGCTTCCTTCGTAAACCAAAAGAACCGAACGTGTCAGTCTTTTATACACGCGTCATAACGCGTTCCAGAGTGGCATACAAGATAAACGCGGCCTGCGTTGCGCTTAACAGAAAGTGATAGCGGCTTTCTTCGTAAACCAAAAGAACCGCACGTGTCACTACCCCCCTCTGAAAAAGCATCGTCCCGATGCTAAAGACAGAACATAAGAGAGAGTACATGCAATAAATTACATTAACAATGCGTCACAGCTAATCAGTGCGCGTAATAAGGTTTAAGTCGCACCACGTGTACGACTTCGGGTCGTGCACGGCGTCGTTGGGATGACGTTAAGCCATCGGGCACGACCTCATAGTCCAGTTCACCACGACGTCGGACTACCTTGTAGGGTCCAAAGTTGCATCGCAGGAGCTTCTCAGACAATCCCCGTCGTCGTATCGGCGTCCAGACCCAGACAAGGTCGCCGGGTTGGTATTCGGTGTGGTGTCGTCGAAGGTTGTAGTGGCGCCTGTCGACCGTCTGTTGGCTCTTGATACGCAGGCGGGCTAGCTGTCGAGCTTCTTCAGCGCGATCCAGGTAGCTGGCGACGTCGAGGTCTTCTTCGTCGGTGCCGACCGGTAGCATGGCGTCAAGCGTCGTTGTTGGGCTCCGTCCGTAGACGAGCTTGTATGGAGCAAACTGCGTCGTTTCCTGCACGGCCGTGTTGTACGCGAAGGTTACATACGGGAGTATGGCGTCCCACGTCTTGTGCTCGACGTCCACGTACATGGCCAGCATGTCGGCGATGGTCTTATTTAGACGCTCGGTGAGGCCATTCGTCTGTGGGTGGTACGCGGTGGTTCGGCGGTGGCTTGTCTGACTGTACCTCAAGATCGCTTGCGTTAGGTCAGCCTAATGAGAGGTACGGGGATCGATACCCCGCACCTCCACCAGATGTCACGAGGTTGTGATACACGCAGCACTTGAGAGGAAGCACGCAGGAGTCAGGGCGGTGTCAGGCGAACTGTTTATTGGGCGAACTTGTGCCCCGCAAAACAAGGCCAAACACAACTCACAGCAACAGCGGCGTGAACAGTCGTCGGCCGACGGAAAAAAAAAGACTGCTCCAGTGGCGCACTGCGCCGGCTTTTATACACGCGTCGTAACGCGTTCCAGAGTGGCATACAAGATAAACGCGGCCTGCGTTGCGCTTAACAGAAAGTGATAGCGGCTTCCTTCGTAAACCAAAAGAACCGCACGTGTCAATATTAAATATATTTTCAGTCTTCACTGTTTGTGTGTGTTTGTGTTGAGGCTTGTCATTGGCTTCTGAATATACAATATCTGTAAATATGAGCACATAATTGACAACTATACACTCTTGCATGTAGCATGGTTGTAACAATGATCTGTATTTTTCTAAGTTCCAGCTGTAACAAGGGGTTTGGTGCTCCACGGTCATGTACAGTGTATCAAGAACAGAGCACAGAAGACCAACAAGTATAAAGGGACTGCCAGTGACTGTTCTCCTGCTCAAAGTTTACAACAGCAGAAAGAGCACATTGTGATGTCAGGAGCAGCTGCTGCTTAACTTCTTAGCAGTGCATTATTCAGCAGTTCATTTGCTTGCATTCAAAATTATTTAAATTTTGCATGGAAGATACCAAACTATGACACTAATTTAAAGGCCGCTGTAGTGTTAGTCGGCCAATATTTTTGAGCTGAAGTTTTTAACATGTGTGTTAAGTGCCTGCGTGCCTCTACATTTACATGCCAGAAATCACAGCATCCATGGTCGCCAATGGTAACTGTGTCTGCATTCTTTGTAGTACAAGAAGTAAAGCCATGGATGCAGTAATCATGTACTTAGTCGATGTAATCCTTCAGTGTACACTCATTTGTATAGCACCAATGATGCCATGAGTGTATAGGCTCTGGGAAGTGAATCTATGTGGATTATTTTATTTGGAAGGAAGTAGATCATCACTACTCCTAGTATATCTTAACAGAAGATTTTAGTGCTTGGGTATTATCCCACTGCCTGTCCGTCCTTCAACAGTCTACTTATCTACTGTGTAAGTGTAACTTTTGAAATGTATACTTTGCTCGGATAGGTTTGTTCATAATGTAATGCAAGTGACTTATCATCTATGCAGCCCTACTCAGACTAGAAATAAAAGTACTTATTTTTATATGTAGCTATACCATGCATTCACTGGTGTTTTTCTAGGTGCCTGTACAATTGTTTAGCCCTACAAAAGTGCTGGTATACTCTAATATTGAATCTGGCATCTTAAAATAGTTTGTTAGTGGAAGTAAGAATGTGTTTACAATCAATATTACTATCCTCAGATGAACTGTGAAAACTCTGTGGAAATTTATTTACATATTTTGAACTTTGTGAAGGCAAATGTTGTTATGTTCTTTTATTGTGGTCCCTGTTTCATTCAAATGACACATAATAACTTTGCAGTGGCATAGTATTAGTTGTTATTTTACACATATGAGCTGAGCAACATCGCAGTTGAGGCCAGCAGCAAGACATACATGCAGTGCACTGGAGCATCACCTCACATAGTGTACAGTCTTTGCCCACCAGTAAACTCAATATTTTTCAAGCAGACTAATAGACAGCTGTATGGGAACTGTGTTGATGTGCAAACTTTGAAGTCTTCTTGAGGAGTGTTTTTAATCATTGTTGTCCAAGTGAAGTAGCTACCCAAGGCCACAACTGGTGGGAATGTGGTGGTTTCCTCTCTCCAAAAGCCCTCTTACCAGCTGCCTCAATGTTAGCATAAGGCGAATTCACGAACTGAAAAAATAATTGGTCTTTGTTTTCTTGGCCGAAAGAGTCGCTTCCACCATTGAGCCACCACGACGCGCCAGAATAGAAACTTTTAGCTAAATAAAGTTGATTCTACTTTTGAGAAGTGTTTTGGGAAAACGAAATGACAGCTATAGCTGTCAATATAAACACTGTTTGCACCAAGGAGCTTAGTAGCTTATAATTGTATTATTCATGTTTTGTCTAGAATTTACTCGTGCTGTGCCAACTTTCAGCCCAAGTGTCCTAACATGCTTTGTTAGTGGGTTGTGAATGAGCCAAGCTATGTAAATAAACAGAGTGATATTGCAGACATGTACAAAATATTGATGCACAGCCCTTTTCTTTAGCATGACATTGTCAAGGGCTTTATTCTTGTGTTTTTTATAAAAACTGCTTGTCACTGGGCAGCAGCAGAAAACTATGCATCAAGCTTTTGCGAGATAATTCGAGAAACACCGTGTTCAGACATAACAGTGCCGGTGGATATCTCTCGTAAGTTACTTTCTGTAGTATATTCAAAATGAGTGTATTAGAATTGTTTTATAGCCATTCATTTTAATATTTACACCTGAGTGTATGTATGTATGGGTGTACATATGTATATGTGTGTGTGCGTATATGTATGTATGTATGTATGTATGTATGTATGTATGTATGTATGTATGTATGTATGTATGTATGTATGTATCTTTTAAATGAGAATCGGTTTATCATTGGTGAGTAAGTTTGGTAATGATTTGGCTGAATTTGTTTCTAGTTATTTCTCTTTTGAGCCATTATAGATTTCAATTTGTTTTGTACTGCATAAAAATAAATGTAACCTTACACAGAATATGTGTGTTCGAAGAAGTTTCATTTACCAACCTACAGTCATGGGCAAGAAATTGGGTAAAATGTAACGAACCTGCGAAGATTACTTTCGAGCATAGCTACTCTACATGGCATATCTCGTACACATTGCGTTGGTTGAATATGTCGATTTCAACCTTTCAATTTTAATCAGAATAAGCAAGCTATCACCCGTGGTTGTATATGTGTGTGATATTTATGCATACTGTGATACCGGTTCGCAATTACAATTAAGGTCACAAACCTAGTCAAGCTAAATACACGATTTTTGTCCATGCTCCTTTCATCTGCACTGGATCTGTTGTTAATAAAAAATAAACTTCAGTTTAGAAATTTATTCTAGTAGCCAAAAGCAGGGTATCTCTTTATCACACAAATCAAATTGCCATTGTTCTGTTCCATTCTGGACAATACGAGACCCTCTCAGCAGAACTCGATTAAATGCTATAGTTCATTTTAACCATTGACAGCGACATTACACTGAAGCGTGCAGCATGACAAATAGCGGGAGAGAAGACACAAACTAATCACTCTGTTTGCATCAGCTCTAACTGTCCGTGCTCTTTGGTCTTGCTGCATGTGATGATGCCCACCAAATTAACACGAAAGCGTGTCCCTACAAAGGCAGTCAACTTGGCTGCAAGCAATTAGCTCACTGCATGTGTAGATTTTCTTCAAAACACCGTGAAGACTGATTGCTGGTCGAATATCCAAACACGTGAAAAGTAATATACCAGGTATGATATTGGTATTTAAGCACTGGACACTTTTGCGATAAGAGAGGATGGAGGAGAAAATTATGAACCCTGAATTGTTTAATTTTTGAAGGAGCACAGTACAGCGCTTTTGGGTCAAAAGGGGAGTGAAAGAAGCAAGTGCGAAAGCCTACTTCTCAAAAACTTAGTACCCGCCACCACGCATAATGTCAGGCCGGGCAACCTCTCGAAAAAAAAAAGTGCTCAGTGATTCTGCGAATCGAACCAAGTACCTCCTAGATTGTAGTTGAGCGCTGTAACCGCTCGTCCACTGCAGCAGTGCTTGTGTTCGCCTTATTGCTGATATATCGTCATTCCTTCGAATGAAGCCAAATGCAAAAACGTCCCGTGAAACTTTGTCAAAAATAGAAAAAATAGTTAGAATGCGTTTTCCCAAGGTTACTAGAAGATAGAAACCGCCACGTGTGATTGTATAACCGTGTGCTATTTATTCTTGTACATTACTGTCATGACGTTGGGATAGCCGGCTCTAACGTATGCTACCTTCTCATAGTTTTCCAAATATAGATAAGAAAATAAAAATATATATCGGCCTGTGACAACGCTAATCAACTATTATGAGTTCACTGTCACTAGTGTCACTTTCACTAGATGAATGCTCAGTTTGCTTTCATTATCGTTATTTAGGAAAGTTTTGGCTCATTAACTCAACTCTCTTAATTAGCATTGATTCTCACACCTAAGGACAGTCACACTTCATCTCGCTTTCTGAGTGGCTGTCACTCTCATATAACGCGTACTCCACTTTTTTATGCTCTCCGAGCATCTGACCCTGTTTTGCGGAGACTTTCCCTGACGTCTGCTGGGCCAGAAAATTGTCTTTATTATCTATCAATTTCAAGCTTTCGCGAAGCCGAAATGAGAGTCTCTCTCTCTTTTCATTCTTTTCGCACGTGTGATAACGTCTCTCGACCTCAAGACTCGTATACACGTCCCTTGCTTTGCGCACTCAAACAATCCTGGGCGAAATATTTGCACCGTGTTTTGTGAAAAGCATTAGCACTGAGATACCTCCCGACGAGTCTCCCTCATTTTACGTAGACATATACCTAAGCGTAAGCGTAAGCACGTTCTCGCATTCCGGCTTTATAAAAATGCTGCGGTGCATGGAACCAGCGAAATTGCGCTCACAATTTCATTTGATTACTGCTGTTATCTATTTCCGCACAATTCGTCTGCAGGCACTAAAGTCGCTCATGTGTCTTGTAATAAGAATATTGTAACAAAGGCTACCTTTGACTATAGGTACAAAACACCCTTACGTTCACCACTATACCGTGCTTGATTGCACCGAATTAGTTAAGTAGCAGCGCAGCTTCAATGAAATGTAAGGTAACTGGTCGCGTTAAATAGGGGAAGACATTCGAGGCACATTTTCAAACATTGCATGCATCGATTTATGTGTAGTTTCATTTATGTGGTACACCTGGAGTGTTGTTTACTTGTACTTGGCGAGATAGTGCATGGATTGCTCGATGACTTAAGGCCATCGAGCAATTTCGTTTTTAGCTACAGTCGTTGATGAAAGGCGAGTGCTTGGCTTTGCACAGCCCGCCAAAACGCCTATTACAACGTACGCGGCATCCCGTAAGCGCTGTAGCAGACGCTCGCGGAACTGAAACTTAGATGCAGCAAATCATTGGCTGTCATCGTATACTCTCGATGCTAGACGCTTTGCGTGCTACCTTGATATTATCGGCACACGCTTCTTTCTTTCCTTGTCGTTTCATCAGCTATCGTGTGTCCTCCTTGCCCTCTTAAGTGCCAAATAAGTTAAATTCATACCCGCGCTATAGTAATCCCTCCAGATAAGAGAACTTTTGACTAAGAAAATGCGTAGCCAAAGAGAAAGCTTTGTGAATTCGGCCCCTAGTTTCTGCCGACAAAAAGTAACTGCAAACTAGAGCTTTGCGTCTAGTAAATCAGCCTCTTCATTATAGCCTGCCGCTTTCCCTTATTACGAACGCCATAAAACTAAAACAACAATATGACGATTATGAAGAGATAGCTGTTCTATCGGTCTCCTTCGCATGCTCTAGTGCTGGCACAGTTCGTTCTCTACAAATCCATGAGAATATATAACACATCACCATGTTTCGGCAAAGTCCGTGGGGGCCTTACAAGAGCAGAGGTGTACGCGACAACCTTCGTTGGCGCTAACTGGCTGTCAACGTATGATGATGATGATGATCCTTGATACTCTGGCGCACACCCACAAAGGGGTATCGGCCAAGAATCGGGCGTGGGCAGACCACTGGCCGGGTTTCTTCTTCTTTTCTTCTCATGGTTCATACGCAATGCAGGAGTTGGCCGAGTATAAGGCAATTTGTTTCAGTATTCTCTTCGCAATATTTTTGTATAAGCTAGAAATAGCTAATATAACAAACCTAGTTACGGATTATTGGTATTGATTTGTTTAATGGATTAAGAATTCAGCTCAAGATTCTTTTAGGCTCACTGACTAATTCCTCCATGGCATAGAAAACATCGTTGTGACTGTAGCCCAGAGTAGAGGTGTGAAAAAAAGAACGACTCATTCAGATAATTCCAAGGCCAGATATCGAAGAGATGGTGGTATGAATGTTCTCCTGAGTACGTGTACCGGTGACAGGATCAAAAGCAATGACTAATTGTTTCTTTCTCATCACAG
Organism: Rhipicephalus microplus; assembly: GCF_043290135.1. Lineage (NCBI taxonomy): Eukaryota > Metazoa > Arthropoda > Arachnida > Ixodida > Ixodidae > Rhipicephalus > Rhipicephalus microplus. The sequence goes on from NC_134702.1 coordinate 115,856,821, forward strand.
GAGATACACAGAGGAGATTGCACTCGACTTGCTCTATGCAAGTAAAAGTTGGAGGTAATCTGGCGGCGAAGTTTGGTTATAGCCACCTCATTCATTTTAATCCGCCATAAGTCACTTTTTCAGGGAAATAAAAGGGGCTTTACAGAGGTGCTTCCATGCTTTACAAGCACGTGTCCTGAATACATGTTTCACAGTACAACATCAAATAGATGCTAATATTGCGTAGTACAAGCGCACATTGTCATCGGCCGTCGAAACATGGGATTAATATAATGGCATCAAAGTTTAAAGCCAGTCAGCGTAATTATCTTGAAAATGTAGTAATCATGAAAAAAAATATTTGTAAAAATAACACAGTGAATTTTAACTTGGGCACTTTTCAAGCAATCCATTGAAAAAGTTATATTTACCTGAAAGGTAAATAAACTGAATGATCACTAGATTGCAGAACGGCACTGGCCCCGCCGTAGTAGTTCAGTGGCTAAGGTCACTGCGGGTGAGCATATTCAATGGAGACGAAAATGCTGTAGGCCCGTGCGCTCAGATTTAGATACACGTTAAAAACCCAGGTGGTCGAAACTTTTGGAGCTCTCCACTACGGCGTCTCTCATAACCATAGAGTAGTTTTGGGAGTGCACATATCAATCATTACAGAACAGCGCTGGGCCCAGCATAAATGAAGTCCAGCGCGTAAAAAGCAACACATTTAGAAAACAAACACGTAATTTTTATTCGGGCTGGCGCCCATAATTGACAAGAAGAGACTATGCTGTTCAGATAGTGCACGCTTCTGTGCACTGCTTTTAGCACATCCTATCACTGCGACACGAAGTCTTGCAACTTTCTCCTTCATCGTACAGCCTTCGCTAGATTCAAGATTTGAACCTGGCTCTGCGATCACTTCTTCGTCACACTATTCTTTTGCTCTCGGGCAAATACTGGAAACAAGTTCCAAATCTCATAATTCTTCTCAGTTACCGGAGCACCCGGGGCTTGATCGTGCTTCTTGGGCGGCCACTTTGCCGCGGCAGCGTTCCTTGACAAGTGATGTCGCAACGATGCCCATATTTGGGCGATTTTGGGGTGGCATGCATCGGCTACCACAGTACTGCAGAGCGAAAAACTTGGCTAAATTGATCAAAAAATTTACCCGGGTTTGCAAGTCACGTTAACTCTATTGAAATATACACTATTGAAGGGTTGTTTAATTCAAAGATTGTTGCACGGAATACATGAGAAAACCAACATAGATTTTCCAAAAGTTGGTCGTTCTGAAATAATCACTCATGCGAGATCCGGATAATAAAGAATGAATAATAATAATAATAATAATAATAATAATAATAATAATAATAATAATAATAATAATAATAATAATATTAATGAAAATATTAATAATAATACAACTACTACTATTATTGAATTAATGGAAATTATTACGGCGTTGCGCGCAGCGAAGAACATCTGATTTTGTTTGTATAGTGCCAATACAGCATACGTCTATACTGTCCAGTTTGTGTTCTTGCTGTGGAACATTGTCATATATATTGGGCATCATAAACTGTGCTATGCAACCATGAAACTTTACGCATTTCTTGCTCAAATTTGTGTATCATTGCGTTTTTGAGGTCTTAAATACAAAAATGAATGCCTAAGCGTGCTATAGCACATGCAAGGACACCAGTAAATCCACCCATTTTTTAGCCGGAAGCCGGAAGTCATTTGGTCTCGGTCTGGCCGTTTCCAACGCTTCTAGAAGGCAGGGAAACGCAGCGAGTGCACTGACCAAATTTGCTAAATGACAATGCGGATTGGTTGAACACGTGCATCCGATGAAGACACAAGCGCTTCGGCAGACGTTGCATGCTGTGTTCAGTTGTCGTAAATGTTGGACAAATTGCCTGTTGATAGGTCTCAGGAGGTTATAACGTAGCCACGTGAACAATAATAAACGCACGAATAATGATGATATTTTGGTGCGGAGCGCTTCAGAGGCCCGAGCTAGTTCATGTTCATTCATTAGTAAATGCATCATAATAAAAGCCTGATAAATGACACTATAAAATAAACAGATAAGATATTATTGGTACGTTAACATGAAGCAACATGACAAAATGCTGCATTTATTTTCAAACAAAAACAACAAATATATTTACCGATTTTAAACTTTCAGTCATTTACCCCACTCAAAATCGGTTTGATGTCTTCACTGTCGGGTTGTAAATATTCACATAGACATTTGTGTTCAATTGAATATTTCGTGATACAATTTTGAAACACAAACTTGCCGAAGTGTAATATTTTTTCTTTAAGAGTACCTCTAAAAAGATTGGTCATATTTATTTCCTTATCCCTAAAACCTGAGCTCTTTCATACAATATCTTTCTGACCTCTTCGAAAGTCTGGACTAAGCTTTATTTACCCGAGATAGTGAAACACTTGTAGGTAAGCTGATGATACCGATACAAAGGTGTGTACCAGGTAATATATGGCAAGCATGATATTTCAAGTCGGAATAGCATGTTCAACTGTTGTTTTTTTATCTCGTTTGTTTTATTGCGCAATTATAAACAAATTACTATGCGTATAATTGAAGTGTGTAAAGATGGACATCACTTTACGACCAGAAGTTGCACTTCTCTTTCGGGTTCATCGGTTGTCCCGCAGCACAGCCAAACGCATTCGAGAATTCCGGCATGTTCATAATCGGCACGACACACCGGGAGCGAAACGGCGCGTAATGGTCAGCTACGTTGCTCACTTCGGAGCACCACTTGATGCAGTGGCCAATGAAGAACAGACGTTCTGCCGACATGTTGAGGCCACCCAATGTGAGCCTCCGCTCGCGGTAAGGCAGCGAAGAGAAGGCTCTGTAAGCAATTTTCACGCCCACAAAGTCGTCTATGTTCTCGGAGTCGCTGAAGTCATCCAATTCCTGACGGGCCTTCTGCCGTACCTGCAAATTTTGAAATCGCGATAGTGTGAAGTCTCAGAGTAACACCACGCCAGTAATAATTACAGAAGGTACAGCGTGCAGCTTCAGTTTACTGCAAGCTCCTTCGCAAAACATGCCACGCTGAAAATAACAAGAATGAATGTTCCATGGCAATTTCATTATCCACAAATATTGAGGAATATTGCTACTTTATTGAAAAACGAAAATTATCTCTACCAAATTGAGTGCATAGCTGACGTTAGTAGTAAAGTACCGACAGCACCTGTTACCTTTTCAAGCATTTGATCTCTCATAAAAGGGAATTATGGATGGCCATGATAGTTCAGCAACTGTGACAGTTCGTTCAGTTAATAAATAAGCATTACATTGTGCATGACGTTGAGGCACAAAAGAGCCCGATACACACCCAATAAGCGTATCGTGTAGTTGCCTTTTGAGAGCAATATTCGGTTCTGCTCAGTGCTTTGCTGTCAGATGAAAGCTTTGCAGGTTAACAAGATCTCCTCAGCTTTTTACGTTACTGTATTTTCTTCAGTTATGCGGTACGACTTAGCGCAACCATAAATCTCTTACAATCAGCTCCTTGCAAGTAAAGTACTCCCAATGGCCAAGCTCCAAATAGGCTTTGGACTGCCGGAAAATTGCGCTGCAGCATTGACATTTCTGTCTCACCCCCACTCAGCATCTTACGCTTGAAGATCTTTGAAACGATGAGCATCTGAGCCCTCCATATGTGCAGTCAGTCGACAGCTTCGAGCCCAGGCAGTCGACATCACAACGTCAGCTTTGAACTAGTTACCAATGGCTAGAAATACAAACTTTATGGACGTTTAATGAAGAATCATAAAAAGAGCCCATTTTTAATGAATTAAGAATTAATCTTAGTCTAAGTGCTTCATAAAGTAAAAAGTATTGGAGGGGCAAAGAAAGGGACCTATTCGCATAGATCTCTTAGTTGTCTTGGAGCTTTTATTTTTCTCATATACTCCATTTTGTATGTATTTTGTGTTTAAAAACGAAGTTTCGCTTTCTCTTCATATCCAAGGGTCCGAGTTCACGTACTTACAGCGGCTCCGTGAGACTGTCGTAAACAGAGCGCTCTCTGAGTGTATTCCCTTGTGAACGAAGCTGAGGCCCAGGGACGTAATTCGGCCATTTCGTCGTATGCTATTCCTGTGACATCATAGGCGTGCATCATCTCGTTGCCTAGTATCTGCAAGTTGGTGATTTGTTCGTTGTTTATAAAACTGTGCAATGGGAAAGAACTTAGAAAACACTTATAAGTCTCTCTGTAAATAGGAAACGCGCCTAAGCACAACATGTAGGAGAAATGAATAATGCTGCAGCAAAACACATATGAAGTGAAAACACATATTGAGTGACAAGCACAAATGAAGCACCTATAAAATTATTTATATGACATAAGGGAAACGCTTTCTTTCCAGTAACGCTTTCTCATTTGTCGCTTCCCCTCCCTCCATCCCCTCTCAACGCTTGTTTCAAGTTTATTCGCTGTCCCGGCCCATAGGCGACTAAATTTTGGGATCATGGCGTGCTAGATGAGGTGAGCTTGAGACACGAGTTCCAAAAGCTGGTTGCCCACTTTTATTGCCACGAACCAAAATTTTCGAATGCTTAGCTTAACATCGTTCATTTAATTGAAATGACAACACTCACCGTTCCCAAGGAGCCATAATTGAGAGCCGGTGAACTCTCGTCGTAAAAGAATGGACGCGATATAATGGCTGTCGGTATGACAAGGGCGTTCTGGGAAGGTTCGTAATATGCTTTGACTTGAGTCTCATCGTAACGCCACGTCCTCGAGTCGGCCCACAGACTACGGACGGAAAGCGATAGCGCCTTTATCCACGATGGGAAGAGGCGGTCGAGGGGTACGTCTGGGCACGAATCTGTTGATTTCAAAACGAAAACCAAATGTGGTTTAAAGTGACTTTATTGATTTAGCACGTGTGTGCTATATATATATATATATATATATATATATATATATATATATATATATATATATATATATATATATATATATATATATATATATATATATATATATATATATATATATATATATATATATATATATATATATATATATATATATATATATATATGCTACATTGCAACATCTGCGGACAAGAATATATCGGCCAAACAGACACGCCATTTCGGCTGCACTTCAATAATCACCGGTACCACGCCACTTCACTGCCGAAGCTACCTTTATCTAGACATCTGCGCCTGCCAAATCACAGTTTTGAAAATATCAGCGTAACTCTTTTGCAGTCAGGTTTCTCAAACAGACGCGAGCGCGAACAGCGTGAGGCATATTTTATTTTCAAATTTCGAACATTAGTAGCCGGCATAAACGAGGACCCCGGAAAACTCAACTGCCTCCGAGAAGTAAGCCAGGAGGAAATTGGTGACAAAGATTGATAGCTGGAGACCATGCTTTTTTCTGACTGACTCGTACGTGTACACTGTTCTTTCTTGTTTTTGTTTTTTTCTTTTTTCACCTTTTTTCTTCCTTTTTTTTCCACATGCACATACAAAGTGTTTACGTTCGCCTACCAATTGATGACCACTGAAGGGAAACGGACGAAGAATAAAGTAAATAGCCGACCGACCCATTACCGAGAAACCCTTCCTTTACGTACGCCGCACGCCGACCGACCCATTACGGGGAAACCCTTTCTTTACGCACGCCGTCACGGACCCTCCCGGCACCGCGGCGACAATCTTGGGTCGCCCGACACACGTCGAGAACTGAACAGCACGTGATATGAACCGTATGTGGACGTACACGGACAGTTGGTTTCGTTCTCAGTGTTGACAGTGGTTCTTCCTCTTTTTTACTTTCTTTCTTTTCTTTGTTTTTCTTTTTTCGTCTTTCTTCTTTCCCTTTTTTTTGTTTTTTTTAGTTCCCTCTCACTCTCGCAAACATCTTGAAGGCGAGAGGGACGCGGCAGCAACGAAGTTTGGAAGTTCATGTTAGTAAAACCAACACCACCTAGATAAGTTTAGGTGGTGTTGGTAAAACTCATCCCCTGATGAAGGGAGGACCCCTCCCGAAACTGTTGGGAAATAAATATATTTATCCTTGTTGACAACGTTCCTGTTGTGCCATATCCCATACCTATATACATACATATATATATATATATATATATATATATATATATATATATATATATATAGTGCGTGGTTGGTTCAGTTGAAATAAAAGATATTCCACAAGAGAAATCACAAACATTTCTGGAAAGGTACCCTTAAAATTAAAAGCCCCACTATGCAATCAAAACCTTATTTCTCACAAATGTTTTGCACAATTCTAAGCTGAGTGTGCTTAAAGTCAGTCTCAAACGCATCGTAGCCGAGGCACGTTACCAACTGAAAGATATGCCTAGAGCAACTTTCCGCAGTACCAGTACTCACTAGAGACATTTCGTCAATTTAAAACCTGTGACGAAATCGTAGTTGTTACATTGAAAACCACCTCTAAAAATTGCCACTGTCATCTTTCTGGACCTTTATGCCGACGCTTTGCTCACCAAAATTCCTTTCGATCACTCGGTTTATTTGCCCCTTCATTCAATGATCAATCAATTCATGCTTGTTCAATTAACTTGATACCGAAAGTGGTTACAAAAGTATGTTGGACCTACAACCTTGTTTACCTAGTTAGTGGGCGAATCTCTAACATGCGCTTTTTCATGCGGGGCATTTTAGGCGCGAAGTTGCTTAACCCGTGGGGCATGATCACCGACGTGTTTAGTAGTAGTAGTAGTAGTAGTAGTAGTAGTAGTTGTGGTGGTGGTGGTGGTGGTGGTGGTGGTGGTGGTGGTGGTGGTGGTGGTGGTGGTGGTGGTGGTGGTGGTGGTGGTGGTGGTGGTGGTGGTGGTGGTGGTGGTGGTGGTGGTGGTGGTGGTGGTGGTGGTGGTGGTGGTGGTGGTGGTGGTGGTGGTGGTGGTGGTGGTGGTGGTGGTGGTGGTGGTGGTGGTGGTGGTGGTGGTGGTGGTGGTGGTGGTGGTGGTGGTGGTGGTGGTGGTGGTGGTGGTGGTGGTGGTGGTGGTGGTGGTGGTGGTGGTGGTGGTGGTGGTGGTGGTGGTGGTGGTGGTGGTGGTGGTGGTGGTGGTGGTGGTGGTGGTGGTGGTGGTGGTGGTGGTGGTGGTGGTGGTGGTGGTGGTGGTGGTGGTGGTGGTGGTGGTGGTGGTGGTGGTGGTGGTGGTGGTGGTGGTGGTGGTGGTGGTGGTGGTGGTGGTGGTGGTGGTGGTGGTGGTGGTGGTGGTGGTGGTGGTGGTGGTGGTGGTGGTGGTGGTGGTGGTGGTGGTGGTGGTGGTGGTGGTGGTGGTGGTGGTGGTGGTGGTGGTGGTGGTGGTGGTGGTGGTGGTGGTGGTGGTGGTGGTGGTGGTGGTGGTGGTGGTGGTGGTGGTGGTGGTGGTGGTGGTGGTGGTGGTGGTGGTGGTGGTGGTGGTGGTGGTGGTGGTGGTGGTGGTGGTGGTGGTGGTGGTGGTGGTGGTGGTGGTGGTGGTGGTGGTGGTGGTGGTGGTGGTGGTGGTGGTGGTGGTGGTGGTGGTGGTGGTGGTGGTGGTGGTGGTGGTGGTGGTGGTGGTGGTGGTGGTGGTGGTGGTGGTGGTGGTGGTGGTGGTGGTGGTGGTGGTGGTGGTGGTGGTGGTGGTGGTGGTGGTGGTGGTGGTGGTGGTGGTGGTGGTGGTGGTGGTGGTGGTGGTGGTGGTGGTGGTGGTGGTGGTGGTGGTGGTGGTGGTGGTGGTGGTGGTGGTGGTGGTGGTGGTGGTGGTGGTGGTGGTGGTGGTGGTGGTGGTGGTGGTGGTGGTGGTGGTGGTGGTGGTGGTGGTGGTGGTGGTGGTGGTGGTGGTGGTGGTGGTGGTGGTGGTGGTGGTGGTGGTGGTGGTGGTGGTGGTGGTGGTGGTGGTGGTGGTGGTGGTGGTGGTGGTGGTGGTGGTGGTGGTGGTGGTGGTGGTGGTGGTGGTGGTGGTGGTGGTGGTGGTGGTGGTGGTGGTGGTGGTGGTGGTGGTGGTGGTGGTGGTGGTGGTGGTGGTGGTGGTGGTGGTGGTGGTGGTGGTGGTGGTGGTGGTGGTGGTGGTGGTGGTGGTGGTGGTGGTGGTGGTGGTGGTGGTGGTGGTGGTGGTGGTGGTGGTGGTGGTGGTGGTGGTGGTGGTGGTGGTGGTGGTGGTGGTGGTGGTGGTGGTGGTGGTGGTGGTGGTGGTGGTGGTGGTGGTGGTGGTGGTGGTGGTGGTGGTGGTGGTGGTGGTGGTGGTGGTGGTGGTGGTGGTGGTGGTGGTGGTGGTGGTGGTGGTGGTGGTAGTAGTAGTAGTAGTAGTAGTAGTAGTAGTAGTAGTAGATAGTCACCTCTGGTTTAGTCCTTGGAAGGTCCGCTGAATAGCGGTACTTGTATATGATGAATATATGATGAAAAGATGCGAGATGGCGCTACTTTGAATGTTCAGTATATTAACGGACGGATGAACAGACACACAGACCGACAGACAGAAAAAGCCTTTGCAGACAAGGCGAATCGCCGGACAAACAGATGGAGAGAACGACGAACTGACATACATGGATGGACGGATGGACAGACTCACAGATGAACGAACGCATGAATGGACGGGAGGGATGGACGCATAGACACTGGAGTTGATGGAATCACAGACGAAAGTATGGGTGGAAGGAAAGATGGACATACGGACGGATGGACAGAACCACGGATGCACACACGGACGCATAGACGGACGGTGGACGGACGAACTGGCGGACGCACAGACAGACACATGAACGGTCGCACGGACAGGCGCAAGGATGGACGGACTGATGAGCACTTCACCCCACTCATCATCATTCACTCCGCGAATATGGTGTAATTCGTTTTAGTAATACGTAGTCCCCAAATTGGCGTCGGCGGTGTTGTATACACCCCCACTACGCATGCTGGCGTCTGCGTCTCGTGCCAAAGGTCGCCCTCCCCGCCCCCTCTCACTTCGTAAGGAGAAGCAGGCACCGTCTGCTAGAAAAAACGAACTGCTCACGCTGCACATCTGTTCACTTTCCACCCCATAGATGTAGGCACCAGATCGCGTGCTTGAATAATTCAGTCCAGGGCATCCCTACTTGGTTTCGCTTGACTTGGCGCTTTGCTTGACTCGAGTATCAGCGATGGAAGCAACAATACCTTCAGCAAGTAGTTGGGCAAAACCTGACATTAGCGTCATACCACTCGTTCGTGGCAACACTTCTCCTTCATTCAATAAATAAGAATAATAAAGACAAATTACACTAAAGCTTTCCCAAATCATACCCAATTAGGCGACATTCAAGCGATACCCCCCCCCACTCTGCGACGCCTTTACTCGTGTTTCTCCCCCCCCCCCCCACGGAAATCTGCCAGTGGCTTTTTTGATTACATGTGAGGAGCAAAGGTGTAGTCAATATGTATATGAATCAGTACATATGTATTGACAGGATAGCTCCAAAGGTATATTATATCTAATAAATATAGATGGCAACAAATAGAAAACTTTTATAGTATTCTAAATAGAGCAGCATTGAAATCAACATAATGTATCCCCTTTAAAAATACAGCAGATAGACGTAATTGTGCATTATTTGCGCTAAACACTGTGCTGAAGAACCAAAACTGTCGTGTTTACATGAGAGGTAAAAGCAGAAATTTGTATATATCAGGTGACTAGTCCCAAAGTGTAGACATGAGCTCAGCTTTAGTTGTGAATATGAAAAATATACCAAAAAAGCTTTTCTCAAGTCAAATTAGGATTGCGTGCAATTTTAATTTTATGTGATTTTTCTGTTTCAAGTTTCAGTGCCAGTTGATTGAATTAACCATTCGCTATATACATTCTTACAATTCAATCTGTTAAGGTTTCCATCGCCTGCATGCCTTGTGTTACGGGCGGGTGCAAAAAAACGTTCGCACAGAGAGTGGAAAGTTGGTGTCAATGACAGAGTTTATCAACGCCCCAGTTTTATCATTTTGTTGAGACATGAAAGGCATCACATCAGTAGGTAGAAAATTCTGAGCTTTTGCAAGAGGAGAAAGAGGTAGCGATTTTCAAGGCACATTTTTGTAATCGTATGGTCGGTTTGGTTTAAATAAGGGCTAAAGGAAGGGGCGAATAATAATTTGCCCCATAAATTCTTGATGCCAACTTATGTAAATACCAGTAAAAATGTTTCTTCGCAACAGACGTAATTTGGGCAACAAGAATCAACATGTAGACCTGATGACCCATTCTCGCCTAACTTTCTATAGTTTTCTGATCGGAGTAAGCTTAGCTTAGGAAGCATAGCTTTGTATCTGCCGCCCGACAGCAATATCTCCTCATAGCCTTATTCACGGAAAACTGGTATATGCATTTGCGTTTAGGCCTCTTCGAGCATAACTTATCTTCCTCAGGTGAGATTGGTTCGGATAGAATCATAATTATATTATTATACCCTTGTTACTAATACCAGGTCAAAGCTGCAAGCATTTAGGCGAAACAGAAGCAGGTTTTGATGGCAATGAAACTAGCTTTAGCAATATATTTCGGTGTAAAATTCTATCGCGCGTTTATTGCAATCGTACTCTAGGACGCCTATCACTTTGAGACAGTGGTAGCCTCCACAACTTGTATCCTCCACTTACTTTCTTTCTCTAAACGTTCTCACTGCTTTGTTTCGAACAAATAACTCTACGTGGTCAAAATGTGATAAATGCTATCTGTTTCACAACCTTCTATCATTCGAAACAGTTTATTTATATACTTAGTTGGATTAATAGTGTCACCCAATTCCTTCAATCTTCTAGTATTTAAATAGACTCACTATTACAAGATGAAGTGCGCAGAAAGATAAATTTTCAACTCCATAGTATCTTGTTGTACGAGTCTAGTGTTAACTAAAATTTCCATAGGCTCATTCTTAGCATCTCAATTACTACTTTCGTAGGAATACTTTGCACTCAGCAGTCGACGATAGAAGCTATAGAAGTCTTTCTGACTAACGAATTTTCGTTCTCGTAGCAGTGGTATGAAGGTGTGTTAGGACCATAACTAACGCATCTGTATCTCACAGAAAAAAAAATGTTTACTATAAAATATTCTTGTTGCAGATTCGCGCTAATGCACTCGCACTCTTGTACATACGGCATATAAAACTAAGTTGTCTTATTTCGGAGGATATTGAATGTACCGAACGATTGCTATGTCTTTTTACGGATCAGAAGTAAAATTGCGAATGTTCAAATCTGTTGACCTTTCTAAAGACGATAGTCTTTCTTGTGGACCTTTGACCCAAAAAGTTTGTCCCTCTGTCTTTCCATTTGTCTGTTTGTAAACGCCTAACGATACCCTAAACGGTCGAGCTCATCCGCAGCGCCCACCAATATTGCTCAAGATTTAGCATTCAAACTTGTGCGATTGTCAATAAAAAAGGAATTATTGCGCATATCTTTGGACCATAACAACGCGTCAATATTTTGTTTGTGTGACTCTTTTTTTAGTAGGCAAGGCGCACATAAGTAATTCTAAGGGCCGTAGCACTTTTCACGCGGCGCTAACGATTCAACGCTTGCACGAAAAGGCAAGTATTTCCAACGTTTTGCTCAGACGGCATGGTGGTGGCACCTATTCATCGCCTTGCGTTCTACACCTTATCGCCCCCAAGATGGGCGTGCAGGCTGCGCAATTTGTTTTCCAAGATGACTGCCAGATAGCGCTCGTGCCTAACGTGTGACGCCACTCGATGCGCTCGTTCGCCTCCGCTGCACGCTCGAGGCACTCTGACGGAGCGCCTCCAGAATACGATTCACCAATTTTTTTTTTTTTTTGTGAACAACTTCAAATACACGTTTTTTTCGCTCTCTCGAGACGCAAGACTTTCATCTTTCGACGAAATTCGCAGTGTAACATGCAGATACGCGGCCGTTTTTTTGTTATGTCTCACACGCAAGTTGCTGTTGGTTTTGTCCAACAACTACTAGTCTTTGCTTTTCTACCACATCAATGTTGCAAGGTGGGTACTTCACTTAATAGCAGTAACCGTATATGTGGGTGCCATTTTCATAACAATGTTTGCCTGATACAGCACACTATCTCAAGCAGTAAACAATGCAAAATTACGGCTACAACTACATTCAATGTCTGGAACTTTTTTGTTCCATGTTTCTGCCCAAAAAAATGATGTCTCGGGGTGCCCCCGTTGGTAGAGGTTGCTGAGATCCCTAAGCAGACCTGGAGCTCCGCTCTCGCAAGTTGGCCGAAAGACTACCGTACAACATGACTGACGCAGTCGCCAACCAGCCCATCCCAGCACAGCCAGCACCATCGGCTGCCCCGTCGACCTGCCCCGGTGCTACCCGTCAGCGGGACCCACCAATCTTCAGCGGCAGTAGTGAGCAAGAAGTCGAAGACTGGCTCTCCTTGTACGAACGCGTGAGTGCCAGCAACAAATGAGACAACGACTCTAAGCTTGCCTATGTCATCTTTTATTTGGCTGACGTCGCCAAGCTATGGTTCACCAACCGCGAAACCGCCATCGCCAGCTGGTCCACCTTCAAGACCCTCGTGACCGAAGCGTTCGGCCGACCAGAGGTCCGCAAGCTCCGCGCGGACCAACGTCGGCGCCACCGAGACCAGCAACCTGGTGAGACCTTTACTAGCTATATTGAGGATGTGCTCGACCTCTGCAGGCGTGTTAACTCATTCATGCCTGAAGAAGAGAAAATTCGACATATTCTCAAAGGCATCGAGGATGGCGCATTCCAGATGTTGCTGGCGAAGAGCCCGACCACGGTGGCAGTCCTCGTAAGCCTGTGCCAGAGCTTCAATGAATTACGTCGTCAGCGTTCCATCGCCCGACAGAGTGTCCCATCACCAGATTCGATCTCGGCCGTCGCACTCGCCAATAGCAACGTTCACCAAGGAACTCTGTCGAACCAGATTAGAGACTTCATCAGGGAGGAAGTCGCCCGACAGCTTTCCCTGCTGCCGCATAGTGACGCGCCCACGACAAGCCTCCCTTCGAATATGCAGCAGGCCATACGCACTGAAATTTGCATTGCACTCCCTACAGTCCCGGCCTCTTACCCGTGCACTTCGGTGCCATCTGATCTCTCAACTGCTGGCTACGCACCAACTGCGCCGCCTTCACCTCTCAGCTACGCAGCTGTGGTCGCGCGGCCCCCACCGCATCCAGTCGCCTTATCGGCACCACCTCCTCCGGCCTCGCCTCCAGTCTACAGGAGGCGAGGCCGGAGGAGGCCGGGTCTTTTTTATTCTTAGTTAAATATTTCGGATCAAAATGTTTACTGAGAAAATGAATTCTTCCCATGTAAAAAGGACAAAGGATGCCCCGCCACGGTGGTCTAGTGGCTAAGGTACTCGGCTGCTGACCCACAGATCACGGGATCAAATCCCGGCTGTGGCGGCTGCATTTCCGATGGAGGCGGAAATGTTGTAGGCCCGTGTACTCAGATTTCGGTGCACGTTAAAGAACCCCAGGTGGTCGAAATTTCCGGAGCCCTCCACTATGGCGTCTCTCATAATCATATAGTGGTTTTGGGACGTTAAACCCTACAAATCAATCAATCAGGACAAAGGATACAAAGAAACAACCCCATAAGCTAGAACAGCAGGATATTGTGTAATTGAATTAAAACATGAGTCCACACTGTCTGCAATGCAGCGACGGATATCTGCAGCGAAAGGAAAACCTAAAACGCCTTAAATCGACCTGGTAGGATTTGTAGTTGCCATAGCACGTACATCAAGAAAATGATACTATTCCCAAATGTGATACGTTTTTGAAGACTATTTGAACGCACCTTCGCACATAACTTTGAGTGAAACAACCATGTTGGTTCTTGAATTGCTAAGGTAAGTCAAGTTACAGTGCAAGGAAGCTCGAGAAATTCCATTATAATCGCACCTATTCTTCAGAAGACTAACGTTTGATGGCCCACTCTAAGTCACGCAAACTGTATAAAAAAAATCAGCCCTTACTGTAAAGTTTTTCCAAGTAGTCATTTTCAAGACGCTGTCCTGGACTTCCCACGAAGTTCCTCATGTAGGCCAATTTTTTGACTACCACTGTTTGATCTTCTCCTGTGACCCAATTTGATAACTTGAATTCTTCATGTAAAGCATCTCGAATATTAGACAGCATTGTCTTTACTGCTTCCACCATAGACGACTTGACCACTGCATAGAATAAAAAAATGTTCACACAAATACAAAAATTAAGCACAATTCCTGCACCATAGAATTGATGTTTCATGTAGCCACATGCCAAGATCAGGTAATATGCCGTGCTCTCTGACGTGGAGTGAAAGGCGATGAGGCAGGCATGCATTTTTTTCAGGTAGCGGAACGTGCACCATCCCAGCATGGGTGTACACCGAATCGGCCCCTAAGACCATCTTACAAATGAGGCCTGCTGAATGCTTTGGGGCGTTGGCATGTTTGTTCGAACTGCTTTTGCACGAAGATTGGCTCGTTTCTGTGCTGTACGTCAATACGAGACTTCTAAGAGACAGGCACAGAGGTGTCAGAGGAAACGTACGGTTGATAAAAACTTCCACAAACAAGTTTTCCACAATGCGTTGCGACAGTAAACACTAACAAGCCTATCCCAACCTTGCGGGAGAGTTCGCTAAAGTTAGCTGAAACTGCTACAAATTATGCAACAAAAGTTGAGGGTTTGCAGACAATTGGTCAATCTTAGTTGGTTCTGGCGAAAAAGGAACAGATTAGGCACCACTATTCAAGGCTAGCTGGTAGTTCGTCAAACTTAGCCGGTGCTGGCGAAAAGCTAGGTGAGAAGAGCCAACACGAGGCTACGGTAGCCGACATTCAGTGCCTGCAGTGGTCGTAATGGGTGAGAAAACGTGGCAGATTTGTTTAATGTGCATTGTACAATACGTGTTATTTCGTTCTGATACTACGATTCTTGGCACTGCCGTTAGACTGGTGTTTTTCATAGAAACAGGAAAATGGATAGATATTGAGAGATAGATAGATAGATAGATAGATAGATAGATAGATAGATAGATAGATAGATAGATAGATAGATAGATAGATAGATAGATAGATAGATAGATAGATAGATAGATAGATAGATAGATAGATAGATAGATAGATAGATAGATAGATAGATAGATAGATAGATAGATAGATAGATAGATAGATAGATAGATAGATAGACACAATCATATTTACAACAATGTGTGAAAAATAGTGAAGTCACCGCCAGGATGCTTTGAATGTTTGTCACAACGAAGAAGCTACCGGTCTGTTATGGGTAAATATTAGTGAATGTCGCAGTTCATCATCACTCGTCGGAGTAATTTTACTGTAGATTCAAGCGTTGTGACAATCACCTCAAATCACGAATGATGAAATAAATAAATAAACACACCTCCCTGAAGGTAAGGGCTCATGAGTGCCAAGTGCATAGCCTTGCCCGCGTGCTCGTAGCAAGCGTCACTCGCGGGTCTCCGCTTAGCCAGCAAATCAGGCACTGTGTATCGCACCAGCTGCCTGTAAATGCTCCAGGCAACCAGGTAGCGAAGACCAATCTCACCCACAACCTGGTCCTTTAGTGCATCCACAAGAATATTCAGCGCAGGCTCTTCGACGAGAATCTCATCTATTGCTGTATAGGTGCCATTGGTGTAGGTTGTGATGGCATTGACCCATCGATCTGTTAAATATTCAAACAACGGAACACAAAAATTTGGCTGAGAATTTGAGCAGTTGAAGTAAAAACATTATTATTACTATTTCGCACAATAATGCAAGCAGGCAATAGGGTTTCGACAGCGAAGTTTCTGCACTTGACCATTGATCGTCGTATTTCATGCGTTCGCTTAGATTCTGTGCATACACCTCGTTACCTACCATACGCGATCCCTGAATCGCACATATTTCCGTCAGCCTAAATGGTTTTGTGCAGCAATATTTTTGAAAGAGGGTACTTTTTTGGTCTTAAGTGGGGTCGGGCAGGCACATGGTTATTCGCGCTATGCATGCACGACGAAAAAATCTTCAGAGAGGAGAGGAGACTGGCCGGAGAGTCATGCATTGGCTATGCTACTACCGTGAATACACCATCACCTTCATTTCTTTAGTGATTATTCAAGCTTTTCTGTTTCCAGCCTTTTGTCACTTTGGTGAATTCGAGGTGGATTTGCGAAATAAATTTGGCTGGTTCTTGCTACCAAGAGCAAGGTATACGTTGCCCTGCAAGTAGAGCATGTTTTGAGAGCATTCTGTTGAGTCACGATTGGTGTACATGTTGACCCATGGACTTACATTGGGCTATGAGACCTGATTTTGTGAGTAGGTGAGACTCAGCGAGATCTTTTATATTTCGTTGCTACTCAGCGTAAAGCGTACAGCATATTTCAACATTTTAGTCACCCACCCCACAGCGTTCTACACTTTCAACTGAACACATCATCGTGCACTTTTTTCCACCCATACAAAAATTATGCATTTACTTCTGTGTAACTTATCGAGAAAAACAAACCACTTGGTGGCAAGAGCCATCTCCCCCACTGAAAAGAAAGGCTTCTGATATCAATGCAACCATTACATTGACAGTGGATCTAAAGCGGGAGCCACTTTCACTGAAGCCACATCCTCAAGTTGAGATACATCTGCATCTCAGCTCTATTACAAATGCCTCGCAGATTCTGCTCTGAATCAAATGAACAGTATAATCAGAAACAAGACATGCAAATTTGGCAGATCCCACATACATTGAGAATCAACATTATGCGAAGAATGCGGAACTTTTTTTGTAGAGGTAAATTGTATGAAATGACCCTCTATATATGTATAAATGTACACGCACAGACATACCTCGAAAAGTTGCAGATGTTCATATAACCAGTTGTTTGCACTTGCGAAATGATGCTAACAGGACAACGAGTATTAGCGAAACCAGAAACAAAAAGCTTATATTAGGCGCTGGTGCTCACGATGATGGCAGCCCTGACAACTGTGAATTAAATCAACACCAGTGCATGGCACTTAAATACAGTTATCGTTGACACGACATGACGGCTGTATCATAGAAGTCCATATGAAACGTTTATAAAATTGATATCGAGAACGGCAACCACAATAGACGTTGCAAGAACATTAGGGTCGATTTGAAAGGTAGTTCCGAGACCTGGCGTTGCCTTGTGGTAGCATGCTTGATTGCCACGCAGAATGCTTGGATTCGATTCCTGCTGGGCCCCTGACAATTATTTTTGCATGCCTCGGGTCAACGCTGCCGATGTCCGGTTTTTCTTATCGCTCATGCGTTAAGATTGTATATGTGTTTTTACTGTTCCTGGATAGATATTAAGTGTCAATAACTTGTGGCACATACCCTGATACCAGTGGCAAATACCCACCCGTGGTTATTAGTTTGACGACGTATTGCACCGTAGTGTTATTGGTACGATGCAATATACATCAGAGTACTTATTGGATGCGAAGCAGCATATGCTCCAGTCTGTGTCCATCCTTCTCTCATGTGGCAGCTTCCCTACTGCACATACCTCAATTCTTCCCACTCCCCCTCTTTTTGCGCAGATGGCGATAGCGCTGCCTGCACTTTTTCTCATCTCCTATTCCTCTCTATGCATCACAGCTGTGAGCTCATATATATTGAAGCGCACGTGCTACCGTTCCGCTATCCTTCGCAACGGCAATATATACCTCAGCGTTGGCGCCAGTTGTAGCGGCATTGGCAGCGTAAGCTGTGACAGCAACGCAAGCTATGAAAGCTTTAGCGCAAGCAACGTAAGCAGCACGTTTGAGCAGGAGGGGCCTCTGGACGCAGATCGTAAAGGCCACACTGGCAAGCGAATGCACCCTAAATGGCAACACTGGCAAGCGGATTCACAACTCCGTGCTCACGAAGCTGAACGTCGACGGTAACGCCGCCAAGGAGACTCGCTCGCTGGATTTCATGCCGACCAGTTGTGCCCTCGCGATCCCCGACGACAGCGTAGCTTTGGCCGACTGGACTTGCCCTACGCCATCTCTTGACGCCGACAAGAGCGCTCGCCATCGGACTCCTGCGACCGTGTCCATCTTTCCAATCTACCCTTTACTTCTGTCACTCACTGTCCCTTCGCCTCGCTCTCTCCTTTCTCTCTCTATATATACCTTTTATTCCTATCCCTCCAGCTCCTTCTTACCCCCATCTTTTGTGAGCCTCTGTTGAGGTGTCGCACCTGATGCAGACAGTTACGGGGCTCACTCTTCTCTTTTTTTTCTCTTTAAGAACCACATAAGAAGAAGCCGGCAAGTCAGTCTCGAAGGTGCGAGGCAACCCGAAGCCGAAGCGCAACGGAAACGCCGAGCTGCGCTAGGTGTTGACATTACGGTGCGATGATTACACACACAGAGTAATATATACTTTGGAGGAAGGCTTAAATAGGTTGTACACAACATATGCATAACTAACTCCTTACACAAATTAAACACACACGGAAACATACGATCGGAAGTAAAAAAAAACAAAAGAGAATAGCCAGTGCTGCTTTGCATTCTCACCTGGTTGCCTTTAGTGGAAGATAGCGCTGTTTCTTTTCCTAATTAAGCACCTCTAGCCGAATTCATTTGCCACGTTTCATGTGAACAAGCAGGAAATGCAGTATATAGAAAATATTTTCCACGCGTTGTAAAACATGTACACCAGTTACTTTTATTTTGGTTTACAGGTATTCAGCATTCGTCTCACTGTTCCGAAAGTGTTCGTCAATCTCATTTAATTATTAGCTTCTAGTACACACTTGCGCATTTTGAGCAGGACAGTTCAAACACGATATTGGCAGAAAACAAGCACGAACCTTTAGTGACGTATGGACTCGTGTATGTGTGGAGGTCGCCAACGGCCACAAAAGAGGGGATGTCAATGGTATGATCGTTGACGATGCTCCTAACTGCAAAACCGAATACGCACGTTAAAATGGAAAATAGAGCGCAGTACAACAAGATTTTAGATTTACATATTTAGATTTTAATAGGCCGTATCATCCTACCTAATTGCTGCAACGCGGCTGCATGCCCTAAGTAGGAATCAGTTGATGTTTTAATGAAAACCTACAGAGTGAGAAACTCGCTGTGGATATTCCAAAAGTGACATTTTAGAAGCTACTTAAGCGATAATTATAACGCAACATTAAAGTGCATGAAATATTTCAACGAGAAAATAATAATGCTCAACTATGGTGGTTTCAAAAGAAGAGATGCAACCCGGAACTTATTTTGCAACAAATCATCATATTCAGTCTCATTTATTAGTATTATTGTGATGTGTTGCTTGACTCCCATTCAGTGTAACGTCTCACATGAATATATACTGGGTTTCACGTCATTTGAATTTAAATACCAATGCTATACATTTCATTCAAAACTTCTCCGTAACCTATGTCTTGCCACTATAGCACCGTAATTGAAGTGAGGGCTGCAACCACTGTCCCGGCACCCGGCAGTGTATGCTATGGTAGTCCTGCACCATATTGTTCACGTTACTTTGGTGCTCACGCAGGCGGTCGTTAACGTAAATGCTGGTCTGACCTGCATAATTCTTTCCACCCGTCACCAGAATCGAGTAGACGGTGCTTTCTGCAGAGGGAACGCTATTTCTCACAGGTTATTTTCAATGGGCATGCCATTTCGCCTTGGTTAAAGAAGATTAGTCAGGCCTAAAGCGTTTACGTGGCATACAGAGCATTTGATACACTGCAGAGACTATGCAAGCAAAAACAACACTCCATTTATTGATCTGTTGTGGACAGGTGAGGCAACGTTCTCTGCTATGTCATCATCATTGTCATCAGCCTGACTACATCCACTGCAAGACAAAGGCCTCTCCCTTGATCCGCCAGTCAACTCGGTCCTGTGCTTGCTGCTGCCATTTTGTACCCGCAAACTACCTAATCTCATCTGTCCACCTAACTCTGCGTCACCCCCAAGCCCGCTTGCCTTCTCTGGGAATCAAGTCAGTTATCTTTCATGACCAGTCGTTATCCTGCCTACGCACTACATGCCCGGCCCATGTCCATTTCTTCTCCTTGATTTCAACTATGATATCCGTAAACCCGGTTTCTTCCCTGATACAATTTGCTCTCTTCTTGTCTCTTAGGTTTAGACATAGAATTTTCTTTTACATCGCTTGCTCCGTCGTCACAGTAGGCGTCGTGTATCCAATTCAACTGACGTGTTGAAAAGTTTATGTCGGGAAGAACGATTGCATGCGTGAACACCGAAAACACGTGCATGATGCGGTACAGGGACACCAAGGCATTCACTGCCGAGACTGTGGAGGCAGTCCTTTTTTTCAATCAATGCTCCATAATGTCAAGGCACTGGTTCAAGCTAACCCACCCGCATTTGCGCCTCACTGGATTAGTGGCAAAAGTTATGGGCTGCATACCCGAAGATCACGGGTTATATCTCGGCTGCCGCATTCTGACGGAGGCGAAATGATAGAGGCCTGCGTACTGTGTGATGTCAGTGCATGGAAAAGAACACCTTAGAGCCCTACACCACGTGGCGTGTCTGATAACAACATGGTGGTTCTGGGGCGTAAAAGTCCACATAATAATATTGTTACGTCTACGAGAGGGGTTTATTCAGAGCCGACGCAACGGTCGACTGGACGGTATATAGGAGTGAACGCGCACCAGCGAGCTCTTGTCGTTGTTGTTGTTGTTGCCCCTTCGCACTGGCACATACCCACTATGGGGGATTGGCCATGAAATCTAGAAGTATCCTATATGAGATATATTAAAAGGTTTATCCTTAATGAAAAAACTAATGATGTAATAGAAAATAATAATTAACTAAAAAGGAATATTAAACTAATCAAATAATTGAAGATTGAATCAAGAAGAGAAAAGGTGAGGTAATACTACAGTGGAAGACAGAAATTTTGAGTAGACCAGACAATCGAGCTTATCTCACCCGGTCACAATCAAATGAATATGCAAATTTCATTCAAAATTAGACAAGTGTCTTCAGAAATATATTTAAGCAGGCATTATTATGACATGCGCTTTGATTCTCGAATGAAATTGCATACAGCATCGAATACGCTCCTGTGGCAATGTCCCAAGCTAAAGGCACCGAAACTTAGAACATTATCTGCAGTTAAATTTAAACCTACTGCTTGAAACGGAACAATTAAAAGTCTTTTCCTAATTAATGAATAGTTTTTACATGTTATAAAGAAATGCTCTATTGTTTCCGTTTCTTCGCAGAATGGACACAGGGGGGATATCGCCAGACCAGCTCTGTGCAAGTAAAAGTTTAATGAAGGGACACGAGCTCTTGTCATCAACCGAACGTCCTCTTCTCTTGCCACCTACCTGTTCCCCGCTACACAAGTGCACATACCTAAATTACATATGTGATAACATTTTCCTCCGCGCAGACGAAACCCACTGGGCGAGTCAAACAGTCTTTCGATGAATAAAGCGCTTCAAACGTGCAACATGAGCAAGTTCAGTTTTTGCAGACCGTCGGTCGTTCGAATGGAGACGCGCTATGCGGTAAACTAAAGCACTGATACGGTCTAGAACAAAATAAGGCTCCGCATAGTGTGCTAGCAGTTTCTCGCTCAAACCGCGTTTTCTAGTTGGTGTCCACAGCAACACTACGTCGCCGCGATTGTACGTCACGTGTCAGCGTCGGGGGTCAAAATGTGCCTTCGCGCGATCTTGCAAATCAAGAATGCGCAAATAAGCAAGGCGTCTAGCTTCTTCTGCCCAACAGATGATCTCAGATATGCATTGATCATGGTGGTCCAAACACGGGAAGATGGTATTCAGGGTATGACGAGGTGGTCGAGGATATAGAAGAAAGAAAGGACTGTAGCCGGTAGTTTCATGCTGTGCGGTGTTCAATGCATATGTGATAAAAGGCAGAATACTGTCCCAGTCCTTGTGATGTGATGCGACATACATAGACAGCATGTTCGAGAGAGTTATGTTCATTCGTTCAGTTAGACCGTTGGTTTGCGGATGATATGGTGTAGAGTGCCGGAACCTTGAGTCACAGACACGAAGCATCTTTTCCACTACGTCTACTGCTAATTGTCGGCCACGGTCACTGATTACATTTTTGGGAGGTCCATGTCGAATAATTACAAAACGTAGCTAGAAGAGAGACACATCGGCTTCAGTTGCAGATGGTATGGCAGCTGTCTCGCAGTATCGTGTTAAAGGGTCGGTGCAGACGACTATCCAGCGATTTGCATGAGAAGACCGGAGAAAGGACCCAAAGAGGTCCATCCCGGCTTGCTCGAATAGAGTTCTAGGGGGCGGCAGCGGATGTTTTGCCCTGGAGGAGCACTTATTGGGCGCTTATGACGTTGGCACTCGTTACAGCTGATACGTATTGTTTCGTCATCTGGTGCATTTTGGGCCAGTAGAAGCATTCTTTGAGACGGCAAAGAGTTTTTGCTGTGCCTAGATGACCGGATGTTGTGTCATCATGCATATCCACTAAGACACAAACCCGAAGACTCTCCGGAACAAGCAGAAGATATCGTGAGCCGGTGCAGGTGTAATTCTTTTTGTAAACTAGCCCGTCTTGGATGCAGAAGCGTGTAGGCGATGATTTTGGTTTGGTAGCAAGAAGTTGCTGTATGGTGCTGTCCCCTTGTTGCTCATCCTTAAAGGCCTTGGCATCATGAAATGGTTGGTACAGTGATGCGATGTAGGTGTCGAGTTGTCGAAGTTGTCCGCGTCACATTCCGTCGTTGGAAGCGGTAGTCGCGAAAGACAATTTGCATCAGCGTGTCGTCGGCCGCTTTTATAGGAAACCCTGAAGTCGTATTCTTGTAGACGAAGTGCCCAGCGCGCCAGCCGACCAGATGGGTCACGCAGATTGACCAACCAGCAGAGAACATGATGGTCTGTCATGACGGTAAAGGGGCGTCCGTACAGGTAGGACCGGAAGCGCTGCACTGCGAAGACTACTGCAAGGCATTCTTGCTCTGTGACTGTGTAGTTAGGCTCGGACTTGCTGAGTGAGCGACTTGCATACGCTACGACGTGTTCTTGGTTATCCAAGCGCTGAACCAGGACAGCACCTACACCAGTACCGCTGGCGTCTGTGTGAAGCTCAGTGGGAGCCAGAGGATTGAAGTGTCGAAGAATCGGAGTAGACGTCAAAAGAAATTCAACTCCGAAAAAGCAGACTCACACTCAGGGGTCCAGTCAAGCTGCGCAGCTTTCTGAAGCAGACACGTGAGCGGGTATGTGATATTGGCAAAGCCAGGAATAAATAGGCGAAAATATGAACAAAGCCTCAAAAAGCTGCGGAGTTCTTTCACCGAGTGAGGTTGCTTGAATGCTTCCACTGCGGCCGTCTTGGCGGGATCTGGTCGTATGCCTTCTTTGTCTACTAAGTGTTCAAGGACGAGTGTTTGGCACTCTCCAAAACGACATTTCTTTGAGTTAAGCACCAAGCGACCTTTGCTTAGGCAGTCCAGCACGAGGCCGAGGCACGTGTTGTGCTCACAAAAGGTGAGCCCAAAAATTACAACGTCGTCCAAGTAACACATACACACTTCCCAGTTCAATCGACGCAGAATGTTGTCCATAAAGCGCTCAAAAGTTGCAGGTGCGTTGCAGAGTCCAAACGGCATCACAATAAATTCAAATAGTCCATGTTGTAACAAATGCCGTTTTTGCCTTGTCTTCCTCGTGCATTAGAATCTGCCAGTAGCCTGACCTCAAATCCACAGCCGAAAAATAAGAGGCCGATGACAGACAGTCGATAGCATCATCAATCCGCGGGAGTGGGTATACGTCTTTTATAGGGATGGCGTTGAGATGGTGGTAGTCAACACAAAATCGCCATGTCCCATCCTTCTTCTTCACTAAAATTATTGGAGCGGCCCACGGACTACATGATTCTTGAATTACATTTTTCTTGAGCATCTCTCAAACCTGTTCATTGATCACTGCACGCTCCGAAGGTGATACACGATATGGTTTCTGCCGGAGAGGTCTGTGGGATGTCGTGTCGATTTGGTGCTTTATACGAGAAGCAGGAAATGACGGTGGATCGTGCTGAGCGAAATCAAATACTCCGGCATGTTTGCGCAGAATACTCGCCAGTTCAATACGTTCCTTGGGGCTGAGTGACTTTTCAATCATAGCCATAATGGCATGCAGAATATCGCAATGGGTCATATCCGGGCAATCGCTGCTTTCTTAGAGGATGGCAAGCGAAAATACTTGATGTTCACGAATCTCTGCAAGTTTCCGACCCTCCGGAAGCACTGTTGGTTCATCAGAGCAGTTAATCACCCATAAACCAGTGTGCCCTTGCGCAACCAATAGCGTGCAGTAAGGTATTAAAACTGTCTTCTTTATGACACTGAGATGCACGGGCTCCACATTTGCGTCAAATGTTTTCTCGCTTGCAGGTGAACAGACAACAGGGACACATTTCGCAGACAATGGCGGCACATTAGAGTCCCCGGAAACGCAAAGAGCACTTTCCTGACAGGGCGAGTTTTCTATAAACGCAACTGGGATATCAGAATATACTGTAATTTGTCCTGTGCGACAATTGACAGTGGCACCACATAGCTTCAAGAAATCGAGTCCCAGAATAATGTCATGCGTAGTATGAGGGAGAACAGCAAACTCTGCAACAAAGTTCTTGCAAGCCAAACTAACAGTCACAGTGCAGACACCAACAGGTTGTAACACCTCTCCGCTCACTCCACGAAACGTATCAGGACGGTTCCAACAAAACATAACTTTTCGCCCAAGAAGGCTGGTGAAAACTAAACTCATCACTGGCATCATTTCACCTGTGTCCACCAACGCCATTGTTGGTACACCATCGATAAGCACTCGAACCTTATTTATAAACATGGAAGCTAATGGAGGTATATCTGTTGAAATTGAAGACTGTCTGGCGACCTCACCTCCACCGGCCGCGCCGGCTAGTTTTCCGTAGGAGGCTTGGAGTGGCGGCGCCGATGAGATGGTGATCGGTTGGCGCGAGGGGCAGGCGGTGGTGTCACACTGCGGTCAGAGGCCGGAGATTGGTTTTGTAGTGGTCCTGAAATTTTATAAGACGCGCTTTCCGGAAATTTCGGTGCTCGGGTAACGCCGGAACGGTTATAACTCGGTGATCGGTCAGTCCTTGGCGGCTGCCGGTAGTTGAAATACCTGGCAATGTGGCCTTCGAAGCCACAGTTGTAGCAGACGTGTAGAGGACGCCCACCGAACAAATACGGAGACCACTCAGATGTGAAGGGTTGGTGACGACCTTGCTGAGCAGGGGCAGCCCACCTCTGTGTGGTGGGGCCGTGATGAAGGCGTTGGCCATAGCGCTGGTCGGCCGCTAATGAGTCACGATGTGGCCGCGGATTTCCAGTTTCGCTGATGTCTGCCATACATACCGATAGTGGCAAAGGAGCTAATGGCGCCGCCGTGTAGTGGGGTGGATTGGTAGGAGGATAAGGAATGGTCTTGTCAACCCCAATACCTTGTCGCTGCAGCTCTTTACGCACTATTGCCCGAATGGTAGCGGCAAGGTCGGTGGGCGGGCTCACGTCGACGCTGGCGACAGTTGTCACATTTGCCAGCCTACCGAATTTCGGGGCCATGCGGCGAGTCTTCAGTTTTTCAAACGTGTGGCAGTGCTGTTGGACGTCGGAGACAGAGGTGAGGTCATCCCTGCCTATTGATCTCGGCCGTCTACGAGAGGGAATAAAACCCTCTAGTAGACGTAACAATATTACTATCCCGCACGATATTGCCGAGGAAGACGCACAAATTAGGCAACGAATGAATAAGCACCCCATTCCTGGCACAGTCATGGTTTAAGGATGACTACTTAGCCGGGCTTTGGGACAAACATGAACACGTGTTGCGATTTGCTGTTAAAGTATTGATTAGGCTGGTCGTTATTCTAATTTTTACGTACAAATTTTGCAATGGTCCAAAATAAATATAAATTAGAGATCAGCACTACTTTTTGCCCGGCTCTATGATTTTATTATGTTCTTGCTCTGTAAAATTTGCCATCATCATCCCAGACCTACTAGGCTAAGCTTGAACACTTGTGAATCAGTAAGAAATACTGTGTCCTATATTGAAGAGTACCCAACTACAGACCCATTTTAAAAACTTTAACCTGCTTTTCTCAATAGCGTCATTCTCAATATCAAAAAGAAGAATGTTACTCACGATGTTTTTCGTATTTGACGATCTTCGAGGCCAGCTGATTATTATGGCTGCTGGGCTTGCCACCATACCAGCGGAGCAACTTTGCGTAATAATCCTGGTTAAAGCTGTCTGGGTAGTTGGTGCGACCTTTCAACCAACTTCTTTCTTCGCCGCTGAAACGAAGCTGCCAGAAAATTAGAAAAAAAAGAGGTTTAGGGTGCGACACTTTGTTAAATACTACATATCTCATCATTTGGTGAATTACAAGGGAAATGTTTTACGCTGCACAGAGCACACGTGTTTTGCGCATTGACAATATATTAAGATGCACAGCATTTCAGGGTCTTGCAGTTGTACGCTGTCGCTACCGCTTCTCGTCGTCTGGCATCGTGTAAGCAAAACCATGCACAACGTACTGTTAAGGGCTCGAGGTCGATGGCATGTACGGCGGGTTTCTTTACGGTAGCTGGCACCCCGCCATTGTCTACATAGCCGATGCTCACCAGTGAGGAGACGCGTTTTGAAGTGACTGAACGAACGTTTATTTACATGACAGTTGAAAGATGAAAGTGTACAGAGATTCAGCAAAGAATCAGCTATGTACAAAGATTCCACTCATGATTCAGCTTGTCATTGAGCTATTATTTACAAAATTTTCTGGCTTTTATAGCCGGTTGATTTTTTACACGGCAGTCCGGAGAAGGCGGTGACCACTGTTGCGGCGAATCCGGGGGCGTGATGTCTCAGTGGTCCACCAACCAGAAAAGGTGCAGCAATTGGGCCACTCGTGAGTAGAAGAACGTGGGTGAACATGTACAATAGTAATCACGAGTGCACCACACAATGACGCACTCGGCCCACGCCTTGAAGGCACCGCAGGGTGAGGAGGTAGAGTCAGAAGAGGTAAAGTTGAGCTCCTCCTGGAGTGATGAGTGCGGCGAGTTGGGCAGGTTGGTAACGATGCATGACTAAGAAATCTTAGCGCCACAGAACGGAAACAAAAGAAAGAAACGTAGACAACACGAGCGCTAACTTCAAACCAAGTTTATTAGGAAACACACATGAATATATACGAACTCAAATCACAGAAATCTCACGCCTACTTTTTTACACATATATTGTTATACAACGTCATACAAAAACAAAAAATGTAATATCAGGAAATAAACAGGTAAACGCGCATGTGTAAATGGAACCAAGAAAACTTAGAAAAAAACTTAACAGCCCCCCGAAAAACCCTACAAACGAAAAATGTGACACCAACTGCGCATGCTTACCTCGGTGAAACTATGAAAACGTGCTCATTAGGAATGAAAATTCTTTATCGTGAAGGAGTACAGACGGATGACTCACGCACTTCTCGCCACGTTTTCGGATGAAGCAGGCCTCAACTAATTCTCGGGTTAACTGCTCTCTGTGACGGAATAGCACAGCTGTTTGATCGAACATTGGAGTACAGCCACACTGACGGCAATGTAATGCCAAGTGGGATGTCGGTGTGCCTTTCAAAGAGCTGTGGTGCTCGCGTAGACGGATATTGAGACACCGCCCAGGATATTGAGACACCGCCCGTTTTTCATAGTTTCACCGAGGTAAGCATGCGCAGTTGGTGTCACATTTTTCGTTTGTAGGGTTTTTCGGGGGGCTGTTAAGTTTTTTTCTAAGTTTTCTTGGTTCCATTTACACATGCGCGTTTACCTGTTTATTTCCTGATATTACATTTTTTGTTTTTGTATGACGTTGTATAACAATATATGTGTAAAAAAGTAGGCGTGAGATTTCTGTGATTTGAGTTCGTATATATTCATGTGTGTTTCCTAATAAACTTGGTTTGAAGTTAGCGCTCGTGTTGTCTACGTTTCTTTCTTTTGTTTCCGTTCTGTGGCGCTAAGATTTCTTAGTCTCCTCCTGGAGGATGGCCGCTGAGACGAACGTCAGCAGCGGCCCTCGACTGCTTTCAGCTACAGGCTTCTAGAACTCTCTCGAACGTGGCAGTCCAAACGTTCGGTCCCTGAAAACGGCTTCTTCGACGCGTTTCCACGTTTCCGGGCTGTCGGTACTTTTGTGGCAATTCGCATCAGTGACGACAGCTGAGTCGGGAGGTTGACTCTCAGAGAATTGCCACAGTGGCACCGTCCCACGCTATTCCAGCCCGTTCGACAAAAGGGTTGTCTTGCGAAGCTTTCGTTGAGACCCGACCACTCCCTGGAACCTTTACAGGATGTCATATAGCTGACTGGGCGCCGATGGGGTTGAAAGCATCCTAGCAGACTGGCTTGCGCGCCATGGCGTCTGCCTAGATGAACTGCTGGGCCAAACGTAACTGTACCCAGATGCAATGAATTAATTATAGTAGGGCAGCAAAACAGGAAAGTAATAGTGGAGGAGTGAGGAAAAGGAGTGGATAAGGCAAAGCAGAGCATATTAGCCTATAGCTCCACGTTGGCGAATTGATGTGTAACACATTAAGTGTATAGCATAGTCACGCACCGCAAATTAGCAGCCGAAAAGGAACGTCAGGCTGCGAACCGGAAGAATGTGGGGAGAAAGAAAGGTGAGACCATTTATGTAGGTTGTGAAAAAAGGTAAACCGTGTATTGCTTAGCCATGTATAGTGTGGTGTGGAAAAAACGAGGGAAGGGAAAAAGAAGAAAAGGAGGAACAAGAGTGTGAAAATGTTTTTGCACGTGTCAGGGCGTTCTGTTCAGTTATGCTCTTGTTTTGTCAGGATGATCTTTTGATTAGTTATGTCAGGCTTTTATTTACTGTATATTTCAGCCTATCCTGAGCTACCTTGGCACTCGTTGTTTTTTTATTGTGCCGTCAGCGTTTATTGAAACCCGAACAGCGGCAAGCCTAAGAGATGTATAGTGCGCGCCATCTAGTTATTACTATTGACAGGCGCACGCATTCTTTGTGGCAGGTCTGTGCATATATAGTTCATGGTGAAAACTGGACGACGTGCACTATACCATTCCGAAGATTTGCCACTATTCGGGTTTGATTTAACACCAACATTACTTGCAGAGTATCCAAAGGGTGCTAACTGTTCCGATTGCGGACCCTCCGGAGTAGAGCATTAGCTCGGGTGGTCGGAAAAACAATGACTAAAATTACCACCTACGAACATGTTCTGACCTTGCTTGTGTGCACCTCACTCCAGCTTCTAAAGCGGAATATTGACTTGCATAAATTAGCAAGTATTTATGCGTTTCTCTGCGTGGCTTTGAGGTAAATAACTTAGCCAGCCACGCGAAATGGCTTTGTAGCATTGAAGTTGTGCACAAGCCTGCATGCAGCGAGTCCGTCGGCTCGTCTGTCTACCTCTCAAAACGCCCTCCCGCACCGTTAAAGAAAAAACGCAAGGAGCACGCAAATATGTTCAGTGACCTTCATTTCGGGCCCAACAAGGTCAAGCACGTACGAGACAGTGGTAAAATAACTGACACCTTTTGAAGCACACAAGAGTTTGTGTTGCGTACTTGAATCCTAGCTCAAGAAAGGCCACTTGAGAAATATAGTAGTGACTTGAAATATCAGGAAGCACAACGTAACTTTCTGGCATTGCAAGAATTGATAATAAGGGAAAGAGTGTTGTTTGCTTCGCACTATCCAAAACCATGCGAGAAAATGCTAGAAATCAGTTGGCGGTACAAAAATCAGAGAAAACATGCAGGGTGGTGGATAGGGTAGCACAGTGAAACTAAGTATGACTTAAAAGGGAGAAAGTGCACATGCGGTCTCAAAGCATCGACATGAAATCTACCCCCCCCCTCGCCCCCCCTCCAAAAAAAGAAGAAACAAAAGCGAAAGAAAGTTGCTGTTGCAGGTGCAACCACTTTCACATACGCAAACACTCACCAGTCTTTACAAAGAAGGGTTCGTTGTGTCACAAGCCTAATCATTTTGCGAATTGCTGTGCATCAGACCCCGCAAGCGACGTTCGCAAAGGGCAAGGAGAGGACTTTCACATCCTCGAGATCCCCACGGCAAGGCTCCAGAGCGATACGGTGGTTAAGCTCAAGTTAACAAGCATGATATCCAGTTTATAGTTAACACCACATCGCAAGCGAGCTTGTTCTCCTTGTCCATTTGCTGAAACTACGCGTAGCAAATATGTTGAAGCCGATGAACTCGGCCCTGCTGTCATATAGTGGTGTCACCAAGTTGTGTTTGGGAACCTGTACGCAAGCAGTAAGCTCTCAGAATATTACTAATTCGGTCACGCTTTTAGTTCTGAAAAATCATCGGTAGGCTATTCTCGAACTTGAGGCAAGTGAATCTCTGTTACTAGTCAAGAGGACACAAAGCGTCTTAGACATTTCTTAAAATTACGCAGAACAGCATGCGTTGTCACGAGCTAGATGTCCTGGTCATTCAATACCATTTGTCTAATTCCTGATCATAAAGCTCAATATTTCAAACTTGACCTAATCCATCATTTGCACAACAACGCATTATAACTCCGTTCAACCTGTCGCATTTTCTTGAGGAATGGAGAATGATATCTATATGCCCGCTACAAGAAATCGAAATATCATAAAGAAAAGTGATAATTTACCAATGATGAAGGCTATTGTTTCAAAAATGCAACATCCTAGGCGCGTACCTTACTCGAATGAATAGCTTTACTAGACCAGAGCAGTAAACAAAGCTCGAACAAGTACTGTGGAAGGAATATCCGACCTCGATATACCATATGCCACCTGTCTCTGTCATGCTCTATTTCAAAAAAAGTTCTTTGAAAGAAAAAGTATAGACTTTGAGAAATAACGACGCAAGCACTGTGACATACCTGGCTCATGAAATTACACCATTTTCAAAACTTGCTTGTGAGCCATTGACAGACGTGAATGCCCTTGGGATAAACTTGAAGACAATAATACACGACTGCATTGCCAATTTTTTCCCATTAAAACTAGGAAAACAAGAAAATACAACCAATAGGTAACGCGTCAAGTAATACATGCCAAATGAAACGTCAAAAGGTGACGTCGTTCCTTGAAAAAGACAAAGTCAATCAGTCCAGAAATTTAAACTAATGAGCGCCAAACGAGAGCTGAAACTAAAGCGGAACGAGTCTCGAAAACAATACAATGATACCCTCTCACCTTAGTTTCAAAAACTGGTGCAAAGAAGTTTTGAGATCACTTTCGTGCGCGTACCACTTTAATGCCGCAACGTCCTCAGGACGAAAATGTTGTTCAAGCTGATGCAGTCAACAAATATTTTCCGTTTGTATTTATTACAGACAACGGGTTTCTTTCCCCAGCTGCTTTGCAGGATCGAGCATGCATCTACTTACCATATCTGATTCGAAAATCTTGAACCTTCTACTCGGAATAGATGCGAAAAATTCTAGCGGTCCTGATAATGTTGCAAACCAATTTCCGAAAAAATACGCAGAATACTGCAGCCGACACGATCGCATCATTTATCACATGTCAGTTTCAACTGCGCGTGTGCCAAATGACTAGAGGAAAGCAAAGGTAATACCACGTCATAAACCAGGTGACATGAACGCTTCTTCTAACTACCGAACCATTTCTCTTATCAGTACATCATGCAAGATCCTAATACATATAATATTGAAACACGGCACTGTAAATCTTGAAGAAAACCACGTACTAACATCTAGCCAGCATGGGTTTAGACGCGGGATGTCAACCGCAACGCAGTTCACTGAAGTTGTTCACGATCTTGCACGGGTGATTGACGATCGCGGCCATAAAGGAAATGTATTCCTAGATTTCAGCAAAGCGCTTGATCGTATTTGGCACAGCAAGGTAATTGCAAAACTAGAAGCAATCATTGGCAGTTTCAGCATTTCTGCTTGAATTGGTAATTTTTTCTCCTAGCGTTCGCAATTTGTCTTTCTCAATAAAACATTATCCAATATTGTTTCAATCTCCTCTAGTGTGCGACAAGGTTAGGTCTTAGGACGACTTTCATTTTATATATATAATATTGACATTGTTACTGACGTGCAATGCGACATAAAGCTTTTCGCGGATGACTGTGTTATGTATGAAGAAATAAAATGTTATGAAGACTACGTCCCTCTAAACAGACAACTTAACGTAATGAAAACATGGCGTGAACAATAGCGAATGCCTATCAACCCTATAGCGAATCCGTGTCAATGACGGTGTCAACAAAAAAAACACTGTAGAGTTTGCCTACTCATTTAATGGCACTAAACCTTGAAGTTTATAAACACAAGTATCAAGGACTAACGCTGACATCTGACCTCAAGTGAAAGAAACATTTTGCCAACATCTCAAAAACCACCCGTACGTTGTTCTTCCTTAAAAGGTCGCTCAAGTCTTCTCCCAGTCACATCACACTACAAAGTTATACAACCTTTGTGTGGCCAGTGCTGGAATCCGCTAGCACTGTTTGGTTCCCCACAATGTTACCAACGTACCCCAACTAAAAAAGTCTGAGAAAAAGCGATACGATTCATTGACAACAAATACAATTCCACTGATTCACCAACTAAACTTAGATTCTTTCAGACCACACATTTGCAGAAGGAGCAAAATAAGCTAGCTTAAAGCTTATGCACAGCATTCTGCATCATCGCTTTAACACAATTTTTTCAATTTACATCACCTTTTCTAGGTCCCGTATATCACGCAATCGACACAATAAAATGCTAGCTGAATACTTCTTTAACTCTGACATATTCCAATATTCATTTTTCCCTACTGCAGTTAGGAAGGTGAACCTTGACCCAACAACTGCAAACATTCAATCACCGTCAACCTTCTGTGGTGCGATAGAAAATATGCATTAAACACGAAAAAGAAACGATTTATGTTTACGCACATTTTTCTACCATTGTTTACATGATTGTTTATGTTACAATACGTTTTGGTAGTGTTATTATTGCGTTGTAAATACTAATGTTGTACTGAAGAAAAACATGATTTAAATGTACACTATGCATTTTAGACATCTCTACCCTACCCTATTTTTATATACGATACACAATTGTGGTCTGTAACGTGCTGTCTTTTTTTCCTTGTGTTATGCTTGCTCACATTGTGTCAGTATGTCTACCAGTCTTGGTCTCCGTGTGAGACTGGCAGTATTGACACAAATAAATAAATAAAAAAATAAATATTATGAGTATTATATGACGTGCTTTATGTACAACGTCTACGCCGCAAAAAAAGTTTGCTCACCTCAATAACTCGTTTTTTATTGGTGAATAGGTAGTCCTGTGGTTGAAAGTAAAGTATGGCTGGCACTCCCAAGTCCAGCGAACATCTTACAATCATATCAATTGGATCCACTAATTGAATTCTTGTCTCGTTGTGGATATCAAGGTTCATGTTTCTCATCCACGTCACCAGATCCTCAGCCTTCAAATATATATGAAGTAAAAGTGCATGTAATTGATGAGATAAAAGCGCACAAAATCAACAATAAGGTTAACGTTGTGATTTTTTTATTTACTAAATTTCCCTTTTAGCCTTCTATGAGCTACAAAATGTTATGCTTTCAAAAAGACTATAACTAGGCATGTAAAATGAACACCGTTGCCTACATACTGAAGAAGTAAGTGAGCAAATAGGATGGCCTGTCTGCCGTGAATTCCTTTTCCGAATATACGCTACTTTTCACCAGGCACTGCAATGGAATGAAATGAAGTAGTGGTGGACGAAATGGCCGAGAACTCCAACTAAAATGATAAAGAAGATATTTCCAACAAACTTCATGCATCGCGCTAATATAATTCATTCAAATTGGTCAGCAAAGTTTTGCTTTGCGGCATCTCATGGCCGCATACGCACCGCATAATAAAGGGGTGGTATTCAGACGTACACTATACTTCAACGGGGGAAGGGGTTTGTTGGCGCACAGGATGGGATCATCAGGTTGCTGATGTTAAGAGCTGTTGATTTTGAAACATGCAATTCTGTTGAAACATGCAACTCTACCTGTGACACTTTTTGTATGCAACAACATAAACGAACAATGTAAACATGACAAACTGGGCGTGTCAGTGCTGGATATTGGAAGCGTAAGACTGGACGACGGTAAGCATCAAAAGGAACAGTACACACAAATGGAGCGCCATTGTGTGCGTACTGTACTTTTTGTCTGCTGGCATCATCACGCCTTGCACTTTGAATAGGACTACCACGATCAGCAATAGATTATCTATCTATCTATCTATCTATCTATCTATCTATCTATCTATCTATCTATCTATCTATTTATCTATATATCTAGTTATCTATTTATCTATCCATCTATCTATCTATCTATCCATCTATCTATCTATCTATCTATCTATCTATCTATCTATCTATTTATCAATCTTTCCGAATGGCTTCTACTTTGGACTGTCAATCGAGGACCCCATTTTGCACGTTCAGCATTACAAGCTGGGCGGGATCTCCGTCATAAGAACCAGAGATTTGAGCTCACAAAAGCCTTCAGCAACATTGCCCATTATCTGTTTTTGAGTACCTGCATCAACACAGTTTGTGTGGGCGAACTCACTCCTATGTCCGAGTTTTTTTTTAACACGAGAGGACAGCAGAGGTCAGCGTTGAGCTCTGCTGAGCTCTGTTGAGTGTTTTCAACTTGAGCTCAAAAACACTCAATTTAGGCAGTCGAGGTACTCCTCAAAAGTAAGCTTTAGCTCATCTTCTCTTTAATTTTCGGGATATAGGATTGTCATTGCTGTTGTCTCACACTTTAAATCTCAAACACAGCACCAATGCCTATGACGTCATCATTAGGTAACCAAAGGGAGCTGTGCATACACAGAAAATTCTACAGCAGGCGGTACGGATAATTGAAGCTTGCGTCAGACGTCAAGGGCTTTAATGCTTGCCTCAGAAGTGCATATTGCTCACCCTTCGGGAGAAGCACAAAAAGCAAGATTTTTTCACCCCCCTCCCAACTTTCCCCTCCAGGATAAGCGTCTTAGCGCGAAATAAACCAATAGCAAAAGCCTCTATGATAAGGATGCTCAGCCTTTATAAACAGAATGTTATTATGACCAGGACATGCCGACATTTGAACGTAGTGCCCTCTTTCGTCTGCGACAGCGGTGGCCGGTCGCAACTGTATGCAAGATAGACAAAAAATTATTACTGCCCACAAGAAAGCTGGTTACCAGAAAGGACCACGCTTATATGTAGCAGAGACCCACTGCCACATTTGTTAAATTGACAATATAGCACTACAAACCATGTGGCTTTCTAGAGTGTTTATCATTTAAAATTGAGACCACTTGTGTTTCCAATCTGGGGCTGTTAAATTGACCCGAGAACCCATAACCTTAGTAGTTCAATAGTGTAATTTAACCACAATGCCCCAGTTCTTAGCTGGTCAAAGTAAAGAGAGCAAAAAACAAATAGAGAGTAAATGATGAGCATAAGACGTGCGCTGTCTAGTATCGTTTGCTCTGCATTCGTTTTTTTTTTTTTGCTGTTTTCCACGACCAGCTATGATTCGTTACCAACTTTCTCAGTTTTTAATGCTACTTAGTGCCTCAGCCTGTTTCTGCTACATATACCTGGGAGTTCTTTTTGATAACTGTAGCTTCTTTTTCGTAAGATAGAAAACTTTCGGTTTATTTTCTATTCGGTTGTGGCAACATGCTGTTGCTTCCGCCAAGCTATGGCACACGTAAAAATGTCCTGAAATCCTGGCTATTGCTAATAAACACTCAGTAGCTTGGAAGATGTCTCACTAGAAACACTCAGGCGAATACACATGTTTCCTAAAAAGTACCTTGGTATGAAACAACCACTCTCTGGCTCTTTTATGACTTTGGTTCAGAAATATATAAATATTACCTGTTTATCTGGCAAGTAGATGGGGGATACCATTAGGCAGCTTCGAAGAGACATTTTCGCCCTGGGACTCAACAGTACGTTAGAGGAGATGGTGGAGACCCATCTGACCACGCAGTACGGAAGGAAATTGTGAATACCAGCCAGAAAACGGCATGTGTTGCAACCCTACAATATCTCACAAAACCAACATATCCATTCAAAGAGCGTGTCTAAAATAAAGTTTGTATACCCCACGTACAGAAAGAATCGATTATAGTCCAAGCACGAGTGAGGAAGGTTGAATTGTCACAATAAAACCAGCACAACAATTCGAGGCTGACGTCTATTGTGCCGTACATAATTTGCGTGTCATCATTATCATGTTTGCGCCTGGCATTCGTGCTCGTTGTCCATTGAAGCCATGAAATACTAAAATTGGTATACGGGATGTTTGCAAAACTGCAACGAGGGCGCTGCAGTTTCGTAGTCATATTTTACGTGACGTGCATGTTTTCATTATCGTGTTGGACGTGTAATTTATTTTCGTCGTCAATCACGTCACCTGATAGCGAATTTGGTATGTGAAGCTTGCGAAACAACCGCGAGGGCATCATGAGCGTGGCATGTTGTCACGCTCCTATATGACACGCATGTCAGGAATATCATGTTTGCACCAGTCACATGCCTTCGTCAGCGATTTACGTCACGTAATACCAAATATGATATATATGAAGCTAGCGAAACGATCACGAGCACATCATGGACGTGCAAAGCAGTGATGTTTTACATGACACGCATGTCATGATTATCATGTTTGCGCCAGACATATAACTTTATCTTCTATCCACGTCACGTAATACCGAATTCGGTATGTGTGAAGCTAGCGAACCAACCGCGTGGGCATCATGAGTGTGGAATGTTGTCATCTTTTTACATGACACGCATGTCATGATTTCCACATGAGGAAAATCATGATGAAACCATGCAGCCATGTCACACCGTGCCAGATTTTCGATATGTCACGCGTACAAAACTACTACATCAGCAGCAAGACCTTGGCATGTGAATCATAACATTAATGAAACGCATATCACGATTTTGATGTTTTGATTAGTAACTTATGATTGTGATGCAGTCATGTTATACCATACGAATTTTTTGTACAGATTCCGTTATTCAAATGGCCATGATAGCTAAAAGTTGTTGGCGACTAGATAGATAGATAGACAAATAGATAGATAGATAGATAGATAGATAGATAGATAGATAGATAGATAGATAGATAGATAGATAGATAGATAGATAGATAGATAGATAGATAGATAGATAGATAGATAGATAGATAGATAGATAGATAGATAGATAGATAGATAGATAGATAGATAGATAGATAGATAGATAGATAGATAGATAGATAGATAGATAGATAGATATGGTTAAACTCACCGAACTTTGCTAAGAAATGTTTCGCATTTCTGAATTTCCCCATTCCTAGAAATATAAAACTAAGGCCTCCTATCACACGAAATTGCGGATGGAAAAGAAAAGGCCAAGGCTCCGAAAAAACGCTTTCAAAGCAATCAAAAAACGGATTATGTTGACATGACCGAGATCCACAGACACCTGGATTTTTCGGGCACCGTGGTGAACTATAGAAGGCGACGCATTATCAGGAGCGTCAATCGAAACTAATGCACAGGAGGTAGAAGATGCGGTCGTCGCATTAGCCTTTGCCAAGATTACCGACACAGACGTCAGCAGTTATCTGAATCGGTTGTTCGCAATTACTACACTACTGAGCGTATTTGTGCAAAAGTTGATATATTCTTAATTAGAACACTCAATATCACGCCAAGTTTTTTGGTCATGAGCCTACTTCTTACTTCTCGGTAATGAGGCCAGCCACAGTCTGCCTTGACTTTTCGTCTCCGGAGCCCGAAGCCCGACCCAGAAAAGAATTGAATATCTGAAGAAATTACGTAAGTGACACGCGACAGAAATGAGGCTGATAGTTAAATTAGGTAACGTTATGTATTTGTCATGCTTCATTATCCCTCCGGGTGCGAATTTCTAACTAAACTGCATGAAGTCGTGTGGAGGCGATACCAAATGTGCTTATTTTCAATTCCACATATGTTCCCTGACGTCGGTCTAACTACATTTACACCTCAGTAAATGCGGCGCCGACCTCTTCCACACACTCTGGAGCTGTACCAGTATACGTGTGCATTGTAGCCCACAGGACGCATGTGACCACGACGCAGCAGTGCCAGGCCACAATGCTCAGCTGCGGAACTATCTATCGGGCATGGGTCACGAGGTGGGGAGAGGCACCCGCCAAGGTCCAGGGTTTCCTGGCTGAATAAGCGTCCTAGCTTTTCGCGATCGAGAAAACCCTTTCCGTTGGTTTGTGTTTGATAGGTTTAGTCTTGCTACAGTAATTACCTCATTTCTGTTGTTCTTCAGGAGAGACATGCAGGATTTGTATAGTCCAGCCGCTTTCTGCCATGGAGCCTGGTTTGTAAGTGGTATTCTGCTTTCATTCAGGAATCTTATGATGAGATATCGTATGGTGACAGCAATCTGGAATGTACGAAATGATAAACAAGTTCACGCGTAAGTTCTGTGCAACGGTATGATATTGTAAAATGAATCCTCAATAAGTTACAATACTACCACGGACAGTTGAGAGTTGGACAATAATCCTACATTTGCTAAGCTTGCTTGCTGCTTTCTTTACCGAAAAAGTACACCATGTGCCAAAGTCAGTGCATCTACCGTTGCAAAAAAGCAACAATACATTTGTTACAACGCATCCAACTGATTCATGCAGCCCCGACACGGTGGTATTGTGGCTGAAGAACTCGGCTGCTGACCCGCAGGTCGCGGGAGCGCATCCCGGCTGCGGCGGCTGCATTTCCGATGAAGGCGGCAATGTTGTAGGCACGTGTGCTCAGATTTGGGTGCACGTAAAGAATCCGAGGTGGTCGAAATTTCTGGAGCCCTCCATTACGGCGTCTCTCATAATCATATGACGATTTTAGAACAATAAACCGCACATATCAATCATCCATCACTGATTCACCCAAGCCAACTTGGAACGTTCTTTATTTCAAGTCAGCCCAAAGCCAGGCTAATTTGAGGGCACTGATATTGCGAGTGTTACGTATTGGCCCAGCCCCGTCTCTTGATTCTGGTGTTCAGGCGTTTTTTAGAAGACGAACACTACACATAAATAATCCGTTTATACGTCATGAATGTGAAAGGGTGATAATTCTAGCGAATCGTAGCACGCAATATAACTTTGAAGTTGACAGCTAAATTCCAAATATTCGCGACATGTCAAACGTAGAATTACTAGAGGAGGTGAATGTTTCATATGGGGAATACGCCACGTAGTCCTGCAAATACGTTTTGTAAAACGGAAAAGTTCTTGCTTACGCTCCAGTTCTCTGTACGTTCAAATTAAACAGATATTCTACACTGAATTTTCGGCGCCTCCATTGCAAAAAGCTTGTGATTGTTTTAGTGACGAAGCTCCTTATTTTCTAGGGCAATCCCTTCCTCCAGCGAACCCAGTAGCGTCTCTCTTATCATACAATAGATGGTGCTCTCCCATAAGGATGCATTGATGTACCAGCATTGATGTATGCAAATGATAAAGTGCAAATGACCGGCAACAAGGAAGATTTGCGGAGATTGATGGACACCTGCGGTAATGAGGGAGATAGGTTATATTTCAGATTCAGTAAGGAAAAATCAGCAGTTATGAATTTTAATGATAATGAAGGTAGTGAGCTTAGAATACAGGAGGTCACGCTAGAGAAAACAAATAAATACAAATATCTGGGCGTACGGATAAGCAATGGGGCCGAGTACCTAAGGGAACACGAAATATACGTGATGACTAAAGGTAACAGGAATGCAGCGGTGATGAAAAACCGGGCACTGTGAAAATACAGTAGGTATGATGTTCTGAGAGGAACATGGAAAGGGGTCATGGTTCCTGGTCTGACGTTCAGCAATGCGGTCTTGTGCATGAGATGAAAAGTTCAAGCAAGATTGCAAATTAAGCAACGTGGAAAAGGTAGGCTTGTCTTAAGAGCTTAGTGGAATACACTAAGTTAGTGTGTGCAAGGTGATATGAGATGGACATAATTTGAGGGCAGAGAAGCTAGTGGCCAGATAAAATTTTAGAAGCAATTGAGAGAAATGGGGGAGGAGCGTTGGGCTAGGAAGGTATTCGACTACTTGTACTTGAAGAATGTCAATACAAAATGAATGAAGCGAACCATAGAATTGACTGGTAAATACTTAAAAAACAGCAGGGGGCCGAACTAAAAAGAATTGTCAGTTAAGGCGAAAGTGAAGGAAGCTGAGACTGATATGTGGAGAAATGGCATGATTGAAAAGTCTGCACTGGAAATATATCGAACTTTTCAGCAGGAAGTTGTCAAGAAAAGGGTATATGATAAAACTCGGGCTGGTTCTCTACTGTTTGAGGCCAGGACGGGAGTATTGCGAACCAAGACATATTGGACCAAATACGAAGGGGGAGACACGGTATGCAGTGCGTGAGGAGAGGAAGAGGAAACTGCCGAACACTTGATAATTTTTTATAACAGGCTTCACCCATCATCCAAAACTATAGTTCAGGATGATGGCGCAGAAATTTTCAGAGCACTGGGGTTAAGGGACAAGGAGGGCAAAATAGACTTTAAGCGGGTAGAATTACTAAAAGGAGGTTATTTGATTGGTGCCTAAAGTTAAAGCATGCGTAAAAATGAAACCCTAACTGCAAAGAACGTGTCCTCAACCTCACTATTTTAAGAAAAAAAAAATAAATCTAGTTTTTGGTTCACTAAGAATAAAGCTTGGTGGCGTTAGCCACCGCCTGATCTAAAGGGTACAGCCATATCAATCCATCCAATCTATCCATTCATGCACACTGCAGTTGGGTGACGATATACTAGATGGCGCTGTACAAATTTCGTATCGTCATGGCCACTTCTCGCCTAGTTTTCTAGATGGCGCTGGCCTAGAGAAATGTGCGCAATATGGCGGTCAGTTAAATAAATACTAGATGGCGTTGGAGATGAAGCTGATCTGTGATTGGCTGCTACGTGGGGATTCACCGGCGCGCCCGTTATCTCTCAATCTTCTAGAGCGTCGCCGTACGTATAGACCACGAGCGCGGCTGCAGGCGGATCCCAATACGCTGCCCACTGAGGACGCTGCATCGAACCATGCGCATCGAGAAAGGGATCCCGATAGAGTGTGAGTAGAGCAAGGCGCTGGGAAACAAGCTTATAGAGATGTGGACTCCGGAATCGCGAGAGCGGGATGCAGCGAGGTTGTCGGAGTTTTGTCAGGCGAGGCTTTCGGAAAATTAACGGTATTAGCAAAATTCTATGGTTCTTCGCCCCACCTTACTATGATCCACTCTGGAGAGATGTTGAAACTTTTTTTCATCTCGTTCTCGTTAGAACAGACAATTCTAAAATACGTGCGTAAACGGTGTGGGGCTGGAATGAAGTTTCATATATATTGTATATATCGGTAGGATAAGTATTATATTGTCTATGTTTTCATTTTTCGTCCCGAATTGTCGCTATAAATGATGACGTCCCTTCCTAGCACGCGCACTTGTATACTCACTTATGCA
This sequence comes from Rhipicephalus microplus, assembly GCF_043290135.1. Lineage (NCBI taxonomy): Eukaryota > Metazoa > Arthropoda > Arachnida > Ixodida > Ixodidae > Rhipicephalus > Rhipicephalus microplus. The sequence goes on from NC_134702.1 coordinate 115,898,478, forward strand.
AAAATATACCAAAAAACCGTAAACGTTAGGCACGGAAGATATAACTTTCTTTGAATCTGGAACGATACGAATCACCTTGCCCACGTTGCCACACGTACAAGCTACGTGCACTGCAGCTCTCTAAACAGAATAGCAACGTCAAACTACACAGCCCACGCTATTCCGCAGCAGAGCCAATTTAATTGGGCCAAGCAAACGTGACGTCCAGGCCCTCGCCACATGCTTGGTCTGCAATGCATCTCTCGGTCTCTTCGCAGCTTCACAGGGCTGCTGCTCAGTCAAACGAGTACACGCAGCTCGTATGTCAATTGTGAATTTCTTACGAACGCTACAGCTTCTAATTGTTTATAAGACGAAGTATGTGTGAAGCGAGTGCGTTTACCTTTTTCTCACTTTATTGCATTTAGGCAGACCTAGGAAGCATGGAGCCTTAACAATATTGTTACAAAGCATGCGCGCTTGAAACTCTTTTTCAAAACGTTCTTCTCAAGAAACGTTTAAAAGTCACTTTCAAATATATATTTTGATAAAAGTCACTGTAAAGGAGACTATTTGCTGCATTCCGAAACATTGAAAAGACTGAATTCCAGCGCAGGACAAGGGAAAGAAGAAGATCAGTGATAGAAGTCGAAATGCTGTTGATTAAATTTCACCTAGTGTCCTTGTTCTTTCCACATAAGAAATACATGAACCGAAAATGCTTCGTAGGAGGTGCCTTGCGGCCAACACATTATTATTAACGTTTTAAGAAGGCATCATGTCCCGGTTTCGTCACTTCTTTGAAAGTAAGAAATCCACAGAAAAGTAAGCGGTGTAGAAGTGAGCACACCCAGTCGGGCGATTGCGTGGGTGAGCTAAGCACTGCAGATGAAGCACGTATGTTATTCTGTCGGCATTAAAACAGCGTCACAATATCAATGTAATGTGCGGCATCGAGTGAAATGCGATGGTTGATAACTAATGGTGCTGCCTCTGCCCAATATTTCATATCTTCCCTCACCATATGCTCCAGCTCTCAATATCGCAATGAAATAATGAACGTGGCGTTTTGTGGGCTCACGTTATTTTGTGATATTCACCCCAGTATTGAAAGCTGTGGAAAGCGCTTTTTGAAAAATTCATATTTATAGACTTGTACAAACCTACAGCCTGTTCATTCATTTATTGGCACGCCAACGTTTAAATTATTATGAGGGCAAGTCAGTAATTACCTGGACTTTTTAGAACTTTTGTGATATTGCACAGATTGTCTTCTGTTCTCGCGAAATTCATGGATATAATGTTGTGGTAATGCTGTGCAAGTTTTAGCTTAATTCCTCTTCTTCTTTTCTCTTGATATATCCTAGCTGCTGCTATAGAAGTGTGCACCAAAGCGGTACAACGAGCAGTGAACAGTTTCCTCTCGACAGAGGGTGTGAGAGGATCAGACATTCGTTGCCGACCCTCGGGATATGTTACAAAATACACCGTCACGTAAAGGTGTGGTTTTGGGGATCGAGAACTACTGGCAAATTGCAACAAAGGCCAATGTTTCTTTTTGAATAAACTTTTTGTTTCCCCATGACAATGCACAACCAAACAAGACTTATCACATCATTTAAAAAGATCAACAATATTAGGTTTGAGTTATTAGAACGCCCTTCTTACAGCCGAGACTTAGCTCCATGTGTATTTTGTTTTCTTGAACCGCTCAAGATTTAGCGAGGTGGCCGATTTGCCACAGATTTAGACGTGGCTTCCCGAACCATCGAAAACCTTTAATTTAGAAAAAAAACGTAAATCGCTTGACTATTGGGCAAAGTGCATTGCGGAGAAGAAAATCAAGTAAAAATGATGTGCATAGTAGAACCCTACATTTACACTAATCAATTGTAAATGAAAAGTATAAAATACAAGATATTCTTGATTCCCACTTGTATACTTTTTATCAAGCTACGAAGGTTCAAAGAGCTTTTGCTTTCATTCTTTTCTGCAGCAGTGCTTCAAATGATGTTCTTGTGAGTGCTTTTGAGAGCATCAATGATGCCAGAGGTGGTAACCAAAGCTATTTTGCTTTCTTGTATCACTTGCCTTGCATTTAGCACATTGGCTATTGGATTCAAACGAAATATCGAAAGTCACCGTTTACATCATACTTGGGACAACTGGCTCACTCCTCTGTGGGTTCCGCAAACATAGCTGTAAAAATCTTGGCATGGGTCTTTCGTTTCGTCGAGCTTTGACTGCAGCCACTGTGCCGCGAACCGGCAAGTGTACGATGTGCACGTGTCTTCGTCTGAATTTCGCTGCGGTCGCAGGTGATCAGAAGGTCGTGCGGGTGGCAGAGGCTCAGCGGGTGGTGTAACCGCTGGTCCATGCTCAACAGGTGGTGGATGCGGCATTTTCGAGGAGAGAGACATCGGAATCACGAGCCCGTCCAAGCTGTCGGTCTTGTATTCCTGACCAGGCATAAAACATGAAGTTAGTTTTTGCAAGTCAATTCTTCATGCAGTTTCAAACGCCGCTCCGCAAAGACGATCCTACATAGGGTGGAACAGTCAAAATGATTTTTCACAATATTTGTACCTTATAAGAGCAAGCAAATAAATATATAGGTAAATAAAGATAAGGAGAAGAACTCGCATCGACTTGCTTCAATTCATTAGGGCTATCAGGCAGAAAAGAAACCCAGTGTTAGTTAAGTGTTTTTGGATATTGGCTCCTCACCATTTGGACGATTCCTAGTATGGACTGAGCGGCTTTATAATTTTCAGCAGTATAGGTTCGTAATGACATAGCATGTGTTATCAATGACAATGACAGACTAGGCCTGTAATGAAGGCGAACAAGTATGTTCACTGTCGATTAATGTTTTTTTAAACTGATTAGCGATCTGTTTGTTGCTTCGGTAATCGAGAACCAATTTAAGTAATCTGAGGCAATTCATAAACAAGTCATAAAAATGAACAGTCTAATATTTCACTTGAGTGTACACATGAGTGAGCAAAAAAGTACAATGTCAATCGCCACTGCACAAAAATACAAGCTCCCTCTCTCTCAGTCTACTGAAACCGTAATAAATAACTGACAACACACAATTTTCGATTCATCAGACAGCATTTGTAAAAAATTATTTTGAGGAAACGAAGCGTGCCAACTAGAAGAAACAACGACCTATGTGAGGCATTTTAATTTCAATTCTACAAAGATACTACTACGTAAAAAAGTAGCTAACGCTCTCATTTAACAATCAGTATAGCACAAAAGTGTAAACTATAATTACAGAGGTAGTCGAGTGCTTACTTGCGTTGTTTCAGCAACAGCGAGAAATCGCAAGATCTGGTTAGGAATGGCAAGCAGCTCGCAACTCACTGCCCACACCTCAAGCACAATTCACGCAAAAAATAGCACACACAAGACGACTGTGCACTAACAACTGTTACATTTCGAGAGCTAGGGCGCGCTCATTGATTGATTGATTGATTGATTTGTGAGGTTTAACGTACCAAAACCACCATATGATTATGAGGGACGCCGTAGTGGAGAACTCCGGAAATTTTGACCTCCTGGGGTTCTTTAACGTGCACCCAAATCTGACTACACGGGCCTACAACATTTCCGCTTCCATTGGAAATGCAGCCGCCACAGCCAGGGTTTGATCCTGCGAGGCGCGCTGTTCAAACAGAAAAAAAGACGCACGAAACGAGCTGAGCGCACACGTTACACAAGGCAAGCGCGAAGAACTGCTACAATTCTTCCTGCGTCAAGTGTTAGCAGCGAGGTCTTTTATAGGCGCAGCCGTGGCAGTTTGCGAAGTAACCTTTTTGCTCAACCGAATACAAGTCTGATAAGCGCAAGCGCAGGAGAGACCATGCTTGGTGGAGACAATGACGTTGAGAGTGCACCCAACCCACTGATATCTCGCCACTAATAACAGAAACGCGCTCATGTTCTGAAGCTCTGAGCACTGCTAAATGATTTATGATGAATATTGCTGCATGCATGTTGACCTTTTGTGGGACGATGCACGTGTGTGCCGGACGAAGAGGATGATGAGTGGTCGTCACTCGGTGTCTGGTGAACTAGTCACACCGCTGTTGCTGGTTAGAAATATATTACATCCACAGCCTCGTCGCTACGTCGTTTCAACTATTCCGTAACATATTTGGTGGAGGTGAAACATTCCCCGTTTTCACCACGAAGCTTCGCAGTGGCTGCACTGTCCAGCCTCCGGCTATGGCTTCCAATGATAACAACCCGTCACCACATTCAGTTGGAGCACCAGCTACTACGTACCTTGCGATGTCCCACCCCCGTAATCCCGGTACGTTCTCCGCCCAGCCTGGCCTTGACGTCGACTACTGGCTCCACATGTACGAGCGCATTAGCCTGTCTCCACGATGGGACCCTACCAGGATGCTCGCCAACGTAAACATTTACTTGGATGGCATCCCGCGTGTATGATTCGACGCTCATGAGACCGAGCTCACCAGCTGGGACATCTTCGAGGAACGATTACGCGACATCTTTGGGGACCCGTCCGGTCGACAAATGGCCGCACGACAAGAACTTGCCATCCGTGTACAGTCATCAACCGAGTCGCATGTCTCGTACATACAGGACATGCTCGCGTTGTGCCGCAAAGTGGACGAGCAAAAGACCGAGAGCAACAAGGTGGGCCACCTACTCAAGGACTTCGCGGACGACGCGTTCAGCTTGCTCGTGTACAACAACGTCACTACCGTTGATCTCATAATTTAGGAATGCCGCCAATTTGAAATGGCCAAAAACCACCGAGTTCTGCCTCAATTTTCGCGGCTCCCAAACACGGCTGTCTTGTCAACCTGTACTGATCTCGGTTCCACACAACCCTTGTACGAGAATGTTACACGCATCGTTTGGCGCGAGCTTGAGGTGGCCCGTTCGGCGCCGTTTCATCCACTTCCACTCGACGAGGGCACCGTGCAAACACCTCCGGTGGTGTCAGTCATTCGGGCAGTCGTGTGGCAAGAAATTGCTAACATTGGTTTTCCTGTCGCCTGATCCGTTTCCCGACCGGACTACAGACCGATCCCAATGAATGCACCACGCCATGACCCATAGTTTCTGCCAAGCTCCCACAATCCGACGGAATGGAGAACAGCAGACGACAAGCCAATCTGCCACCGAGTTGGCCATGACTCTCGCTACTGCCGCAGCACTTCGACGCCACCCCGTTGTAGCCAATTTTCTTCTTCTCCTTGGCCATACGCGGACCCCTGTCGGTATTCGCCCAGCCATGAGTACCCTGCTTCTGACGCACCTAAAAGCCGCTCTACCACTCGTTCACTGCTACCGCAACGCCGCCGTTCTCCGTCGCCTTAACCCCCCCGCTATCCATCACTGACTAACTATGGATGTTTCCAGACGGAAAACTAGGGTTTGCAGCTCCTGGAGGTAGTGCTGCATCATAGGCGACTGACCCAAATCCTCTGTTTACGCTCCCTACTAATAAGAACTTGCTCAAAGTGCATGTGGACGGTCTCTCTTTGACGGCTTTAGTTGACACTGGAGCTCAGTTGTCTATAATGAGTGCTCGTCCCTGTCGCAGCCTCAAAAAAAGTACTAACGCTTGCCGCAACATAAGCCATCCGTGTCGCCAATGGTGGAACTGTGACCGTCATTGGCATGTGTACCGCTCATATTTGCCCTGCCGGCCGCCATGTTCCTGCTTTATTCACCGAGCTCGAAAATTGCCCTCGTGACCTCATCTTCGGGATGGACTTCTTATCGACGCATTCTGCCCTGATCGACCGTTCTGGTGGCACACTGTTTAGAACTTCCTCTTATTCCAGATTCTCGCCCCGAGCTGCCGAAAAGCTTCTGTACCGCAGACTTCAGTCAGATACCGCCAAAAGCCCTCAAATTCTTTGATTTGGCAACAGAATCAGCCGTTGTTGATGGTGATTATGTCGTCACGCCTATTCCTGATGTTCTCCTGGCATGCAACATCACTCTGCCACATTCCGTCGTAATCATGACCTCTAACCAAACATGTCTGCCAGTTATCAATTTTGGTTTCACGCAGCAAGTACTACCACTCAGAATTTCAGTCGCCACGCTTCGACCCTGAATAGACGACAATGTCACTGCTTTTGCGGCAGACGCATGCTGTGGTCTTCCATGTTGCCCGCAGGATGCCACATTCCTCAATGCGGCCTTGCGCCCAATGATCGACCCGAAACTCAAACCTGAGCAGTCTGACGCCCGATACCGCCTTTAGGCTTCGTACCGTGACATATTTGACATTAACAGCAGTCCACTCGGTCAGACTTCCCTCCTGAAGCACTGCATTAATAATGCTGATTCTCCTCCTATTTACTGCACACCATACCGGGTGTCTGCCGCAGAGAGCAAGGTAATTCAAGAAGTCACCAAGATCCCAGCCAAAGGAGTTATTGAACACTCCTCGAGCCCTTGGGCACCTCCTGTTGCGCTCGTTAAAAAAAAGATGACACGTGGCGGTTCAGCGTTGATTACCGCCTTCTTAATCGAATCAAGAAAAAGGACGTTTGTCCTTTGCCCCGAATTGACGACGCCCTCGATTGTCATCACGGCACGCGATAGTTTTCTTCAATTGACCTACGTTCTGGCTATTGGCAGATTGTGGTGGACGAGAAAGACCAAGAAAAGACTGCGTTTGTAACTCCCGACGGCCTATACCAATTCAAGGTGATGCAGTTTGGGCTATGCAACGCCCCAGCTACGTTTGAGCGTATGATGGACTCGCTATTACAAGGTTCAAGTGGTCATCATGTCTGTGCTACTTGGATGATGTCCTTGTATATTCGTTACATTTGAGACGCACCTCCAGCGTTTGTCAGCGGTTCTCGACATGTTCCGCACTGCTGGCCTTCAACTAAACTCGTTGAAATGTACCTTCGGCGGCCAGCAGATTATGGTGTTGGGCCACTTTGTCGACACATCAGGTGTGCAGCCTGACCGTGAGAAAGTTCGTGCCGTCACAATCTTTCCTGTGTTCTAGTCTGTCAAGGATGTTCAGAGATTGGTGGGACTTTTTTCTTATTTTAAAAGGTTCGGAAAGAATTTTGCAGCGATCGCTCGACCACTCACCGACCTTTTGAAAAAAGACGTGAAGTTTACGTGGGGTTCCGCTCAAGCTGCTGCTTTTTCTCACCTCATCACCCCCCTCGCGGCTCCACCTATATTGGCACACTTTGACCGTTCACTCCGACAGAAGTTGGAACCGATGCGAGTGTTCATGGGATTGGAGCGATTTTAGCCAACGCCAGCATGGACACGACCGAGTTATCGCCTACGCTAGCCGCCTTCTCACAGCTGCCGAGCGCAACTAATAAATAACAGAGCGTGGATGCCTTGCTCTTGTTTGGGCATTCACGAAGTTCCGCCCATATTTTGTATAGTGCGAATTTCTCTGTAATGACGAACAACCATGCGCTACGTTGGCTTTCGTCACTGAAGGATCCTACTGGCCGGCTTGGCCACTGGGCTCTGCGACTGCAAGAATATACCTATACAGTCACGTACAAGTCGGGACGCCTACATCAGGAGGCAGACTGTCTCTCCCACCACTCGGTCGATGAATTGAGCACCATCCCTCACACGGACACCGATGCTTGCGTCTTCTCCGTTTCGCAACTCACCCGCATCGGTGACGAGCAACGCCGTGATTCATTCTTGCGTGCTATAATAGAACATCTCGAATCACCATTTTCGACAGGTCCCATCACTCATACGTCCCCCACGATGGTGTCCTACCCAGACGGACCAGCCCAGCTGCTCGTCATTTCAAAACACCTCCACTCAGCAGTTTTCCACGAACTCCATGAGCTTGCAACTGCCAGTCACCTCGGTGTGTCACGCACTTATGACCGGATTTATCGGTGCTTGTTTTGGCCAGAGCATTCACGTTCAGTCAGAAGATATGTCACGGCTTGTGATAAATGTCACCACCTCAAAACACCAGCGATGCTTCCCGCTGGGCACATTTAATCACTTGACATTTCGTCAGGACCTTTCTTCTACTCGGCCCTTTTCTCTTGTCTTCTTCTGGCAACAGGTGTATAGCAGTGGCCACAGACTACGCCACGCGCTCCGCCATCACACGAGCACTTCCAAGAAGCTGCGCCACAGATGCCTCCGACTTCCTCCTCAAGGACGTGATCTTGCAACATGGAGCTCCACACGAGCTGCTTACAGACAGTGGCCGCACTTTTCTATCAAAAGTCACAGCCGATATCCTTCAGTCATGTGAAACGAGGCACAAGCTCACTACGTCGTACCACACGCAGACAAATAGACTCACGGAGCGTCTGAATCGAACACTTACAGGCATGCTTGCGAAATACGTTTCTCCAACCACTGTGAATGAGACCTTGCTAAGCCATACGTCACATTTGCATATAACTCTTCTCGGCAAGACGCTGCCACTTACTCCCCATTTTTTCTGTTGTTCAGCCGAGAACCTACATTACGCCTAGATACAGACATTCTGTCCACCGCGACACCGACCAGCGAATACGCCCTTGACGCTATCACTCGGGCTGCCCATGAACGCGAAATTGCCCGCACTCGCCTTCTGGCCTCTCAAGATAACCAGCGGCGTTTGTACAATTAACGGCACCGCGAAGTGCACTTCTTACCTGGTTTATTGGTACTGTTGTGGTCCCCGACCCGTCAAGTCGGCCTATCGGAAATCTTCTTTCGCGCTACAAAGGTCCATATTGAGTCCTTCGTGAGGTTACTCCTATGACATACGAAATTCGCTCTGCTGCCCCATCGCCTTCAACTGCCCCACAAACCACCGATATTGTACATGTCGCACGCTTGAAGCCTTACGACTCTCCCGCTGACGTTGACATCTACATGCACCGAGACGGCGCTTCTGCCACCGGGGATTGTGCTACATGCATGTTGAGATTTTGTGGGATGATGCGCGTAGACGCCGGACGAACAGAACGAAGTGTGATCTTCGCTTGGTGTCTGCAAAACTCAGTATGGACTGCACTATCTACAGCAAACAATTTGACGTTATTGAGTATGATTAGCAGTTTATTTTAGCAAACCTGAAAAAATTTCACTTGCTATGGATACCTGGCCACTGCGGGATTTATCCAAATGAGATGGCTGACTCGTTAGCTAAAGCATCTTTAAACGGACCACTCTTACCTATTTTACCCGATTTCGCCTACGTAATAGCACTCAGATATAGAAATGCTTGTTTGCACAAAGAAATAGAAAAATTATCATTAGATAAAGGCAGAGACTTCGTACATCTAAGGTATTGCTGGAACAAACAGTGGTGTGTATCTCAGCAGTTAGAAATTACAATCACCAGATTACGATGCTGAATTCCGCATCTGAATTACTACCTACCTAAAGCTGGACTAACAGCATCTCCGTTGTGTCTCTTTTGCAAGGAATCAGAATCAATAGATCATTTCTTTTTATCCTGTCAATGATATGCTTATCAAAGGAAAAGAGACCTGGTCGAATCAATTGAGAAGCTAGGTTTAAAATTAAACGTAGAACTAATTTTATCCTTCGGAGGGATTACATTAGGTCATAGCCACAGGGAGGTTTTCTCTGCTGTGTGCGAGTACATAATGGCAACAAAAAGATTACCCTGTTAGCCTATTGTTATTATTCACGGCTATGAGACTACCTGAATGCCTGACTTAGCACACTTGATGATCCTGCCGCCCGGTTCTTGGCCAATGCCCCTTTGTGGGTGAGGGCCAGCAAAGCTGAAGGTTCATCATCATCATCATCATCACCGGTGAGTGATGCCGCTGGTGCTGGTTTGAAATATATTTCATCCACATCCTCGTCTATGCGGCGTCCCTTGTCTTCCGTAGCAAAATAAATGGCTTGACGTTATTACCAATATGAATGGCTTGGCGTTATTATAACAGATAACGTACTGTCTATGGCGTAGTGGTTAGCGCTGCGCATTGAGATTAGAGAGGGTGCTGGTTCGGGGCCGCGTGACAGATGTTCACATTGTGTTTTCCCCACTGGAATTTTTGAGTATATATTTTGTGAAGTCACTTCTGTGATTGAAGGACGTCAGCATAGCCGTTGTGAAGCGCAGCCTGAAGCACTTTTGTGTTAACAAGGCGAAAGCACCACATCAGCTTAAATAAACACTGTGAATGAAATGCATGAATTCGTACTGCCCATTCAACAGTACAGAAGTTTTGTAAAGTTCATAGAGAATTCAGCTTTAGGAGACTAAAACCTCATCTAAAATCATCTACGAGGTCAGAATGACTTTTGAAGATATGAAACCCAAAAAAGCAGTCAGAGCCGACGACGTAGCATTCAATATGATTCAAGATAGTAAGACTTTGATCTTGTATATTTAGAACGCTCCACTAAATGCGCTAGGGAGATTTGCAGATTCCAAGCACTTTGTCAATACAGCAGAAAAGGGACTTGAACTCCTTCAAAAATGTTATTCGTCAGCGGACTTTCTGTTGATGTCAAACATTCCTGGGTACATTTAATACGACAAGGCCGAACCTCCAATTTAACAACTGAGATTGCGCTATGGCTTCGTAAAGTGGTAAGCTTATGGCGTTTCTTCCATTATTATGGTAATTCATAAATCTGCTGAATACAATACCTACTCTGTATAGCTTTCATGCACTATAACTAAACATTCGAATCGGTTGAGGCGTTTGCAGTACTGCGAGTCTTGCGTCAGCATGGGCACATGAAACATATCGGAAGGTATTACTTATCGATTACAGCATGTCATTTCTACTACCGTTGTGTTAAAGAAATTACGGCAAATTTCGATGAAAGAAAGCCGCCTTCACCAGAAAAAGTTTCTCCAGTATTATTCACTGTCTACGTAGGGTAAATCTCCCAAAAATAGAACACCGTAATAACAGCAGAGAAGGTTAGCGTACTCGTGAGCAGTGTGAAATCTTCCAATGACATGTCGCTCGTGAGCAATTGTGGCAACTTTTTTTAGATAAATTGCAAATTATTAGGCCAGATTTAAAAATCAATGCCAATAGTAGCAAGGCAAGAATAACAGCAAAGCCATGTTTAGCAACCTGGAGAGAGAAGGGAACTTTGTTATAGACTACCCAACGCTGGAATGAATATAAGCATATGAAAAAACGTAAATAACCGAAATATATTATGGAGCTAGAAGCTATAATACATACATCTGCAAAGCATGTCCGGCAAACGTGACCTTGAAGTGTGGAATTGGTATAGTAATGCTAGCCAGTAAGTGTTAAAAGAAAAACAAACATGAGCTAGTTGCTGTTTCATCATTCAGTAGCAAAAAACAGCTTACTCCTTTAGTGAGCCGCCCCGCCGTGGTGGTCTAGTGGCTAAGGTACTCGGCTGCTGACCCACAGGTCGTGGGTTCAAATCCCGGCTGCGGCAGCTGCATTTCCGATGGAGGCGGAAATGTCATAGGCCCGTGTGCTCAGATTTGGGTGCACGTTAAAGAACCCCAGGTGGTCAAAATTTCCGGAGCCCTCCACTACGGCGTCTCTCATGATCATATGGTGATTTTGGGACGTTAAACCCCACATATCAATCAAATCATGGGACGTTAAACCCCACATATCAATCAAATCAATCAAATCCTTTAGTGAGCCACCAGTATTATCTATTGGGAGTGATACATGATGGACCACCAGGAAGCTTGACTGATGACGGAACAGCAATCATTCATCCACCAATACTATCTATTAAAAGAGATGCATGATGAACAACAAGGAAGCTGAACTAATGAAGGACCAGCAATCAATTCAGTGGTATGTGCCAGACATAGAAAAATAGTAGAGCAGTGGAGTGCATGAGATAACAAAATTAGCCCATGTTCGTTGACTCACCACTTCAAGGCAACGTGAACTAACTGCGTGAGAGACGTAGCACAGCACAATGACTTGAATGTTGTTATTTTAATTGTAGTAAAAACTGAAAAAACGTACACTCACCAATTAAATTAAACGAAAAACAGGAGATATGAGATATCGGCTCCCAATACAGACGCCGTGTTTTTATGATACTCGCATTCTGCGCTGCAACGCCAGTTTTATTTTTTTATAGTCGTACATAAGAGTGTTTTCTTTGGCTATTATGTTTTCTCGTCAGATGAGTTTTTTTTTCCATCCATCATGTTAAGTGTATCGGGAACGTCGTTGCGGAAGACTCTTGCTATTTCGGCCACCTGGGCTATTTACCTTGCGTTTAAAGTGAAGTAAACTGAGTACAACCTATTGGCATGCATCTGAGCGGTGGCCAGTATGCGACCAAATGTAGTGCTGTGAAGTACATGTCAGCAGTAGAGTACCGTACTCATCAGGTACGCGTGCCGGCACCCCGAAAACGCCAGCGTACATCAAGCCAAATGTTGCTAAAACGGAAAAGTAGAAAAAATGTGCCCTCTCTCTTCCGGCTGAGTTTGCCGCTTTAGAAATACACGGGAACAAGAGATACTAGAACGCATTGACGCTAAACCAGTGGTGGTACCCTGCACGTGTTTCCGGCAATACTAAATTGCGGCAAGTACCCAAATTGCGGGAATCAATGCTATTTCAAGCTGCCAGGAAATGTAGTGGCCATACTGTAATGCGCAAAAAAAAATGGACGAAAACAAGATGTATAAAAAAAGGACAAACAAATGCTGTTCTTTTTCTCTAATCCATGTTTCTGCACATTTTCGCGCAGTACATTATGGATAAGTACTAACTTGTCCAACAAGCCATTCTTTTGAAGTGTAGTAGCCTTTGTAGAATTATAAAGCTCTAGTCAAGCGTTACGAGGTTGTTCGGCATCTTTATGTAAATTGAATAGCGGGGGGCATGCTGAGTGCTTACGAGGCATGCCTAATATTATACGTACATGTTATCTCATGGTACAGTGTAACCTCTGAATTGACGCTGGGGCAGAGGGGTTAGTAGCCCCATGAAGTGCACGCTCGCCAATCATGTGCACGTAACATGCAGCGATCCTGATTATTTTTGCTCCAAGCTTGACTTTAGCTCGAACAAATGAAAACATGTTAGTTATGTGATATAAAAGTGGATAACCGACACTACCACCCCTATACCGTCGTAGTTCTGACGCAAGACTTTGTTACAGCCCTTTTGGCAGACAGCTTCCATCACCAGAGAGTCTCTGTTGTAAAAAAAACGGTGGTTCCTACGCCAAGTGAAAATCAGTTTCATGCGACACAGTCAGCGCGTAATTATTCATGCCATTTTTTATTTCTTGATCGTGCTTTACGGGGTGGTTTCGCGCAATTTCTTAAGTGTAGCAGTGTTGCACGAAACTTTGGCTTACCAGCAACGTCTACTACACTGACGCTTAAAGGGTTACTTCTATCCGGTCGTAACATCAGCATTACCATGCGACCATGGACGCAAGTATTATTGAAACTAAGTCCACTCTATGGTGCGATGCTCTAAATGCCGCGAAAGGTCGGAAAAGCGCCCGACCTGTCTTGTTCTATTTGTCCGGTCCACGTTAACAGCAGTTCAGGAATAGTTCAAATAAAAAAGAATAACCAACCATATTCTGTTCGGTAGTTATCGTACTGCGAGCACTGCTCGTTTCACGTGTGAGCAAACAGAAATAATAAATACCCCACGCGCATAATAAATTCCTAAATAATTATAGGCTTTACGTTAGATCTGAGCGTTCATGCTCTTTTGTGGAAAGAGATTGGCTAAATACAAATCTAATAGGACGTAAATATTGATAACAGCGTACGCCACTGTGTACCTCGAACTGATTTGAACCGCACGGCTTGGCTCGTTAGACAATCTAAAATCGCATTACTGTGCAGGGGCATGGGCCCGCCATGGTGGTCTAGTGGCTAAGGTACTCGGCTGCGGGCCCGCAGGCCGCGAGATAGAATTGCGGCGGCGGTGGCTGCATTTCCGATGAAGGCAGAAATGCTGTAGGTCCGTGTGCTCAGATTTGGGCGCACGTTAAGAACCCCAGGTGGTCGAAATTTCCGGAGCCCTCCACTACGGCGTCTCTCATAATCGTGTGGTGGTTTTGGGACGTTTAACCCCACATATAATAACTGTGCAGTCGCGTGGTACTCACCGCATCGGTAGTAAACTCCTTGAGCTGTGTCGACAGCAGAAAAAGAATCACGCACAAGCTGAGCAAGACTACTGGCAGAGCCGCGAGCAGGCACAAAGAGAAGTTGCTCCATATGTTATCTCTCCGACATCGTGGATCTTCGTAACTGCCGTTGACAAGTTGGTGCTTCTCCAAATTGTCTGTATCTAGATCCTGCGTCATGAGTTTATAGCGTAGATATAGCTGATTGGAAATTTGTGGGCGGTATCGACAAAACTCTGCGTGATACGAACAGCTTCCAAGAATGACTCACAATTAGACATTCTGAGGCAGCCAAAACTTCACCGTTTATCGTTTCAGTATACTCTTCAGCGGATGAAACTGACCACAAACACGTGCACACATCCATACCAAATGCTGTGCGACGTATTTCTGTCGTGATGTACCCACGTAAGCATTTTGGGGGGGGGAGGCAGGTGGGGAAAGGAGGTTGAATTAGCTTTTTGTTCAATGCCTATGCATATACTAAACCTACACACCTCAAGAACGTAACCGATGTATGTATTAAAATTTTGATCGGAATGTCACTGCGAAGTTTAAGTTATCGAAGGTTAATGCATAAAACTGCAGGGAATAAAAGGGCGTATCTTAAAGCAAAGGCATAGCGCTAAAAAAAAGAGACAAGTGACATTATAGGCAGCTTTTCGCTAGTGGAGCTAAGCATGGAGAAACTGCATAGCTGGGCGGCCTTGCTTCTGTCTTTTTAGATTACTGTTTCATTCTCCCTCTATTCTTCTTTCTTCTTTCACTCATTTCTCGTGTAGTACGAAAAATTCCAATACATAGAAAGGATTCGATATGTTAAGAACTGGAATTTGCAAACCTGAATTCAAAAGACTGCTGACGGGAAGGTCATAGAATGAAATCTCGGCCTTTGAGTTCACGCTTCTGAGAGAGACAAAATTGAACTTATATTTAGGTGGTCGTTAAGAAAATTCTGACAGCTGAAACTTGATGTCGCTTGACAACTGAGTTTCTCGTTATCATATTGAAGTTTTGGGACGTTTAAACTTAAAAAGTATTATTAAAGACGAGGCATATCCTAGCGAATTGCGGTTACTTTGAGCGTTTTTGTTTATCTATCTATCAGTGATGTCTTGTTCAGGAAATTTTCTCCTTTTCGGGCAATTTCCGCCGGTCATTTTGAGCCAATTAGAAAAAAGAAATCTTTTTGATAATTCAGGGAATTTCAGAAATAGTTAAATTCTTCTGTGGCGAAAAGTAATTAGCCGTCACAGTGCACATTCATCTGCTGTGGTCGGTTCTGGCACATCCACCACGCAAGCATAGGAAGGAATAAGCTTTACTTTGTATCCGGTGTGTTAGTGGTCTAGGTCTCGCCATAGCATTTGAGATTTTTTCTATAATTCCGTGTAGCGATGATTAGTTCACCATTGCGGTTAGACTTCAAGCCAAGAATGTGCAGTGAACTAAGAGTATATCAATTTATCAAGTCATGCTTTTGTTATGGGGCATCATTTCAAACCTTCTCAAAACTTGTCAGTCATCATTTCAAAGCTTCTCAGTCCATGAGACACGTGTAATTATAGAATGTGTGTGCGTGTAGGGAGGTGGAAATTTGTACTGTTGTGCAGGGAAATAGGCTGTCAATTTCGTCAACGTTCCCAGAAGAAAATTTCCGAAATAGGGAATTATCATGTGTCCTAGCGAGAATTCCTCAGCGTAGTACGAAACATCACTTTATCTATCTATCTATCTATCTATCTATCTATCTATCTATCTATCTATCTATTTATCTATTTATCTATCTATCTATCTATCTATCTATCTATTAATCTATCTATATCTATCTATCTATCTATCTATCTATCTAGCCGCCTATGACTTTTAGCTCTCCTGGCCGTTTGGGTATTGCTATCAATACCAAACTTAGTATGGCATAACACCACTGTATTGCGAGCATACTTGACTAGCAATAACATGAAAATAATGACATGTATGCCATGAATGTCATGATTTACATTTCATGACCTTGCTGCTCTTGCGATAGTTTCGTTCACATGGCATGTTGCAAAATTGGTATGGCATGGCATGATTGCACGGCGAACACAAGCGACATACACTAACATGAAAATTGCGACATGCGTGTTATGTGACACGACTACATTTCACGCTCATGATGCGTTCTCAATCATTTGGCTAGCGTCACATATACCAAAGTTGGTTCTACGGTACTTGAATGGACGACATAGGTAAATGACACATCCAAACATAATAATCACGACATGCGTGTCATGTAACAACATGACTACATGCCACACTCATGATGCGCTACCGGCCGTTTCGCTAGCTTCACCTATGCCAAACTTGGTATTACGTGACGTCAATAGATGACGTATGTATGTTTCTGGTGCAAACATGATAATTATGAGATGCGTGTCATGTGAGAACATGACTACATGCCACGGTAAAGGCGCATATACACTTCGACGTGACACGGCGCGCGTGCACGCAGGCGTTCGTCAAACTCTGGGAACAAGTGGGTCGTTGTTGCTAAAGACCATACGACCAGGTTTGCCATCACCGGAGCGCTCCCCACCAGCACTGCTACTTACGTTGCCGAATTTCGCTCCACGATGTAATTCTACATCACGGCGCTTCTCGAAAATTGCTCACTAATCGTGGACGCGGATTTTTATCACGCGTACTCGACGACCTTTTGCGCTCTTCCTCAACTCAACACAAACTGACCACTTCCTACCATCCTCAAACAAATGGCCTTACTGAGCGCCTAAATCACACTCTCACGGACATACTCTCGATGTATGTTTCATCTGACCACCATGACTGAGATATAGCGCTACCTCACGTGACGTTCACCTATAATTCATCTCGTCATGATACAGCAGGATATTCACCTTTTTATATGCTCTATGACCGTAATCCACCCTTACCACTGGACACCCTACTACCGACTACTACACCTCCGCCGAGCGAATACGCACGTGATGCTATCGCTCGTGCCGACCACGCACGTCAGATTGCCCGCTCTAGGCTGTTGGCTTCACAAGCAACCCAGAAGGCTCTCTACGACAGCAAGCATGTCGACGTTGATTCTCACCTGGTTCTCTAATTCTTCTCTGGTACCCAGTTCTTCGCGTTGGATTATCAGAGAAGTTGATATCTCCGTACAAGAGACCTTACCGTATCATACAACGGGTAACGGACGTTACCTATGAGGCCATTCCAGTCTCCGGGACTGACCTGTCTGCAAACACCCCCAGTGATGTAGTCCACGTGAGTAGGTTGAAATCGTACCACCCTCCTTCTGAAGAACACGTGTAAAGTGCACCCAGTCGGTGCTTTTACAACCGCGGGTAATGCTACGTAGCTATTGCATTAAAGGTGAACCATTCTGTGATCAAAAGACGACAATGAGGACTGGTTTGCTCACTCTGTGTGCCGCGCTCCGATTTTATCGGTGTAAATACACTGCGAAATAGTCACGTCACTGTTACATCGTGCATAATGAATAGCACAGCATAAACGGAGACATCTTCTTTATTCCCTCTTCTTCTTCTCCCCGTGCGGCCACCGAGCGCGTGCCACCGCACAGCGCTGTAGTCGGTAGCGACGCCTTATACCACATATTCCCTCTTGCAAAAAAAAGAATAAAATAAAAAAAATAAAAATAAATGATAGAAACACACAAAACTGTTTTTGTCTATTTCCTAACGAAGTCCTTCAATTTCTTTGGGGTCTTCTTTTTACGCTTGCTTTTCCTTGCAGGCGCATTAAATCCTGGACTGGTCAAAGCTTGCGTGCCGTCTGGTGGAGATGATACGGGGTCTGCCCTTTCATGACCATCCGCTCTTGATGTGTCCCATTGGGGCGCACTAGATGACCGATCAGATGCAGGGGACCAGTTCATAAGGGCAGAGGTTTCGGGCTGTAATGCATGAGAAGACCGATTAAATGCAGGTGTCCAGTTCATAACAGCAGGGGTGCCCGATTTCATTTTGTTGACCGCTCCGGAGTGAACTGCGATTAACTTAGATGCGTTCCACACACGCCCATCGTCCAAAAGGTACGAGGCCGGTCCCCGTTTTCCAATGATCTTCTTGGGCGCGGAAAATTGTGAAGACAGCTTACCGTGAGCTGCAGTTGTCTTAACGCGCACGTAATCACCAACGACGAAACTGGGTTCCTTGGCTCCACGTTTTTCATCGGTGTAGCTCTTCGAGATCATTTGCTTCTTTTTGACATGCTCTCGTAGCTGTTCAATCGCCCTTGACGGGTCCATGCTGAAGCATCTGTCGGGCAATCCCAATATGTCAAGTCTGGTGCGAGGTTGGCGTCGATGAAGAAGAACAGCGGGTGTCGCACCAGTAGTCGCGTGAGGCGTACAGCGATATACTTGCAGGTAATCAAGCATGGCTGTTCGTACGTCACGACGTTCAAGCAGGGCTAGTTGAATGTACGACTTCAGCACCCTATTGAATCTCTCCACCAAGCCGTTAGCTTGTGGGTAATACACGGAAGAGTTGTAGTGCGTTATTCCACGCTCCGTGAGAAACTCGTCAAAGCTTGCTGAAGAGAACTGTGGTCCATGATCGGATACAATACTACGTGGGTAGCCTTCTCGCGCAAAAAGTTCAAGTAAAAACTTCTTCACTGTAGACGTGGTCGCATCTCGCACGAACGCCACTTCAGGCCACTTGCTATAATAGTCAATAACAGTAATCGCAAAACGGCAGTCGGCCGAAGCTTGCGTGAAAGGTCCCACAATGTCGATGGCAATTTTTTCCCACGCCGCGTCAGGAAGAGGAACAGGTTGCAGTGGCGCTGGAAAGGTACGTGCGGACTTGTCACAAGACTGGCAAATCACGCATGTGTGCACCAGTTCTTCAATGTGACTATCCATGCATGGCCACCAATAGGACTCTCTCAGGCGAGCTTTGGTACGACTAATGCCTGGATGTGACTCGTGGGCCAGATCCATAAGGCGGCGTGTCAAAGTTGCAGGCACGACAATCCTGTCACCCCGGCATAGGATATTACTTACAACAGAGAGTTCAGCCTTCACGTAAAAGTAAGGTAGCAATTCTTTTGACAGTGATTTCTTGTCAGGCCAAGAAGTAGTCGTGAAGTGCTTAACTTCACAGATAATCTGATCATTGGCACTTGCTTCTTGAAGTTCTGGCATGGTAACTACGGGAGACAACAAACAGATAAACTCCTCTTCTGGTGCATCGCGGATTAAACTCTGGACGGGTAGCCTGGAGAGAGCGTCAGCCACGACGTTTTCGCTACCTTTCCTGTATTCGACGGTATAGTTGTAGCAGAGCAACCGTGAGGACCAGCGCGCAATCCTTAATGGTCGGTGACCGGTGCCTTTCGTCGAAAGAAGCGTAACCAGCGCTGCGTGATCCGTTCGTAAGATGAAAGGTCGTCCCCATAGATAAACGTGCCAGTGTTCGCAAGCCCAAACACAGGCAAGGGCCTCACGTTCGCCGACTGAGTATTTCCGCTCATGCGGTTGAAGTGTGCGGGAGGCGAATGCGACAGTTTGCAGTGAGGTCCCGTTGTCTTGCTGAAGTACTGCACCTAATCCATATCCTGAAGCATCAGTTGTAACGAACACAGGCAAGTGAGGATCGAAAAGATGAAGCACTTCGCAAGATGTGAGCAGAGATTTCAGGCGCTCCAAACTGCTCTGTGCTGCCGCACTCCAAACGAAAGAGGCTTGTCCTCGTAGCAAGGCGCGCATTGGCTCGACAACATCCGAAAAATGAGGAATGAACTTGGAATAGAAGCCTGCAAGCCCCAGTAGCGAGCGGAGTTCGTTAACATTTGTAGGTGATGGTGCCTTTGTTATCGCCTCAATGGATGACATCAACGGACATAATCCTTTGGCGCTCACAACGTGACCTAGAAAAGTCAACTCTGCCACGTCAAAGACACACTTGTTGTTGAGCCGGAGGCCAGCATCAGAAAGACGTTGCAATACAGCGCGCAAGTTTCCCAAATGGTCCTCTCGGGATCGCCCATACACGATGATGTCATCAATGTAAAATAGGACACATTTGCACCCTTTCAAGATCATGTGCATCATTTTCTGGAACGCTGATGGCGCCGACGCCAGTCCGAAGCAAACCCTCTTGAAGCGAAATAGTCCATCGTGAGTGATGAACGTGGTAAGGTCACGGCTCTCTAAACTGAGCGGTAACTGGTGATATGCAGAAGCTAAGTCTAGCTTCGAGAAACGCTGTGCCCCAGCCAGGCTGTTCAGGAGCTCCTCAGTTTGTGGCAAAGGAAAACTGTCTACTACCACAGCTTTGTTTGGCTCCCGTAAGTCAACACACATACGAATCGAGCCGTCTTTTTTTCTGGCTACGACAATAGGGGAGACCCACTCAGAAGAGTCGACACGCTCAATGATGCCCTGAGCTTCTAATTTCTGAACTTCTGCCGAGACTTGCTCACGAATGACAAGTGGCAGTCGTCTCAGTTTGCTGGCCACCGGTTGTACAGACGCGCGAACTCTGACCTTGTGAGTGAAACCTCTCACAGTTCCCAGCTCTTTTGCAAATAGGTGCTCAAACTCAGAACGTAATTCTGGAGGTAGCACCGGAGTTTCTTGCGTCATTAGAAGACACCTGAGCGGTGACCCTTGGATCTTCATATCCAGAGCAGCGATGCCGTCTAATCCCAGAATGGTCGTTCCCCCAGGCACAACGTATAGTAGAACAGAAGTGCATCGGCCGTGAAATGAGGCAGTAGCAATGAAGCATCCTTGTATAGGAATTGCTGCCTTTGAATAATCGAGAAGCTGGACGGATGTAGACTTCAGTGGATACGCTTTAGAAAAATAGCGTTGGTAAAGTTCTTCGGCCAGGATCGAAACCGATGATCCTGTATCGATCAAAAATGGTACAGAAATTCCTTCTATTTCCAACGCTGCGTAAATTCCCTTCTTACGGCTCCAGATCTGACAAACACTTAAATGGTCGTCTGGATCAGCTGTATCGTTACCTTCCGCTACATGCTGAACATTCTTCTCAAACTTTCGCAATGACTTGCACACCTTTTCAAGATGGCCAATTTTCTCACATTGTCGACACCTATGTGCTTTGGCCTTGCACAGAGAGCTATTTGCAAGGTGTGCCGTAGAACCACAACGATAACATACTTGCTCTTTCGGAGATATGCGACTTTGACCGTGCATGTTATAGCAAGTACATGTGCTACAATGCCGTTCTCTGTGATTTGAAGTATCTTTTACACGATGAACTTGCAAGTCATTTTGTGCAAGTTCTCTTGCTTCATTAGTCGCTTGATCATGCTGTTTGGCAATGGTAAGAGCCTTAGAAAGCGTGAGAGACTCTTCCAGCAGAAGGCGTTCACGTAAGTATCCACTTGTGGTTTTCTCTATGAGCTGGTCGCGTATCATGTCGTCCGTTAGATCACCGAAATTGCATGCTCCTACAAGACTTCTCAGCGCGGTGACATAATCAGCCGCAGTCTCACCTGGGGCCTGCGTACGTTGACGGAAACGGTGACGCGCTGCAGTGACGTTCAACGTGGTTTTGAAGTGACCTTCCAGCGTCGCGATGGCGCGGTCGAACACATCAGGACTAGGGGACGTCAGTGTACCTGCCGCAGCGCTCGCAGGCACGAGGCACGGGTCGTCAGTAGTCGTCAGAGTCTGGAAGATACGTTGTCCTTCCAAGCCCAAGCAGTTGAGCAGGATCGCCTTCCGACGAATGGCAGGTAGGTCGAAGGCGCCCGAAGCAACCATGTAATTCTTGAAAGCCTGGATCCATTGCTCCCATGGAATGTCCGGGTGTCCAGGTGACGACAGGAACGGAGGTGGCGGCTGTAGCCCCGAAATACTCATCGTAGAAGATAGTAGGCAATAAACGAGGGCACAGATGAGGTTCAGGCCGGTAGCACATGGGCTGGTGAATCCTCGTCGCCAAAATATGTTACATCGTGCATAATGAATAGCACAGCATAAACGGAGACATCTTCTTTATTCCCTCTTCTTCTTCTCCCCGTGCGGCCACCGAGCGCGTGCCACCGCACAGCGCTGTAGTCGGTAGCGACGCCTTATACCACAGTCACGTCTCATTTTACGTAACAATATGACGTCAGAGCTCAATTTAGCGCCGATTCCGTATGGCAAAGACGCTGACGGGTGTCCAAATGGCATGCACTCGCAAGTACTGCAAATTTCCGCATTCCACGATCGGCAAAGCATTACTGGTGAGGACGTCACCTAATCAGTGCTGTGGACGCCAGTGGTTCGCATCGTCATTTTGGAGCGAGCGCTTTCCGACCCCTTTAACATAAAAATTCTATCACGTGCATCCTAAACCTTTTATTCCAGACACGTGTGGCCAGTATCCGTATACCACGGGCCGCGGTACGCAGGTATGCGTCACATCTGCTCCAGAACAGTGAGAGCAGACATTTACCGAAATATGAGAGTACGGGAAAACCAGAGAAACAGCCTTTTCAATCGTTGCACAACATTCAATCTGCTATTGCAAAAGCTACAAGCATTCCACCGAAGCGTATCTAACATGCGGCCATAGCAAAGATGCTTCAGGCTCTCAGTCAAATGTGCACAAACACGTTTCCTCTCACCATGGCATTCCTCTGTAGTTCTGGATACGTCCTCGAACCCCGAGGTTAACTGTGTCCAGCAGGGAACTACTTACAAGTGAGGTTTGTAGGCGTGGCAAAACCTTCTACATGGAATTAGGCGTATATTGGCGACGATGATCGTGAGGATGATGACTCCTCTAATGAAAGGCTCACACCCACCAAGAAAAGAATAATTCACATATAAACTTGTTACTTATAAGTTTGGTTACGAATGAATTACAGAAGAGCAAGAATTATAGTGATAGTAAGTTATAAATTTCAAAAAAAACGCCAATAATTAAATTTCTTTGTTCATCTGGACAGCCATCCCGTTGACAGTAACCAAAGGAGAAGCATGATGACGCGTCTACACTCGCTTTGTAACACAGCGCGAAATAGAGAAAGGCTTCTGAGCAGGAGTTACGATCGTAAAAATACAGACATTGTTCTGTAATAGTAGAATCTAGACACCCAACGATGTGGAAGACGATTAATGCATGCGTGTATATTCAAAAAAAGAACATAAACTAAAGCCACACTGCAAGGTAAGGCAAGATCCCGCTGCTCAGGTTCTCCGTGTAATGCAGGAGTTAGCAGGAAGAGTGGAATATGCATCGTCTCTTTGGAAAAAGTATTTGACGATTTGGAGTACTTGGTACTCCACTGAGGGCAAAAAGCCGTCGCAACCACGTAGTGAATGCCTGTCATAGGCGGTATACCTGGATGTGATGTCACGAGTATCAGTAGACATAGATTGATGAAATGAATGTAGTGACGCTTTATTTACGCTGCAACGTTTTCAGGGTGCAACACCTATAATGGTTCATGCTCTTTGTAGCGAACAGTTATGAACACAACGCAGGTATGAATGCAACATTAGTTAATGAGCAGCCTCAGAATGAATACCGTATAGTGAGGGAATGGTTTCATATATTCCAACAATATGTGCTTTTTTGCTCACTGGTGTAGCGTCTGGTGGCCTGTTATGATGCTGCCGGTTATTTTTACGGGAATGAAGAAGCACGTTGCCTCACCACACAGCTGTACCTAAATGAGCAAATATGCCCTTGTTATACAAGGTTGTAGCTGTAGGTGGTAGGTGTAAGCCACTCTCTCGCACTCTCAGGCGCATAAAATAAGTCCTAGGTGCTTTTGCATGGCCTGTTATAGTGTCGTCTAAAAATTACAAAGAGTACGATGCGATTTCACTATATTGCTTCGTTGTACAAGCATCAGTATCGCAGTCGGTTCATTTTATTTTTGTGTTGCAATGTCTGAGAACAGCTCGACAGAGCAGTGCCTCTGTCTGAAGGCGTCGCAGGACGCACTCTCCCATTTTTTAGAGTCCTTCGCTGATGTAGAATACGCGAAGCGTCGCTCACGGTATTAGTCTCTGATTTCGTGGAACCTTTTAAAGGTCTGGGACGTCGAGGCCCATCAAGGGATTCTCTCTGGAAGTAAGCGCATGAGCCGCTTCATGTGCAGCCGCTTCATACTGGAGACCCTGATGTCCTGAAATTCATATAACACATTTTTTTTATAGATTCGTGGTCCCTGATGCTCAATTTGAATAGTTTACTAGTAATCGAAGAGATTTACTCTGCGAGATAGCTTACGCAGCTTCGAGAGACCGTAAATATTTGTTTTAATTTATGATGTGATACCGCCAATGCAATGGCTACCTCCTTCACCTGAGTTGACTTTGCGGCTTTGAAAGTGAGACCGTCCACTTGCGTTTTTTTTTATGTATCGCCACCGCCGTGTCGTAACCTCTGGGCGACGGTCTTATCACGCCGACGTAATAAACCCCATCGCAGAAAACAAATCGTTTTCCGAGAGCCTCAGCACGTGCTTGAGTTTTATCCATGTGCGTTCAATATCGCACCCATGCCTGATATCAATAGGTGGTCTTTAGAGGCACCTTAGCGCCATCTGCTTAAGACACGTACAGATGCAACCAAAAGTGTGCAGACCACAGGATCGCGTGATGGAATGCATCAACGCGGCAGCTACCGATGAGACATGACGCCTGCTGCAGGGCGCAAGCACGTCCCATCTTATCATTTGGCTTCTTATGTAGCTCTGTTGGACGCGGTTGTGGCGCTCGTAGCCAAAGCGACAACTGGGTGTCGTTTTTTTAGCTCCATCGAATCTGTACCATTCTTTGACATAGCGGCTGTGACGGGGCCGGTTCAAGCGCCGGCTCACGTTGTTATTGACACCGGCGTATAAGAACACATCAGCATAGCCAGCATTGATTGATATGTGGGGTTCGACATACAAAAACCACCATATGTATATGAGAGACGCCGTAGAGGAGGGCTTCGGAAAGTTCGACCACCTGGAGTTCTTTAACGTGCCCCCAAATCTGAGCACATGGTCCTGCAACATTTCCGCCTACATCGAAAATACAGCTGCCACAGCCGCGATTCGAGTTTGCGACCTGCGGGTCAGCAGCCGAGTACCTTGGCCACTAGACCACCACGACGAAGCAAGCATAGCGAGCATCCCACAACCTGACGAAACCAAATGCACAAAATAAATTTTTCACAGACCAGCTTGCCTTTGTCGGGCTAATCCAAGTTGCACTGAAATGAGCTTAGTTAGGTCAAAGTTAATGTAGCCGAAATTAATCAAACATGAAAAGTTACACGGCATTAAACACCTTTACTCTCAAAAGCGTCCTGCGCAGCAACAGATGTTTATATTAGGAAGATCGAGGCGTGATTTGCATTATTCTGCGACACACAACTCGAGTACTTCGGATGGGCTTCGATGTCGGGCACATTATTCAGGTATATTAAAGAAATAATGTCAAGTTTTAATTAAATTTCTATTTAGATAAATGAGACTCAACCCGGTCAGAAGTAGTCGGCATCTTGCCGAGTTCGGATCCTCTGGGCTCATAAGAATTCCACTTCAATTACGTTAAGTAAACGTGTTATTTTAATAACATGTTGCCAAATAAAGCGTTTTGTAATAAAATTGGTTTGATGATACTATGACCAAATAAGCCTAATAAAATTTTTATATATTATTTATTACTATACCTGAAATGCTTCTACAGAAGGGGTTTACATAATGGGGGGGGGGGGGGGGCTATCTACAACGACAGTTCTATGATATGTTTGAACATGGCTGAATCGGGTTGAAACACTGCTTTGCTAAGAAGGTCCTTCCAGTCCCTTGATGTCAGGCTGAAGAAGGAATATGCATAGGAGACAGTGTGAGGTTTAGGGGGGTATATGGTCTCTTCGTGGATGGTCCGGCTTGAGTGGCGATGAGCGGAAATATTGAGCTTAACTTTGGCTGATTTATAAAAGAACTAGTTAAAGACAAAGGCGGGCGACTAGACGGCGTGATACAAGGCTAGGAAGGTTTCCTTGTGATCTGGGTTTCGATGAACTAGACTTGTAGGAACAGTCTAAAAAATGACACGTACAGCACGGCTCTGCAATGGTTCCATCATGGTGAACTGGTTGTGCTGGTATGGGTCCCACAGGGCACATGCGTATTCAAGTTTCGGCCTGACTAACGAGCAGTAAGTTAGAAGCTTGGCTGAGGTTGGTGCTAATGGGTAATACGCCACAAGAAACCGAGAACCCGATGAGAAGAATTTGTTATGCTAGTTATATGGGTGTGCCATGATAGGTCAGAAGAGAGATTATTACCGAAATAATTCTTGGTGCTAACAGCGGATATTGAAGACTCACATATGATAAATTCGAGAGCAAGGTATGACTTCTTTTGGTGAAAATTAAGAAGTTCTTGGTGTGTTTATTGATATGAGCCACTTGTGACTCTATCTACTTTAGTGTTTGCCTAATTAGCTCAGGTACATATATTTATTTACCTTAGATATCCCACGCGAATTTACAGTAGAGATGGTACTTTGGTTGGAGTTCAGACTAATATTTAGTCATATTTATTATTCATACTAACTGGCACTCATTGAATATATATTATCCTAATTAGTATGAAGACGGTAAGGAGTAACTAGTATCTTCCTGGCCTTGCTTCTGCGGGCTCATGGGGAAGCCGACATAGAATAAATGGCTGCAATAAGGTTTGCCTTGTATAGGCTAATTTTGCACGGCCAGGTTTCGGATGAGCGTGATCAGCTTTGCCTAATTAGATTTGGCTATACTTATTTCGACTAATCTTGGCTCATCAAAGCCTAACTTTGCTTAACATAAAAACACCAAGCTAAACTGGGCTTACTAAAGCCTACCTACGCCTGACTTATTTAGGTCATGAACTGCTAGACTATATTTCATTATTTTGTCTACATTATTTTCACTTAACTAAGCTCATTTAAGGTGCAACTTGGATTAGCTCGACAAAGGCAAGCTGCCCTGAAAAAATATCATTGTGCGTTTGGGTTCGTCAGGTTGCGCGATGCTCGCTATGCTTACTTATCTTAATCAACCAGTGTCAATAACAACGTCAGCCAGCGCTTGAAGCGGCCCCCTTCCAGCCACTATGAAAAAGAACGGCACAGATTCGACGGAGCAAAGAAGCGACACCCAGTTGTCGTTCTGGCTATGAACGCCGTAACCGCGTCGAATAGACCCATATGAAAAGCCAATTGACGAGACGGGACGTGCATGCGCCCTGCTGCAGTCGTCATGTCTCGTCGCTAGCTGGTGCGTCGATGCACTCTGCCTCGCGATCCCGTGTTGTGCACACTTTTGATCGCACTTGTACTTTCATCGCGACATTTCACACAAAGCGTTCCTTTCAGTCGTTTATTACCCATACATCTCTAGATTTCAATCACTTTCCTTCAAGTATCGCAACCATCACTAACTGCAAACGTTTCCACAAAACATCAGCCACTATTCTATAACCAGGAAAATCTGTTATTTGTAGTCATTGCTGTTTTTTTCTTTAATTAATGAGTATTTGTGTAAAAGCTGGTGAAATGTTGATGCTAACTGCGTCTTTTATTGTATTGTTTTATTTGCATTTATTGCACTGTTTTATGGGTATTTTTACGTATTTACCCTCTTCCCTTTTCAATGCATTTTGGCCCTGGGGTATTATATAAAGAAACAAATATTTTTTGTGAGATGTGCTTCCAATACCTTTTTTATAGAGTTGGAGAATCCCAGTGAAAAGCGTTTTAGATTTAAAGTGCTTATGAGTAAGTCAAGAGTGCGTTCAGTTACTTTATTGAGAATGACATTGACTATGCTCTCATTGTGTTCAGTTATTCTTAAGCACGGTGTTGAATATAAAATCCAGCTAGTTACATCATAAGCGAGCTGAAGCGTGTCCCTGTCTCGTTGCATCCTACGCATGTTTCAGACTCGGTGGAACAGGTGCCCTAACTGTTTCCCACTTTTCCGTAGCCTCTAGCGCAGTGTCATTTCGGGGTCTGTTGAGGACCAGGAGGCCAAGGATTCGTATTTCAGAAACCTCTCAAACGGGTGCTTCTGAAGCCGTGAAGTTTAGGGTTGTCCTGTCTTTTATGTTTTCAGAAATTTGCAGGAAATCAGATTTCGCTGTAGCGTACTGCAACCTACACTGTGGGCTGTGTAAGCGTCTCAGTAACTCAGACCAAGAATATTTTGTTTTTGCCTTGAAAATTTAAGATGTCACGCTCGCGTTCCCGTGGTCGCGCAACACCTGCGCACGCGATTTTGGCGAAAGCGATAAAAGACAATGTTTCTTTTTTGTTCCAGTCAAGCCAGTCCACTGAGGAAAAAGATATTTTCTGATTCCCGGAACCCTTAGCCAGGCAGAGCACTTTTTTAACGTAGTCCTCGTGATTGGCAACAAAAGAAACGCTGAGATCGCACAGACTAGACTCGGCTACCAACGCTGATGATGATATGTGGGTTTTAACGTCCCAAAACAACCACATGATTATGAGAGACACCGTGTTGGAGGGCTCCGGAAATTTCGACCACCTGGGTTTTTTTAACGTGCATCTAAATCCCAGTACACGGAACTGCAGCCGCCGCAGCCGGGATTCGATCCCGCGACCTGTGTGTCAGCAGCCGAGTACCTTAGCCACTAGACCACCACGGCGGGGCTTGGCTACCAGCGCTCGGACCTGCAATGGCGCCAGGGCGGCGCTGAGGTCTACAAATGCTACCAGCTTCCTAAGTAGGGCAGCACGCTGCATACCGTTGCGTTCTACTTAGAAATATGATCCCAGACTTATCCATCTGTTTCAACTTCCAATGCCCGGTGATGAACTACTTTGGCGCGAATGTTATACTGAAACTACTCCTTCAAGTTCGTACGCTCAGAAAAAAGACAATAGTGCGCACATGAAATAAGAAAGGTCGTGACGGCGCGTCACTTCACCGCACTCAACTACCAATTAAGAAAAAAGAAAGGGGAAGCGCTATATACAAGCAAAAAATGCTTATAGAGCGCGAAGTGAGCGTACAATCAACAGTTTAGACAGTCGTCTTTAATGTACTTGCTTTGTTCATTACAATGTTGTGTTTTATAAGTACTACCTCAAGTCTAGTTCTGACGCGTGCATTAACAATATTTCAGTAAATTTGTTATGAACTTACATTTCCGGAATGGCAAAATAGGTTCAAGAGCTGCACACTTCATACTAAAGGCCCGCACATCACACAGACCTTAAAAAAATGCTGCGAGCTTCCTGGGAAAACGAAACTAAACGTACTAATGAAATATTCAATTTCAGATATTTATGACAGTGCGAATTACGCAGCCAACTAACACATGGACCATCAATATTCTTAAAAATACTTATGACTAATAAATTACTGGTACACTCTGTAATTGCGACACACAAAATGCGAATATTTAGGAAATAACAAAACAAAACTTTTCAAATACAAATGCTCAGGCAACGTTCGGGTATTTAAAGTTATAAACAGCAATGAGTTCACACGTGTAATAAAAAGACACATGTATAGTCATTTCAAATGTCTCCAAACTTGATACTCAGTCGAGTTCCTTGCTATTTTACGTTGCCGCATTGAAGCTAGACACTTAGCTATTAGGTCGAGGTCAATAAGGGTTGCACGTAACAAGCAAAGACGTAATATCTACGAAACTTTCGAGGTTTTC
Organism: Rhipicephalus microplus; assembly: GCF_043290135.1. Taxonomy (NCBI): domain Eukaryota; kingdom Metazoa; phylum Arthropoda; class Arachnida; order Ixodida; family Ixodidae; genus Rhipicephalus; species Rhipicephalus microplus. The sequence goes on from NC_134702.1 coordinate 115,928,277, forward strand.
TGGTCAGTGCGCGATTAGATGGGACACGGTTAGTTTGATGACATCACAAAGATATCGCCAATATATTTATAATAAACTATTGTGTATGGTAGTCGGTAGACGCAATAGCAAAAAAAACTATACGCAAAATGACCCCGCAGCATGTGAAGATCATTCATGACCAGAAGTTGCACTTTTGTCTAGGGTTCATCGGCGTTTCCGTAGCACAACCAAATGCATTCGAGAACTCCGGCATGTTCATCAACGGCACAATACAGCGGGAGCGTTCTGGTGCATACCGACGCGAAAAGATATGCACTTGCGTGCACGATCGGATACAGTAGCCAATGAAAAAGAGGCGTTCAGCCGATATGTTGAGGCCAACCAATGTAAGTTTTCGCTGGTCTTGCGGCAACGAAGAGAAGGCCTTGTACGCTAGTCTTGCACCCACAAAGTCGGCTATGTTCTCAGAGTCGCTAGGGTAATGTGATACCTGGCGGGTATGTTGTGGCGTCTGCGAAATTCAAAACAACGTACAGGTTTGCAAATATCAGGGGAACAGCATATTATTTGTAAATCACGCAAGGCACAGCAGACAGAACTCTTTGTGGATTAAGGTGACTGACCTCCCCAAGACATACCGGGGGCAGCAGGCACAAAGGAAGACTTTTGTCTGGTGACTTGAACGCTATTGAATGCCGAGAAAAATTAGTGTAGATATAGCAAACAACAATTTTCTACATACCAAACAGCACTGTGTTTACATAAGTCGTATGCTAGAAATTACGCAATGTTGCGTGGGCACGTCACAGAACCCATCAAGTATGCTGTCTTGTCAATTGTTTCATTTCTCGTGAAATGAAATGAAGCAATTGCACCTACTTCAGGAATAACGACACTTCGCTGAGTTGTTATTTTGCATTCTGACTTTCATGACGCAGGTTGTAAGAGGGTCTAACAAGTACAAAAACGCCTTGCTTATTTTCGTTATGTTCCCTTATATTCTGCGCAGTGCTTCATTGTAACATAAATGCTCATGTTTTAACAAGGCTTACTTAATGAACTACTATAAATTCTGTACTTTAGCTACATTTCATGATAAAAAGCTAGCATATCAGTAAGTATCTGCTTATTTTAGGGACCCCAACGCTCCGCATAGGCTTCGTAGTTCCAGAGAATAGCATCATGTTGTTGACATTGATCTCTCTCTTCACTATTCAGCATTCATTCCTTTTATGCTTAAAGAGCATTCAAATGACAAAATCTCGACTGTGGAGTACTGGCAGCATCTTGGGTGCTACAAGAACTTCACGTATGGGGTTCATATGGCGTCTCAACTTCAAGAATTGTTATACACAAGGACAGAAAAGTGTTTCCCGCAATCGCTGTAATTATTTCTCAAGCAGAAGCCACAGGAACATTTTTATAGGCTTAAATACGGGCGCTCTGACCTCTCCAATTTATCGGAACACATTGCTGTCCCTGCCCCCAAAGAGCGTTTACACATAATGCGTAAAATTTGAAAGAAACGTTATTGAGAAAGGTGGAGGCTTCGGCTTGTTGGATATTCATGAGAGCATGCTAACAGCGCAAAGTCACAGAGACAAGAAAAAATACGATGCACTGCTGTGCCGCCCAACATAATTTATTGCTGCAGGTATTTGATGTGCTTCTATCCGTGAGAGTACGTGTGCAGAATAAAAGTGAAGAATGATTAAAAAAACGACAAAACGCAATCGTTCGACACACTCCAAAGCACAAAAAATTTCGCGCTTCTGTGTAATTTGCCACAGGCGTTGCTCTAAATCCCTCTGTCGTAGGTCGTAAAGCGTTAGGCAGACTAGGAGGTACTGGAAGAACTTTCGCAATCAGCTAAAGTCTCTGGTTTTAAACTGGTGTCCTTTAGTCAAGGTAATGCGCGAGGGCGTGGTCTGTGCTCTGTGGCGGCTATCCACAGCACCATCAGCCGACGGCTGAAGAAATTGCGTCCGCTTTTCCCTACACGCCCATTGATACACCGAGGGGGAGCGTTATCTACAAGTGCTTTTTCAACAACCATGACTCGGTATTTTGTTTGCGTATAGATGGCTCACCTATAGATTTCTCACATCACTCACTAAAAGGTACGCACTCAATGTGCATGAGGAGTGAAAGTGATGTTTACCACGCTAATATACTTAATAGGCTGTGTAGTGATCAGCTCGTTTCATGCAGGTGCTCAAGAAGGCCTGCGAAGCACTTGCGTTTTAGGTGACAGCATGGATTATTGTAATTTTACTTTTCCTACAGAGAATTTTTCCTACGTATAGTTCTCATATGGCATTAAAGCTTTCAACGTACCTAGAAGTCTAAGCAGTGTTTTTAACAGCGCTTCACTTGTCTCATGAAAGCCTACAACACACATATAGCGGAAACGATGAAGCAAACTTTAGACAAGTGCTATAACTTTATTTTTTTTTCGGCTCTTCTGTTAAATTGATTTCATTGGCTTGTTGAGCCCTCATAGGGTTGTTTCCTTTGAGATAAATTTATAGTAGCCATCAGTCTTTGTGTTGCGTCATGGCCGTCGTCTCCTTTAAAGTGCGCTGTAGTATTTTATGATGCGTTACGAAGTAGTGCACCAAACTTCGCTAATTTCACTTGCCTGTACATTATATTTAAAATATACTGCTAATTTATATACCCCAAATCTAGGTGAGTGTACTCACAGCAGCGCTATGTGACCATCTTACACACCGCACCCTTTCCTTCGTATTCCCTTGCGAATGATTCTGAGGCCCATGGACGTATTTCAGCCATGTCGTCGTACAGCTTTCCTGAGAAATCGTATGCATGCATCATCTCGTGGCCCACTATCTGCAAAATGGTAATTTTTCATTCAATCTAAACAAGTGCATGCAAAACAGTCTTTTATAATGCCGCTTCCTTGAGCCGATAAGAAGAAATACGTTAGCATACAAGACACTCAGTCAAACAACGTAAGTAAATAATGAAGAAAATATACAAGCCGTTCACCAGCATATCAAGCGTTCATGCTAACCGCAGGTGACTGACCCTCAACGGTTCATGGGTAGAGGCCGTGAACAGTGGGGATGACTGAACATGGCCGAAGAAAATTTTACCGAATTTATACGTTTCGTGAAGGGTCGCACTCAAGTTGAGCGCCTGACAAGATGACCAAAGTCGTTCGTATATTATGCTGTTCAGCAAGCTGGTCTGAATAGCTATATATTGCTACCTGTAGGCTGCCACAAACCATAGTGCGAATGCGCGTGTGCGCCCGACGAAGAAGAGGAGGCTCGCTGGCTGCTCGAGCTCGGAGCCAGACTGGCCAGTGCTGCAACCGCTCTTGCAAATATATTTTTCGAATATATTCGCAATACTTTGTCTCGTTACTCACGTAACATATTTGGTGGAGGTGGAACGATCCCCGTCCTCACCACGCAGCTCCGCAGTGGCCGCATCCTCCAGCTTCCCGCCATGGCTTCCAGTGACAACGCGTCCGCTTCATCATCTGCGGCTTCTCCGACAACCTTTGTCGCCGTCCAAACACCACGTGATCCCGGGACATTTTCTGCGCAACCTGGCCTCGACGTCGACAAATGGCTTCGCCTTTATGAACGGGTCAGTCAAACTCACCGTTGGGACCCTACCATGATGCTCGCTAATGTTCTCTTCTACTTGGACGGAACCCCGCGTGTCTGGTACGAGACAAATGAGTCCGAACTCACCAGCTGGGACACGTTCAAGGAGAAGCTACGTGACATCTTTGGGGACCCGACCGGTCGCCACGCAGCTGCACGACAGGAGCTGGCTACCCGTGTCCAGTCGCCAACTGAATCGTATGTGTCATACATCCAAGAAGTTCTCGCTCTTTGCCGAAAAGTGGACGAAGCGATGTCTGAGGCTGAAAAGGTTGGACACGTTTTGAAGGGGATCGCGGACGACGCCTTCAATTTGCTGGTGTACACTAACGTCTCGACCATCGACCGTGTAATTCAAGAATGCCGCCGTTTCGAAACAGCAAAAAGCCGTCGGGTGCGCCCTCCTTTTTCTCGGTTGCCAAACACGGCGGCTACGTCCACCTGCTCCGATTCTACCGTCACACCGCCCTTTGAGCAGAGTGTAACGCGTATCGTTCGACGGGAACTTGAAGCAGCAAGTCCAGCGCCGCTTCAGCCCACTTCTTTCGAACATACGATACCGACAACCCCCGCGATCTCCGTTATTCAGGCGGTCGTACGACAAGAATTCGCCAACCGCGGGTTCCCTGATGCTTGCCCCATCTCTTGCCCCTCCTCCAGACCAATTCCCATTAATGCACCTCGACGTGACCCATTTGTTGCTCCACGATCTCGCAACCCGGCGGAATGGCGAACTCCTGACGACAAACCGATCTGCTTCCGGTGCCACCGCGTTGGACATGTCTCCCGCTACTGCCGTGCCTCCTGGACGCCGCCACATAGGAGCCAGTTTTTCGCACCTTATAGCCCATATGAAGATCTTCGCCGGTATTCGTCCAGCCGTACCGCCCCTGCTTTCGACACGTCTAACAGCCGCCTTCCTGCTCGTTCTCCGTCCCCTCAACGCCGTCGTTCCCCGTCGCCCCAGCCACGCCGCCATCACTCGCCGCCTAACTTTTCATCGTACCCGACGGAAAACTAGACAGTGCAGCCCCTGGAGGTAGTGCTGCATCATCCCTGTCTGAACCAAACCCTCCATTGACGCTTCATACGAACAAAAATCTTGTCGATGTACACGTGGACGGTATTTCTCTGTCGGCACTAGTCGACACTGGCGCTCATGTGTCCATAATCAGCGTTCATCTTTGTCGCCGCTTAAGAAAAGTACTCACGCCCCCTGCTACCGAAGCTGTACGTGTGGCCGATGGCGGCACTGTTCCTGTCATTGGCATGTGTACGGCTCGCATACGCATCGCCGACCGTTACATCCCTGTTCTATTCACGGTGCTCCAGAACTGTCCTCATGACCTCATCTTAGGGATGGACTTCCTGTCGACCCATTCTGCTCTGATCGACTGTTCCGCTGGTACTCTTTGCTTAGACCTTCCTCTTCAGCCGGATATTCACCCTGAACCTCAACACGGCCTTTCTGCCACAGACTTCCTCCGCTTACCGCCTAAAGCCCTCACATTCACCGAATTCGCCACGACCTCACCCGTATTGGATGGGAATTACATCGTCACGCCGATTCCTGATGTCCTACTGGCACGTGACGTCACCGTCCCTCACTGCATCGTAACTGTAGCCTCCAACCGGACCCGTCTACCCGTCATAAATTTCGGCTTCACAAAGCAAGTCCTCCCTGAAGGCATCCTAATTGCCACGTTGCGGTCCTTAGCCGATGATCACGTCACCACTTTCGCAGCCGACGCATGCCCCAATTTTCCTTGTCGCCCACTCGATGCCACATGCCTCGACATGTCAATACGTCCCATGATCGACCCTGACCTTCCCCCAGCGCAATCAGCCGCTCTCGCACGCCTTCTAGCTTCCTACCGTGACATCTTCGACCTTGACGACCGCCCACTCGGCCAAACTTCTCTTGTAAAGCACGGCATCAACACCGGTGATGCTGCTCCCATTCACCGTCGACCGTATCGCGTGTCCGCGTCGGAGCGCCAGATCATTCAAGCTGAAGTGAATAAGATGTTAACTAAAGGCATTATTGAGCCCTCATCAAGCCCATGGGCGTCACCCGTCGTCCTGGTTAAAAAGAAGGACAACACATGGCGTTTTTGCATCGATTACCGGCATCTAAATCGAATCACCAAAAAGGACGTGTATCCTTTACCACGTATTGATGACGCCCTCGATTGTCTCCACGGCGCACGCTACTTTTCATCCATCGACCTTCGTTCTGGTTATTGGCAGATTGCCGTAGACGAGAAAGACCAAGAAAAGACCGCCTTCATCACTCCAGATGGCCTATACCAATTCAAGGTTATGCCCTTCGGCCTATGCAATGCCCCCGCCACGTTCGAACGTATGATGGACTCTCTGCTACACGGGTTCAAATGGTCAACATGCCTGTGTTACCTAGACGACGTCCTCGTATTTGCACCTACGTTTGAGACCCACCTTGAGCGTCTGTCGGCCATTCTCGACGTCTTCCGCAAAGCTGGCCTCCAGTTGAACTCCTCGAAGTGTCACTTCGGCCGCCGACAGATTACCGTGCTGGGCCACCTTGTCGATGCTTCTGGTGTGAGACCGGACCCTGAGAAAATTCGTGCCGTCACGAATTTCCCAGTACCCCAATCCGCCAAAGATGTCCGGAGCTTTGTGGGACTTTGCTCCTACTTTAGGCGGTTCGTGAAAGATTTTGCGGCAATCGCCCAACCACTTACCGATCTTTTGAAGAAAGGCGTTCCATTTTCGTGGGGGTCCACTCAAGCTGCCGCCTTCTCTCACCTCATAACACTTTTGACGACGCCCCCTATCCTCGCCCACTTTGACCCATCTGCCCGAACTGAGGTCCGAACTGATGCCAGTGGTCACGGTATCGGAGCCGTTCTCGCCCAATGCCAACAGGGACACGACCGCGTTATCGCGTATGCTAGCCGCCTCCTTACACCTGCAGAGCGTAACTATTCGATCACAGAGCGAGAATGCCTTGCTCTTGTCTGGGCGGTCTCAAAATTTCGTCCATATTTATATGGCACTCACTTTTCCGTCGTCACCGACCACCACGCGCTCTGCTGGCTTTCATCCTTAAGAGATCCTACAGGTCGACTTGGTCGCTGGGCTCTGCGACTGCAAGAATACACCTTTTCTGTGATATACAAGTCTGGACGCCTGCACCAGGACGCCGATTGCCTTTCTCGCTATCCAGTTAACCCATCGGCCACCATACCTGACAACGACGCCTGCGTGTGCTCCGTTTCTCAACTGAACCACATAGCCGACGAGCAACGCCGTGATGCAGCCCTACGAGCTATCATTGAGCGCCTCGACTCCTCCCCATCGAACCGATCCTATCGCTCGTTCGTACTCCAGAATGGCACATTATACCGGCATAACTTCCATCCAGACGGCCCATCTCTGCTGCTTGCCATACCCAAACACCTCCGCTTGGCTGTACTCCACGAACTTCATGACGTTCCTACTGCCGGTCACCTGGGTGTGTCCCGCACATACGACCGGATTCGCCGTCGCTTCTATTGGCCAGGTCTGGCACGATCCGTCAGAAGATACGTCGCGGCGTGTGAGGAATGTCAGCGCCGCAAAACACCATCGACGCTTCCGGCTGGGCGCCTTCAACCACTCGATATTTCTACTGAACCTTTCTTTCGCGTCGGCTTGGACTTACTCGGCCCTTTTCCTCTGTCTTCTGCTGGCAACAGGTGGATAGCTGTGGCCACAGACTACGCCACACGCTACGCAATCACACGCGCCCTTCCAACAAGTTGCGCCACTGACGTCGCCGACTTTCTTCTACACGACGTGATCTTGCAACATGGTGCTCCACGCCAGCTGCTCACGGACCGAGGCCGCACATTTCTATCGAAAGTCATAGCGGACATTCTACGCTCTTGTGCAACACGCCACAAGCTCACTACGTCGTACCATCCGCAAACAAATGGCCTCACAGAACGCCTGAACCGAACCCTAACTGACATGCTTGCAAAGTACGTTTCCTCCGATCACTCCGACTGGGACATCGCTTTACCATACGTGACATTTGCCTACAATTCTTCGCGCCACGACACGGCTGGTTACTCCCCTTTTTTCTTGCTGTTCGGCCGCGAACCCACATTACCCCTCGATACGACGATTCCGTTACCAGCAGCTCCAACTTCACAATATGCTCTGGACGCCATCAGCCGGGCCGCCCACGCACGCGAAACCGCTCGTGCTCGCCTTCTGACCTCCCAAGCAAACCAACGGCGTCGGTACGACCAACGACACCGCGATGTGCACTTTTCGCCCGGTTCGTTGGTTCTGCTGTGGTCTCCGACCAGGCACGTTGGCCTGTCTGACAAGCTGCTCTCTCGGTACACAGGGCCCTACAGAGTGCTTCGTGAGGTGACTCCCGTCACTTATGAAATCACTCCTGCTGCCTCGCCGTCTTCATCCACCCCTAGGGCCAGCGACATCGTACACGTCGCACGCCTGAAGCAGTACCACTCGCCCAATGATCTTGACATCTAGATGCGCCGAGACGGCGCCTTTGCCGACGGGGGTTATATGCTACCTGTAGGCTGCCACAAACCATAGTGCGAATGCGCGTGTGCGCCCGACGAAGAAGAGGAGGCTCGCTGGCTGCTCGAGCTCGGAGCCAGACTGGCCAGTGCTGCAACCGCTCTTGCAAATATATTTTTCGAATATATTCGCAATACTTTGTCTCGTTACTCACGTAACAATATGAAACGGAATTTTATACATAACGAAGTAAACAAGGCTCTTGTAGAAAAGATACAAGCCCTGGGCCTGTACCGGAAGTTTTACAGTAAAAATTATGTAGAAAGCGGCACAGAGAGTGGGATAGTAATGTATTTATAATGATGTAATTTCAATATGTAAGGCGCAAGACGGCTAAATAAATAGGTTATGATTTGTAATGCAACAATAAAAGTAACAATTCAACTTGTATCTTTCATTTAATAAGCTTGTTCGGAACGTATTTATTTATCCAACGATTATGATCGCAGCCTTCGTAGCGAAGCAGTCAAATATTTTAGGTTTATTACAGGTATGATGAGCACAATCTTCATGATTTAGTTTAGTTCTGACCAATGGTATACAATTTATTGATCCCAAAATATCTAAAACAGGATTTCAAAAATCAGCATTCGTATGTGCCACTGAAATTACCTAAGATACCGTTGTTTCATATAGATGGCGATAAATTTTGCTACTTCAGCCTAGCGTGGCCTGAAAGTTTAGCTGTTCTTAGATCGCTGAAAGAAGTGCACTGCGAAGACCTGTCAAACATGTCTCGACATCTTTGTGTTACGTCACCGGCAAGTGGCCTAAATAAATCTCGTTGTCTTCTAAAAAGAGCTGTTCTACATTTGTTTCTAGCAATGCTCTGTCATTCGCGACAACAGTGGTGACGACGATGCGGCGAACGTGGCCACACCTTTTGGTGCCTTAACCGCGAATAGTGGCGATCCAGCGGTGCAGGGACACCTGGGCGCTTAATCTAGCCACCACCATTAAACGATGATTTTCATGGCCATGGCGCGAGACTCGGCAACCGAGCTGTCGACGAACATCAAGTTGAGTGGGTTATATAGATTACTCAGCTGGAGGCCTTCTTTGAAGCGAATGGTATTAGCACAGTGGTGAAAAAAAAGGTGCTTTTGACTTCGACGCTAATAGCGATTGTAGTAGGCCTTCTTGTGCGACACCGTGCTTGCCTCGAATTAAAACAGCTGAGTTACGAAGAAACGCTCTTCTACCTAAATACTCTCAATCCTTCGAATTGTAATGACGTCGCAGGAAGTTATACGTTCCTTACCATGGACCAAATGGCCACTGAATTTGGTGTAGGTTTTGTTGTTGGGCTCCGCTAGCACACAGATGTGTGTAACTTCGGCGCTGGCCTAGACCATAAGTTACGGGAGCACTCCGTCCGTGGTTACAGACGCATGCTCCCATAAGTTACGGGAGCACGCTGACCACCAGACGCTGTCCAAAGTAGAGAGCTCAAACAGGCCGAAGTTCAACCGATTGCCACGGCAACAGACGCCACTGCGTAGAAAGTTAGGGCTATGATTAAACCTGGTTATGAGGTAGCAGTGTGCAGTTTAGCTGGCAAATGAAGCCGGCGTCAGATCTCGGCGAAATATAAAAGGTAACGTTTTACTGCACTCGCTGCGGTATGATCAACAACAAAATGATTGACCGCACAGAAGAGAGCAAACTGTTCTTTTTAGCAGTGCATGCTAGCTAGCAAGGAGGATGTTTTCGCGTCACTACGTGGCGGATCACTCTTCTTTGCTTTGGACCTCAATGACGCATATAACGAGCTCTCCTTGGATGATGAAACGAAGAAGCTGGCCGCTATGACGTAACACACACACACAAAAGGCTGTTCTGCCATTAGCATCTTTCGTTTAGAGTTGCATCGGTTCCCGCAACTTTTCAGTACCGCATGAAAACTGTCCTGTCTGAACTTTCAATTTTACTGATGTACTTGGGCGACGTATAAGAAGCTCAAAGTCAAGACCATAACTCAACAATGCTCCGGGATCTTTTGCACCGGCTTCAAGAAAATTGTATCAAGCTGAAAGCAGCAGACTGTATTTTTTGAGTGATTCAATTGTCTACTTGGAAAAAAATACAGCTTGCAGCGGCTAGAAAAAAGACCCTCATCTCTATACGTGATTCATCACCTGCGGACGGAAGTAAACTGTGCTCTATTTTGGGTTTGCTGTCTTTCTATCTCTGGTTCCTGCCGGACATGTTGGTGGTGTATACCCTTTTTATCATCTGCTAGAAAAAAACCAATAATGAAAGCGGGCAGCGTTTGACGAAACTTCATAATTCAAAGGATGACAAACACTCCTGTGTACGCCATCGTTGACGTGTTTCAACCCTGACCAGCCACTGTTGGGAAAATGCGAAGCGCCACTGTCAGGATTATTTGCCTTCATCCCACGCCGCATGGGCAACGTAAATAAACGAATTGCTTTTCAATAAATACATTGAAAAGTGTGGAAAAGATTTATTTTCAGCTTGAGCAGGAAGCTCTGGCGCTGGTGCTCACACAAACAACGTCTAGAGGCTATTTGCTGGGCCATGAGATGGCTTTGGTGGCGGAACTCGAACTTCAAGTTGATCTTATACGAGACTGACCGGCGCCTCTAATACGGTCTACGCGGACCCAGAGGTGAGCCTTTCTCCTAAGCAAATATCGGTGCCGTATCGAATACAAGGCCGGAAAGCAAGGCCGGAACGAATACCAGGCCGGAACGTCAACGCGGACGCGTGTGGGATGCCATGTCCACAGAAGAGTGCATGCCAACATGAAATCATAATTGTTTACTCGACCCATAGGCGTTGCCTATAGTAACAGCTTCGTATCGAGCATACCGACGCTACGCTCATCCGAGGTAACAGAGCAATAGAATTTCCATGCTTGGCAGCTTGGGTTTATAGCCACTGTCAGTGACGTAAACGTCCGGTGGCGCTGCGGTGGCGCTGTCCTTTATTGGAAGTGTGTTACGGAATGCAGCCGTGTCACGCTGGGATAGCAAGTGATGAGGCGGAGGATGCACCGGTTTGTGAGTAGTGCGTCGCTACACGCGATTAGGTGCTTTCAGTGCCGAAAACAGATGGTGGTTACAATTTATTTTAAAAAATAGGTCACGAAAGTTCACGCGAAGAGCGGTTCAGATGCTAGTGGTAGTGACGCGAGCATGCAGAGTAATATTATTAATTGATATTTAGGGTTTAACGTCCCAAAATCACCATATATGATTATGAGAAACGTCGCAGTGGAAGGCTCCGGAAATTTCGACCACCTAGGGTTCTTTACTGTGCCCCCAAATCTGAGAACACGGGCCTACGACATTTCTGCGTCCATCGGAAATACAGCCACCACAGCCGGGATCGATCCCGCGACCTGCGGGTCAGCAGCCGAGTACCTAGTCACTAGACCGTCGTGGCAGCGCGAAGAGTAATGAGAACTATACGATTAAATTGTGACTGTGTGAAGAAAACCAACTCTAATATGACAAAAACAACTTTTATTCAAAGTCGGAGCAATTACTACGTATTACAAATGGCATTTCTTTCTCCCAATAACATTATGTAGGTGTAGTAAGCAATGAATTTTTTTTATTACTACAAAGAATCTTTTTTTCTGCTAGCGTTCTCTGCCCACGTTATTATTACTCAGTACAGCCTTTGCACTGCATGGAAAGACATGCTTGAAAAAATTGTCTGTGATTACACACCCTCTAATGTGTTTTAGTGTTCCGTCTCTACTTGCGGTCTCTGCTGTTTGCGAAATTATGAAGCGCGCTTTGTCGCTTGTGAACGTCTTAAGAGCAGTGTCTACCTGGCAGCGGAACAACGCGGATTGCATTTACGCTGAGTGCACTAGTTGGTACCTTCGGAAACAATGTACTGTACAAGGATGCAGTAACAATAAACGCATGCCCGGTGACCCGTGACATCTAGATAAGAGACAGGGGCAATGTTTTGAAATACAGCGCTCGCTGGACTCCATCAGTATTCCTGAAGCCGAGTTTTTTTCTTGAGCGACGACTGCCTGCTATCATTCACCTTATCGGTGAGCAAATTGCCAATTTAACTATCATGCTACGATTTACATGCCTGCATTCGCATATGTAGAGGCGATTCATCGAAGCATAACGAAAATTAGCTTAACACAAGTAGTTCCCGCACATTTCTTTGTGCCTATTACCATTCTGTGCACTGTAATGATTTGTAGCTATAGTGACCCTTGAATAAAACTGAAATGTCACTAATTTGTCTTTAATAGGTGTCATTTCTTTCTGTTGAAACTGAACAACACAAATATTGTACATGCTAAAAACCTGCTTATCTGTGAAGCAAATAAGCGACGCTGCAAACACCCATCGGCGGTAGATTCCAAGAGCGCCGAATAAAAGTTGAATAAGTTCCCTTCTAAAACCGAGGCGAAAGAAATCGTAGTACACCTAAACATCACTCTCTAGTTATGAATCGGTATTAGATTATCTGGCGTTGACTTGAAGCGCACTCGTGGATGCGCGCCGGTGATCGCTTTACCGCGAGTCCTTAGCGGTCAGGGACCTACGAAAAGTAATTAGAGATAAAATTTTGCACTAGAGCACCCAAAACTACGTCAATTTCTAACCAGCTGTTGCGCAAAATCTGCATTATTTTTGATCCACCAGAAGCATTCCCTCCTCACAAGGATGGCGCTAAGCTCATGAGCAGCTGTTCAGCCGCCATTTTCTGAACGTATGGGCTTTTATCTAGCCTTCGTTCGCCAGCTGTATCAACCTGGTGGTTACTCAGACATCCCTACAGAATACGTTCCGTCTACCAAGGATCTCAAAAGGCCTTTTGTGCCATCGGGGGCTCTACGGGCGCTGACGAGCGCAGACATAGATCTTTGTGTTGTCCTGAACTTGGTACTTTATGGATGTCCTAAACGTCTCTCACCGTGTGCCAGTGCTTATAAATGTTGTATTTGCAGAAAATGGTCGCTGACGAGCACCGCAGGCCTGCTCTAGTGGCGTGATCCAATTGTCACACCAGGGAATGTGCAGGAGCCCAGGCCCGCTAAGCTACATCGGTCGCACCACAAATCATTGGTGTTGAAAAGTCTGGCTATTGCGTCATTCTGGTGGCCACGTTAGGACCATTGAGATCGAAAATCATCCATGCTGATGCATATAGTATATAAAAGCACAACCAATGCCACATCGACAAGTGCCTATTATTTCGCCAGAAACGGTAAAAAGTGGTGTCGCAGCTTCACACCGATTATGCTGAACCAATTGAGGGATGCATGCTGTTGACAGCCATCAACTCGTCAAAGCAGATTGACAAAGCGGATCTATGCGCTCTTATTCAGGTCGCCAATCACCGGCGTAACAACTACACAGCTCCGCCAAATTTCGGCTCGATTTCGCTTGTCGGAAACAATTGTGTCGGATAATGGGCTCCAAGTCGCGAGTGAGTATTGTGCGCTTTTCATAACGGACAACAAACACATCTGCGCATTGTCGTCTATCACTCATAATCTAAAGGCTTTGCCGAGTGCGCATTGCAAACTTCAAAGATGGCCTTCTCCAGCCCTTGACGTTGGACGACATCGAAGCAAGACTAGCGAGATTATTTATAGCCTAACAAATTACTCTGATAACAACGGCAAGTTCCTTCGAAAATGCTAACTAGCTACCCAAGTTCAATCACCTTTAAACACTTACATTCAACCTATCACTCAAACTCATTCGCCGCCGCCTATATTCAAGTCCGGAGATCTGGTGTGGGTGCACAATTTTACAAGCGGGAGGCGCTGGAGTGCAGGCGTCTTGAAAGACGCCAAAGGTTCTAGGCTGGTAACAGTGGACACTCTAGATAAGTGAAGCTGGCGTCATTTGAAGCAGATTCGTCGTAGAGGTCAAGTCAGCCTTTGGTGAAGAGGCGGAGCATGCTGATTTGCTACCGTCGTGCCCTAACAACAAAGAACCAAGGGCTTCAGCACGAGAGAAGTGCTCAAGCTCGTCAACTCGAGTACCCAATGACGCTATTCCCGTTTCCTGAACAACGCCCCAACATTTTCTCTAACCAAAAACTTTCCCTCATACTCAGCCGTTTTATAAAAGTTTCTACACTGCGGAGACAAGTGCGAACACTGCAGCTTTAAAGGAGAGGGAGAACAGGTGAAAAGAACTGTGTGAATACGTGTCTTACATACTTCGAGGTTCATGCGTTATGTCACAGGCGAGATGTCCTTATATATATTGAGTTGTCTGCCAAAAAACCTGTTCTGCGCCTGTTTCTTGTCTGGGTCTGTCACTCTATCACCTGCTACAACATTGTATAACTGCGTACATGCTCATCTTGAAAAAGAACGAAGATACCAATAGATAGAATGCTCAATTTTCTGGTAGGTGAGCTTTTCGAAGCAGTGTTAATATATTGAGTAAATATACAGTTAGACCATCAAAGCCTCTGAACTATTTGATATTGATTGTGAAGGTCAAAAAAAAGGCAGATTCCACGTACAGTGGAATCGATGATATGCGAAGCGCGAATGAGAAATGTTGATTGTGTCACTTTCAAATTAGCGCAAGGTTACGAGGTGGAGGTAAATGATGTTGTACATTACTTCTATGTCATGATTATCACGTTTGGATGTATCGCCTGCCTTCGTCATCTATTCACGTCACGTGATACGAAGTTTAGCCCATGTGGAGCTAGCGAAACGACCGCGAGCACGCTATGCGCGTGGTAGGTTGCCATGGTTTTATATGACCCGCATGTCACTATTATCATGTTTGCACCAGTCATGTATTTTCGTCATCCATTGATGTCACTTTATACCAAATTTGCCTAATGTGGAGCTAGCAAAACGGCCGCAAGCGTATCATGAAGGGCCCAATATACTCCAATGTAGCATTGAAGTGTGCGCACGCTGGGCACAACGAAACGCGAGCACGCTATAGTCTGACGCCAGGCGCGACCGGCGCAATGAGCGCCCGTTGGCGCGGCCCGAAGGCAACCGGTTTGAAATGCGACATGCTGCGTTTCGCGCTGATGCGTTACCCAGACAACACTGCGTCTCCCTTTTTTCGTGACGGAAGGATGCCGGACTTGCTGAAACGCGCATGCGGGTATTAGCAGGACCGGCGCCTGGCGTGGCAACGCTGGCGTGACGCGTCGAAATGGAACGCCGGCGAGCACGCGCACTACGTCAAGTCAAAATATATTGGCGCCTTGACTGTGGCATGTATTCATGTTCTCATATGACACACATCTCTAGATTATCGTGTTTGCACCAGTCACAAAATTTGGTCATTCACTGACATCACATATTACCAAATTGGGCATGTGTGCAGCTAGCAAAATAGCCGGGAGCACCTCATGAGTGTGTCATGTAGTCATGTTGATGCATGACGTGCATGTCGTGATTATCATGTTCATACCAGTGACATACCTTGGTCATTCATTCACGTAGCGTAATACAAAATGTAGTATATATGACTCTAGCGAAACAGTCGCGAACGCATCCTGAGCTTGGCATATTGTCATGTTGTTAGAACACAGAGTTCACGATTTTTATGTTAGAGTCTGTCGCTTGTGTCCGCCATGCAGTCATGTCATACCATACAAGTTTTGCAACATGCCCTGTGTTGCAAAACTGCATGCACGAAAGCACCGCAAGTGCTCCAGGACCATGAATTGTAAATCATGACATTTATGATGCCAATGTGATAATTTTCATGTTAGTAATAGTCAAATACGTTTTTCAAATAGCGAAGTTATGCCGTACTAAGTTTGGTATCGATACCACTATTGAAACAGCCAACAGAGCTAAAAGTCTTTGGCGGCTAGATAGATAGATAGATAGATAGATAGATAGATAGATAGATAGATAGATAGATAGATAGATAGATAGACAGATAGATAGATAGATAGATAGATAGATAGATAGATAGATAGATAGATAGATAGATAGATAGATAGATAGATAGATAGATAGATAGATAGATAGATAGATAGATACGCTCAAGGTCACTGAAGTTCGCTAGGGAATGCTTCGCATTTTAAAAAATTGGCAGACCCACGTACAAATGGAATGGATGATTTGCGAAGCATGAATGAGAAATGTTGATTGTGTCACTTTCAAATTAGCACAACGTTACAAGGTGGAGGTAAATGATGCTGTACATCACTTCTAGGTCATGATTCTGACGTTTATATGTGCCGCATGCCTTCGTCACCTATTCACGTCACGTGATACCAATTGTAGTATATGTGGAGCTAGCGAAATGGCCGCGAGCACGTTATGAGCGTGGTATGTTGTCATGTTTTTTTAAGTCACGCGTGTCAGGATTATCATGTTTGCACCAGTCATATGTTTCGCCATCTATTGACGTGACGTAACACCAAATTTGGTATATCTGTAGCTAGCAAAACGGCCGCGAGCGCATCATAAAAAACCCCATATATTTCTATGTAGCGTTGACGCGCGCGCATACTGAGCACAGCGACGCTACACTAGCAAAACGCGAGTACTGTATAGTCTGACGCCAGGCACCGTCGTCCGTCGGCGCGGCCAGACGGCAACCAGCGCGAAATGCGACATGCTGCATTTCGCGCCGATGCCTTGAGTTACATTACTATATGCCGATGCGTTACCCAGACAAGACTGCGTCTCCCTCTTTTCGTGACGGAGGGACGCCTGACGCGCTGAAACACGCGCATGAGTCAAAGCAGCGCAGCGCGGCGCGTGCCTCTGAGTATATGACAGGACCGGCGCCTGGCGTCAGAACATCGGCGTGACGCGTCGAAATGAACACTCGCGAGCGCGCGCACCGCGTCACGTCGCATTGTATTGGCGCCTTGACTGTGGCATGTAGTCACGTTCTCACATGACACGCATTTCATAATTATTAAGTTGGCAGCAGTAACATACTTTCGTCATTCATTGGCGTCACGTAATACTGAATTTGGTATATGTGAAGCTAGCGAAACGGCCGCGAGCGCATGAGTGTGGCATGTAGCCACGTTGTTACATGACACGGATGTCGTGATTATCATGTTTAAATGTGTCCTTTACCCATGTCATCTGGTCACGTCACGTAATACCGAGTTTCGTTCATATGAAGCGAGCGATACGGCCGCGAGGCCCGTGTGCTCTGATTTGGGTGCACGTTAAAGAACCCCAGGTGGTCTAAATTACTGAAGCCCTCCACTATGGCATCTATCATAATCGTATGGTGGATTCGGGACTTTAAACCCCACATATCAATCAATTAATTGAAACGGCCACGAGCGCATCATGTGCGTAGCATGTAGTCATGTTGTTACACGACACGCATCTCATGATTTTCATGTTATGGTCTGTCGCTTGTGTTCACCATGTAATCATGTCATATCATACCGATTTCGCAACATCCCATGTGAAGGAAACCACCGCAAGAGCTGCAGGACAATGAAAGGTATATCACTACAATCATGGCATCGTTATCCAGATTCGCATGTTATGACAAGTCAAATATGTTCTTCATACAGTCTTGTTAAGCCATACCAGTTTGGTATTGATACCATTACTGAAACGGCTAGGAGAGCTAAAAGTCGTAGGTGGCTAGATAGATAGTTGCGTTGGGTTTTATGATGCAAAAGCAACGTTGGCTATGATGCGCCAGACTGGATAGATAGATAGATAGATAGATAGATAGATAGATAGATAGATAGATAGATAGATAGATAGATAGATAGATAGATAGATAGATAGATAGATAGATAGATAGATAGATACATAGATAGATAGATAGATAGATAGATAGATAGATAGATAGATAGATAGATAGATAGATAGATAGATAGATAGATAGATAGATAGATAGATAGATAGATATGCTCGCAAGGTCGCCGAAGTTCGCTAAAAATGTTTCGCATTTAGAAATGGCATCATAATATTGGTGTGGATGATGTAGAGTGGA
This sequence comes from Rhipicephalus microplus, assembly GCF_043290135.1. Lineage (NCBI taxonomy): Eukaryota > Metazoa > Arthropoda > Arachnida > Ixodida > Ixodidae > Rhipicephalus > Rhipicephalus microplus. The sequence continues at coordinate 115,946,416 of NC_134702.1, forward strand.
GCGAAACTGGGTCCGCACGCCACTGCCGCACCTCTTTCAGCATCTCCCGTTGTCGTACGTCTGGATCTTGTCGGCGCAGCCGCGCAACTTCACAGCATGCTTCTGCCTCACGCGATCGCACATCGGGGTCAATGTCTTCGAGCGCGAGCCGCCGCCGCCCTGCGCACCCGCCAGTCTGCAGCCTTTCTCTTACGCCGACCTTCTGAACGCGCGCGCGTGCCAAAACGGCTTTTATTTTACTACACGTGCCCCCTAGCGTACGGCGCGCCGACGAACACACGATTACCAACGTCTTCGTGTGGCAGCATTCCTGTTTTTGCGCGAGCCACCGCCGCCTTGCGAGTATCGTACTTTCAAATGGGAAGCATTTTTCAGTGAACTATGGCGACTTTGAGCCTATCTAGCGATATATCTATCTCACCGCCTACGACTTTTGGCTCTTCTGGCCATTTCGATAATGGTATCGATAAAAAGTGGTATGCCATAAGACTGTATAATGAGCATTTTTAAGTGACTAGCCATAACATAAAAGTCATGATATGTATATCATGAATGTCATAATTTGCGTTTTGTGGTCCTGCTGCCTTGCAGTGGTTTCATACTTATGATATGTTGCAAAGCAAGATATTGTATGACATGACGGCATGGGGAACACAAGCGGCAGGCTCTAACATGAAAATCATGATATACGTGTGATGTAACAACATGACTACCTGCCACACTAGTGATGCGCTCACGACCGTTTCGTTAGCTTCGCATATACCAATTTTGGTATCACGGGACGTGAATGAATGACGAACGTGTGTGCTTAATGCAAACGAGGTAATCTTGCAATGTGTGCCATGTAAAAACGTGACTAGATACTGCGCTCAATGCGCTTGCAGCCGTTTTTCTGACTTCACATATACCAAATTTCATAATACGGACATGAATAGATGCCGAAGGTAAGCAACCAGTGCAAACATGATATTCATGAGATGTGTGTCATGTAACAACAGGACTACATGCCACACTCAAGGTGCCTATTCACTTCGACGTAACCCGGGGCGCGTGCGCACCAGCATTCGTTTCGTCGCGTCACACCGATGATGCCACGCCAGGTGCCGATGCCCACCCCGCTGCGTTGCTTTGATGTACGTGCGCTGGAGCACGCCCGGTGTCTCTTCATCAGGAAGCACCGACGGGCACTGGTAGAGCCGGTCGCACCTGGCGTCAGATTATAGAGTGCTGGTGTTTTGCTAGCGTTGCGTGTGCGCTCGTAAACTTTACATCGGGGTATTATGGGCCCTTCATGATGCACTTGCGGCTGTTCTGCAAGCTTCACATTTAACAAATTTGGTGTTACGTGACGTCAATAGATGACGAAGGTATATGACTAGTGCAACCATGATAATCATGACACGCGTGCCATGTAAGGACAAGACAACCTACCAGGCTCAATATGCGCTCGCGGCCGTTTCGCTAGCTGCTAATATACGAAATTTGGAATCACATGACGTGAATAGACGAAGAGAGTAAATGACACGTCCAAACATGATAATCATGATATACGTGTCATGTAAAACATGGGTACATGCAATGCTCATAACGTGCTTGCGGCCATTCGGCTAGCTTCACATGTACCAAATTCAGTGGTCATTAACCGCAGGTCGTTAGGGATAACTGATTTCTGAGCTAAGGCAAGCCGGTTAGGGTAGTAAGAAAGTTAGGTGGGCAGACAAAGTTAGTAGGTTTGCGGGCATAAAGTGGCAGCAGCAAGCACAGGACCAAGTTGACTGGCGGATCTTGAAAGAGGCCTATTTCGTGATGCAGACGTAGTCACGCTGATGATGATGATAACGGGACGTAGAATTTCCACAAAAAGCAAATTGCTTGTCGGGGTTTTCTAAACGCTCGGCGGCTCTATTTATTTGTGTGTAAGAGTACGGGTGCTTAAGGTCGCATATATACAAAGTAAACACTCACCGCTCCAAGGGCACCGTAGTTGATTTCCGGTGGACCTTCGTCATAGTACAGGGAACGAGTGATGATGGCCGTTGGTACGACAAGGAGGTTAGTACGATATTCGTAAAACGCATTGACTTCTGTCTCATCGTAAAACCACGTTGTCGAGTCGGCCCACCGATAATGGGACGAAAGCGAAAGTGTCTTGATCCACGAGGGGAAGAGGCGGCCTGGTAAAACGTCGGGGTATGGTTCTGTGTAGAACGAACAGATATTTTGTTTGAACCAATATTGTGCAAACACAGCGAACCGGTTTCGTGCGCTATAGCGCACCGAATTTCAATACACAAAATCCCCCGGAGAACTTTGAAGCATGACTTCAATAGCGACAGCTTTAAAAGTTCCACTATTTTACTTTGCAAACAAACTACTGCACCGTATTGCATGGTGAAAATGAATGACCAGTAGAGATGTCCTTCGCGCTCAGAATCACAGAAAATATGAAACACCCATGACATGAAAGATGGTTTATTGGGAGTCGTTTGGCTATTGTGGCCCGCTCTGTCTCTAGCCCATTGTGCATCGAAGTCTTCGTTTCAATGGGTCAACCACCAGCCAAATTTTGCAACTCCTCGAATTAGTGGTCAAAGAGAGTGCACAGACATCATCGATGAAAGAGAGGTGCTCGGAGTGCATAGCTGTCAGTAATGAAGGGGAGAATATAAGTTACAGGGCTCACGAAGCATTCTTACTGCACCCAGTAAACAATCGTCCCTGTGGTCCTCAGGGGCAGCACCGGAGTGATGCAAACCTTGTAACGCTCAGCCTGGTATGCAAGTGCAGTGTTCGGAATAATATGGCAAGCAGCTACCCGCAAGTGACACTGAGAATTCGAAACTGAATGGTTGTCTACTGGATGCAGTCACCGTGAGGTACTGCGCACTTCTAGTGCCGTGTTGGTATCACCGAGCTTTGTACATCAATGCAAGCGTACCGCCGCGGGTGTCTCCAAACACGTCTTTCTAGCGATCTCCATGAGGCGACCGCAGACGCCGATACTCGTAAATTTTTCCTCGCACCCCAGTTTTTGTTAGCTACCCTTCAGTAAATAAGCACCCCATGTATTTGATTGATATATATGTGGGGTATAACTTCCCAAAACCACCATTTAAATATGAAAGACACTAGAGGGCTCCGAAAATTTCGACCACGTGAGCTTTTTTAACACGCACAGAAATTTGAGTACACGGGCTTACAACATTTCCGTCTCCATCGGAAATGCAGCCACAGCAGCCGGGATTCGATCCTGCGACCTTCGTGTCAGCAGCCTAGCACCTTAGCCACTAGAGCACCGCGGCGGGGCAGGCACCCCATGTAGATCGTTATGTGCCGACAAGGCCAGCAACCATGAATTGGGTGTACGGTGTGAAAACGCTTCGAAGATCAGTCTGTTAAGTGCGCGTTCACTAGCTTGGGTGTCCAGCTCCTTGAGAATGGGAAACGGCACAAGATCGTCTTCTCGTGATAGCGTTGCTGCCTAGTCACTGACCAGAGTATCAATTTCTGTGTGGTATGCAGCCATTGGACATACATCGAGAAGCAAAGAGCTCTAAAAACTGACAGGAGCAATAGTTTTTTTTTTCGGACCTGTTTACAATGAAGTACCTTTCCTGATTTTAGGTTCGTTTTTCTTGGTAAAGCTGGTTTACTTTCTTGACTAAGATGTTCCATTCTGCTTCCTAGTCCACATTTTCCTTAGTAGGAAGCTTTGTTTCAGAAAAAAAAAAGTTGGCAGATCCAGTGCACAGTGTCCGGAATCGACGATATGCGAAGCACGAATAGGAAATGTTGATGTGTCACATTAAAATCAGCACAACGTTACGAAAAGGAGGTATATGATGCCGTACATGACTTCCGTGGCATGAATATCATATTCGGATGGGTCTTTTACTATCGCCATCCATTCAGGTCACGTGATACCTAATTTAGTATATGTGGAGCTAGCAAAACGGCCGCGAGCATGCTACGGGCGTGGATGTTGTCGTAATCTTACATGACACGCGTGTCAGGATTTTCACGTTTGCACCAGTCATAATTTTTGTCATTCATTTACGTCACGTAACACCAAATTTGATATATCTGGAGCCAGACAAATGGCCCTAAGCGCATCATGAAGGGCCGAATATACTCCAATATAGCGTTGACGCGCGCACACTCTGGGCACAGCAACGCCACGTTAGCAAAACGCGAGCACTCTGTAGTCTGACGCTAGACGCGACCAGCGTCCGTCGGCACGGCCCGGCGGCAAGCGGCGCGAAATGCGACATGTTGCATTTCATGCCAATGTGTTACCCGAACAACACTGAGTCTCCCTATTTTCGTGACGGAGGGACGCAGGCCGCGCTGCTACGTGCCTGCATCAAAACAACGCAGTGGTGCGCGCCTGCGAGTATATGGAAAGACCGGCGCCTAGCTTGGCAACACCTACATGATGAAACGAAATGAACGCCGGCGAGCATGCGCACCACGTCACGTCAAAAGGTAATGGCACCTTGACTGTATCATGTAATCGTGCTCTCACATGACACGCATCTCATGATTATCATGTTTTCCCAAGTCACATACCTTCATAAGCCATCGACGTCATGTAATACCCACTTTGGCAGATGTGAAGCTAGCGAAACGGCCACGAGCGCACCAACAGTGTTGCACGTAGTGATTTTGTTACATGACACGCATGTCGTGATTATCATGTTTGGAAGTGTCATTTATCTTTGTCATCTGTTCGCGTCACGTAATACCGAGTTTCGTACATGTGTAGCTAGCGAAGCGGCCGTGAGCACATCTTTAGCGTAGCATGTAGTAATGTTGTTACATGACACACATTTGATGTTTATCATGGTTGCCCCAGTATCACGCCTTAATCATCTATTGATGTCCCGTAATACCAAATTTGGTATAAATGAAGCTGGCAAAACGGCCGCCAGCGCATCAGGAGCGTGGCATGTAGTCATGTCGTTACGTGGCCCACATCTCATGATTATCATCATTTCCCCAGTCACATACCTTCGTCATCCATTCACGTACTGTAGTACCCAACTTGGTATATGTGACGCTGGCGAAACGGCCGCGAGCTCATGAGCGTGGCATGTAGTTATGTTGTTACGTGAGAAGCACGTCATGATTTTCATGTTAGGATCTCTCGCTTGTGTTTGCCATGCAATCATGTCATACCATACGAGTTTTGCAACATGCCATGTGAACAAGACCACCGCAAGAGCTACAGGACCAAAACACGTAAATCATGATATTCATGACATACACGACATGCTTTTCATGTTATGACTAGTCAGTTTTGTTCTTCATTTTTTTTCCTGCAAATAGACAATGTTGAATGTTGAATACTGTCATGTTATGCCATAACAAGGTTGGTATCAATGCCATTATCGAAACGGCCAGGGAAATAGAAGTCGTAGATGGCTAGATTCACAGACAGACAGACAGACAGACAGACAGACAGACAGACAGACAGACAGACAGACAGACAGACAGACAGACAGACAGACAGACAGACAGATAGATAGATAGATAGATAGATAGATAGATAGATAGATAGATAGATAGATAGATAGATAGATAGATAGATAGATAGATAGATAGATAGATAGATAGATAGATAGATAGATAGATAGATAGATAGATAGATAGATAGATAGATAGATAGATAGATAGATAGATAGATAGATAGATAGATAGATAGATAGATAGATAGATAGATAGATAGATAGATAGATAGATAGATAGATAGATAGATAGATAGATAGATAGATAGATAGATAGATAGATAGATAGATAGATAGATAGATAGATACGCTTAAAGTCACCGAAGTTCGCTAAGGTATGCTTCTAATTTGATAGCGTGTAGTTTATTTTAACTTAGGACAAGGATATCTCAATAGCACTTTTTCTGGACGATGTGATGTTCGCGATGCCTGTCAATCACGTTAAAACATGGCTTTGTAGAGATTGCTGTAATCTATGTGATGAAATAGGCAATTGATTTTACGTATCTAAACTTGCAAGAAAACTTGGTCAACCTGGGAGCGCTCTCGGAGTTACCAAAGTCAAGGCAATGTACACTCAGAAAGAGGCAAGCGATGGCGTGTTTTAGCGTGGCCACCTTGAGTTCAGTGCTCAATCCTCTTGAGACGTTATAGCCCAGACCATATCGACAAAATTTTCGCGTCCTTTATTTTCAAGTGCGAAAGACAATAAATTTTTACTCTGGACACAAATAAAGGTGGTTGTGCTTAAGCAGTCTCTCAATGGGAACTCCAGTTACAAGTTTACTGGCCATGAGCACTATTCGTGGATACATTATAGCGTCAGCTATCTGTCACAGATCTGTCTGGGAGCCTTTTTGCTAAAGAGAAGCTTCAGAAGCAGAAGCGATGGTCAATCAATTATGCCAATAATTGTGAAAAAAATTTCAACTAAGATAAGGCTGGGCACCTCACGAATTGTGATACACTTCCTTTGAATCCTACAACAGCAAAAGCAGAGATGTCAAACATATCATCTTAGGGCAGAAAGCTCTGGAAAGCATAGCAAAAAGCCTTGTAAACCGCATGTTGCGTGCACTTCGCGTCGTGCAGTCTGAACATGCAATGTCAAAAAGCATGTTTAAAGGTTACGAGGAGGGATAGCAGGACACATCGACACCAAGAAAAACGTCACAATAATTCCCACTTACTTTACAAACTGTTGAGATTTTGTGTTGTAATTCAGTGCATATATGGTGCGCAGCGCATTTTACAATGTACTGACAAACAAGAAGTTTATAAACAATATTTGTCATCTTTAAACGACTGCTTTACCTTAAAGTCATGCTCCATTCTACGCAAACACCCTAAAAAAATGAGTACCAACTGTAAAGTTTTTCCACCTCGTCGTGTCTGAGCGTTTTCCTGCACTCCCAACGTAGCTGTTCATATAGGCTTACTTTCTGATGACGAGATTTCGATCTTCTCCTGTGACCCAACTTGACGATTCGAATTCTTCACGAAGGGCCTCCCGGACATTGGACAATATCATTCTGACTGCGTCGACCATAGATGGCTTGACCACTGCATGGAATGAGAAACAGACGCAAGAACAAAATGAATATTTGCAATGCCTGCACCGTTGCAGGTGATGTTTCGTGGAGCTGTAAAAGTGCCACGCTGCTAGATGTAAAGTTGGAAATTATTTCCAAAGCCCTCTACTAAGGCATATCTCATAATTATATAGTGGTTTTCACACGTCAAACACCGCATATCTGTCAATCAACGCTGAGATAAAAGTTACAAGGCACACTTGAGCTTTTGTGCGTGTCGGAGAGTTCTGTGTGTTGGGGTGCGCAAGTTTATTCGTTAGGTGGGACAAGTTTCACAGCGGTGGCACCCACTGCACACCATCTGGTAATCGAGTTCGAGACGAACCAGCCTATACGCAGTACGCGCACAAGTAACTTTATGCAATTAAGGCTTTCTCACAACCTCAAACCTGGGACGTATTGCTGTTCATCCAATGCAATACCATGAGCCGTCAGCCACCATTATCACCTACAGACGGAACGCCAGTAAAAGCTACAGTTTAACCAGTCCTGGCGCCCCGATCAGGTGACTAATACGGGGGAAACTGCCACCTGGAAACTAACACCCCCCGCCCGTTTAACCCGTTGTGCACACGCCGGTGTTCTTCGGTGTGTTCTGCCGCATTCGTAAAGACGATGGCAACACCGCGACCGTAGTGCCTTGTTTATTGCTTTCTTTCTTTCGTTCATTTAATATTTATTTCGTTTTACACAAAAAGAAGCAAGAGCTAGAGAATGCCCAAAAGAGTAAGATCCTCTGTCAGGCCATGTGGCCTGACAGAGGATCTTACTCTTTTGGGCATTCGCAATGCATAAAAATGATGTTCATCCATGTTAAATATAGAAGCATCAGCATGTACGTACCTAAATTTAAACAGAACAATTACAGTTACGCAACATACAAAATACCTCCAGGCAACAAGAACGTTTACAAACACTTCATAAAGCGATATAATAAAACACTTCACGAAATGCAACATATCATGCAAAACACTTCAAAAGAAAAAGAACACATCATTCAAAGAGTTCATTATAACGTACCCCAATTCATTAAGTGATGAAGATTGAAACTGCAGCGATAAAAACAATAAAAACGGCATGTGTAAAGAGTGCATCAAAATGTCATTGATTAGTTATCGTAGAATGCAAGAGAAAGTTTTTTTACATATTATATAAAACGGGGTGCGTAAAAGCCTATGTCGTTCCTCACAATGGTTTTAGTCTGGGTATTTGATATTGTAGGTCCTGGCGTCCGTAGTTTGTTTGCACGAGCGGTAGCATTGTTGTTTGTTAGCGCAACTGATACCGTGGAGGTGAAATTGGTGTACTACTAATATAGAGGCTCCAATTTTTTATGAGCAATAGTAATCTATATTAGTATATTGGGTTTAGTTTTTTCAATAAACGTTTAATAAAAATTTTGTGTGGGTAAATTTTACGGCCTACCAAGATAGCTTTCGAAATTTTTTATTGTCGTTTTTGCTTTATAAATAATTTGTCGTAATTTTTCGCAGTTGTTGTTCCCAATACTAATGCGCAATAGCTAAGTTTAGTGTAAAAAAGGGCATAGTACACTACTTTTTTGTGGTATTGGTATAATATAATAATTTATATATACAGCCTACTACTTTGCTAAGGTCACTGCTTACCTTATTTACGTGATTGTCCCAAGAGAGGTTTTCTCGAAACCATTCATCCAAAAGCTTTTGAGTTGATACTCGTTCTATCTGCTCTCCTTTAAATAAAGTGTAATATTGGGCAGCATTGGTCTATTTATTGGCCTAAATACTATAGATGTAGTTTTCTTAACACTTATTTGAAGTTCGTTCGAGTTTAACCCGTCAAACAATTGATCTAAATACTCATTGTTCTCTTTTTTATTCTGTTTTATGGATGTGCTTGAAAAGAAAATATCAGTGTCATCGGCATACATGACTATGTTTGGTGGAGGTGAAATGCTCGGGAGATCATTATAGTATATGTTAAATGATTCGGCGCTTGGGATATAGCCCTGTGGTACACCAGTTCATATTTTGAGGTGTGTAGAGTTCACTTGATTAAGAGAAACATACTGAAAACGAACCGTTAAATAGCTTCGCATGAGTTTTTATGTTGTACCACGTATCCTGTTGGTGACAAGTTTCAATAACAGTATTTCGTGTATTACTCAGGGTTGTGCGTACTCACTTGATTTAGTTTTCTGAAATTGATACAGCGATGTGCTAGTTGTATCATACTTATTTAAAATCATTCTAGGCCTAAGTTAATAACAGTCTCAAGAAGTTCTTAGAAGCGCTGTATTATTGATATTGGTCAAAAATTGTGCACGGAATAGTTTGCACCCCTTCTGTGAATTGCAGAGATTCGGGCTGATTTAAATTTGCTTGGGAAAATGCTGCACTCAAACATTCTATTGATAATATGACTAGGACTGTAGAAATAATATCCGATACATATTTTACGAGAAAGACCAGTATACCGTCAGAACCAGCAGCTGCATCGCACTTAAAACTTCCGTTGATATTTTCAACTTCGCTCGGAGTCATAGAAAATAACAGGAGGGAATGAGTCGGAGATTGTTTCACTACAGGAAGTCTAAAAGCTTCTGGATTTTGAAAGGTAGTGCTATGACAGCACTGAAGAAAGTGCGAATTGAGGGCAGGGACTGCTTGGTCGGCTGTAACAGTGCCATTTACCGAAGATATTCATAAGCCTTTACAAGTAGCATTTGTTCCCGACAACTTTTTCATTTCTCACCAAATTTTTCTTGGATTAGTATATGCACACGAAAAAAACTATTTCATAGATATTTTCTGAATGTACTTGGTTACAATAGGCCTAAATTCAGCTAACTGATTAATGGTCGCGCTTGTATGAAAGAGTGGTACGTTTGATTTTTTTCAAATTGTGAGAAAAGTGTAGAATTAACCAACAGTTTCGTTAGAACATTTTACAACGCTATGTTGTGGGAAAGCTTCATCGCATGCATCAGCAATGAGTTTGTCAAAAAACTAATTGTATGCGTTATTCGGATAACTTTAAAGAATTTCCCATTCCCCCTTTATTTCCCTAATAGGTGAGCGAAAGTGGGCTAGCGTCGTTGTATTTTTGAGGATCTCTTTACCAAGTGAATGAGTGGTGCCCAGAATTTACATTGTGGCACAGCTGTACGCTTCTTGGCGGGGATGTGTTTGTCAAAACCAGCACTTCCACCTTAATGCGACTTCGATAAATACTACACAAAAGCAAGCGCACCCGACGTATTTTCAACTTTCGTTGGAGCTGTGAACAGAAGCAATGACTACCTACTGCGCCACGGTGGAACAGCGGGCACGATGGTGCTCAGCTGCTGAACCCACAGTCGCTGGTTTTACCGTATCCCAGACGCGTTTCTAGCGGCTTGTATGGTGCCTTGGACGCACCTTAAAGAACACAAGGTGGTCAAAATTTCCAGAGATACACACAACAGCGTCACTCATAATAATTGTAGCTTTGAGACGTGAAACCTAACGCATTATTATTATTATTATTATTATTATTATTATTATTATTATTATTATTATTATTATTATTATTATTATTATTATTATTATTATTATTATTATTATTATTATTACAGAATAGCCAAAGCAAGGTAACCGTTAGGCAAAGCTAGCCAAAGTGAGGCAACACAAATTTATCATAGCTGGCCTTCGGTAGACATAAGCCTGGCTTAGTGAACAGACAGGTGACAGTAGGTAGTGTTAGCCTGCGGTAGCTAACTATAGTCTCTAAAAGTGGCGCATTCCTCGAACAGCGCATCTATTAGGCGAGAAATTAGTATTGCAATTTCATGTGTTTATCGGGTGTAACAGGTATTACCTAATACAGATAAGGTTGTTCCGGAAACGAAAACCAGCGCTACGAACAGAAAAATGAGACTGACGATGATATGTGGAGTTGAACGTTCCAAAATATTCATATGATTAAAAGAGATGCCATAGTGGAGGCTCCAGAAATTTAGACCACTTGGGGTTCTCTTAACGTGTACCCAAATCTAGGAGAAAAATGAAACTAAACGCGCTTACAGATAGATAGATAGATAGATAGATAGATAGATAGATAGATAGATAGATAGATAGATAGATAGATAGATAGATAGATAGATAGATAGATAGATAGATAGATAGATAGATAGATAGATAGATAGATAGATAGATAGATAGATAGATAGATAGATAGATAGATAGATAGATAGATAGATAGATAGATAGATAGATAGATAGATAGATAGATAGATAGATAGATAGATAGATAGATAGATAGATAGTGTTGAAGACCGGGGTCTACCCGACGCGTCCCCGTTGACGTGGGTTGTTGAGACGTAAAGGTTACATCGGACACAATCTTGCGGCAGCGTGTGGTGACTTCGCGTGGAGAAAACGATGAATACAAGTTGTGGAAACAAAAAACAAACAAATTTATTGCACTATTTACAGCTACTCACTGCATAAGAGGTTACAGTTCCGCAAACCACGAGCGTGGTGAATGAACTGCAATTTCATGGTTCAGAGCGAGTTCGTGCCTTTTGCAGCGTCGTTTTAAGCCCTGTCGGGTTTCCGCCTTCTTCACTGAAGCACCATTCACGAACACGACAGAACTCAACTTCGCATAAGCCAATGACACACGGTCGCCGGATAGTTATTGCACTTGGTGATGCATTGTTCTTGCGGTCAGTTTTAGTGAAGAGGGGAAAAGTAGGGTCCTTCACGGAAAAAGTAGGTGGATAATTGCTTCCTTCCATCATTCACCGGAAGGGCACCAAAGGATTACTAACCTTGATCGCTTAGTCGTGACCTGCGCCGCCTTTCCAAACAAGACTCTTCTCTCGACCGTGGACCTGAACGGACGTGCTTTTCCACTGCTCTTCCCAGTTCTTGGACACTTCCATTACTATTTGTCCAGGGCGCTCTCGTTGGAAAGACCTACCTCGGGTTTCGAGTGAGGACTTTCACTGCCAGGACTGCTTGAAGTTTTTTTCAAAACGTGAAAGCGCCCTGCTCAACAACTTTCTTGGAATGAAGCAGGGCCGAGACATTGGTGTCTTTCTGACAGTGCAACGACGCTGCTGCTACTTTCACTGCTTGGCCGCGTTCGTTCGAACGCCTATCGCGTTGCATTGACATTCCGTTTGTGCCTGATCTCCACTACTTTGGCATGGCTTCTCCGGTTTCTACCATCGACTCCGCAGAAATGGACGCTCCAAACTCCTAAGAATATCAAGTGGACCCGGACAATGGTTCTTGGTTCACTGCTACCTACTGATGCAGGTCAAAGGCCACAATGAATTCGGCCTCCGAGTCCTTGCCTGCCAAACATCATATGAACCTAAGACCACCACTCCGACCTGTGGATGACTTTAAGGTGGTCTTCCGACCACAAGGAGCCCTGCGCCTGAGTGAATAGGCACATCAGGTTGTGGCATGTGCCATCTGCATTGCCACTGGGCTTCCGGGAGAAACAGTCAACAAGCTCTTTTTTCGCATATAAGCGGAAAAAAACATGGCGATCGTGAGCACACCAGACGAAACTATTGCTAGAAAGTTGGAAGCCGTCACTGCGCTTAATCTAGGATTGCAAGAATATGAAGTGCAAGCTTACGTGGCCGCTCTAGACAATTTTTGCAAGGGTGTCGTTATCCGCCTCGAGAAGAATACTTCACCCACCAAACTCCTCGACAACATTTACGCACCCGGCGCCTAAGTCCTCTACGCCCGGATTATGGGATCCACAAACACGCCAGTGATTACTTTTGCAGGCCTTCAAGTTCTACGTTATGTTTAATACTACCATGCCGAATACAGATGCTACAATCACCGATTTCTCAAACAAGTTTGCACGATCTGCCTTGCATTTGGACATCGGGCGGATGTATGTTCAACTCCGAGAAAACGCTGATGCCATGTGTGTGGAGTTGAAACACCAGTGCCAGAACACACCTGTACAACTTAATGCTTCCACTGCAACGTTTTACTTACACCCAGCTACGCACCCCAAATGCTCTGCAGGGGAACATAAACCTCCAAACAAGCATTACGTCAAGAATGCACTGGAGGTGAACGCGGTAACACCACCACCTACATGACCACCCAAGCGACACCAGCTTAGCTCCAAAACGATGCGCAGCCAATCCAAGAGCAGGGAAAATTTCAGGACAGACCCTCCGAATCCTTAAACAACATGCCAAGAACTGCATCCATAACCAGCACCAACACCCTGGGACTGATCCCCAAAAGAACAGAGCTGCAAGTGTGGAGAGACCAGATCTCCACCAGTCAAGAAACCAGAGCCTGATGGACAGACGCCTCGGGCTATGGTGAGTTGGCAAGCGGGGCCTCCCAGCCCGAAATCTTCTTTACCTTATTCCTCCCATTCCTCACATACAACGCACATGCCTGCACTAAGCAAGAGCTGCAAGATGCTCACAAAACCCTGAGGGACTCGCCTAAGGCTGAAGGGATCAGCATGATAGGTCAGGCAATTATTGATTTCTGTGCGGAACTTAGGGATATGTTACAGACTCGTGTTCAAGCACTTATAACAAAGGTAAATCAGCACATACAGAAAAGCTTCGCGTCATTTAGTACAGGACCCCAAGACTCACTCCCACTAGCTTCAAACACCAAAAGTCTGACCAAGCGACCTCACCCTCACATCCGGTCACCACTCTTTGCTCAGAACACAAACCACAAACAGCTACACGGGCTCCCCTGGACCTGCTTTCACCATGTGGCAGTGCAAGTGCAGGGGGTTTCGACGAAAGGGAAGCACCCTGCACAACAGTACACTGCCACTTTCGCGCACCCCCCGATATCGAGCCTCTGCAAGAGACGCACTGCAGACCTACGCACTCGGGCTTCCATACATACACAGATCAACAAACATCATCACTAGTCGCAATACTCGTATCTAAACACTTGACAACTTTAGAACACACACTGACCTCATCCATCCCACATGTGCTTGTTGAAATTATTCCTCAGAAACGCAGTCAGCATAGCTTATTTATACTAAAAATCTACATCTCTCCTTAATCTAGGAGGGATGACTTCTGGAACCTTATAACAGAAACGTGCAAGCTAGGGGAACAAGTTGTTGTGGTTTGTGATGTCAACGCCCCACACACGTTATGGGGGTACCTATCAGTCGCACGTGAAGATATCAAATTATAACGCCTCATCTGAAATCACAGATTTACACTGCTCACAGATCCGCAAGAGCCAAGCAAAATAACAACCAGCGCAACCAGAGATACGTACGTGCCATGTCCTAACATTTGTAAGGGGAGTAAGCAATCATAGCTGGTCGAATCTACGTGAAATGTTAGGTAGTGATCACTGTATCATTGCCACTACACTGCAAATCTCCAACCCCCATGCTTCAGAGCGGAAGGTACGTCTCACTAATGGGGATACATTTTGAAAACAACGCGCTTAGACTGCCAGCACTGGTACACCTTTAGGTGAACGGTTACAGTGCCTGCAACCTGACCTTGATAAAGCAACCAAGAGAACAACCACAACCCTAGACTTAGGCACGCACCTTCTACACCTGTGGGAAGCGCGCAGAAACCTCATAAAACGTTGTCGTAGGCAGAGACACAATCGCAAGCTTTCGACTTTGCATTGTTCAAATAGCATTGCAAGCCGCACAATCCGCCACAGAGCTCAAAAGTAACAATTGGCACAACTTGTGCAAGTTGCCTAATAGAACGCTAAGCACTGCGCGCACGTGGGCCATACTAAGAGCCCTTGTTGACCCGAAAAGTGCTAAGTCCTTCTCGAGGAGTATCATCCAAACACTTCTTCGCAAGCCGGATGTAGACGACATCAGCTTCTTACAGACCCTGCAAGAAAAGTACATCACTGCACTGCAGGCCCTCAACCAAAAATAAAAAGTACCTTTATACCGAGTCAAAACCACTGGATGCTGATATTACTGTGCACAAAGTTCGAGCTGCCCTTCTGATTATCAAGCGTAACAAGCACCAGGGAAAGACAACATTCAGTACTCTCTCGTTCAAAACCTCAACGACGAAGATATAGAACAGCACACAGATTTTTACGACACTCACTGGAAATCCGGAACGTTACCCCCAGAATGGAATAATGTCGAAAAAACACTGCTTATCAAGCTCAACAAACCCTTAAAACTTGGAAGCCTGCGACCAATCTCACTGACGTCTTGCCTTGGTAAATTAATGAAGCACGGTGTCTTGCAAAAACTGCAGCCATAACTTGAGGTCCAGTGATTTTTTTCCAGACACACTGAGTACCATGTTCATCTGTCAATGTAAAACATACTTCTCCAACTAAAAGAGGAAGTATTGGACAAATTTACTTCTGCGCAAGCTAGAGCTCTGCATGCATTAGACATCCGCGGTGCATTTGACAACAGCTCACATGACCTAATGCTGGAGAATCCGCATCGACATGGTGCGGACGTCGAGTTTAAAACTATATGAAAGCATTTCTAACGAACAGAATGGCAACCATAGGGTTAGGCTTTCTTCCCAGTGACATCATCAAGTTCGCAGGTAAAGGCACGCCGAAAGAATAGGTGTTGTGTCCGACACTTTTTAACATTGCCATGGCTAAATTACTACGCCTACTGGCCAGCATTCCAAGTCTACTGCATGCTTTATACGCGGACAACGTCACTATACGAGTGACCAAAGGCTCAGACGGACTAAAACAAGATGCACTTCAAGAAGCACTAAATGCAGTTCTGTCATACGCACGAGCATGTGGTTTAACGTACTCTGCAGAGCAGTCAGAACTTCAGCTCATTCGTCGATCCCAGCGAAATCCCGGCAACAGCCCGCAAATAACAGTCAACTTAGAAGACCATGTATTTCCCTACGTACAGAAACTCCACACCCTTGGAATTTATATTCAAGCTGATCTCAAGGCAACACACACCATGAAAATATTAGAACAGCAAGTTTCTCAAATCGCGCATATGATTTGCCGAATCACCAACCGAAGGCATGGACTTCAGGAGCAAGACATTCTACGTATATTTAATGCCTGCATAGTGAGCCGCATCACCTATCACGTCCCTTATTACACCCTTACAGTTGCACAAGAGAGAAGACTGGACAATCTCCTCCGCAGAACTGTCAAGGCGGCGCTTGGACTACCTACGTAAGCATCCACCAACCGTCTCCTAGCCATGGGAGTAAGAAAAACTACTCAAGTGAACTAACCGAAGCACAACATCATAGTCAGCCATGAGGACTCCGCAGCGTCCAAGTGGGCTAGGCAATCCTTCGACCCGATGTGGATACAGCACACCAGGCAAACAGCTACCCAGGGATCTCTGAGCAAGAATTACAGCCGCGTCACTTGCACTGAGCGCAACGCTCAGTGGCAGCGGACGAGGGTGAAAAACCTCGCATGGCTCATCAATCAACCGTTCCCGCTCCAGAACCGATGCCCATGTTCACCATTCCTGCTGTCTCGGAGCCTTCTAACACTTAAGAGCGATTTCAGACTATTGAAAGTACTATGATCGCTTTAACGACACAACTCACCGTCATGAGCAAAAGCCTGAAAACTCTTTCTAACATTGTTAGCCAACAGGTGTCGAGAAACATTAAAACTTGGCTCCATGGCGTAAACCATCGAAGCCGAAGGGCTGATTCTCTGAAGGACGTTAATCGTTCCTTTACATTCTCACATGCCATCAGCCTCACTGAAACCTCCGAGGACTCCAAGCTTCCAGATGCACAGGGCGCCGAAGTAGGGCTAGAGTCCCTCCCAGCCACCTTAAATTCTGAATATGGTGACTCACCTTTACTCCACATTGCCACACCGAAAACCTCAGTTACTCTTTTTAATTCAATGGAACTGTAGAGGCTTCCAATATAGGTCCAAACAGGCCCATTTCTGCTTCTATCTCTAAACATTTGAGCACCTGTGCGCCATCAATGCCCTTCAAGAGCCCGGCATGGCCATGCGCCTCTCATGCTATACCACTTTTCAACGGGACCTATTTAGCTGCTTTTTTTACAAAAAATCTTAACTACGCAAGAAGTCCACCCCGAAATTTCAATACCGTACTCGTACACTATGGTCACGGTTCTTCCCCTGCACAGAACGAGCCCCCCAGTGCATATTCTCAATATTTATTGCAAACCTAAACTCAAAAACATCACAATCTCTGACATCTTCAGACGGGCACTGAAGCTCACCCGGCATGATCCTCTTTTAATAGTGGGTGACTTCAACGCCCCTAGCAGGCTTTGGGGCTATCGCAAGGAAGAGGCGCGTGGAAGGAAACTTGCAGAGCTAACTTCCACGCTGGGCATGACTCTTCAAACAGACCTCGCGTAACGAACTCGTGTAGGTAACTCTGTCAGCCGGGACACCTGCCCCGATCTAACATTCACAAAAACATCAGACACGCTGACAGGTTCAATACCGAGAAATCTTTCGGTAATGACCACTGCACTTTCAACACTGCATTTTCTACAAGACGCCTACAAAGCTCCATCGCACAGGCTCACCTACCAAACTGGGAAGCCTTCTGGCAGTCCTTACCTGACTCTCCCATCCTGGAGATAGGTTATTCTCAGTGGGCTCACTCTGCGCTTGAAACACTAAGAAAACACATTACCAAAATAGAACTTACGGATAGTCATCCAGATGCAGATAACCATCTCCTTCATCTTTGGGAGGCCCGTCGCCGCCTCGCAAAGAGATGGCGCTGACAAAAACACAACCGCAAACTCCACATGCGGATACTGGATCACATTCAGAAGGCGGCCGAGTACGCTGCCCAGCTCGCTGACTCAAATTGGCTAGATCGCTGTAACACTGCCAGCAGGAAAATGTCCAGTCGCAATACATAGAAACTCTTCCGCAGTCTGACTGGTCCCACTCAAACGCAAGGTGAAATGCAAAAACAACTGCACCGAGCCTGTCTCAATTTTCACGGCTCCCCAACACATTCAGCCCTATGACTACGGAACCAATATCTTTGCACTCAGCACGAAACGCCAGGCTCCGCGTATCATTAAGCAGGCAGAGAGTACTCGGCACTGGATGCCCCTTTCCAGTTACGTGACCTTCGCGCCGCTCTAGCCAAAATGAGGCGGGGTACAGCTCCCGGGCGGGACAAAATTACCGTTAAAATTCTGGCAAATCTACCCGATGCAGCGCACCAGTCGCTTCTTGACTATACTAATGCGATCTGGTTCGGAAAAGCGCCCCTCCCTCTAGACTAGAAAACGTCTCTAGTAACCTTTATTCCAAAGCCAGGAAAACCGATCAACACTGGGGATCTCAGACCAATTTATCTTACTTCTTCTGTGAGGGAGCTAATGAAATCTATGGTCACAGATTGTGTCTCTCCCTTCTTGAAATAGCGCCGCATTTTCGCCGATTCTATGTACGGCTTCAGGCTCAAGAAATTTGCACAGGACATACTCCTACAACTACACCACAAAGTACTTAATCTCGCAGAACAACCCTAAAATGAGAGGATCATTCTAGAGCCTGACCTCAATCGATAACGTCATGCACGAAGTCATCTTAGCTCACCTAAGTGCCACCAACTGCGGCGAGCGAACCTTCAACTACATCCAAAAATTTTCTTACTGAGAGAGATGCGTACAATCGCATACAAGATCACGAATACGGCCCCTATTCTCTGGACACGCGAGGCACACCACAGGGCCCTGTGTTGTCGCCTCTGCTGTTCAATTCAGCTATGGCACAGCTCCCGGCCCATTTGGCTGCTGTAGACGGGGTAAAGCATGCACTTTATGTTGATGACATCACTCTGTGGGCCACACACGGATGTCTGGGCAGCATGGAGAGCAGCCTGCAAACCGCAACCCATATAGTAGACAAATATGCGGCGTACTGCGGCCTCCAGTGTTCTCCCCAGAAGTCTGAATTAGTGCACCTTCGGCTGTCGATGAAGCGCACTTCGTCCATCAACCTTTCCCTGCATACTAGACCTATTATGGAAGTGCAGGAGATTCGTGCCCTTGAACTCCACATTCACAAACACCGCATGGTCAAGACAACACTTCACAAGCTGCGTAAGGTTGGGGAACAGGTGGGCCGCAGGGTCCGCCGAGTCTCCACATGATTTTGCCACTAGTCGCATCTTGTATGTGACTCCGGACTTGCACTTACAGAAGCAGGATTAAGATTCCTGGGAGGTCACCCTTCGCAAAATTGTCAAGAGATCCCTTGATCTCCCGATCACTACTTTCAATGCAAAACTTCTTGCGTTAGGAGTGGTAGCCCTATCGGGAGCTCCTGGAGGCTCACCTAACAAATCAATACACGCGTCTGGCGCAGACCCCGTCAGACAGACGACTCCCAGATCGTGTACACATTCGGCATGAATTCCACACAGAGGAGCGGGTACGAGTGCCCGAACATTGTAAATACGCAGTTCATGTTCGACCCCTCCCCACCAATATGTCACGTGAGTCGCACGCTGGCCGTCGAGAGGCGCGGGTGTTTGCTCTCCGGTGCCAATTCGCCTCTAAACAAAACGTATTTTACACGGACATCATCAGCCCTTACCGCAGGGGTTGGTATACGGCCGCCGTGGTCCACCAAGACAAGCAGGTGGATGGTCTGTACTTCCGCGCAACAGAATACTACCCATGCTGAAGAGGTGGCCATCGCTGTGGCTATATCACATGGCAGTTCTCAAAGTATATTATCAGACCCCAAAGGAGCTTGCTGAAATTTTCAGCTGGGATGGATCACACCCCTGGCTGCCAAAATTCTTAAATCTTGTCCGCGAATAGGTTACCCCTCTCCACGTTCCACTTTGTACTTTTTTACGCGAATAGGTTACCCCTCTCCGCGTTCCACTTTGAATCTAGACTGTTGCCCATCAGGGCCTCGCAGGAAATGAGGCGGCGCACGATGCCACCCGCGCACTCATTCCCCGGGCCACTGCCTCGCCCACCGATGGCACCTGTGTTTCAGAAGAAAATGCTTCCCTCCCAACTTATAGAAAGATAATCACCCATTACCAGGACTCCCATCGGTGTTTTCCTCCATCCTGCAAATGACTTATGAAGGCGGAGAATTATTCTCTGGCTATTTACCAATGCTTTACTGTGCCCGGCAGTGCTTAACCACTTTGACTCTTTCTTTTCTGGCCTCTGCCAGCATTGTCCGGAGGTGGCTGACACCTACCACATGGTATAAGCATGCCAGCTGAATCCTTTTTTACCCTTGAACCTAAATCCAACAAGAGAGGACTAGGACGCAGCCCTGCTCGGTTGCCAGGACCTTGCTGCCCAACGAATCGTGGTCCAGCGTGCCAGGAAAGTGGCAATGACCAATGGTAGCCCTGACTAGGGACTTCACCTAGTACTGCAGGGAGGCTGACCCACTAGAAGCTGGCCTCTCTAGGAACCTCTGTTTTTTTTTCTAAATGAAGGTTAACTACTACTACTCATCAATTATTCTCCTGAAAACACTCTCTTGTACTGCGACGCCACTAGGCACCACTCCTGCAGTTTTACAGTTGGAGCAGTGGTGAACAACGATCATGACATAGTATCCTCAATTAGCGTACCTACAAAAAAAGGTATCTGCAGGGGACAAGTGTGCCGTCGCTCTGGCGTTTTCCGACACTGCCATAAACTTTCCTCACACATATGTTATTCTAATCTTTACAGGTTCACATGATACCTGTGACGCCTTCACACGGTTTATCGTCTCTCAGCACACACACCGAATTTTGAACGGTGCATAAGTGCCGACTTGTCTGGTAGACCTTGAGCATGCTTCTCTTTTCGGTCGTGACTGCGCACATGCACCTACCTGAGCACTCAATAACCGGGAAC
Source organism: Rhipicephalus microplus (assembly GCF_043290135.1). Taxonomy (NCBI): domain Eukaryota; kingdom Metazoa; phylum Arthropoda; class Arachnida; order Ixodida; family Ixodidae; genus Rhipicephalus; species Rhipicephalus microplus. The sequence goes on from NC_134702.1 coordinate 115,967,364, forward strand.
TGGAGGAAGGGCTGTGCAACCCAGATGAGGAGGACACAAACGCAGAACTTTTGTATATCAAGACACTCTCGATTACTATACACGAGAATGCATTCGGTACCCTCCACCACACCACACGCTTACACGAGACGATGCAACTGCGGTGCGTCAACTGGAGGCCAACATTTCCAAACCCCTATTTTCTCCACACCCTCCATCCTACTTCATACCCTGACAAATGCCGCGGCTGCGGAATGGTACCGACATTATTTCGCGTAACGCTGGAATGTCAGCGTCCGCCTGTAAGGCGCTCTGCCAACTGCTTTCCTATTCCTATCGCGCAAGACTGGGAGGGCTTGCTGCGTCACAAAAGCCCGAGTGGTCCGCGGGAAATGTTTCGGCGGGCACGGCGCGCAGCAGCGGCTGTTGGAGCTCTGGACTTGGAGCCCCACACGACATTTCTCTTTGTAACAAAAAGTTTCTCTCTCTCTCTTTCCAAGCAAGCCTTCATGAAGAAAACGCCTGCAGTAATATTGGCTCAAAGACCATCGAAGTTCTCACATTATTATCCCTTTGTTGCTTTTTGCCGCTGGACGCTCCCGAAAAAACGTACTGATGTTTCAGGAGGTGGGAACGTGCCCCGGCTATACCTGTCATGGTCAGCATATCGGCGACGAATGCGAGTCACAATAACAGATAGATAGATAGATAGATAGATAGATAGATAGATAGATAGATAGATAGATAGATAGATAGACAGACAGACAGACAGACAGACAGACAGATAGATAGATAGATAGATAGATAGATAGATAGATAGATAGATAGATAGATAGATAGATAGATAGATAGATAGATAGATAGATAGATAGATAGATAGATAGATAGATAGATAGATAGATAGATAGATAGATAGATAGATAGATAGATACGCTTAAGGTCACCGAAGTTCGCTAAGGTATGCTTCTAATTTGATAGCGTGTAGTTTATTTTAACTTAAGGACAAGGATATCTCAATAGCACTTTTTCTGGACGATGTGATGTTCGCGATGCCTGTCAATCACGTTAAAACATGGCTTTGTAGAGATTGCTGTAATCTATGTGATGAAATAGGCAATTGATTTTACGTATCTAAACTTGCAAGAAAACTTGGTCAACCTGGGAGCGCTCTCGGAGTTACCAAAGTCAAGGCAATGTACACTCAGAAAGAGGCAAGCGATGGCGTGTTTTAGCGTGGCCACCTATATAGATAGATATAGGTGGCCATAGATAGATAGATAGATAGATAGATAGATAGATAGATAGATAGATAGATAGATAGATAGATAGATAGATAGATAGATAGATAGATAGATAGATAGATAGATAGATAGATAGATAGATAGATAGATAGATAGGCAGGCAGGCTGGGGTGTCACAGTACTAGGCTGGGGTGTCAGCCATCTTCCTTATTTCCGACCTCTTCTTCCTCCTCGTCTCCCTACAACCCTGCCTAACGTTCATGTACACTCCCCCTCTTTGAAGACTCATCCCTCCTAGGGAGATACATGAAAACGTTTCCAATGATCGGAAACTCCAGCACACCATCATATTTGGTGTAACCGACCCTTTTGCGAAAGTCATGTTGCACTGCGATCTGCACCACGCGATAAGGTCCCATGTACATCTATCTGCTTTGTGCCGGGAAGGCCGTTTCTGACAAGCACCAGATTGTTCAGTTGTATCTGAGGTATGCGCGTGTTGTGGCGACGGTCAAAGTTCCGCTTCATACTTTCCCGGTATTGCTGGTAGGCTTCCGAAGTTTTTCGTTTTTGCGCAATTGCAGGTGGTCTGCAATGCAAAGTTCTTGATCAGCAGGAAGCACTGGAACATTTCCGAAAGCTGCAAAATATGGGCTACAGCCGATGCTCGCAGTGTGCGACCGATTGTCATGAGCGACAGCTGTCGGCAAGCAGCACTTCCATCCACCCTGAAAACCTGGATGCATTGAAATGAACTGCTTCAAATCTCGAATGATTCTTTCAGTCATGCCATTTCCTGCAGGGTGATATGGAGCACAGCATCGCAATACAACTCCTCGTTCCTTCGCCCAATCTTGCAAACGCTGACTGAGAAACGCTGGCTCATTGTCTGATATTACTATTTTGGTATTCTTGAACATCTCTCGACTCAAAAGAGTGATCACACTATTTGCGTCTTCCCTTCCCGGCCGTACAGGCACCATTCTTGTGCACTGGTCTATTGCCACTAGGAAAGACTCCGTTCTTCTTACTCCTGCAGCCTTCTTCTTGAGCTCTACGAAATCTAAATGAATGACTTCAAATGGTACATCGGAATGTTGAGGCAAAGTCATCTCGTCTGTTCTCTGAAGGTATTTGGCTTTGTGAACTTGACATTGATGACAAGACTGAGCACACCGTTGAACGTCCTCTTTCATGTGTTTCCACTGGAAACGCTGACGAATCTTGTGATATGTCCTCCAAGAGCCGTCATGTCCACTCGAGTGCGGGGAGTCGTGATAGAGCTCCAAAATTCGAGGCACCATTGTTTCTGGGACTGCGAACTTTCCATTATGGAAATTGATTTCTTCAATTCTCTCCCACAACATTGTTGCGTTGACATTTTTATGATGAGGAATTACCGAAAGTCTTGAAAGCGCATCTGCGTCCTTGAGGTGTTCTTTAGGCCTGTGGTGAACCATGAAAATAAAATGCTGGAGTTCACTCATCCACCTAGCAATTTTTTCTCGAAGCTCGGCGAGGTTAAGGATATACGTTAAGGCTTGGTGATCCGTAAAGAGCTTGGAGCTCTTGCCATCCAGGTAAGGTCTAAAATAGCGTACGGCTATTAAGACTGCCCAGGCTTCCTTCTCTGTAGTCGTGTAGTTCAGTTGAGTTTTCGAAAAGGTGTACAAATAGTACCCGACGACCCTCTGTTGACGCCTTCGTGGAGAATCAGTATCTCTCTTGTAAAGCACTGCACCTGTGCCATAATAAGAAGCATCGGTGTTCAGCTCAAAGGGCAACTTGAAATCTGGAAGAGCCAGGACCGGATCCGATGAAATAATGGTCACCAGGCTGTGGTAAACAGATTCACACTCTGCTGTCCACTGAAATGGCACATTCTTCTTAGTCATTTCTGTGAGGCATTTGGTTTGGGTCACATAATCTCTAATGAATAGCCGGAAAAGCCCTGCAAGACGCAGAAATACCCGCAAAGAGTGCAGGTCATATGGCTTCTGCATTTTTGCGATTCGTTCGACTGATTTCTGTTTTGTTGTCTTCATTTTGCCGTCAAACACTCTTCCAAGAAACACCACTTTACTTTGGAAAAACTCACTCTTCTTGTCATTAATTTTGAGCTCGGTGTCACAAAGTGCTTGAAGTACACTAGCCAGATGGTTTAAGTGCTCTTCGTCGTTGCGGCATTATACTATTATATCGTCTATGAACACGTGGCAAAACTTCCCTATAAACGGTCGGAAGACGTTGTTCATCATTTTCTGGAACCAAGCGGGTGAGTTCTTCCATCCAAATGGAAGTCGGTTATACTCATAGATGTCAAAGGGCGTGATAAAGGCAGAATATTTCTTGCACTTTTTAGAAATCGGAACTTCCCAAAATCCTTTACATGGGTCAATGCGCGAGAAAACTTTGCAGCAACCCGTGTCATCTATGATAGAGTCTATACGTGGCATAGGAAATGGAAAAAGCTCAGTCTGCTTATCAATTTGTCTGTAGTCCGTGCAGAGTAGAAGACTTCCATCTTCCTTTGGTGCAATGGTGATGGGTGAAGCGAACGTAGACGTGGATGGACGGATGGTCTGCGCATCCAACATCTTTTGAATTTCGTTCTGAAGCCACACTTTCTTCTCTCGTGACTTATTATAGGGCTTTTTTTCTCACCACCGTCGTATCACTGAGCTGGAATGGAACCTCAAACTTCATAGTTGCTGTAGGATATTCTTTCAGGCATAGCCATTTTGGGTAAAGCGTCCTAACATCTTCACCTGACGATGGTTTCCGTGGAGTCCTTAAAGGCGAAGCTTCAGCGTTGATAGCGCGGCACTTTTCTTCTGTGGTAATTTCGCCTGTCCAGTAGATATTAAGGCGAAGTGCACTGATGACTAGACGTGAAAGCAGTAGTTCATACGGAACTCCGTCGATTACCAGTGCTTGTGCAGTGACAGTGTTGCCGAGACACGATATGGTTATACAAGTCCATTTATCGTGAACATCTCGTCTTCCATCGTATCCGTGTACTTCTACTGGTCTTCCCTCTTTTTCTTTCGCCCTCTCAATAATATTTGCGTTAATAGCCATGACGCTTGCTCCGCTGTCAACTAACGCACTCCGTTCCCTTCTATCCACAAAAGCAGATATGTACATAGGCTTGTATGAGACAAATAAACAGCTTCTCTTGATGTCGTTGGTTGGAAGCCGAGACCCTCTCTATTTAGTTTTTTTGTTACGTCATCTAGCTCTTCACCATGGTTTGAGCATCCCTTGGCGGCCAAAAGGATACGGGTGTTGCAGTAGGTCTCCAGCTTGCAAGCGGGCGTCGTTCCTCAGCTCGTGTGGCCCCGGTATTCCTTGCAGCAGGTGTCATAGGTTGACGCTGGGTTCCTAGGTCCTGGAGGTAGAGATTTCGCACTCCCTGCAGAAGTTCTTCGACCGTCTTGGGTCCTCGCATTTGTATTTGCTTCTGAAGGTCTGGACCTAAACCATGAATTATAAGCGGAACCACAGACGTCTCAGGCAAAGATGAGTCCGCCAGTTGTAGCAAGCGCTTTTTCTCACAAAAATAGCCGAGTGCAGATCCAGACCTGTATTAGAACGTAATTGCTTTGTTCCATAGCGACACCTTGTTCACGCTGAAGGAGCTCAGAAAGCTTGATTTCCACTCTAACCATGGTTTGTTGCTGTGAGCGTTGAAACGTCATTCGAACCAACTCTTTGCTATGCCCGATAGGAACAGTCGCATGTTTTTCACTTTATCTTCGTCGCTGTGCCAGTAGTATTCATTGCATGCATACTCGTAAAACGTGAGCCAGGACTCGGGACTACTAGACTCTCCCTCAAACATATCTTACTTCACGTGCTCGCGACTCGGTCTGCTTAATCTTTCCGTCACGTTTACAAGCGAGCGCATTCAATCATTTTGCTGCCTATTCTGTTCTTGGTGCAGTTCAAGAAACTTGTTGATCAGCTCGACGGAACTGTCAGGCAAAGTAGCGGTAGCAGGCTTCACGTCGTTTCTTACTGTAGTCAGCACAAAATTTTCCTAATGCTGAAGTTTCATGTTGATCCTCACCGTTCTGTTAGCAAGTAAATGGTCTGGAGTGAGCTTCATTTTAGTGCTTATATAGAAAACAAATGCGTCAGTGCTCACTTCTTCCGGAAGTGCCTATTCCTCTTCATCTTGAGGCGTTGTGGTCAAGATCCGGATGCCACCGCGTTGATTTGCCCCAATGGTGAAGTTCACCCACATCTTGAAGTTCCGCAGAGATAATATGCGGCTGCGCCAATTTGTAATAACACACAGTACTAGGCTGGGGTGTCAGCCATGTTCTTTATTTCTGACCTCTTCTTCCTCCTCGTCTCCCTCCATCCCTGCCTAACGTCCACGTATAATAGATATATAGATAGATAGATAGATAGATAGATAGCTAGATAGATAGATAGATAGATAGATAGATAGATAGATAGATAGATAGATAGATAGATAGATAGATAGATAGATAGATAGATAGATAGATAGATAGATAGATAGATAGATAGATAGATAGATAGATAGATAGATAGATAGATAGATAGATAGATAGATAGATAGATAGATAGATAGTGCCATCGAATTGGGCGAAAAGGAATTACGCAACCTTTCGAAACCCTTTCACTTCTTTGCCTAAATACCCAAGTCGTTTTTTCATGTTTTCCAAGGAATAATCCAATTCGTCAGGGGACGTACATTGACAAACAATGTTTTTAGTGTGCTTTCATTCAGTGGAAGTGCCTCGTTGCGGTGGTCTTGTGGCTAAGGTATTCGGCTGCTGACCCGCAGGTGGGGGGATAGAATCGCGGCTGCGGTGGCTGCATTTTTATGGAGGCGGAATTATTGTAAGCCTGTGTACTCAGATTTGGGTGCATGTTAAAGAACTCCAGGTAGTCAAAATTTCCGAAGACTTCCACTAAGGCGTCTCTCATAATCATATGGTGGTTTTGGGACGTTAAACCTCACATATGAATCAATTCAGTGCAAGTGGATAAGCCCACAAGGTGCTTAGTTATGTACGATGAGATGACTTATCATGCTTAAAATGAAGCTATTGTGGCGTTGTGAAATGAGAGCTCACCAAAAGTGATCCTTCCGGGTTTCCTGCTACCAATTATAAAACGTAATGTTTCCAAAAACATTAAAAAACTCATACGTGTCATCAGGCATCTGGACACTCTACACCTATTCGCATCAAATAATTAAACGAGAATGCAGACAGTGTTTGCATGGTGATACTGAAAAGAAGCGATACACCTTGAATAAAAGACGCAAGAAACCCGTAGACACCTGGAATAAAAGACGCAAGATTCCCGTGAACTCACGCACGATTGTGCAAGGTTAACTCAAGCCTTGCTGCTAGTCGCAATTTTGAGACACTGCAAATTCTGGTGAGTACAAAAAACTTCTCTCCATATTATGAGCAACGCATTCCTAATTGCATTATCCCTCAATGTTATTCGTGGTATGCACTAATTACAGAAGCCTTATGACAACTACTTGATTGCGTCTTACGGCAACTAAAGCAACAAATATTCGCACCTGCCTGAAAGTAGGAACTAAGAAGTGCCAGCTGCATCGTTTTGCTGGCATGCTCGTAACAAGCGTCGCTTGCGGTTTTCCCTTGAGCCAGCATATGAGGCACTGTGTATTTCACCAGCTGCCTGTAGATGCTCCACGCAACCAGGTAGGGAAGCCCATTCTCGTCCACGGAGCCGTTCAGTATATTCACAAGGACATTCAGCGCAGGTTGTTGGACCATAATCTTGTCCTCCGCTGCATAGGTGCCGTTCGTGTACTTTGAGATTGAATTGACCCATCGGTCGGGTAAAGAATCAAAACAGACAAATATCGTGCTTAGCAATGCGAAGAAATACAGGTCAACATTTCATCACCATATTTTTTTTGTAGCAAGCTCAACTTGAGTGAAACTTCGCGACTTGCTACCGCATTTGCGATTCAATGTACCACCTTTGTTTCTGTTTTACAAAGTGTTTGCCACGCTGTTCGATATTATAAAAAATTAGCCATGCCTTCGCTCGACTATGTTAGGATATACGCAGCATGGCCTAAGGGTGCAGTAAACTCAACGTTTCACGCATGGCGTTATTTACCGACATCAAGTCCTTGATGTGCCACAGCCGAGTGGCACAAGTCAAGTGGCACTGGCGCTTTTGTTAAATTTCACCGTATACAAACTGTAAATCAGCCTCCTGGAAACACCGCTTTGCTAGCGCTCCTACCTTTGCTCCGGTGTCTCCGCAGCTCATTTAGACTTCAGTTGGTAACTTTCTACGCTCAGCCGCTAGCTGATTGCCAGGCAAATACTTCGGGATCCGAAGAGTTTAAGTTCTCCGTTCCTCCACGCCACTGAGTAGCAGTTTGGCTCTCTTTCTCTATGGCTATACCACACTGGCTAACGCCCCGCTATATGTATGTATAATTTCGGCAGACGCGACCAAAAAGAGCAGCGTGGTTCTAGGTGCACGAGCCACGTCTACGACCAGAATGAGTCTGCTGTGGCTACGACGTCACTCCTGTGGGTTGCCCCGCCGCGGTGGTCTAGTGGCTAAGGTACTCGGCTGCTGACCCGCATGGCGCGGGTTCGAATCCCGGCTGCGGCGGCTGCATTTCCGATGGAGGCGGAAATATTGTAGGCCCGTGTGCTCAGATTTGGGTGCACGTTAAAGAACCCCAGGTGGTCGAAATTTCCGGAGCCCTCCACTACGGCGTCTCTCATGATCATGAACTGCTTTTGGGACGTTAAACCCCACATATATATCAATCAATCACTCCTGTGGGTTGCGCAGACAGGCTATCCGTGCACAGTCACTGCTCCTCGCGCATGCGCAGAACGGCTCTTGTACGTGCACGTCCAACCACTCGGCCTCGGTCACTGTAGCTAACGCTAAAAAATTATAACTACTAAATTGTGACCCACGCTTGCACGTTTACAATATTTTGCCACGAGTAAGAGGGTTTAGCAGAAAAAATGCACGCACTTCTAGTGACGAATGTCTGTGTGAGATTGTGAAGCTCGCCGATATTCACATAAAATGGTCGGCCGCGGTGATGCCGATTGAGAATGCTTCTAACTGCAAAATAACAAAAACAGCTAATTTTAAAAGAAGGCCGGTTTTCATCGCAGTATTTTCAATTTCGGGAAACCACGTAGTGTTTCACCTGAAATAACACTTGTAGCATTTCTGGAGACAAAGCTGGCTAAAAGTTGTAACGGGTTGATATGGTTTGAAGTAAAATAAAAAAAACATAACCAGACGGGGGTGTTTCAGTTATCTTGTTTCAAATGCAAGCTTAACAATCTACTGTAGACAATTTGGAAACAGGCGAACCAAATCAACATAATAGCAATCTCGCTAAGTGGCAGCGGTGTAAAATAAGACCAATACCATTCGATGTCTTTGGCGACTACAAAGACCATTTAGTGGTATTTCTCAATAATAATATCATGCTGCATTAATGGCGACACATATTTTTCTCACAAAGATAAATGTCAAGCCTTACACTATTTCCCCTTCGTAAAATGACAATAAGCATATTTCCTACTCCTCTGTTTGCCTCGTCTACACAGACCACATTATCGGTATTTTTTTTTGCTAATCTGGTGTTCCTAAATATAAGGTGTATTCTTTATCAGAGTTAGTTATCAAGGCTGCAAAAGTTGACCATCAGAAACAACTGTTGGACACTGCTTTATAAGAAAAGTGAGCCCATGAAATTTCCTTTTCAAATTATTCATGGCTAGGGTTCCGTTCTCGAAGACTTCGTACTTTTAGGTAGTATTTCAAGAAGTATTGGCCAGCTGCCAGGCTATATTAGAATTACGTGCCGCGTGGTGCCAACAGGATGAAAGAGAAAGGTGCACCCTCGGCGTTATGGCGACTGGCAGTGCAGACAACGCTCTCGTGGTATATGCACACGTATACCCCATAAGATGGACCGATTTAGAGCCGCTGTGGTAGCTCAGCTGGTATCATCATCATCATCATAGGCCTCACTATTCCCACTGCAAGAAAAATCCCTCTCTCATGTTCTGCTGGTCAACTTGGTCCTGTGCTTGCATGTCTCACTTTACACCCACAAAACTCGTAATCTGATCTGCAAGCCAATTTTTCTGTCTCCCTTTAACCGGCTTGCCTTCGTCTGGAATCTAGTCTGTGAACCTCAATGACCAGTGGTTATTTTGCCTTCCCGCTACGCGACCTAGCCATGAGCATTCTTTTCTTGATTTCGACTGTGATGTCTTTAACACCCATTTATTCCCTGATACGCTCTGCTCTCTTCTTGTCTCTTAGATTTACACCGATCATTTTCCTCTTCATAGCTCGTTGCGTCGTCCTCAAATTAGGTTGGGCACTCTTTATTGGACTCCAGGATTCTGCTGTGTAGGTTAGGTATCGGCAAGATGCAGCTGTTATATACTTTCTCTTGGAGCATGAATGGTAATTTATTAATAGTAGTTCAATCCGTTATTCTTGATTTGACACTGCTTCTTTAAAGTTCCAACTCATTCCTAATCTTCTACTTTGTTCAATCGCTTGGTTCTGCTGTGCGGTTACTACCTGTTCTAGTAGACTTACTTCTTTACACCTTCAAGTGCACTGCTACCTATTTCGAGATGTTGTTCTCTTTTGAGGTCGTTCATGATTCTTGTTTTCTGCAGTATATTTTAAGACCTACTACTTTGCTCTTCTTTCTTAATTCAGTAATCACAAATTGCGATTTCCTTTTGAGTTACTCTGCAATGCAATGCTGCCGGGGAAGCACAGGAGACTAAGGCACTCTCCAATGAATTCTATCCGTAACTCTTCCAGTTCCAGAACCCTGAACATCTCCTTCAAAAACGCGGTAAATATTAGTGGGGGGATTGTATCCCCTTATATAACACCCTTTTTTATCGGTATTCTGCCGCTTTCTTTATGAAGTACTATGGCGGCATTTCATTCTCTGTAAATTTTTTTCCAGGACATTTATATATATTTAGACGATGTCCTGATTCTGCAGTGTCTGCAACACTGCTGATATTTACATCTAATCAATTGCCTTCTCGTAATATAATAAGTCTATGTATTTTGGTGGGGAGTATTCTGAGCAATTATGTATACCCCTCAAAGATGGTATGAATGCGGCCATTGTTGAGTAACCTCTTCAATATCGTCCTTGATCTCTTGGGTGATTGATTTCTAATGCTATCTTAATTTTCTTAGCGATTGCGCTTGTAAACAGCTTGTTTACGACGAAGAACAAGCTTATCAGCCTGTAAGTCATCCTTGTCGTACCCTTTGCTATAGATTAAGGGAATCCTAGCAATCTTTCAAGATTCTGGTACCCTGCCTGCCAGGAGACACTTCGTAAACAGGGTCGATAGCTTCTTGAACACAGTCTGTGCTCTATTTTTCAGCAGAATAGAAATTATCTGACCATCACCTGCAGCTTTGCCTCCTTGCATTCCCTCCAAGGCTTTCCTGACTTTTTTGTTATTGCTAACGGGATGTCATCTGTAATACTGCTAGTTCTTACAATATGGTCTTGCTTGTCTCGGCTACTGTACCGGTCTCTGTAATGCTCCTCCTCTGTTTCAACTATCATATTCGTATTGGTATTTATCATGCATTCCTTGCCCTTAAGGCATATGTCTGATTTAGATATCCCAAGTTTCCTCTTCACCGATATGACGCTTTCACCGTTATTTAGAGCATGTCCGATTCTCTACACGTTGTACCTTCTTACATTAGATACCTTACGCTAATTATTCAAATTTCAAATGTCTGCCAAATATATTTTGTCTGTCGTACTTGAGGCTTTTACGTTTCCTAATGAGGTTATCATCTCCTGTGACAGCTTGCTAGTGTGGTGTCTAACTATTGTACCTTCAATGTCTACAGCATACTCCGTAGTGATGCGTCCGCGCTAAGGCCTACGTCCTCGAGTAGAGCCGAGAATGTATTCTGAAGGCAAACTCGTAATTTCTGTACTTTCGCTTCCAGTGCTAGCTGATTGATTGTCTTCTTGCACGTCAGTTTCTGTCGTTCGTTCATCAAGCCTAGGCAAAGTCGAAAGATTGCAACTCTATGCTCCCTGCATCGTAATTTGCCAACACTTCCACATCCCATGCGGTGTCTGTGTGTGCCCGCTGTGTAAACGTTTCTTACTTTCACCATCAGAGCTCCTCCCTACCCGCTTACCGTTCACTTGTTTTCGGTAGAAGGTATTCAAGATCCGTAAATAAGTGTGTTGTGGGCATTATACTAATACCTTTCCTCTGACATTTCCAGTACTGAGGCTACAATTTTCTACTGCCTGGTAAACAGCCTGCTTGTCACCTACATTAGCATTGAAGTCGCCAATCAGTATAGTATACTGTGCTTTTACCTTACTCAATGCCGATTCCACGTCCTCATAGAAGTGTTCAACTTTCCGTCCTTATGACTGAATGTAGGTGCGTAGGCCGGCACCACCTTAATTTTGTATTGCCAATTGAGTTTAATCACCATTTTATTAATGCTATATTTCTCTATGTTATCAGCAACACTTCTGTTGTGAAGAACCCAAGCCTGAGTTCTCTTCGGTCAGCCAAGCCACGATAACGAAGAACGTGCCCAATTTGTAGCTCTGTATTGGCCTCAGCTGCTCTATTCACCTCAATGAGCTATATTACACACCATTGCACCCTCTATCTCCTGGATTAGCACAGCTAGACATTTGCCACGAGATTTGGCTCTTGCGTGAAACGTTGTTAAGTTCATACTTCAATCACAGCCTGTCCAAACCCATAGATTCTCGGCCTTTTCTGCTGCGTTGCAGATCTGACCACCACCGGGATCCGTTGCTTCGCAACCGCTGTGAACTGAGGGCCATGGGTTAATTGGCGTATCCACGTGGGAGATAGTGGTCAGATATACCAACAGGGTGGGCCAGTCTTCTCTGGTGAGGGAGTGCGTTACCAGCGGTGGTCACAGATAAAAGAATACCCGAGGCCTCTTAATGCAATTCCATCATTACGCGGATAAATATTTTACCCAATCCGGTGGGAAATGGCAAGGCATCGCTTGTTAAGATACAGAAATGGAAATGTACAAAACTAATATGGGAGCAAATAGTATCCCCTTTCAGATATAATGTCTTCTCTCGAAATAATTGAGGAGAGACCACAATGTAAGGCTGGACACAAGGTCCACTACTTGATCATTGTTTTTTCAACGACACGGCCTTATTCATTTAGTTGTCGAAAAGTGCTTAATCAGATATGGCGTTCTGGTGGTTATGACACAAGGGTAGTGACGCGAAGGTGGCAAGCAGCGGCTACCGGCCATGGGAGAAGCATTTCGATGAAACCTAAGTGCCAGTGGCTCATGTGCTGAGAATTAGGTAATTGTTCATGTGCACAAGGAGGTGTAAACTTCCAGGAACTTCGTCTGCAGCCTTTTTCTGGATGATGCCGTTGTTTTAGAACGTTTTGCTGAAGAACTTTCAAACAAGACGCCTTTCTCCGATCTCTGAATATTGTACCATTGTCTTCTCACTCATAGCGCTACACTCTAGAACGAGTCAGTTTTGTTGTTAGAGTGGGAAAGGTCTTTTTGTTGGTCCAATGGGGCATGCTCACAGGATTTCTGTAACTTTTTATCCGTTCGTTTTAATACACGTTTAACTCTTACAGAAAGTAAGATTGCTTTGAGGTTATTGAGTAATATAGCTTTTTGCCACAAACTACTCGAAAGCCATGTGTTTTTAAAGGAAGATCTAAACATCACTTCGTCTTTTGTTCAAAGTATCTGTAGTGCATATGCTCTCCCTGTCATCGTTCCTCACGTACTTCTATTAAGTTCGTCATTTTTAGTTGTAAAGAGATTAAAATTTCTCACCACGGTTCTCGTACATAACAATTCCTGAAGCCAGCAAAGTGTCCCGATTGGGCTGGACACCGCACAGTTGGAGTAAGTTTGCGTACTGCTCAATATTTTCCCTCGCCGTGAGAAGACCGCGAGCATCTAGCCAATCCATTTCTTCTCCACTGAATTGAAGCTGCCCGGGAATGAAAACAAAAACGACTTACTGAGACTTTTCACACACATTGCTTAAACTTGATGTTAAATACGGCGTATCTTCAATGAAATTGGTGAGCTGCATGTTGCGTATTATGCATAATATGGCACAACTATTTTGAGCCATAACCAAAATAAATTTGAATAGTTTTTTAGGCAGAAGAAAACACGCAAAAACAGTATTCCTTTTTGCACGCATACTGACAATGAAAGCTATGGTTGCTCTTGGTATACGTGTTGCACACCTGAAAATTGTGTAGCACAGTTTTGCTCAAACAGGCACTGCATACAGGTCAAGGATATTGGCTCAAATAGATGACTTTTCAGGATCATCGACTAAATTACTCGAGAAATTTTACATGCAACCTAAATTGAGAGGTTTGGTGAAAAATGTGTCAGCAGGTCCTCCTTTCCATTTTTCAAGAAGCACACAAACTACTGTGTATGTATTTTCAGTAGCTTGTTTTTAAGCCGTTCTTTTATCATGTGACTCTCGTGGCTCGTTTGGCCTCACCATGTTCGTAAGTCGCTTTTAGCTTTATTGTATACTTTTTCATTACTTTCGCTCATTGTGTCGAAGGTGTGTTTCATGTTCTCAAATTTTTTTTAGTTCGCTGTCACCATTCCTGCAAAGCATTTTGCAGCAGCCTGTTATCACCAGGCTTTCTTATCGCTTGAATGTATTTGGTAATATTCATTTCATCGAGTAACCAAATCACCCAAGTAGCAGTCTTAATCGTTATGAAGTCATTATTATCATCATCAGCCTGACTGCGCTTACGCAGGGCACAGGAATCTCCCACGATCCACCAATCAACCCAGTCTTGTGCTTTCTGCTGCCACTTTATACTCGCAAACTTCTTAATTTTATCTGCCCACCTAACTTTCTGTCTCCCCTCAACTCGCTTGTCTTTTCTGAGAATTCAGTCAGTTATACTTAATAACTAGCCGTTATCCTGCCAATGCACTACGTGCCAGGACCATGACCATTTTTTTCCTTTGATTTTAACTACTATGTCCTTTACCCCCTTCTTTCTTGACCCAGTCTGCTCTCTCTTTGTTTCATAACGCTAAACCTATCAATTTCCTTTCTTGTGTTCGCTGTGTCGTCCTCAATTTAAGCCGAACCTTCCTTGTAAGCATCCAGGTTTCTGCTGCGTAGGTAAGTACTGGCAAGAGGCAGCTTGCTCTTGAGGGTTAGTGCCATATTACCATTCATGGTATGACAATGCGTAAGCGTTTCAGGTCATGCAAAAACAACACTGAAAGAAACAACGACAGTAAGCACACAGCCGAACGCAGTCACTTCACCCTCCTCCCTATCTTCGTGCATTTCAAGGTGACCCTATGTGGTGAGTAATGCAAACCCGTCGGAACTTTGGTACGAGAATATTGTTTGCCTTCCGCCGCTCTCTGGAACCAGCATAACTTCAGCTTACCTTTTCATCCGCTATTTTATGCCATTAGGTTAGCCATAGATATAGATATATGTATGTATTTCGACTCCCAGCTGATGACCACTGTCTACTACTATATCTGTCATAATTTTATTTACTACTTTTAAATGCTAAGAAAATAAGATGAAGTTTGAGTCCTTTCATGGCCAATAATTTCTTTCAATGAACACACTAAAAGTCGTTTATGCATACGGAAACTACAAAATAGGCCATTCATGTCATAAAAAGTTATGATTATTTATACGTGAGTAATGAGTTGTTTCTCCTAAGCCACATTGGGCACGTATGGTCACACGTGTTCCTCCTGAGCCACACTGGGCACGTATGTTAACACTTTATAAGGAATGCATTCCAGATGTAGCGGCCTGAAATAAATTGTTGGGGGATGTTTCCCCATCCACGATTGAGAGTTCAATGTATGTAATCTAAAAGTTTGGCTTACACCCACCCTGGAGGAGTGGCCATGAGTTTAGTAGAATAGGAAAAACATTTTGAAGCTACAAAAAGAGAGCATATCTTATCTTTTTGTATAATAAATACATACCTATTATATTGATAATTGCGAAAATATAAAGGGCATAGAAACATTCAGACAATTTTGCAAAAATAAGGTTTCTTCCTTTACCTACGGCGGACAGATGGGCGAGGAAGAAGATGATGAAAGGAGCGTGAAGTGGATTTTGAAGATGATAGTTTTCTTTCTCCCCCAAACTAAAGACATTAAATACAACAGCTCTGCAAACAGTAAATTACTACAATCACATCTTTCCACATCTGCTTGCACTGTCATATATGCCCAATGTTGCTCTTGAGCAAAACTCATTTGATATCAAGATTTCTTTTATGTATTTTGTGGCCCCACTAATCAGCGTGTTTAAAAAAGTAGCGTGCTACAGCGCCTTCTGTGCCATTTTAGCTATTACAGATGTCGTAGGAGTGTCCTGTTTTTTTGTCCAATAAATTTTATTCCGTGCGCAAAGTTTTCTTACTAATTGCGAGACGCCGGAATAAAACACTACAAGAATGCGATGCATATTTATTTAGGCGTTTTTTCAAGCTCAAAATGCTCGGTAGTATTTGTGTTTTCCCACTTATAATGGCTGAAGGGGTGTGCAGCAGGCTGTGTTTGTTTGAAATATTATTTTCAGAGTTCTTTCCCCAGAGCAACAGTGAGCATCAAAGGGTTAAAAGAAGAGCCACTCTATTCTGTAGCAGTTGGATACTTTTCGCGTTTACTCTATATGCAGTCAAACCACCCGCGACGTACACTGAACGTAAAAATCGCATAGAAGTATGCGAATAGTTGGCAAAACAGCAGCGCGCAACTCGTCAGTTGGGACTAAATATCAAAGTAGGGGTACTAACCCTCAAAATTAGCAAAAATTTGAGAGTGCGCAGATTTTGAAGTTAAAGATGTCAAAATTGAGCGAGACAGAAAGAAGTGAGGAGAGAATGAATGCGTTAGAAGGTTGGTAATCTAGGGCACTAAATTGTCTAAGCTCGGAAGGACAAAAGTTCGGAATCACGTCGGCTTTTTTAAAAACAAATGTGCAGAATATGAGAGGAGAAGTGCAGGTGAGCTGCGAGTAATGTGAATTTGAGAATTAATAGGCTGTCAGGGGACATTCTACCATGCTAAGATAGTGCAACAGAACCCCCTACTTAGAGATTGCGCATCACCCTAGCATGCAATAAAAGAATTCGATTCGCATCCGATGCTGGATATTCTCAATCATATATTTACATAAAAATGGGTGATCAAGAAATCTCTAAACAAAAAGGGCCTCAGGTGCAGCCTCACTGGTGACCGCCTGTTGGGTAATGTCTTCTCTTACGAAACCAGGAATGGCTACCCGGGTGTAGTACTTGGCCACTACCTCCCTTATGAACGCAGCAATTATGAATAGGCATTGATATATAGTGCATTTTGTACCTACTCAAAATGATATTCCACTTGCGTTCTGTATTTTAATTCTCGTTACATTCAGTTTTCAGCCAAAAAGCCAGTCAGTAATTCACAGTGCAAACTGCGCCATATTGTTCGAAAATATTGGCTATTTATAGATCATTCTACTAAGATTTCGCGTAAGAAGCGAGGACTCATGATTATTCTAGAGCCCGTGTGACGGCCAGTTATAAGGCTGGTATGATAGACGGCACATAAAGGAACACCGACGCGCTTCGCCGCTTCTCAGTTGGTCGACGGCCTATGCTCCGTTCGCCAATATCAGTGTCTTGAAGTGTTGCGGAATGGGCACCTTCATTCCATTGTAATTCTATTCCTTTCAATTTAACGCATTCCCACTCTGGGAATAGCCGGGCCGTTCAACTCTATTCCTGTATTTCCTAAACAAGTGAAATAGATCTTGGTAGTTTTATTAAGCTAATAATGAACACCCTTATAAAGATGATGTCACGATATGCAGTAAGAATTGCAAAAGTACAGAAAACACGCTACCGAGTTCGACGGATAGTAGCTTGGTGAGCTATCTCACTAAATGCAACCATTTTACTAATTCTCATACGAGCAGTTCTCCACCTACATATAGTATTGGCATCGTGAGCATTTTTCAAGCAATGCGATGTTTAAATATTGTTCTTAGGTTTGAATGTGTTAATGTGTTACTGAAAATTGAGGTGGTACGAAACCACATATGCTGGTATTAGTAGGAACAGTGCACCACCGCTCAGGCACCTTGTGCCTTTGCGTCGATTATGGAGCGCTGAGCTAACTGAGCCGCACTGCTCGTGAGCGCTCAAGCTTGTCAAGGGCGTCTCGCGAGCATGAGGGTGCGTAGGGAGGTAGCAGGACTTTATGTGTTCTCCTTTTCGCAGCTATGCATTGTTTTCATAGTTGCAAACGTGTATTCGCATGTGTCGCCTATACTGAGCTGCTCGTGAGATATAGATTATGCTTTGCATGAAGTATTCACCAATTTCATGTGGGGTATCTACGGAAACCAACTTGCAGTGATAGTTTGCTTCTCTCTGCAATATCTATGGGATAATGAATTCGTTTGTACACCGAGTTATCTCTCAGTTTCTTTTCTCAAATTGGCAAATTGTTCCCACCAGATTGTTCCCACTTTTACGCCACGCCAACACTTGGCTTTGCTAACTAAACTTGGATCTAGAATTGTGACCTTCGACCTCGTTAGAATGTGTACTCAGACCTCCACGACTGATTTTACAGTAATAGCTATTAAGGCGTAACTAAACACGTTCCTCTCCAATGTCCTTTTTGTGTGGTGATGCGAAGAAAGATATACGCCGAGTGCAGGAAGCGAACGACATTGCAGAAAAGAAGAAGAAAAAAAAGGTAGTGATAATAATGAGTTGATCCCACCCCGGGACAGGGGGAGTGCGGGTTGACGAGCTCTGAGATTCAGATTCAGGTACGCCTGATCTCGTGAGCTTGATCTCCCGAATGCTTGATCTTCAGAGCACGCTACTCAATTGCCCACTACTTCTTTGGTCCCCAGGCTTGTGTCGTAAAAAGTGGTTGAGCGTTCTCGCGGTTGAGCATTCTCGCTGCCAAAAGGTCACAAGCAACAATGTGCAGAATTATGTAGTATTCTGGTTTTATTCATCGATATTTTACAACGAAATGTTATGAGCTAAATGGGAGCTTTGCAATTTAGATTTTAAAACCCAAATTGTGATTGACGGCAATTTGAATGCGGCTCTGGAAAAAGTTGAGAGAAAACAATTGCCATCTACACCTGATTGTCTCTTGCGCTTCACAAACAAGAGCTGCTCGAGCGTAAATCACTGGACTCAAGAGCCTGTGGGGTAGTGCATTATGGTAGTGTTCCTCTAGCAACCAACAGGCGCAGTGGCAGTGGCTTCCCACCCGCGCCTTCCTGCACCCCATAGACGTCCGACTCAGGAGCTTTGTGGGCGTGCAATGCCACTTGTCGACGTAGTTTTGAGTAGAGCAAAGCCAGACTCCCTTGCGCAGTTTGCTGCACTGCCAGGTGCAACTACAGCGTACAAAGCAGTTATTTAGCTAAACAGTTGGTGTATTTGTGCAATAACATTTAGGAAAAGACCTACGAATTTCTCTCCGCTCGTCAGGCGTGTCAACGAACCTCCGTAAAGTGCTTGCCGGTTCATTCGTCAGAACGACGGTGAAAACAATGCAGATGCAACAGCGTCACGCTTTACGAAAGAAGACCCCTGCTGACGCTATAGTTGCGTTGTGGATTGCTACGGACGTAAAGGACTTCAGTTAGACTGTTTTCCGCTGTTTTCGTGAAGCAGAACAGCGAGAGCACTGGATATGGAATGTTGTGTTGGGTAAGCGAATCACTCGTGTTGTCTACTGCCATTCGCGGGAGAAAGTGTGATTATGTAGGTTTCCTGTTATTGTTTTGAGTAGCTCCGATATCAAAGGTGACTGTAGTAGCTTTGATTATGAAGCTTAACAGAGCCTTTGACCGCGGTGCGCACCGTGCAACAGTAGAGAGGTACCATGCACGGTAAACATCGCACACGCCGTGACTGCCGATAATATGAAGCTCCACAGCATTACACCTGAGGGCTTTTAAGCCTATAAGTTCTGACGTTATCCAAGAAATGCGAACATGCACGTCATACAGGTAAGTCGAAAAACGATCGTTACCACAATAGGTAAATTTTTCTTTGCCGTTGGTTTCCGCGATTGCTAGAGCAATCTCGGAGGCCTCGGTTTTGCATTTAGTTGTAAACTGAAAAGGGGGACACGCATGTATCACCATTTGCAGCAAATGCAAACGAATTGAAACTGTTAACCCAACAATCTAGCATGTGTAAGAAAACAGTTCAAAGCACAGGAATCGAGATATCGATAGGGAATGCAACCACAACAGCAAAAATCGCCAAGGTTATTCGTGCCTGCCACGACGTCGTCTGCCACTTCAAGCTGCGTTCGTGCCTGTCGTGCCTGAACAATGTCGTGCCTGCCACAACATTGTTCCGTTTCTCTCTGGAGCGCCGCCGCGGTGGTCTAGTGGCTAAGGTACTCGGCTGCTGACTTTCAGGTCGTGGGAAATCCCCGCTGTGGTGGCTGCATTTCCGATAGAGGCGGAATTGTTGTAGGCCAATGTGCTCAGATTTGGGTGTACGTTAAAAAACCCCAGGTATTCAAAATTTCCGGAGCCCGCAACAACGGCGTCTCTCATATTCATATGAAGATTTAGGACGTTAAACCCCACATATCAATTAATCCGCTCTGGACAATCAGAGACCCTCTCAGCAATACTTGATTAGCTGCTATTGTTCTCTTTAACCATTCACAGTTGTATCACACTGAAGCGCCCAACATAGCAAGTAGCTAGAGAGATAATAAAAACTAATCACTCTGTGTCTACTCCGTGCTTTTTTGTCCGTGCTTTTTTGTCTTGCTGCATGTAATGATTCTCACCAAATGAGCACGAAAACGTGTCTCGACAAAGGCAGTCAACTTGGCCGCAAGCAATTAGCTCGCTGCATGTCTAGATTTTCTTCAAAACATTGTGATCACTTACCATTGCTCGGATGTCCAAACACGTCAAAAGTAATATACTAGATAATAAATTGGTATTTCGGTACTGGGATCTCATTGATAACAGAGGATGGAGGGGGAAAATATGATCCCTGAATTATGTATTTATGAATGAGCACGCGACAGCGCTTTCGGGTCAGAAGGGGAGTGAAAATTGTAAGCGCGAAAGCCACCTTCTCAAGAAATGAGTACCCGCTGCCACGCATAATCTTAGGCCGGGCAACCTCTTAAAATTAAAAAAAAGTGCTCGGTGACACGGCGAATCGCACCTAGTGCGTCCTAAATTGTACTCACCTAGATTGTAACCACTCGTCCTCTGCTGCAGTGCTTGAGATGAGAGCTAGCCAGTGCAGCATTTCCCCTATTGCTAATATATTGTGAATGCTTCAAATGACGCCAAATGCGAAACTTCCGGTGAAACTAAGTCAAAAATAGAAAAAAATTGACTGCGTTCATCCAAGGTTACTAAAAGATAAAAACCACCTAGTGTGGCTGTATAAACGTGCACTATTTAACTTGTACATTACTAACATGATGTTGAGATAGGCGGCGCTAACGTAGGCTACCTTATCATATTTGATGATTGATATGATGATTTATATGTGAGGTTTAACGTACCAAAACCACCATATGACTATGAGAGACGCCGTAGGGGAGGGCTCCGGAAGTTTCTACCACCTGAGGTTCTTTAACGTGCACCCTACCTTACCATACTTGGTACCTTACCTAACCATATTACCAAATAATTCGATATCATCGTATACTCTCGATGCAACACGCTTTTCGTGCTACCTTGCTATTATCAGCACAAATTTCTTTCTTTGCTTGCCGTTTTATCCGCTATCGTGCGTCCTCCTCGCCGTATTAGGTGCCAAATATGTTAAATTCATACCCGTGCTATCGTAATACCTCGAGATAACAGAATCCTTGGCTAATGAAATGCGTAGCCGAGAGAAATCTTTGTGAATACGGCCCCTGGAATGCTTCGTGCACGTCTTTGCATAATATTCCTGGACTAATACGGTGATAGGTGACTTTCCATTAGAAATTGGACGTCAACAAAACATTTTCTTACCAAAATAACCCTCTTCAAATGGTAGAACCAGGTGTCCATCAGACGAAAGGAAAGTATAGCATGCACGCCCAAGTCGAGCGAGCCTCTAATCATAGTATCAATGGGATCAATTGCCAAAAGTCTTGCATCGCTGTTGAAGTCCAGGTCCATGGATATCATCCAACTTACCAGGTCAGCAGTCTACCAGAGGCATATGTAAAATTATTAAGAGAGTCAACTCTTCAAAAAGACATGAAAACTGTCACAAATGTTCTTGTCATGACTCAAACCCGACGTAAGTAAGCCTGAAGAATTTCTTAGCGAAATTTTCTACTTGGGGCGTATTTATTTCGCGCCGGCAATTTCGTGGAAGTCAAGGCGTATATGTAATGACCTGCATAACTGTGATACCGCAGTATTGAAGCTTTCGCGGTAGCATCGTGTAAGCAGTATGTATCAAGATGTAAGGTGTCACTTTAATCAATGAGGTTCATACATGACAGCTAAATTCTACGGAATGTTTTACAAGTTTTGCTCAGGAGGCACTTGAGCCCATTCGGCAAACGTAATATACAAAAACATTTCTATGGGCTTACACGACTGCACGGCGAACACACGTGGAATGTAGCAAAATATCGATCATTACATGCATGGCACGTACCGCATGATTTACCTACCACGCCTATAGCACTTTCATGTCTTTTCACTGGCTTGCTATTGTTACAAGCAATGTGACAAGATTTCAAGACATGGTGTAAATTGGTGATGGGCCTAAATTACAGGTCAGGTAAGGTACATATTGGAATACACGTTTCATTGAAGTGTTATCTGCCATACCGTACCTGCATACAGAAATGCAGGATAAGCATATCGAAGTGAAGGCCATTCTAAGACATAAACTAGATTCTTGAAAGCTATGGGGCACACAGTGCAACCTGTACAGCTCTGCAGTGAAAACTACTCATTGCATCCCCAGAATCTGTGGGATCTGCTGGATATTCGACTGCACAAGTCATTGCGCCGAAACAAGGTAAAAGTAGTGTCGCATAAAAAGCAAAAAATAATTCCTTAATGTATACGGTAACTAAAGACTTTTATAATAATAACGTTTCAAAGATAATGTAATTAATACATAGATAGATAGATAGATAGATAGATAGATAGGCAGACAGATAGATAGATAGATAGATAGATAGATAGATAAATAGATAGATAGATAGATAGATAGATAGATAGATAGATAGATAGATAGATAGATAGATAGATAGATAGATAGATAGATAGATAGATAGATAGATAGATAGATAGATAGATAGATAGATAGATAGATAGATAGATAGATAGATAGATAGATAGATAGATAGATAGATAGATAGATAGATAGATAGATAGATAGATAGATAGATAGATAGATAGATAGATAGATAGATAGATAGATAGATAGATAGATAGATAGATAGATAGATAGATAGATAGATAGATAGATAGATAGATAGATAGATAGATAGATAGATAGATAGATAGATAGAACGTTGTGGAACTGCTGCCTATACGGCGAGGAGTCAAGGTTGGAAGCTTATTTGGGGAGTTATCGTTATTTAGGAATCGTATATTTCGGTAAAACGAGTAAAACCAAAGTTGGGTTTACCTCAATCCTGTTGGCCTCGATGAAAGAAATGCACATCTTGTAGATTCCTGCCGCTTTCTGCCACGCAGTCTGCTTTCAAAGTGATATTGTGCTTTCATTCAGGAATCGCATATTCAGATATCTTATGGCAGCTTTAATCTGGAATGTACGAAGTGAACATCACAAATGAGCTTGTGCATGAGTTCTGTATTATGCTATTGCATTGCAATGAAAGTAAGGCGTTGCTCATTGGTACCAAGTTCGCAAGCCTAATTTTCTTATATTTCCTGAACATGGCATCTGAAGCCTTAACTACTACCCAAGATAGCAAAAAAAAAACCCCCGCCGTATATGCTGTAACACGTGCAACGAAAGAAGTGAAATTTTTGGACTTGTTTTTTTCCCTTTCTGAGCCGCATTACTGATCAGAAGAGGAAAATGATGCTCAGGAAAGTATAGGCGATTTTATTAGTAGTTAAATTTTAGGAACAAATACAAATAATAGCACGCACTTTCAAGGTCAGAACCTGCGATCTCTGAATTACGCGTACGGGATAATGCGTATGAGGCTCCGTACGTTCTCTATGCTCTATGTTTCATATATCTGTACACAATTTACTCGCATACCACTCATAATGTTTGGCAACATTGTCTGTTAGTTCTCAGTGCTATGAATAGCAATTTTTTGCGTAAATGTGTTGAAGCCTTGTGGTGTAGTTTGGGCGAGACGACCAAGATCAGGCTGGGGATGAAAGCAGGACTTCCATTTAGGAAGCTTGAAAAAAGTGATTTATTTACATATAGAGAAAACGTTTACTGGTCCTCGTTGATCCGGCACCCACCACCTCGGCTTTCTCGGGCCCCTCGTCTCTCGTCTCTCTTCGTCCTTTGTACAAATTGAGGAAGGACAAATTGAGGAGAGGCCCTCTCCTATCCCAATGCGTTGCGAGAAGTGTGGCGGAAGTGACGTCAAATTTATGGGGCAAACAAACCGGTATGGGGCAAACAAAACAGCCGATGCTTCGCGGTGGGCTTTCAGCGGTGGCGTGCTTTTTTGCGGGTTTATAGCCCCGGCGTAAACTTAACGCGTATTGTATGGTTTGCATGCAGTAAAATGTTGCAAGCAGACCTTTCCGAGACTGTTCGTGCGTGGCAGGCCCAAGCGCGGCGTGCTAAAACTAAAATACTTCGTGGAGTGTTTTTGTGCAACAGCACAGAGCACCAGTACGTGTCGTAATCTTAATCATTCAGCTCCCGCATCATCGTACTCGAACTCACCCAGCAGTAACTTACGCGTTCTGCTCGCGCAAGGCCTTTTTTTGTTTGCCAGATTTCTAGATCTACGAATTGATTAGCAGTTCCTTGCTCGTATATAGTGTCAGTGTTGCAATGCACGATTTTGAGTGCTTGCTTCGTAGCTATTCCGTGCAACGCCAGCCTTGTGCTTGACGTACTTCACGTCGGTAAGAAGGTACCACTGTATTGTATGTGCGATTGTGCTCGTAAAGCGTGTAATTCCAGTCCACACACAACTAACACGCAGCGAGCGCACACCGTACAATACATACACATTTCGTCCGATAACTACAAAAGTTTTTTGTCCTTCCGTATGAACGATATAACTTCTACAAACGCGACACAATGCCTACAGTACTAAAAACGAAAGTTCGCGTGTGTTCTCAGGTGACGTAATCACTAAGAACCAACGGAGCGTACAGCTAAGAGCTCTGCATGCAAATACTATGCAATATTGATCAATGTCGAAGCGAAGATACGCGAAAAGTGCCAACAGGTACATCCGGTGGTGCACGCGATTCGTACCGAGTATACACTACAGCTGGGTATCACACAGCTTTCCTATAACACACGCTAAAGAAGCAGTACTCGTGAATCGACTCGGTGCCGGCAGAGAACACCCACCACTCCGCCGACGCCGCTTCGAAGGCAATCGTGAAGTGTTTGTCTACTTTTTCCGTTAGAAGGTAGTGCGGGTGTTCGTGATGCGGCGGTTTCACGAATTACGTCATGGCCTCTCCTATATGTTTCCTTACTCCATGCTTTACTCCCGTCGTTCCCGCCTTTCTCCCTCTCCCTCGGCACCTTGGTCCATTTCTCGAAAGGCAGGGGCGGCTCGCAGTAAGAGGGGGGTATCAAAGGGTGTGAACCGTGTACAAGGAGCCTGACTCTCTTTCAGCTCGAAGGGCACAATTCCTCAGTTCTGTTAAGTCGACCCATCCGCTTCCAGAAACGGCGTAGACTCT
Source organism: Rhipicephalus microplus (assembly GCF_043290135.1). Taxonomy (NCBI): domain Eukaryota; kingdom Metazoa; phylum Arthropoda; class Arachnida; order Ixodida; family Ixodidae; genus Rhipicephalus; species Rhipicephalus microplus. The sequence continues at coordinate 115,992,603 of NC_134702.1, forward strand.
TCCGTTTCCACACACAGCTGCCACATTACGTGGGGCTTGGTTGTGGCGCCAGTGCGCCCATCTCGCGACAAGGTAGTCAGCTTCTAGTTCACGGAACCGAGTTGTGGCACCAGCGCGCCCGTCTTGAACACGTCACTGGTAGCGAGACGCAACAGACTTCTCCGCTGCCAGAAGACTCGACTCGAGAGTGGTCAACTCTCAGGTCAACCGAAGCGTTGAGACAATCACTGAAGACACTCGACCTCTCGGGGCCTTGGCACTCGCGTCACCAGTGACCATCTGTTCCTAGCAAGCACACACACTCAGGTCAGCGTGCCCATGTGACACGAGCACCGGGCACTAAAACTGCCATAATTTTACCCTATGCTAGCCCTCTCTATTGTTCTTTCTGGTGGTCAGCTCTTGAAAAGAAATTTTTAAATTCCGTGACCTCTACCGCGATAGGAACCTTTTTGAGGGTAGCATGTCATTTTTCTACACTGTTTCTGTGTGGGTAATAAACCAAGCTATGCAAAATTTTAATGCCACACTTAATGATAAACGTTGTCGTGAGAGTGCTCGTCAACATTGTTATCTGATTTGATTGCATTTCGGCAGGAAAACAGAGGCGCGAAAATATAGAAAGGAAACAATCGACTACCTCGACCAAAGTTGCCTCCTGTAAGGGCACTGCCTCGGGGAACTTCGTTGCAGGACACAATAGTGTGAGAATGTACCTGTTTCCCGCACTTGTTTTCGACAATGGCCCCACCAAATTCACAACTCTGCAGGGAGGCTCAGAATTAGGGGCACTTTTACCATTGGCGCTTTCCATTTGTCGTTAGACCTACCGGCTCTCTGGCAAGCATCACAGGTCTTCACAAAATTCTGCCCTCTCTGAAAAATCCCGGCCAATATAATTGCCGCAGCTATCTTTTCTTGGTTTTATTTATGCCCAGGTGTCCTGCCTAAGAATCATCATCACAAAGATTGAGGAGGTCCTTGCAATGTGGTAACGGCACCACCAATTTGTATTTATTTTATTTACAAAATACAGCAGGCCATGTGGCTCATGCAAGAGGAGCAGGGTACAATATAAATACATCTATAAAGCACAATTGAATATCATAAACAAGTTAGGTAACGATAAAAAACAACTTTAAATAAAATATAGATAGGAAATAGTGAAGAAGTAATTCTGTATTGATTCAGTCGAGTCTAGATGATCAATAAAAATTAGGTTCAATTCTTCTATGATGCGAGGAAAATATTTAAAGAGTTTAGATCTGGCATCATAAGGGGAGAGTGTGAGGGGATGGAAATGACGGGTTTTCCTAGTCTCAGGAAAGGTTATGTAAGGACTGGGATCCATAAAAAAATTACCATTCAACAAAGAATAGAGGAACTTCAGTCGGGATAATTTGCGCCTCATTTGAAGTGTGGGAAAACCGTTAGAATGTATAAGATCCATTACAAAATCCTCATGGCTGTATTTAGAAAAAAAATGAATCGCACGGCTTTTCTCTGTAAATTTTCAAGACAATTAATATTAGTTTTGGTGAAAGGATCCCAAATAATGGAGGCGTATTCTAACTTGGGTCTGATAAATGTTGTATAGGCTAAAGTTTTCACGTTAAGGGAAGCGTGTTTAAGCTTGTGTCGAAGTAGACATAATTTTCTGAAAGCTGAAGATGCAGTGTTAGAAATGTGGGTGCTACAGTTGAGGTTGTTAGTAATGGTAACTCCAAGATATTTGTACTCCTTAACTTGAATCAATGGGTCTTGACCAATGGAGTATGAAAACATCAGGGGTACTGTTTTCTTTAGTTATATGCAGGAGCACAGACTTAGAAGAATTTAGTTTCATGCCCCATTTATTGCGCCATTAAGAATACTGTTTAAGGCTACACGAAGCAAGAATTGGTCTTCAACTCTATTGATTTCGGTAAAAATAACGCTGAGTCTGCGAAAACGTGAACATTAATTGGGGCTTGTATGACATCTGTTATGTCGTTGCAATAAATAAGGAATAATAATGGGCCAAGTACACTTCCCTGAGGGACCACCGAGGTTACCGGGAAAGAGTCAGATTGTTGTCCGTCAATGATAACACACTGTTTCCGATGCATTAAATAGGCAGACAACCATGATAGGATGAAGTCGCGAAAACCAAGGAACTGCAATTTGCAGATTAATTGGTCATGAGGAAGTACATCAGAAGCCTTTTGAAAATCTAACAAGATAACGTCCATTTGTCCACCTCTGTCAAGAACAGAAGCGAAAGAATGTATGACAGTACTTAATTGGGTGATTGTCGAAAGACCCTTCCTAAAGCCATGTTGAAAAGAAGTTAGAGTGTCATGCTCATTCAAGAAGTTATTAATGTAATCCGAAACAATATGCTCAATCATTTTGCACGAAGATGATAAAATAGAATTCGGACGGTATTATAAGACTGAAGATGGCTTGCCCTTTTTTAAAATTGGTACAATGCATGCAATTTTCTAGTCGGGTGGAAGTATCGCGGATTCTAGAGAGACTGAAAGATTGCGACGAGAAATTCGCTTTGTGGTTCAGCATAACGCCGGAGGACGGAGTTGGGAATGCCATCATGACCGACGGAAAATTTCGTCTTCAATCGTAGAAGCATGTTAAGCACACCTTGTTGAGAAATATTGATATCCGAAAATGAGGACCGTGAAATTTGAAAAGAATCGTCAGTAGGCGGGGAGAAGACAATGCGAAAGTGGGCATTTATAATGTTAGCAATGCTTTTGGGGTTAGTTATTGCAGTACCCTAGTGGGTAATGCAAGTTATCGATTTCTTTTGCTCCTTAATAAAGTTCCAAAACTTCTGTGGATCTTCCTTTATAAAGTTAAGTAAAATGTCGCTGAAATAAATTTTTTTGCTTCTTTATTATATTCTGACAGAGCTGTAAGAACAGTGGTTAAATTAACGGTGGCCGCTGCTTTTGTTCGTAATTGTTTGGCTTTACGTTGTAACTGAATGGTACACCTATTAATCCAAGGTGTGTGTTTTGCAGGTTTTACACGTTTGGTCGGTATGAACTGATCTAAGCAGAATAAGCACATGACTTTCAACTTGGTCCACAGCTCAAGGACGTCACTTACGCGAAATTCACGAAAGCAAGATTCAAGATATTCTATTACACTGATATCGTAAGCCCGTGCAAAATCTTTCACAATCACAAGTACATTCGTGTGAGGCGTATGTTTAACATTCAACGAAAAGTATACGGCATCAATATCATGGTCCGATAGGCAAGGCTCGACAGATACATGGTAATTAGAAAATGAACGATCAAGAAAGACGACATCAAGGAGCGAGTCGATACCGGTTCCATGACTAGTAGGCTCGCGAACTACTTGTACAAGATTGTGTACAAGCATCAAATCAAAAAGAACGTTTGCGTCACGTACAGAACCAGCACCCGATTTGATATGATCCCAGTCAATGCCTGGTTGGTTAAAATCACCAACCACCAGAAGTTTACTTATATAAATTGTCAAATGTGGACACTAAACTTTAATAAGTAATCAGGGGCTGAGTCAGGTGGCCTGTAAACGGCACATAAAACAAAGACATGGTCATAAATGTTTAGTTGAACGCAGAGACTTTCAGTGTCCTTCAATTGCATCAACGAAATTACCTGAACAGACGACTTAAGCCACACCACCACCCCTAGAGGTCCTATCTCTTCGAACTATTTTGTAGCTAGGTGGGATTAAGTCCTTGTCACTAACTTCATCGTGCAGCCAGGTTTCCGTTAAAACAATAATATGTCACTAGTACCATTGCCCTAGCCTATCTTGGTATTAACGATACAGGATACCGTTACTCGCTACAAAAGAGATGTTTCTTGACGATACACCTTCACTGTTTCCATTGTTCATAACCGCTATACTAGGGTCATTTTTGTGAGACAGCCGTAACGTTTCCCTGTCAACCCCTAGCATGCGCTTGTAGCTGTGCGAGATCGGTGTCAACACGGACCCCTGCAATTTCTGATCTTTTCATTTCGAATGTTTCTTCTTTTTTCTTAACAGGCGACTTGTTAGTCTGACCCTTTTCGGATTTTCGGAAGGAGGAATAGGAATTATTTCTTCGTCCTTCTTACCTTCTTCGGATACAGTTGTTACATCTTTCGCTTTGACACTTACCCATTCGTCGTAATGCAGATGCTGAGACAACACTCATGCTTTCGACCTCATCAGAGCCATGACCTGGGATAGATGAATTGATATGGCTGTACCCTTTAGACCAGGCGGTGGCTAACGCCACCAAGCCGTGCTATTTAGTGAACCAAAAACTAGATTTATTTTTTTCTTTAAACAGTGAGGTTGAGGACTCGTACTTTACAGTGAAGGGTTTAACTTTCACTCGTGCCCTGACTTTAGCCACCAATCAGATAACCTCTTTTAGTTAGTTCTACCCGCTTAAAGTCCATTTTTCCCTCCCTGTCCCTAAACCCCAGTGCTTTTAAAAACTGTGCGCCATCATCGTGAACTATAGGATGAAGCCCTTTACGGAACATTATCAAGTGATCCGCAGTTTCCTCCTCCTCTTTAAACGCACTGCACACCGTGTCTACCCTTTCGTATTTGGCCCGATATGTCTTGGTTCGCAATACTCCCGTCCTCGCCTCAAACAGTAGAGATTTACCCCGAGAATTATCATTGATTCTTTTCTTGGGAAATTCCTGCTCAAAAGTTTGAAAGATGTCTAGTGCGGACTCCTCATTCATGCATATTCTCCACATATCAGTCTTAGCTTCCTTCACCTTCTTCTTAAGCAATTATTCTTTTTGGTTTGACCTCTTGCTGTTTTCTAAATATTTACCTGTCAATTTTCCGGTTCGCTTCCTCCAATTTCCATTAACATTCTCCATGTACAAGTAGCTGAATACCTTCCTAGCCCAACGCTCCTCCCCTATTTCTCTCAATCGCTTCTCAAATTTTATCTTGCTGCTAGTTTCCGTGCCCTCAAATGATGTCCATCTCATATCAGCTTGTAATCCCTGATTTGTTGTATTCCCGTGAGCTCCTAAGGCAAGCCTGCCTATTCCACGTTGCTTAACTTCTAGTCTTGCTTGAACTTCTGATCTCATGCACAAGACCGCATTGCCGAACGTCAGACCAGGAACCATGACCTCTTTCGATATTCCTCTCACAACATCATACATATTTTGATTCCACAGTGCCCTATCTTTCATCACTGCTGCATTTCTGTTACCTTTAGTTGTCACATTTATTTTGTGTTCCCTAAGGTACTCGGCCCCATAGCTTATCCATATGCCCAGATATTTGCAATAATCTGTAATTTTTAGCGTTAACTGCTCTATTTTAGGCTCACTACCTTCATTATTATTAAAAATCATGACTGCTGATTTTTTCCTTACTGAATCTGAAATGTAACCTATCTCCTTCATTACCGCAGATGTGCATCAATCTTTGCAAATCTTCCTTGTTGTCGGCCATTAGAACTATATCCTTTGCATACATCAATGCTGGTAATGCCTGTTCAATGAGTTTTCCTTGTTTGACGGAAGAGAGGTTGAAGCCAAGTCCAGTTACCTCTAATTTGGCCTCTCATCTGTCTAGGTATATGACAGATAACAAGGGTGACAGAGGACACGCTGCATCTATGACCCTGGCAGGAGCCCCCATTTACCTCTACGGGCTTGGATACCTGTTTTTCCCGCTTTACAACTACCTTGTTACCTTTAAAGATATCCTTCAAAGATTAGTGACTAAATCCTTCACACCTAGTGTGTCCAGAATTCCCCACAAGTCCTCTTGAACCACGCTATCGTACGCTTCCTTGATATCCAAAGATGCTAGGCACAGGTGCCGGTGTTCCTTGTCTGCTGTTTCGATGCACTGCGTCAGTGAGAACACATTGTCTTCCAACCTCCAGTGTTTCCGAAACCCATTCTGTGGTTCTCTAACACCCCCTCATCCTCTATCTATGCCTGCAGTCTTTCCTTTCTGATCTGCATTGCCAGCCTGTAGACCATTGATGTCGCTGTTGTAGGACGGTAGTTGTTTATGTCAGGTTTGTCACCTTTCCGTTATAGATCATGCTGATTCTTCTAAGCTTCCATCCATTGGGGACTTCGCCATCGATTATTATTTTGCTCCCGCCCTCTCTCAATGTATCGCTTTGACTTCCGATACAATGTCTTTATCAGCATAATTGGAACTCCTTCTGGGCCTGTTGATGTACTACTAGGAACCCTCTTCTCTGCCCTTTCCCACTCTCGTTGTGAAAATGGAGCCATTGCGCCACTTGTATAATCTGTCTATTGTGGTGCATAAGGCACTTCTTTGTTGAAAATTTTCTGTCATCCTTGTTCTTATATATTCAATAGCTTCGACCCTTCTAGCCTAGCACCTTGAGCTGTAGTTATAAACCTCTGCTCTAGGCTCGTCTCATAATTTAGGGAGTTTAGATGGTTTCGAAATTTCGCAACTGCGTCTATATCCTTTTTATGTACTTCTGCGAGCCTCTGTGCCCGCTTGTTTCTAATCTCTTCATTCATCAGAAGGGATGCTTCCCTTCTACAGCTTAGAAAGATGTCCCATTTTCTTTCAGCATCATCTGTCGGTTCACCCCACTGCTTAGCAAGTTTGTGTTTCCTAGTATCTTCCTGAAGTTTTGCTATGGCTCTCTTAACTTCCTCATCCCACCAACTGTTGGTTTGCGTCTTTTTTTTTCCGGGGTGACTTTTCACGTGCCTTAGCAAGCTCTAGCTCAGTCTAATTATATTCGTGCATGTCCACACTGTTTTATTTTCCTCAGTGATTACTTTCTCAATTTGTTTAGTAGCTATTTTTATTTGCCTTTATGAATAAAATGTTCTGTAGTTGCTCATCTTGACTCCTTCCCACTTTCACTGTTCTTCCAAAACTTAGCTTGATACATTTGTGATCACTACCCAGGATATTGGAGCCACATTCATCTATGTGCATTCCCCTGAGCCTATAATACAGTTCTACGTGACATCAGTGCGTAAAACATTGTCGACTGCAGCCTTCCTACCTTCAATGTTATTTGCCCTTCACACTTCTCAGTACTGTTGCAAATTATCAAATCATGCCTTTCACACATATCCATGATCACTTTGCCTGTTGGGTTCGTATACCCATCTATATCTTCCATAGGCGCATTCATATCTCCTGGTATAATTATCTCGCGCTTTCCTCCTAATTTCTCAATGTCTTTTCATGTACACTCCACCATTGCCTGGTTTTTCTCTCTGGCCTTTGCTCCCGTTCACAAGTACACCAAACCAAGAAATGTTATTTGCCCTGCCACTTTCCCTTTAGGCCATAAATCTTCCTTGCACTCCTGCTTGACCCTTTGCCGCTCTGTACTTTTATGAATGAATTCCCCAATACCACCCTTCTTTCTGCTGTCTTCTGTTCTATTACAATATTCCCACGCAGTCAGGATTGCCAGGAGCTTGTTCCGTGTCCCTAAGATCTGCTTCAACAAAACCGTGTACCATCGGCCTCTCCACTCTTAGCTGTTCTATCTCTTCCCACTTGAGCCTGTTCCTGCCACCCCGCATGTTAATATATCCTACGACTTAATTAGCTTGGACCTCGTGCCTACGCTTATTTCTGCCCTGGACTCTACGTATCTTAGATATTGGTGCCACTTTGTAATCGTATCTGTCCGTACCACCTGTCAAAGCATCTCCCTGGTTGTTTTCCTCATTTCTAGCTATCCTGCACCCCGAACGGCCCGCGTGCCTCCCAAAAAAGCTACTGCACGTCCTGCAAGTCACCAACCCACCTCATGACCTAGCCACCCGTAGAAGTGAATTTTGCCTCGTTGAAAACCACCCCACCTATGCATCCCTCTGTTTATTTCCACCACCTGAAAGCCTTTCTCTCGACTCATTCGGCATATCTCTTGGTTTGCGTAGAACACCGCTCTTTGCAGGTTGCTGTCATGCACCGGTACCTTGGTATCGTGCATATGACTACCTGTACCTGAGGGGAAGTGCCGCGCATGCTATCGACCACTGTCGCCAGTGTGGCCGCTATTCCTGCCGTATCCTCCCCTAAGACATCGTTTAAACCGCCCGAAATTATCACGAGGTTTCGTCTGTCAGCTGTAGTTTTGCGTTTTGCGCTCGCTTGCCTCATGACTGCTTTAAGCTTGCGTCCTGGAAACGTCCCTACTGCAACCCTCTTGTCAACTCTTACCCTCTCTTTGATTGCTTCTGCGCATCGATTTGAATTCCAGTCCCCGGCAATTATCACATGCTGTGACTTTTCAGCTGGAGTCTCCTGCACCTGGGAGTTACTTGCACCTATCACGCCGTCTGCTTTGTCCCTTCCAAGCCCCACCACTTCTTCGCTGAAGCGGGGTCTCGCGATCATTGAACCGGCTGAACCTGTTTTTTCCAAACTGGCTTGCTCTTTCTTCTCCGCCGTTCTGGTTGCCTGTGCTCTACTGTTCTCTTCGTCAGCTGCCCCTTTGTTCACCTGCGCTAGTGCTTCCTCGGCGGACTTCAGCCTCTCTCCCCTAGCCCTCGCTTCCTCTTTCCGATGGAGGCGGAAATGTTGTAGGCCCGTGTGCTCAGATTTGGGTGCACGTTAAAGAACACCAGGTGGTCGAAATTTCCGGAGCCCTCCACTACGGCGTCTCTCGTAATCATATCATGGTTTTGGAACGTTAAACACCATATATCAATCAAATCTAAAAATCAACACTGTTCTTTCTGTTACCCTAAAGACGACTTGGAGGTAAAAGCCCGAGTGCCGCTGCAATAAAGACATGCGCAGATTTACTTGGTTGCACGTTCTTTTTGCCCATTCATGTCAAATGTGCTTGCTCTTCTGGCGCGAATATTTTACCAACAACACGAATACTGAATTTCGCAAAAATTCGCTTTTTATCCACATTTTCTGCCTTAATACGCCAAATTAAACTCGTAAATTAGCGAAGTAAAAGTTAGTCATTAGTAGGCATAATTTGAATATTAATCCACCATATTACGGTTTGCTATCTCCTTTAAACCATCAAGTCATTTGCATTATTCGCTTTTAGGGATCCATCGTAATTTGCTGACTCACATGTATTGCATAGTCATCCGTGTTCAATAACTAACTCACATTAATTCTCATGATTTACCTAGTCAGGCACCTAGTTCACTTTGTTTCACTTCGATTCCTCCTGCTTTTTTTGGAACCTTGATTCACTTTGCCATCCCCTTTCGTTCAATTTGATTCCTTTAAATGAAATTCGAATCGTCTTAATTCTAATAGTTTATTTTTTGTCGTCCTTCCTAATCCGTTTTTATCGATCATACTTCACTTTCGCTCCTAATAATTTAATTTGATTCACTTTGATTGCTTTTAACTCTTACAGTTCTCAATTCGCTTTGTCATTCACTTGTGCACCGTCATGCTCTGGTTCTCTTAAACTGCAATGAACTCGCTGGAGGTGCGCAGAATGTTTAAACAATGGGTATTGGCGACCGATATTTGCTCAAATTTTTCACTGAATGACTATATAAAGAAGTATTTTGCCTTAATAATATCAATACTTTAGGAAATACACAAGCCACACTAACCTGTAGCTGTTTATTACAAATTTATTGTCACCAAGATAATTCAGCGTTGACACATTGAAACTCAGAGTTTATTAATCTGTCCCACTGTAATGCCGTTACATGTCTCTTCGCTATGAGGCCGTAACAAAGCAACAACTTGCAATAACAATAACTTTTGTTAAAGAAAACGTGATGGAGACGAAGTTGGTGATGCCTCAGTAGCGAGTCATTCCTCCGTGAGCCGTGATCACATGTTGAATTCTGGATGGAAGCGATGCATAAAGAGCCTCGTAGCCTCTGTCCTCCTTGATGACATGCCACGCGGCTTCGCCCTTGTGCCAAAGATTCTCCACCGACGCTCTATGCAGTCCTTCTTTTGACAGGGCTACTTTCATCCTTCCCCATAAAAGCTCAATCATGCTCACGTCGGCACCTTTAGGATTCCATTCAAGTGGCGCACACCGCGGTCAGTTAACAATTTTTCGACACTTTTTGCCGTGTACACAGGGGCCAGGTCTTGCTCAAAAAGGTAATCACCTTCAGGGAATGGGTCATCTATGGCATATGGGATCATGACGAATTCCAGGATTTCAGAATATTTTTCTGCTGTTAGGGAGCTTTCGATTCAGATTAGAGGGCCAAGTCCATCTTTGGACATGACGGCCCATACGTTTACGGTGCCTCTTCCGCTTGAGGCCACTACTTGCACATATTCCGGCTCGTAGCGAGTGTTCACAGGCTGCCAGACGCGACGTTTCTGGTACCATCTTGTGGTAAACGTCAATTCATCAGAGAACAGCACCTGCTTCCAGTCGTCAACGTTCCAGGTGCTGTGGTCAGACGCAAACCTGAAACGTGCTGTTTTGTTGTCGTCAGATAGAAGACGCTTTCGCACGGTGACATGGCTCCTTAGTCCAGCTTCTGCCAACCTTCTTTTCACAATAGTGAGGGAGGCTGAAACACCTGCAAGTTCCGCATGCTGCTGCGCAGCGCCAAAAGGCTTAGCATATTCCGCGGCGACCAAAACTTCGTCTTTGATGGCGCTGGTAACGTGAGGGCAACGATCATGCGGGGCGTCAGAAATTCGACCTTCATTCCTGTAGGCCTTAATAATTCGGTTTACCGTGTTCGTTGATCGGCCAGTTAATTCAGCAATTTCTCGCTGTGTATAGGACTGCAAGCATATTTCTACAATGCGCACACGTTCACTATGAGGCACTCTTGACATGGTTCGGCCTGCTGTGAAAAAAACAATGCAGCCGAAAAGGGCATTGAAAGCAGCATATTAAAACTGTCATCGGTGCTTTGTGCTCTCCTACCGTTTTTAAGCGTGACAGTGACGCTGTGACCAATAGAAAGCAGTAGGCGAGAACGGTTCCTTAAAAGATAGCGTCATGCATATTTTCTTTTGTTTTCATTATAATGTTTTTACGGCACTCATAATTTTACACTGTGGTAAGGGAAGCGTAGCGGTGCAGTGATCGTCAGATGACGTAGCTGATAGCATTGCTTTGTATTATGAGGCAATGTGAGAAATATAGGCAGAATCAGTAAATAAAAAAATGCGGTCAACCAATCTTTCCGATATTTTTATTGGTTTGGAAGATTAAACGTTATCGATATTTCGTGACGCACTATGCTTGCCAAACTGGAAGGCTTGCGTGAATGCGCATAAGAGCACTGCAGCCAGTGATAAAACTTATCGCTGGAGATGCGGTAAGCCACCATGAAAACTTACGATGTAAAAATTTATACCAGCCACAAAAGAAGAAGCCAGCAATGGTGCACAGGGGGGGGGGGGGTTATGATGATTATCGGAATAGCTGACCTCTCTCCCTTTACTTTTCCACTACTTTGCTGCGAGGCGCCACCGCCTCCCGGGGAGCAGCTCAGGCGGCCGCTCGCGTGTTATGAGTCAAATTGGTCGCGATAATACCCTACACTCTTTGTCAGTTATCAATATGTCATTTAAGGCTTCAAAAGCTCTAGGTCACACGTGTGATCACTTATGAAAAAAAATACTGGCCAACCGGTTGAGCAGTTTTGGACAAAGTGACCTGCTTCGTTGCAGTTTAAACATAACGTCTTAGCTCGCGACTCTAACCTCCCTATTCACAAACACTCCTCGACTCAACTTTCATCCTTCACTTGACAGAGTTGAGCACGACGCCGCTGCTCGGATGCAAATGGCACTGCGCTTTTCAACAACCGCAACAGATTATCGATGATATGCAGGGCCTTGCCCTGCCTAGAGAGGGCGCTCTCATCGGCTTTCTCTAGTTAAAGTGACGCATTTGAGTGAAGGAACATTCTAGAATACGGGGTTAACTCTTTCGAAGGATACCTGACCTCCTTTCTATTTTTTCAGGCTCTATCAGCCTTCCTTTAGCACGCGCCAAATTTCGACTAGTCTCGTCTCGCTCTTTTGTTGTGTTTTGCAGTGCTCGAGTGTAAGCTTGAGGCCATGGTGCAAGCCTTTGCTGGTTATGTGCGCTGTCGGCTGGTGTCTTGAAGCCTCGACTGGCCACGTTCTCGTCGGCAAGAAGTGCTGCACTCCCCAAACCCATACCTTCCTGCCTATCCTTGACCCACAGGCGCACGTTATCCGGCAGAATGTCATAAATCTGCTCCAAGCAAATTAGATTCACCAGTTTACTTAGGTTATTCACCCTGGGTCCTTTCGTGCAATCTGACAAATTATCACTCAGCCTACACGCAAACTCAACAAAGTTTTCACTAGGCTTCTTTCCCGTCTCTGCCCCGCCGCGGTGGTCTAGTGGCTAAGGTACTCGGCTGCTGACCCGCAGGTCGCGGGTTCAAATCCCGGCTGCGGCGGCTGCATTTCTTATGGAGGCGGAAATGTCGTAGGCCCGTGTACTCAGATTTGGGTGCACGTTAAAGAACCCCAGGTGGTCAAAATTTCCGGAGCCCTACACTACGGCGTCTCTCATATTCATATGGTGGTTTTGGGACGTTAAACCCCACAAATCAATCAATTCTTTCCCGTCTAAATCTTCTCCGAAATTCCTCTGCAGAAAGCCTGTATTTCGCGAGTAATGTCAAATTTATTGAGCTGTACTCGCCTGCTTTGGCTGTGCTCAGTCTGGCCACGACCTGTGAGGCCTCTCCCGGTAACAACGCAAGCAACCGTTCTGGCCATGTGTCCTGGAGAAATCATTAATTCTCTCATATCCGGTCAAAATCAATCAGGTGAAGACCCATGTCATCACCTGTTTTACACGGCTCAAGCAACCTCGCCCTTTTTATGCTCTCTGTTTGCGGTGGCACCGCATCTTCACTGTGCGCTAATCTCGCGTGCTCCAACTTTATTTTCAGCCTGCCTTCGTTCTCCAATTTCCTGCCTTTTATTCTCATCACATATCTTGACCCAAGTCTTGGTGAGCTCGTCCTCCTCAAAACCCACTTCGCTTAACGCACTAATTTCGGGCTTCCTTTACTTGCTATTGATATTCAAGCTCAACTCTACTGCTAACAGCAACAGCTCTTCTTTCTTTAACCATCCGATATGCATACATTCACAAGAGCCAACCACTACATCTGCAATATGCACCGCACACCAGTGGCGGTCAGTTCAAAGCAAAACGCTAGATAGAACGCTATTCTTAGCGTCCGGCCAAACGTGATCGCTCAAGCGCTCACCTAACCTCGAGCTGGTGAAGAAAGTGTCACCTGGAGCCACGTTCACAGGTCCGCCGATCCCAGATCGTCGTCTGCCTTCTGCTGCTCGTCCTTGTTTCCTGAAGTCATCTCAAACTCCACGCCATTACTGCTGCGGTTGTGCTTCCCGGAGCCACAAAGTCTAGTTCTGCCGATTCCGCATCCACAGAAGTCTACCTTAAATCCGCAACTACTTCCAACCTCGAGCTGGCAAAGGTCGTGTCTCCCAGAGCCACGCTTCCAGGACCGCTGATCCCAGATCCTTGGGTCGGGCTTCTGGTCCTCGTGCTTAGTTTCATGGAGTCGTCCAAACCTTTTTTTCATTGCTACAATGGTTGTGGCTCCCGGAGCCACAAAGTCTCGCTCTGCCGATTCCGGATCCACAGAAGTCCATCTTCCGTCCATAGTTTTCCACGTGCCTTTTCCTGATGCCACCACTGCCAGCAATTTTGGAGCGTTGAGGGGTAGATTGGGTGGGATGACCAAGATTATGCCGATGACGAATGCAGGACTTCCATTTACAAAACTTGAAAAGTGATTTATTTACGTTCAGACAAAACATTTACTGGTCTTCGTTTATTCGGCGCCCTTCATCTCAGCTTTCCCGGGCCACTCGTCTCTCGTCTCTCTTCGTTCTTTTTACACCCGTCGTTCCCGCCTTTCTCCCTATCCCTCGGTACCTTGGTCCATTTCACGAAAGGCAGGGGCGGCTCGCGTTAAGAGAGGAGGGGGGATCAAGGGGTGTGAATCATCAACACGGAGCCTGATTCCCCTTCAGCTCGAAGGGCACAATTGCTCAGCTCTGTGAAGTCGACCCATGCGCTTCCAGAAACAGCGTCGACTCTTCCGCTTCCAGCAATACCAGCCACAATCCACGGGGCTCAGTTGTGGCGCCAGCGCGCCCGTCTCGCGACACCGTGGTCATGCTTCTAGTAACAGTTGCACATTTGTGAATCCGAGTTGTGGCGCAAGCACGCCCGTCTCGAACACGTCACTGGCAGCAGGACGCTGCAGTGTGTACTTGTGCATTCCAATGAATTTTCAGTAGCAACTTCGCAAGTCACTGCCAGGGTATGGCTGACACTTCTCCTTGCCTGTTTTGAGCACCGTTATTCAATCATAACGAATCATCATCAACTATCTGAAGTTTCTCTTGTAGAGTCTAAAGAAGAAAACCGAAATTTTTCCTTCCTGACTTCGTTGCTAATGAGGTTTGGAGCTTGCAGACTGGATACCTTCAACTAGTTTGTGAGCAAATATCAGTCAGCTGCTGGCTCGTAGTAAGTTGACGCTGTATGGTACGCCAACAGCTAGAAAAAGAGGCAGCCGAAAAAAATACATGACAGCCTTTGGATTATACCCTGATGCGCAAGGACGGGTCTGTCCGGGAGAGCTTCTGCGCAGCTGCCGCTACCTGTGTAGTACCAACGACTGAGATCACCATCAAGTCCCATCCTCCCTTTCATGTGCGCTAGCAGTATTATTGACTGGTCGTCTTTTAGCAGCTGACAACCTTGCTGCTACAACACCACCTCAGCCCGTGACGATACTCTGACTCCCGAGAAGCCCTGCAAGCGCTAGTCACACCATTCATAGCTGGGCTCACTGCAGCGCTGCTGCTTGCCAAGCTGACTGCCATTAGAGCTAGCGTTATGCGCCAGTCTTCCAGTGGTTTTCCTCCCACGTTGCGATAGATAGGAACAAAGAGGCTGACGCAGCCGCAAAGGCCTAGGTGAAACCCCAGTCACCCAGGTAGTAGTCCTCTTAGTTTACTCCCGACAACGCATGCGGCGGCTGCTACCAACGCCTCACTTTGTCAAGCGGGTGGCAAGCGGTGATTCACCACTGCCCCTACTGCTGACTGGCCCAGAGACTCGCAAGCGGTGGCTAATGCTTCACGTGCGGACTAGCAGCGCCTGGCGCGCCGTACGCATGTGCACCGCGGGTATCTCTTTATCCCCTGCGTGCCACCGACGTGGTGCCGAAGTAACACTGGAGAACGTCATTTCCTCCAGCCCTGCCTGTTCTAGGCGGTGATTCATGCTAGACGCTGCGCCACTACAACCTGCTTGACATTTATGTGACAACTGCAGAAGACGTCTTCTTTTTGCACGGTTCAAAACACCAGCCTTGCAAGCCTCTCTCTGTAGTCCGGCAAAGAAAACCTATATTGAACGTAGCGTACCGGGAAAAATAAATACGAAGATATACAAGTATTGTATATTTCTCAGATTGTTCTCATTGTCTTTGAAGGGCCACTCTACCGACCCCATACCAAATTTTAGTTAAACCATAGAAGCTGTTGTGTCCGAAGGTGGTGTCCAATGAGGACCAGTTTGTCCCAAAAAAATTTCCGAATCGATTTATTACGAGCTCAGAAAACTGTGTTTAGAGAAATTTATTCTCACAGACAGTGAACATCAATTACAATCCAACAGAACATTGCGACAGAACACAACATCCACAGTTGTCACAAAAGTTGTGACACACCAAAAGTTGTTACAAAAAGATATGTTTACATAAGTAAACGGAACACAACACACAAAGCTACACAGGAATTGTTACAAAAACAATGTCTACATATTCACAATACATGGTAAATGAAGAACACACAAATAAAATGTAGAAATCTATGTGTCAGATATTTACATATTATTTACAAGGTATTTGTACGAGTACTAAACAAAAATTAACCTACCAATACCAGACAGGCCTGAAAACAAGCCTTACACGTCTCTCACAGACGAACACAAAACGGCAGGACCAGTGTCGAAGGAATTCCTCCTCACCCAGAAAGAAGAGTTCCTTCGATAAAACAGATAGTATTTCTTTGTACAGTCGCTCCAAAAATCGGGAAGAGAGCCCGGCGGCGACGACCTGCTGCAACAGCTTCACAACGGTTACGCCAAAGACAGTAGGCACCAGCAACAATGAGAAGGCAGGCAAAGTGGCCTAGAGAACAACGTCCAGAAGAAACAAAGCGGTTTACTCCGAGGCCACGAAATCCTGCATGCACAGCCCTCCAGAAGACACGAGCAACGACGCATTGTCTTAAAACATGCTGATTTGTTTCCCGTAGGGAGCAGTTCGGACATGTTGATGACTGAACCATTCTCCACCTTTCTAGGTGGTCAAGGGTAGGAAGAACGCCCCACCCCAGCCGCCACATGAATTCCCGGAGGTGGCCAGATAGAAATGACGCCGTCAGCGTGCTCCAAGACACACGACTAGAGCGGTGGCAGCGTGCCGGAGGAACTAACGGGAGCAACAAAGCGGCTGTTGTGTCAACGATCGGATTGTGTAACACATCTAACTTGGGGCAAGTTGACTGGGTATGACGAAAAAACGCGACAGCTGTTGCATAAAACGAATAAAGAACTACTGATTGTGGGCCCTGATTAAGGCGCACATTAGGCAATAAATACCGAAGTTGAGTGCCTAGAAAATAATACGCCAGATTTCGGGAGGGGGATTCCTCTCCTTGTACGAGGCGCAACAGGAAGCGCAGGGCCAATAGGCGGCAGCGTATTGATACCGAAGGGAAAGCAAAACCTCCCAGGGAACGCTGCTGTCCTAACGCCGCACGAGAAACCAACTCAGTGCCACCAGACCAAAAGAAAGACCACAAGGCCGACTGCAATGACCTCACGATGAGTAAAGGTGGCTGTTCCACGTGAGAAAGGTACCAAATGCGACCGCAGAACAGTCTGCGCAAGGTACCTCCGCTCTAGAAGCGGGAAGTCGAATTCCCGGGCGTTCTCAATTTTTTGTTTTACTTCATCGAGGGCATTTGACCTAACGGAGTTACAAACGCCGTAGTGGTTGTATAGAATTCCTAAAATGCGAAGAGACGCAGCCGGCTGAAGAAGAGATGTGGAGCTAAGTGTGGAGTTAGGATAGCCGATGAACAAATACCGGGATTTAGAGACGTTTAGCGCGGCACCTGAAATGTCCCCATACTGGAAGAATAAACGCAGGCTATGTGAAAGACTATTTTCATCTGAAAGGTACAGGGTTATGTCGTCAGCAAAAGCTGTGACTTTCACGGTACTGCTGCCGGGAAGCGCAAGACTACGGACGTGCGAATCCGCTTCTAGAGCACACAAAAATGGCTCAAGGCTGAGGACAAATAGAACAGGAGACAAGGGGCATCCTTGACGGACCCCACGTGTAATAGAAAAGGCAGCACTCTCCCAACCATCTAAAACTAGTGTGCTTTTTATACCAGAGTAAGTATGTCTAATTAATTCAACAAAAGTACCAGGAAAAACCAAGAGCCGTGAGCACTTTAAAGATATACGTGTGCTCTAATCGGTCAAATGCTTTCTCTTGGTCTAAAGACACAAGGAGACCACGCGCCGATCGCGACAGAGTATAGGCTATGATATCCCGGGTGGTAAAGGACAAGCTGTGTATTTCCCGTCCAGGCATAGATGAAGCCTGGTGATGACCCACCAGGGTGTTCAACAGAGCCTTCAAACGTCGAACGATCACCGCCGCGAATATCTTATAGTCAACGTTAAGAAGCGTGATAGGTCTGCAATCTTCAGGATTAACAGAAGAAGCGTCACCTTTTGGAATAAGCACAGTGCGTCCATCTCGAAAACTTGATGGAAAGACACTATCCTCGAAACATGGCTGGATAACCGCGGTTAATTCAGTATCAAGCTCATTCCAAAATGAAGAGAAAAAGTAAACTGGAAAACCGTCTCGCCCAGGGGCTGTCCCCCGTTTCATAGATTGTAGTGCTGCCTTTACCTCTTCAACTGATGGAGGGACGTGCAGAGAATCAGCAGCTTGTCGAGGAACGCGAGGCAAACCTCTGGGCATAGGCGGTATTATATCACAGTTTGTCCGCATGGCTGAACATGACATCTCTTCAAAATGCGCCAGAAAGAGAGAACGATCACGCGTAGGAAGCGGCTGTGTAGGTGGTGTCTGCGTGGTCGTAAAAACAGGTGATTGTGACTGCCCAAAACACGATTGCCTCGCATAGCGTAGCACCTCGGGGTGGGCACAAGGGTTGTGCCTGCAACGCCATGCAGCCGCCGCCAGAGACAAGGCGGCAATGCAACGCTGGATGCGTTCACGTAATTCATGTTGCCAAGCTCGCATCAGGGGAGACGGCGTTTCAGCGCGTAAGGCGATGCGTAAATTCGCTGCAGTATCGGCCAGCTCCTCCGAAACGCGACGACGAAGGGAATGCCCTTCAACTGAGCAGTGCAGGGGCCACTGCGTTTCAAGCGCATCCCAATCAAATGAATCAGACGCAGCGAGTGACACGCGTATTGCATGGGACAAATTTGACCGAGAGCACGCATCCTGGAGGACGCGAACATCAAGACGCCATGGTTTCTCCGAAAAAGAAAACGGAATTTTTAGTTCTAAGAGAATCGGACGATGGTCAGAGATGTACACAGGCGAAGGTGGGATGGGCGGAACACGTAAGTCAGAGACAAACGTCTCTAAAGCATGCGGAATATAAGCCCGGTCGAGTCTGCTGGAGGAGTGGCCGCGGCGCATGTCCAAACAAAAGTATTCCCGTGTATGGCATTATGCGCATCCAGCAATGAAAAATGCTGGACAAGGCGCCGCAGCTCACGTGAATTCCAAGCACACCGACCCCAGCCAGGACCTTGTACATCGCAGCGCGTATTTAGCACACAATTAAAGTCTCCAATCAGAATTACATGACGACCGTCTAAACATCCAAATTTCGAAAAAAGTCATTAGACCGTCCAGTTTGTGCAGGCGCATACACACATATTATCCTCAATCGAAAAGGAAAGTAGCTACAATCTAGAGCAATAATTCTACCGACGCCGTCATAAACAACGTGGTGACCTCTCAATAAAGCCCGATTAAATATAATAATGCCTACTTTCGTAAAACGAGTTGTAGCGAAAGAAAAATAGCAATCTAAGTTATTTTTTTGTTTAATAGCCCTAACGTCGGACAGTGAACAGAAATTAGTTTCCTGCAGGCATAAAACATCACAATTTGCAGCACGGGCTACACTAATCACCTCGGCCTGCTTTACCGGACTGCGAAAACCTTACGTTAAAGGAAATAATATTCAATGCGGTAGCCATCGTAAACAATAAAGACAAATTTGGATACTAGACTCACAGTTCTGACAGACGCGGGAGCGGGTGCCCCGCCAGCAGCTCAATCACTTCTTACGACCAGGCGACCCACCGGAAGCGCGGAGCTTTCGGGGCCGCATCGAAGTCCGCAGGGGACTTCTGTCTCTGCTGGAGGCCTCCGAGTTGCTGCTGGATATTCGGTGGCGCTTGGTGCCGAGGCTCTTGAGTGAAGATGACACAAATTCGTCAAAACTGTCCCGGCTGATCTCGCTTGGATTGCTGTCGGTGTCTATCTGCAGGGCCGTGTCACTCCTAGGACAGATAGAAATCGATTCTCGATTCCTCGTTGATGGAAACCTCGTCACCTTAGGACAAAGTCTCTTCAATGATAAAAGGACTAACAGAGGACTGGGCAGCCAATGGGTGAGCAACAGATATCACGTCAGCATCTGCGACGCGTTTGCCGAGTGGCGCCTCCTCTGGTGAGGGCTCGACCTGTGGTTCTATGGGAACCACCACTGGTTGAGGGCCGCTAGATTGATCATCCGCACCTTGAGGGGCTGAATTGTCGGGGCTGGCTGGAGGCGCTGTGTGCGTTAGGTGTGACGTATGGTGTGGCGTTGTGATGCACTCAACTTCGTCCTGGCAAATATCCGGACCTGGCGTCAATGATACGACGTCCTTATTTTTGCCTGATAGAAGTGGCGGGTAATTCTTGGAGGCCGCCTCGGAATACGACGGCCTAATGGTGCAGGCAACGGTGGCATGCGGGTCACTACAACGGCGACACGGCAGCGAGCAGCCCTTCCCGTCGTGGCCGTAAACGCCGCACCTTCCACAAAACGGAGCTGTGCAATTCATGCGGAAATGCCCACTGTCTCTACATCGACGGCACACTCGCTGGATGCCTTTATAGTCACGGTTACTCGATGGCCCGCGACCTTGAGGTAGTTGGGCACCGATGACGAAGCCTTTATTTCCATGCGGACGTATCGCGTCCAAGTGGTCACGGTTGGGCGCGATCCCATGAGTCCTCTGGTGATGTGCAGCACCTTCCCGTAGGGAGAGAGTGCTTGTGCGAGGACTTCGCTGGGTACACGGCACAGCAGGAACAGGATGGTCACTTGGGTCACTTGGGGTCCCAGGGGTACCATGGCGACGCCCTCTGCTCGGATGATAAGGTGCGACGCGTCTACGATTTTGGCCAGTGCGGCCTCACTGTTGACTTGGTAGTTCCTCACTTGGTAGTTCCGGCCTCCAAAGTGCTGAACGCAGTACACTTCTTCGATTACTACTATTGAAGACGTCGCGTCAACGACGTCGTCGGGACTAGTCCCCTCGGGGACGACTACGTCGTAGGCTAGCGCCTTCTTCGGGGGCTGGCTTGCCATTACGGGCACCCGCCAGCCCAGGGACGCCCTGAGACGCTACCGACGACAACGCTACCAGGCAGCCTGGCAGCGTCTCCACGTTACACCGACTTCTACGTACCTGAACTCCACGTTGGTTTCTAGGGGCGAAGCTCTTTAAAGCGGCACCCGTTCATCCCTCGTAGTAGCGCGTAACACGTTTTACGCTTTGGCCTGCATTGTGGTGCCGGTGGGAAATTTTTCCTGTGTGTTTTTGAACAATAAAAAATTCGCAGCATGCGCGTTAACTAAAAGCTGAATTCTCCTGACTCTCATTCCCCATTAGCAGCCATTGGCTTGTAAATTGAGCACTATCTGACAAGAAAGGGTTGCTTCGTTATACTCGCTGGGCGTAACTTCTTTGGTTTTAGAAAGGTTTAGCTAGCGTTGGGCCGCAGTGCCATGAATACAGTGAAGTAGTACATACCACCAACTCTAGGTGGTTAAATGTGGGAAGTAGACACGAAGCGCAAGCCGTAAGAAAGTGTTCGTTTAGCCCTTGGAATGTCCGCTAGATGGCGGTGCTTCTATATTCGGAATATATGATGAAAAGATGTGAGATTGTGGTACTTGGGATGTTGGCTAGATGGACGAACGGACACAGAGGCAGATGCATCGACGGACGCCGGATGGCTGCACAGACAGATGGACGCATGGACGGACGCAGGTATGGATGCATAGACGAACGCAGGGGTGTTATACTCACTGGGCATAACCTCTTTTGTTTTAGATAGGTTTAGCGAGCTTTGGGCCGCAGTGTCATGAATACAGTGAACTAGTATATACCATAAACTCGAGATGGCTAAAGGTGCGAAGTAGACAGGAAGTGCAAGCCATAAGAAAGTGTGAGTGTGCCACCTCTCGTTTACTCCTTGGAATGTCCGCTGGATGGCGGTGCTCCTATATGCGGAATATATTATGAA
The DNA here is from genome assembly GCF_043290135.1 of Rhipicephalus microplus. Lineage (NCBI taxonomy): Eukaryota > Metazoa > Arthropoda > Arachnida > Ixodida > Ixodidae > Rhipicephalus > Rhipicephalus microplus. The sequence goes on from NC_134702.1 coordinate 116,014,268, forward strand.
AAGATGTGAGATGGTGGTACTTAAAGTGTTAACTAGACGTATGAGTGGACACACAGACAGATGCATGGACGGATGCATGGATGGCTGCACGTACGGATGGACGCATGAACGAACGCAGGGATGGGCGCACACATGGATGTGTGGACGCACGGGCTGCCCGGTGTCGTGGGCGGCCTGGTGTCAACCACCGTCGCAACATCGTGGCTGCTGACGCGGCGTCACCCGAGTGCTTGCACGAACTCTTTACCATCGCGGAGCTCAACGGCATCCCCGTAACCGCTATTGAGCCTGTGAACCATCGAGTCAGCTCCTGCTTCGTGTACGGCGTGGACGGCGACCTTACCACACACAGAGCTGCTCCGAGGCATCGTCTCAGCCACTCCTGTGACTGTAGCGACCAGGGAAGGAGGCACTGTGAAACTACACTTCGCAAGCCCCTCTGCACACGACCGCACTACCATCTTCGGGCTGCAGCTATGTGTGCGGCCCGTGAAACCGCGTCCACAACAGTGCCGGCAGCGTGGTCGTTTCCGCCATGTTACCGAGGCATGCCAGCACGCCGGAGACTGCGTCTGCTGCGGCCGCCGACACCCGGAGGTCGACCTCTGCAGACCCTACTGTTTGAACGGCGGTAAGGCTCACTTCGCAACCAATTTCACCTGCACAAGGTAGCAGTAAAAATGGAGGGTGACCACACTCATGGCTACAACACCGACGCTGCTTTCGAGGCGTGCAATCAGGGCGGGGGTCTGCGAGGAACGCCGCGAGGTGCGATCGTACGCTGCCACCTTGACGGCAAGACCGCCCCGCAGCAGCAAAACACCTGGCCAGCCAGGAACTCCACCAACGTCGCGCCAGCTGAACATGCCAGTAGCTCCTTCCACCCTATTGGAGTTGCGTGCTGCTCACCTTGTCACGCCTGCCGAGGATGAGAGAGACACACACATCCGCATCCTTTTGGTCGCCCTGCAGTACATTCTCGAATACCTCCAACTCTGTTTCTCTGCTAACTCTACTTTTTCAGCCCAGTTCATTTCGGCCGACCATGTACGCCACACCCAAAAGCAAAGCCACACAGAATCCGACGGTACCTAACCTTGTCGTCGCTACTTTCAGGCTCCCGGAGTTTTGGCAGGCGGCTCTGAACTCTGCTTTCTGAGCGTCGAGCCACAGTTTCGACGACACCGGGTAGCGTCGCAAACAGCGAGGTACGATCACGTCATCGGCGCTTTACCACCGGATGTCATCGCCATCTTAGGAGACATTCTGCGTTCTCCACCCCCTGACAACCCCTACGACACCTTAAAAGAGGAGGTAATACGCCAGACAACTGATTTGGAACAGCATAGGCTGCGGCAGCTGCTGCACAACTTCTTCGTCTTCTCCGAAACGCTGACGTCTTGCCATAGAGCCTTCTCCCCCCTCTAGCGAGAAAGCCCGAGCGCGAAGGATCAAACCCAATAAGCAGGTAATATGTTTTGCTATTGCGAAGCGCGTTCGTCTGGTTTTCGCGGATGGCTTGTAGTCTTCAAGGACAGCGTCAGTGTCGAGAAAAGCCGGCTTTAAGCGGTCAATAGAGACACTGTCTTGGCGTCCATTAAACAGCAGAACGAAATGCTTTGAGCCACGCTTGGCGATCTTAAATAGTCCGTCGTAAGGAGGTTACAGTGGTGTTCTGATTGCGTGATGTCATACAAAGACGTGGGTGCAGTAGCGGAGCGCACGACTGACGAAACTTGGGCGTGAGTCTTGGCGTGCTGGAATAGGTGACACATCTGTCATGGCATTCCTGAGTAGACTGGCATAATCAGCTACGTCCACTGGTGATACCAGTGACGTGTCGAAAGATTGTCCAGGAAGCCTAAGGTAATGCCAAATACGAGCTCAGCTGAGGAGCAGGACGCGTCCGTACGTATCGTGCTGGCAGGGCGAGGAGGACGAGAGGTAGTCACTCCACCCAGGGTATCAACGATTGCGAGGCCATGAGAGAAGCTTTCAGTTGGCGGTGAGGTCGCTCAACTATGCCATTCGACATCGGATTGTGGGTCTTCCCTTTGATGTGGTTTGCACTAAATCAAGGCGAAGGACTACCAATGCTGAATTTAGAGTGCCCTATTAACATTTCTCATTCTTGCTGCGCATATCATCGATTTCCATTGTGAGATCTGCCCATTTTTTTACCAGCGCTGTTCTGAGGTTGACTGCCTGTTTCTGCGGGAAGGTTTGGAAATGCTGACTTAGACGCGGTAGAATAGATGAGCACAATGGAGTGGGCGAACGAAGCTCCTTATAACGGCACCTGCTCGTCCCTCGTCGTCGTTGTCGTGTGTAAAAGATATAACAGTCTGACCTCCAAGGTGGTGCCGGTGAGAGATTTCTTCTGTGCGTTGTTAAACAATAGATGATAGTGTTCAATGTACATGCCAATGGCTGTTAAGGGGGAACGAGAGACGGGAGCATTTGGCTTTTAGTTAACGCGCACGCTGCAATCCCCTCAAGCAGCCATTGGCATGTACATTGAGCACTATCTGAGAAGAAAGGGTTGGTACGTTATACTCGCTGGGTGTAACCTCCTTAGTTTTAGAAAAGTTTAGCGAGCGTTGAGCCACAGTGCCATGAAGGCAATGAACTAGTATATACCATAAATTATCTCGAGCTGGTTAACGGTGGGAAGTAGATTCGAAGCGCAAGCCGTAAGGAAGTAAAAGCTGAATTCTGCTGTCTCTCATTTCCATTAGCAGCCATTGGCATGTACATTGAGCCCTATCTGACAGGAAAAGGTTGCTACGTTATATTCACTGGGCGTAACCTCCATGGTTTTGGAAAGGTTTAGCGAGCGTTGGGCCGCAGTGCCATGAGTACAGTGAACTAGTCAATACCATGAACTCGAGGTGGTTAAAGGTGGAAAGTAGACCCGAAGCGCAAGCCGTAAGAATGTGTGCGTGTGCCACCTCTCGTTTAGTCCTTGGAATGTCCTTTGGATGGCGGTGCTTCTATACGGGGATTATATGATGAAAAGATGCGAGATGGTGGTACTTGGAGTGTTGAACAGATGGACGAACGGACAAACAGACAATTGCATGGATGGACGCACGAATGGACGCAGGGGTGGATTATTGGAAGAACGCAGGGACGGATGCACGAACAGACGCACGCACGGACGGGCGGATGGACGCATGGACGCTCACACTGACGGACGCATGGATGGACGAATGCTTCGCCCCTCTCTACATCATGCACTCTGTGGATATGCTGCCATTTTTTATTTTTCTGTTGTCTTTTTTTCGTTTCCCTGGCTGAGTAAACATAAATGGCGCAGCTTGGTTGCAGCATGTTTACATTGAACCTTGTCAGCGAGCATGAGTAGGTATTTTTGGTGAACTGTGTTCATCAAGCAGAAATAAATAAAGCAGCAGTGTGGCGTAAGTGTTCTGTTTCGCGCAAAAGTAATGTACAACCACCGCAAAAGAAGGTCTGTGCAAGTGATGCTTCAGCGAAAGTGGGTCTGTCATTGTAATACCCACTTTGAAAGTGACCCTGGTGTCAAGCCTGTATTTACTTCAGCCAGACCGCTTGCTTCAAAGCAAATGAATGGTTAGAAGTTGTAGGCCAAAAATACCCATGAAAAGCTGTATTTCATACGTGGTCGGTATTTTTATTGTATGCTATTGCAGATACAATCACGCTAAAAATGGCGTGCTGCAATACCCTCCCAGTCAGTGTCTATGGATGGAGTGGTTTTGGTGCTTTGTGAAGAACCAAGACTAACGAGATTTAACAATACCAGAGCAAAGCTGCACTCGGGCAACAGATGCGATCATGTATGTTAGACGGCTGAGTGTGCAAAAACATCTTTCTTGACCGAGTAAAAAGCGCGCTTCACCCGCTTGGATTTACGCCCGCGAAACATCCGCTTGTCGGGGTGTTGGCTGGTCGTGGCCAAACTTCTGCTCTCCATCGGTGCCTTGCGTGTCCTAACAAAATAACGTGGTTTTCTCCAGATAGTTCTTGAAATTCCAAAAAAAAATGAAAGCGACCATGTATGTACCATAATTACTGGAATGCTCTCTTGCCTTTGCGTTCAACTTTCAGCCACACGTATGCTTCTTGCCTGTGCCCTTTTAGGAAAATGATAACTCTGACTGTTTAAGTCAAGCTCCATCTCTCGCTGTTTCGGAATTAGGAATAGTTTACTAAATGCGAAGCAGCACAGAGTCGGGCTCAATCCGGTGTGCCGTGTGACCACCCTTACTGTGCACGTGCGTCCACTTCCTTCCTCTCTTCTCTTTTACGCTCCCCTTCTCTGACATCGCAACGCCAAAGCAGGGAGCGCCTGTTAACCTATGTTCGCTTACCCATCTCTCTCCTCTAGGCATTCCTCCACGTGGCGTTTACATCTCCATTGCGCATGCGCATCCCCTTCTCCCCTCTCTCCTACTATGCTCCTTCACTCTCTCACCTCGAAACGCTCACGCAGGCAGCGTATGCTAGCAAGCTTGTTTAGAATAACGTTATTTAAACTATGTACAACGCATAGGTTATGCAGGACACATCAGTACTCAGGAATACATTTACATTTCACATTTGTACATCACGTCAGCAAAACACGAAAACTAACATTTTCACATAGAGAAAACAGCAGAAATCAGATCAACAGAATGACAAATGCATATAACTCACAACTGATACTATATGGAGTGGGTCAAATGGTTAAATTGGCAGGTGCACATACTTCTTTATAGTTTACATTAACTTGGTGATAGAATCACCAGGGTATGGCATACCAAGGTGGCGAACACAGTTCAAAAAGGCAAGGCGACAAACATATCAACTATGACCTGATGGCACAGCTGAGCACAATATCGGCCGAAAAATAAGTTGTACCTGTTTATGCTCTAATTCGACAAATGGGCTTGACTAATGGTGCAGAAACTAGTGCTCTCCCAAGGAGAAAGGGGGGGGGGGGGCGGCGAGCGCGCAACTGTATAGGTCGTGCAGCAAACTGGCTCCGACGATGTTCGATCGGAACTTCGGGCTACCTCTTCGAACCTCCGAGAAAGTCTCACCACCGTCACCTGAATGTGATCTGGTTCTTCTGGATACCTTGTTTTGGGAGGTGGGCCCTTCTACGTCTTCCACGGGTGACATACGTCTCGACGACGCTGGTGGCGTCTCTCAGCCTAACGGCCATGGCGCCTCCCGGTAGAACGGGCGGCCGGCCCCGCACCGCAACCGCAACCGTGGCGGACACCCAAACTGGATATGATGCTGACAGCATGATGTGGACCACCGTCCCGTCTTCGGACAGCCGCCCGGAGCGGTCGCAACCCTTTAAGAGCACCGCGCTTGCTGCAGCGCTCGCTCGCCGGGAGCAGGCGAGCAACGCACACACGGTGGCCTCCCCCAACGCAGCGTCCGTGGCCGCAGCTGCCGACGCTGATGCTGGCGCCTGTTCCTCAACACTTTGACCGCCTGTGACGCGCTCCGCGGGCCTGCAGCGGGGACACAAGAGGCCTGTGTGGCAGCCTCAAGCCCTGCTGAAGCCGAAAGCAACAGACTTCGTCATTGTGCTCAAGCCTAGGACCCAGCTGTCCCTAGCAGCCGGTTTTCTCAAAAACGGGGCCAGTAGCGCGCTCATTTCCCACCTCGGAGTGACCACGAAGCGGCTGGTCACCGTTGTGATGGTGCGGGACCAAAATCTCATTTTGGTGTACACCTCGAACCCGCATTTAGCGGACAAACTTATCGATGAGTGTGCGGTTTCCTCACCTGTCTGACCTGTGTCCCTGTTGGGGTACCTGCGTGCGGACACTCAAGAAACATGTTATGGAGTAGTGACGGTGCGCCGCTCCGACACCGAATCTGCTCTTCCTGAAAGCCTTTAATGACCCGATGGCGAGATCCTCCACGTCCGGCGACTGGGAACCTCTAATAAGGTGTGTCTCACCTTTTCCGGCAAGGTGAAGCCTCAGTACGTCTCCTATGACGCCCTGCTTATCCCGGTGCTGTCTTAAAAGAAATCTGTGCCAGCCTACAGCCGGTGAGTCTCCGTTGAGCATCGACCCGACGCTGGCCCCGGCCCTAAACCAAACGTTTGCGGCATCTCCGGAAAGGCGATGCCACTCACGGATGGCACCCGCGCTCCTCACGAATGCACGCCCAGGTGCGCTCTGTTTGCTGGACCCCACGTCACCAGGGACCGGTACTGTAAGGAACGCTACAGGGCGCCGCCACCCAAGCCGCACAATGCTCCACCTGAAGGTCAAGCCGACCCCAAGAAGAGAAAACGTCGGCACTCGTGGAAGCTACGGAAACCGGGCTCTCGGTCACCGCCACAAGGGGCTCAGCCCTCTACCTACAACCCTGTTCCGTCCCAGCACCTTGGGCCGCCTGCTCTTGGGCCTTCCCGGCGAGGCCCAACTCCTGACGAATCTCAAGCCAAGGGGCCTACTGTGGGGCAGGGTTCGCCCGACCCACCCAAAACGAACCCGCCATCACCGGGAAACAAATCTGCTGGCCGTGGCGATTCATCGTAAGCCACCCTCGTTCAGCAGGGACCCCAGGTGAGCGGCTCGGGCGGGGTAGCGTCCCCGTCCCCACCCTCCTTGATCCCCCGACCCCAACCGCGTACCCCTTCCACTCCCATCCGGGAACAAACACCCTCCAGGCAGGCGCTGGAGGCGATGGATAGTGCCCCCTCTCAACATGGGTACAACGCTGTCCTCGTCGCACCGATGGAGGCACGTCCTAGCAGCTTAGAGGTCCAGATGGCGTCCATAGTGACCACCATTGAGGATAGATTGGCTGCCACCCTTCATACCGTTTTCGACCGCATCCCGGGCGTGATAGTTTCCCAGTTGCCCCAACTTGTTCTTAACACCCGCCGGTCTAAGCTTAAGTGGGTGTCCAACTTTCAAGCATCATGGCGCCTTTCCCAGGTGGCTGCGGTAGACGAGCAGTGTAACAGTTCGACTGCGACCTTTAAAGTGAGCACCGGATTGAGCAGCGGAGCCCAAGTGAGCCTCTTTGCTCTCGTGGAGCCCCCCCCCCCCTACAGTACGCTCCAATGATGGCGAGCAACGGCCCTAGATCACGCCGCGACCGCGCTAATCCGGATATTTTTACAATTCTACAGTGGAATTGCCAAGGATTTAAGGCACGCAGTAAGCGGGCTGTTCTCCGGCTTCATTTAGAAACCTACGTTCATTTGCCTGCGGTAGTGGCCCTTCAGGAGCCGGGCGCGCATGCTGCGCTCACAAATTATACCGTGTATCAAAGGGATGCGCAAACCGCCCTCTGCGTGCATCGAAATTACACCGCCAGCCAGGTAGATCTCAAATGCGATCCGCTTTACTCGTATGTTATGGTGAATATCCTCCCGCTTAAGAAGCAGAACGCGTCCCTACACATCCTCAACATCTATAGTTCGCCCAAACTCCGTAACGTAACCTATAATGCTGTTTTTAGCAAAGCCCTTGCAGTGGCAGGCAGCAAACCGCTAGTCATTGTAGGTGACTTTAACGCCCCTAGTTCCCCCTGGGGTTACCATAAGAAAGAACGGCGTGGTAGAAGGTTGGCAGAGCTTATTTCTACCCTGCGCCTCGCTATCCAAACCAACCCTGCACACCCAACCCACATTGGTAACTCTGTAAGTCGAGATACATGTCCTGACCTTACACTCGCCAAGTATATCAGACATGCAGACTGGCTCAACACTGAGGAAACTCTCGTCAGTGACCACTGTAATCTCCTCACTACCATTCGGACGTATCCCCTCACCTGTCCCCACCAACACGCGAAACTTCCGGCTGGACGAAGTTCCGTTCAGAATACACGACCCTGGCTTCCATAGCTCAACAAGGCTACGCCACTTGGGCTCCGCACCTGGTGACGTCTCTTCGCTAAACTGAGCAGGCGGTTAAGCTCTCAGAGGCCACGCTGGCGGTAGATAATCATCTCCTCCGTCTTTAGGAGGCTCGGCATAGCCTCGTCCGCCAATGGCGCCAACAGAAGCATAATCGTCAGCGCAAACTCCGCATCGTAGCCCTCATCCAAGAACCAGCCGAGTACGCGGCCCAGCTCGCTGACTTCAATTGGGTAGAGTACTGTAACAATGCTGCTAAACATATGCCAAATCGCAACACGGGGCGTTTTTTCAGGGCCCTCATCGACCCCACCCAAACCCGCAAACAAACGCAAAAGCATCTTCAATCCATGCTCCACGCCTACGTGGGTGACGCGGATAAATTGGCGCAGGCTCTTAGGGATAAATATCCCTGTGGCCGACAGGACTCCATCGGACCGGCGTACTCATATGCAGGCTCACGGAACACAGACTTGGATCATTGCTTTCAACTCCACGATCTGAAGGCGGCCCTGTCCCAAATGAAGCGAGGAACAGCGCCGAGTTGGGATCGAGTGACAGTTAAGCTTTTAGCCAACCTCCCAGACCTGGCGTACCTTCACCTCCTCGACTACTTCAATAGAATTTGGGAGGTGTGCGAACCGCTCCCGATTGATTAGAAAACGGCCCTGATATCTTTTATTCCCGAACCGGGCAAGTTAATAAATATCGAAAATCTCCGACCCATTTCCTTAACTTTGTGTGTGGGGAAGCTTATGAAAACAACAGTCAGGGATAGGCTTTCCGATTACCTCGAGGCCCATCGAACCTCTGCCGACACTATGTACAGCTTCCGTCCACATCGCTCTGCTCAGAACATTCTCCTGCAACTCTACCGTGACGTTATTGAGCCGGTATAACATCCCAGTGACGACAAAGTAGTCCTCGCCTTGGATTTCAAGGGAGCGTTGGGTAACGTTACCCACAAAATAATTCTTACCCATCTGTCCCAAACAGACTGTGGGCGTAATGCTTTCAGGTACATCCGTCGGTTCTTGATGGAACGGCAGACGTACCTCCGCATTCAAGACAAGGAGCGCGGTCCATATATTCTAGGTACTCGAGGAACACCACAGGCAGCAGCCCTCTCTACCCTTGTGTTCTATCTCGCCATGACTCATCTCCCCCCACTGCTGAAAGATATATCCGGTGTACGGCACGCTGTATATGCCGACGATATAACGCTGTGGGCAACACACGGTTCTCTTGGCCGCATTGAGGCCAGCCTGCAGCAAGCAGCATCGGTTGTGGATGACTACGCCCATCGCTGTGGCGTCGAATTCTCCCCCACGAAATTGAAGTACGTGCATCTTCGCCCTAAAGCAAAAGACACGACTCAAATCGCACTTTTCCTGCACACCGGGAATATCCCGGAACGCGAAGAAATCCGCGTCTTATGGCTCTTTATACAGAAGAGCCGGAAAGTCGATACCACCCTGCGAAAATTACATATGGTCGGGGATCAGGTGGGCCGCATGGTCTGCCGAGTCTCGAACAAGCGAGGGGGTTTCAGATGCCGCGATGCTCTACGCCTCGCCAACGCTTTTGTGACCAGTCGAATTACTTATTAGACACCCCACCTACGTTTGCGCAAATGCAATGAGAACACGCTGGAAAGAATTCTCCGAAGACTATACAAACGCACCCTATACCTCCGGATCACGACGTCTAACCATCGTCTTGCAGAGCTGGGCATGACCAACATGTACGGGGAACTCAAAGAGGCCCATGTCAACAACCAGTACTCGCGGCTTACCAAGTTGCACGCTGGGAGATGTCTCTTACGCCACCTCCATTTCTTTTATACCTACAATGGAGAGGAGCGAACCATGATCCCAGAAGACTGGCGTGGAGCTTTGGTTATCCAGCTTCTGCCCCAAAACATGGCTAGGGGGACTCACGAAGGCAGGCGAACTGCGCGGCTTACAGCTTTGCAGGGTCGCTATGGGTCTCGTCTTGGAGTCTTTTATACGGACGTGTCCGGCCCTCACCATGTAGAGTGGTACACTGCGGCCGTAGTCCATCAAAACGTGCCTGTCCAAGGGCTCACATTTCGAGCCACGGACATCACTCATGCGGTGGAAGTCACATAGCTCTCGCCGCAGCAGACACCTCATCTCGGTTTATTATTACCGATTCGCGGAGCGCATGTCAGAATCTTGCTAAAGGTCGTATCACCGCTCGCGCTGCTCGAATCCTTAAGCGCTGTCATTACATGGACCGCCCGAATACACATTTCGTCATCTGGACTCCAGCAAACGCAGGACTAGGTGGTAACGAGGCTGCCGATGCCTCGGCCCGTGCGCTTGATTTCCGGGACCCGCCTCGCAATTCATCGCCTGATGATCCACAACCTAATCCGGTAACCTCCTTTCATGAAATTACAGCGATGTACAAATCGAACAGGCTCCGATTTCCGCCCCCAGCGCCGGGCCTGACTAAGTCTGACAAGTGCTGGCTCTTGCGCCTTTACGCCAACACAGTATGTTGCCCGGCTACACTTAAGCACTTCAATCCGGCCATTCCCGTGAATGCCCGCACTATGCCCATCCGCTTGCGGATACTTTTTACATGGTGTGGGCATGCCCTTATAACCTGGCGGTCCCCCCAATCACTTCACCTACACCCTCTACCCGAGAGAGCTAGGAGGCTGTCCTACTCGGCTGCTGGGCCTTGGCGGGCCAAAGAGTCCTCATAGCCAGGGCGCCTGCCGCCGCAGAAGCCACAGGGGTCCCGGACTAGAGACTCCTGCTAGAGCTTGTAAAGGGTCGGCCCTTAAGGTCGTCCCTCTCTCTCAAATATAAATAGTTTCAGTAAATGTTTTTCACCCCCACCACCACCCAATGAGACGAGCTGTTCGGACCCGAGCGCGTGCATCTCAAGCCTCATACACCCCAATAATGACCTTAATGCAAGTCGACGGTCATTCTCAGCAGCGAATTCGCAGAAGTTACGCCAAAGGCTGAACAGGCGGGCAACTACTAAGAGTGCCGCGAAACATCCCCGCAGGAACCGTTCGCTGGACACAAACCCTCGGAAATGTTGACCACAAAAACCAGCATGAACCGCACTTAAAAAAAGGCGGGCGGTCACATATTCGATTGTCACATGCCGGTTGGTCTCAACCGTGACGCAGTTGGGGCAAGTGGACACGTGCACCAGCTGCCATCGTTGTAGCCGATCGTGAGTGGGGAGCAAGCTCCAGCCCCATCTTTAAGAAAGTCACGAAGATGGTTTGGCGACGCCGCTGCTGCCATGTGCTTACACGGGCGACTCATTACCACATCGTGGTGTCAGGGTATGAAAGGCTCCAGAAGGGCAGCCACTATGTCCACCACTTTCGCTTTAGCTACATTGATTTCAGGCTGTGCGGTCTGTAGAAGGTGCTGGAAGGCGAAGAAGGCACGATACACAGTCGGTTAAAGAAAAATCTATAGAACACAGTTGATAAGACCATCGGGCCCCTAAGACACGTAAGGACGCACTTACGTAGTAATGTGCGAGTGCTTGCACAGGCGTACCATCGTTATTTAACACCCGCGATAAAGTGCGTACGCACAATATGGAACCCGTGATGACCACGTCAGGGAACGTGAAGCCTCTTGGTTGCGTGGTTGTGGTAACAATGGGCGCGATAATATTTCTGTCCCGCGAAATCAAAAGAGCGAGGTAATTAAACTCAGAACTTTTTTTGTGAACCGTAGAGTGGGTGGGTGTTTGACGATGTGGCACAAGTATCAAAATTTGCTGAGATAAACCGATTGCGACAAGTACCGGTGTTCTAAAAGGGAAGATCAAAGTGCTTAGCCTCATCAATATTTTGTGTTATAGCTTTTACAACAAATGCCCAGATAGTTTTCTGTATACAGAAAGCATTGTGACACCTAGTATCTCCATAATAGGGGACGACTGCAAAGGCAACCTCATGTGAAGACGTCGGGCAGCGTTTCCAATGAAAAAATGCTGACTTTTTGGCAAGTGTAAAAGCGCACCGGAAATTACACCAAACTGCAAGAAGGTATTGAGGACGTGCTGCAGTGACTTTTTGTTGTGTATGTACAAAGTAATAACACCGGTATAGGCAGTTACTTTAACTCCAGAGCAACCAGAGCGGGATAAGCCACGAATATGTAACCCCCCCCCCCCTATGTAATGCCCGGCAAGGGCCTTTAGGGTATGTGAATAAAATAAAAAAAAAATATATAAACCTCGTTCGATAGCCCCTAAATATGGTTGTAGGGCTAGGACGAATAGAATGACAGATAAAGTTCAACCTTGACGGACTCTCGTGTAACCCGAAATTGGCAGCTCTCACGCGAATCTATAGAAAAAGGGTACTCTCAGAGATAGCGCACATAGCCTGAATAAGGCGGATGAATGTCTCAGGATAACCGAATGCCAGCTTTGAAGATTTTGAATGAATAAGCATGTTCAACAAAGTCAAAAGCCTTTTCCTGAACTATGAAAACCAGTAACCACTGGGCGAATCGTCGAGTGGTGTGTTGTATTTTGTGATGCATGAGCCAGGTGTGACTATAAATGTCCCTGCCTGGAATGTAGCAGACTTGGTGGGGAGCTATGAGAGATGAAAGGGACAGACTGATGCGGCGTACCAGAAAGTTAGCAAGGAGCTTATAATTTAAGAACGCAAGACATCATTGTTACGTGAGACGAAGCTTTACGTGTACTGACACGAGCTGAAGATATTTATCTAAGGTGGCGCTGCTGATGCTCGATTCTCCACAAGTGAAAAAGGGCACTTTGTGTAGGCTTGAGGCGCCGATAGTGCGATTGACGATTTACCTACATGACCGTGTTTGCTGTAGTGTAACGGCAATAAAACTTTATTATTTTACAAACCAAACCTACTGCTGCCTGCGTTTCTTGAGCAGTTAAATTGAATTTGTTTGATCATTACGGGCAGATGGAATTATACTTTGCAGTGTTCCAGCACAGACTTAAGTGCTTGCTGTAGAGACGCAAGTGGAGTGGAAGGCTAGCCTGCCTCCTTTAATTTCCTTATCTTTAGCGCCGGGGTCATATGACAACATGAACAAAAATTTTGACATTGAATCGCCCCAACTTACTTGACCCAACTGGCTCACTTCTCTATGGGTTCCGCAAACGTAGCCCTAGAAGTCTTCGCAAGGGTTTATCGTTTCGTCTAGTTTCGGACGCAGCCACTGTGCCGCGAACCGGCAAATGTACGATGTGCATATGTCACCACCTCGGTATGCAGATGATCGCAGGCGCTGTGACGGTTTTCGTGGCGTTGTAGGCACAGTAGTTGTTGTAACGAATGGTCCCGGCTCGGATGACAGCGTGTGTCTCATTCCAGACCCGGAAGGCACAGGGACTTGAAGCCCGGCTAAAATGCCTGCCTATTAGTACAAACAGGGCATGGCATTGATTAAGTTTTAGTGCCACTATCGTTACCGTAGTTTAAACGCGTGTTTCTCTAACATCATCATACGTAGGGTACGACGATTCTAGTGCTTTTGAGGCCTCACGTACAACAGTGAGAAAACAAATCTTCATTTTTTTTCTCGCTACATTCGTGTAGAGTGAAGGTAGATGTAAAACACCACATTATCCAGTCATTATTGTACAATGATTAAACAATTTTGAAACGACTCTCAGCGTCAAGAAGGCTTCTCAATTTCAGGCTATATATTTTCGTATCAAACAAGCCAAAGCTTTCCCTGGCAACTACTCGGTTTAACAAAGTGATGGACATTGGCCATGATGCAGAGGAGTAGGCATGCTCAATATCGTCCATCAGCTTTGATTGATTTGTGGGGTTTAACGTCCCAAAACCACCATTTGATTATGAGAGACGCCGTAGTGGAGGGCTCCGGAAATTTTGACCACCTGGGGTTCTTTAACGTGCACCCAAATCTGAGTACACGGGCCTACAACATTTCCGCCTCCATCGGAAATGCAGCCGCCGCAGCCGGGAATCGAACCCGCGACCTGCGGGTCAGCAGCCGAGTACCTTAGCCACTAGACCACTGCGGCGGGGCCGTCCATCAGCTTTGTACACCTAATAGATTTTTTTTGTTGCTTCCACGGTCTAGAATTTAATTAAGGAGGTTTATTGAATGAAAAAAGTCGTAAACTTAGTATTGTTCAGGTAAAACAAGTCTATATAAAAATACTCTGGAAAGAACCCGATACCTGAGATCTGAATAAACTTTCGTCGTGGAGAAAACAGAAAATAACTGTAACTTGGCGGATTACTGAAGCGACAAGTGAATTTTAGGAACACAATATGGCAACAATTTAGTAAGCTCTCCAAAACAGCTAAACTAATAAAAAAACAACAACTAACCTTTATCGATCAATCAACATTTATATTTGAACTTGGTCTGAATTCAAAGCTTCATAAAATTGGAAAAGCCTGAATGTGCGGCGAGCAGGTAACTGCAGACATAAGCAACAACCACTAAAAAAGGCGGAAGCATCACATCATTCAAGAATAGGATGTGTAATTGGAGTAACCTATTTCACGCTGTAAAGCGTTATTTAGGTTGTGCTCACAATTCCTCTTCGCACATGCACGTTTACTGTTGCACTCGTACTGTTGTGCACGCATGTGCTGTTCGCACATGCACTATTTTCCACACATGTACTGCCACAATAGATGTAGCGGATACCTATATTGGAACCAAGCCGGCAACAGACAAATTGAGCTTCAGCGAAATCATTGTTCAATAAAAACGCTAAAACCTATGTGCGCTCATCGATGGTGTTACAAATGCTCTGGGAGACATGTATTGGGGAAACACAGCCAGAAACTATGATGTAGCGTTCAATGTGATCAAAGATAGAGAAATTTCGTATTAAGTCACACTGCAACAATGGTCTTAAATTTCAATGGCAGACCCAGGCAAACGTTTCCTGCTTCTAGTGTTCCAATGACAATTTGGGAGCGTGGACCCATCCGGGCGCTCGGGATCTGTCAGTGGACTTCAGCAAAAGCATGAGACGTCGAAATGACCCGCATTTTATCTGTACAGCGAAAAGTAAACTTGAAACGCTTTGAGAATGGTGTGCATAACCTTTTATCTTCTATTATGCCAAATATTCATTAAGCTAATTTCTACTGTAGTAAGGAAGAGTCTTGACTATGAAGAGCTACAGAGCAATGGGGCTTGATTACGGGCCATATTGACACTTACCACGTCTACGCGATTATTAATGTAATTCAGAAATGTATTGAGCAAAATACGTCCACTCGCAATACTTTTATATGCTTGAAAATGCATTGGAGTCCGTGGAAATGGTTGCAGTATTGCAAGCGTCCAGCCATCATGCGTACATGAAACCTATCAGAATGCACACCTTTAAGTTCTCTACCGCTACATTGTTTCTGTGCAAGAACAACCAGTTGATTGCGTACAGCCGGTTGCCCTACAATGGTCAGCGCAGAATTAACGATGAGTAAATAATGTCCACACTGTCATGCAAATGTTACACGCTTGTGCGTATGATGAAATGTTGTGCAGGAATAATCAGTAGATCGCAATCAAGGAATACGTCCGGAAGCATATGCTGTGCCTTCGCCGTTATTTTCTATCTAATCACACTTAGTACTGAAAGGTGCGTTCTGGTGAGTATTAGCCACGTAAGATAGGACATAAATAAGCAACTTAAAATCTTATGATGGCGTTGTGCGCTTGTAAATGGTAGTCGCTCCTATAAAAATTGATGAAGTAGCTACATAGTTGCAAATATATAGACTAAGTATAAATATCATGCACAAGACCGAAGTGGTGTTGGTGTCCTGGCGATAAAACTAAAATTTGCTGTAGATAATTTTACCCTAAAATACGTATAGAAATATGCACATAAGCCTACATATCTAGAAAGTCTGAATGCGATTCAATTCATTTTACAAGTAGCTGTGATGATTTGGAAGCGCACTTCCGCTTGCGCATTCCTTGTCCCTAAAAAATGGAAGGTTCCTAGTTCATTACGCAAGTTTGGTTAGTTTATGCCCCCCCCCCCCTGTTCCACCTTTCCAGTTTTTTCGCACTGGAAGGAGTCTCTAATTTCTTGCAGTATTCAACAGATGGCCCCCAGAATTTCTATGGCTGAGAAACGCTGTCCCTGGGGCATAGTGCTTACTGCAATAAAAAATTCATTCTTGAAAGGTATGGTGTGACATTATGCACATCTTTTTATAGGCACCACGCAAACTTGCCAAGTGGTGATCCAATTGGTGCATTAGCCATCAAGTAAGTCTCATTTGGGGAAACATAACTAACAACATGTGATAGAGCCAAATAATCTATACTGCTTGTCGTCTGTAGTGTAATTGTGATATTAATCTGAAAAAACTAAAGTGGATGAAAATACAACTTGCTGCTGGCTCTAATCGAACCTATATTCTTCCAATAGCACGTCCCCGAAAGTTTTCCTTCATTCGTTCTTACATAGCAATGGTGTAGTTCAGGCAGAATTCATGCTTTATAGTAGTATGCAAGAGGGTGTTGTCAACAGTGAGCTGGAAGAAAGATAGCTTACTACGGGACCCCAAGAATCAGAAAAAAAGTATCTTCTTGTGGTGACTCAGAATGGTGCTGATTCAAACTGATAGCTCTAAATGCACAGATACACCCACAATGTTTACGGGAGGAGCGCTTCAGTCCTAGCTGTGTTGGTAGTACGTCTGACACATTATTCGAATATTGCAGGTTTTTTCCTTCCGGTTGAAAACTTATCTTTTCGTCTACCTTAGCTTATTGATGTTCAAATCACAATGACTACACATAACAATATCTACAGTTAGGTTGACTGCCTTTTTGTTCCTAAAACTATTGTGTCTAACAAAGCAAAATGACGTATTAGGATTCACTTCATTTCATTCAGCCGTGACAAGAAAGAGGAAAGCGTATCTGCGGTCACAAGACAAAGTCTGTACTATAGTTATAACCTTGGTGCTGCATCAACCAGCATGCTAATAAACATGAACAATCATTAGAGGAAAGCAAAACCTTTAAAATCTATGCAGAACTATATACAGTTTAGTTCGTGAACCGTAGCAAACGTTGTTCTACCCGCAGAGCGGCAACACCGACGTGACGACCACTTTATCTAGACGCGTGCCCCTGAATTAGAATACGTAATAAAAGTTGACTGCATTGAAGTGACACCACCGTAACTCAATTTTTCCTTATGACTGTGCATCCGTTTATTGCATTCATTTGTTATCAAGTTCAATAAGTGTTGTATAGATTAACCTAACTAGATTCAGCACTCAACCTTGAATGACGTAGTTCGTACGGCCTTGCCTAAATGTGGTGGTTCACTATATTAAGTAAAAAGTCTAACAAGAAATCTGCTCTAAACATTCTATTTCGGGTACTGCTCTTGTCACAAGAAATTCAGCGTGCGCGTGATGAATTCTCCAAATATTTGGAGACACTTAGTTGAGGAGTATGAGGGTTTGTATTGTCAGTTTCGGAAAGAAAGATTGTAAGCATGAAGTGAGCGAGATCTGAAATTTAACAACAAACTACGTAATTGAGCATCATAGATGACACAGTGTATGCATGGCTTTGCTCACTACGCAGTCCGAAACTATATCCAGTGGTGGTAAGGTACCCACCGTATCAGTAGTCCATTCCTTGGGCTGCGCCGAAAGCAGGAATAGAATCACGCATAAGCTGATGAAGACCCAAGGCAAAGCAGCAAGCACGCAAAAGGATAGTGTGCTCAATCTGTCGGTTCGGCATCTCTTATCTTCGTAACTGCCCTCGACTAGGAGCTGGTTCTTGTCTGCGATGCTTACCATTATACCCTGCGTCGTAGTGAGTTTGGAATTTCTCTATGGTATCGAGGAAAAGCTGCTAATTCTAACTAGTACTAGCGCTTTCAAAAACCACTCACTCGTGCAAATATTCACAGAGTAAAAACGTTGACATTCAGTCAGGCTGCGTTTCCTTCAAGGCACAATAATAATAATAATAATAATAATAATAATAATAATAATAATAATAATAATAATAATAATAATAATAATAATAATAATAATAATAATAATAATAATAATAATAATAGTAATAATAATAATAATAATAATAATAATAACATTGGTGGTTTAACATCCCGAAAACACGATATTTAGACAGGGCGAGGTCTAGGCTTACAGGATAGCGTCCACCGAGAATCGGCAGATTCTCGGTGGAATCGGAAGATGTCTGAGTTGCCTCTCGCGCAAGCGCCTAACACACAGGCGTCTTCTTCATCTTCGCTAAGTGTCACGCTTGCTCCTGTCGATGATGCACCGTAACATCACTCTCCTGCGGCGGAAGGACCATCACGGCGCTTAGTACGGCGGCGACGAACAAGGAGGGTGATACGGTTTTAGTCTGGAAACGTGTACAACGTCTGTCTGGAGTGAGGGGGTCAAAGAGCCATTGTTTAGGGGTGCGATCTCGTAGCTCACGTCACTAAGTTGTCGTAACACTTTGTAGGGGTCATGGTAGTGTGATAGTAGCTTCTTTGATAAGCCGACTTGGCGGTTTGGTGTCCAGAGAAGTACCAGAGACCCCGGCGAGAAGTGCACGCTTTGGTGGCGACTGTCATAGCGCTCTTTTTGGTGCGCTTGCGACAAGTGCAGCCGATCACGGGCAAACTGACGGGCTGCATGGGCTCGAGAAACGACAACGCCGGCGTACTCAGTAGACAAGGGGGAAGCCGAAGGAAGGAGCGTGTCAAATGATAATGCTGGATGTCGGCCAAATAGCAAATAAAACGGCGAATAACTAGCTGTGTCGTGCCGTGAAGAATTGTAGGCGAACGTGACAAAGGGGAGTGCTTTGTCCCAGTCACGGTGATCGGGCGAAACGTACATTGACAACATCTGCGTCAGCGTTCGGTTCAGACGCTCGGTCAATCCATTTGTCTGTGGATGATAAGCGGTAGTAAGCTTGTGCTCAGTGGAGTAGGCGCGGAGAATATCATCCACAACACGTGAAAGACAGTACCTTCCTCGATCAGTAAGCAGCTGCCGCGGAGCGCCGTGATGAAGAATGACTTCAAACAAGCGAAAGTCAGCGACGTCAGTGGAACAGCTTGTCGGCAGGGCTTTAGTGATGGCAAAGCGTGTGGCGTAGTCTGTGCCGACTGCAACCCATTTATTTCCGGAGGTGGCCGTAGTAAACGGGCCCTACAGGTCAAGGCCAACACGGAAGAATGGTTCCGTCGGTATGTCAATGGGCTGTAGGAGGCCAGACGGTAGCACAGAGGGGCGCTTGCGGCGTTGGCAGCGGTCGCAAGCAGTGACGTAGCGAACCACAGAACGATACAGTCCGGGCCAGAAAAAGCGACGTCGCAAACGATCGTAGGCACGAGAGACGCCAAGGTGTCCGGCTGTAGGTACGTCATGTATTTGTTCGAGAACGCTGGTACGCAGGTGATGGGGAAGCACGAGTAGTAATTCCGGGCCATCAGCGTTGAAGCTGCGACGATACAGAATGTTGTCGTGCAGTTCGAACAGGCGAACGGAAGGGTCTGTTGGAGCAGAGGTCAGACGCTCGATGATGGAGAGTAACGACGGGTCACGTCGTTGTTCGGTGGAGATATCACCTAAAGCGTGGATGGAGAGAACGCAGGGGTCTGAATGAAGGTCTGTCAAGTCAGGCGTTTCAACCGGATAACGTGACAAACAGTCTGCGTCTGTGTGCAGGCGTCCCGACTTGTAGTGGACCACGAATGAGCATTCTTGTAGACGGAGCGCCCAGCGACCAAGACGTCCAGATGGACCCTATAGCAATGACAGCCAGCAAAGAGCGTGATGGTACGTAACAACGGAAAATGTTCGGCCACACAGGTAAGGCCTGAATTTCGCCACGCCCACACTAAAGCTAGGCATTCACGCTTAGTGTTGGAGAACTTCCGTTCGTCAGGTGAAAGAAGACGACTGTCGTAAGCAATCACGCGGTCCTTCCCGTGCTGTCGTCGGCCAAGGACCACTTCAATTCCATGGCCACTGGCAGCGGTCCGAGGCTCTGTAGGTAATGCAGGGTCGAAATGGGCCAGTATTGGTGGCATAATCGGCAGACTGGCAAGAGCCGAAAAGGCGTCCGCTTGCTCTATACCCCATGCGAAGGGAACGTCCTTCTTTGAAAAATCAGTAAGCGGTCGAGCGATGTCGGCGAAGTTGCGGACAAATCGACTAAAATAGGAACAAAGCCCAACAAAACTTCGGACGTCCTTGGTTGAGCGTGGTTCAGTAAATTGTTGTACTGCTCGCACCTTTTCGGGATCTGGTTGAACACCTTCGCACGGACAAGGTTGCCGAGTATGGTGATTTGGCGATGTCGGAAATGGCATTTTGCAGAAATGAGCTGGAGAGCAGCTCTTCGAAAAACATCCAGAACGGCTGACAGACGTGTTATATGACCATCAAAGGTAGGTGAAAAGACGATGACATCGTCCAAGTAACATAAGCAGATGGACCGCTTATATCCTCGGAGAAAGGAGTCCATGATGCGCTCGAAAGTTGCCGGCGCAGTACGCAGTCCAAACGGCATGATTTTGAACTGGTAGAGGCCGTCGGGCGTAACGAAAGCGGTTTCTTCACGATCCATGGGGTCGACGAAAATTTGCCAATAGCCGGACCGAAGGTCAATAAACGAAAAGTATTGGGCACCATGGAGGCAATCGAGGGCGTCATCATTCCGAGGCAAAGGGTAGACATCTTTGTGGGTCACTTTGTTTAAATGGTGATAGTCCACGCAAAAGCGCCAGCTGCCATCCTTATTCTCAACGAGTACGACTGGGGAGGCCCAGGGGCTGGATTAGGGTTCCATTACGTCTTTAGTAATCATTTTGTCCACTTCATTCTGAATTACTTGGCGTTACTTGTGAGATACGCGATATGGACGGCGCCGTATAGGACTGACATGACCAGTGTTGATCCGGTGAGTCACTGCAGTTGTTTGGCTGAGAGGGTGGTGGTCAAAGTCGAAAACGTCTCTATATGATGTTAGCAGACTACGGAGGCTGGCAGCTTGCACTGCAGTGGGGTCGGGAGCAATCATCTTGTTAATGTCATCTGCAGGCAGAGTGTAATTGCGGCCAAGACAGGGGGATGTAGTATCGCTTCCCAAACCAGTATTGTTGCAGCTGTCAAGTGGAGACAGGGTGGCGAAAGGCATGTCTTGCGGAATAACTTGAGTCAAGAGACTCACGTTGAGTAGTGGTATAACCACTGTATTATTAGCGACGGCGACAACAGTGTGAGCAAGGGCGACGTCTCGGGCCATCAGTACGCCGACTATATGAGTGACGAGGTAGACACCATCAGGAACATGACATGAACCCGACAAAGTGACATATTTAGCAGCTTGTGGAGGCAAGCGAACATGGTGATGAGAGCATAAACAGGGAGAATAGTCAGCTAGAAAATCGGCAAACTGCGGCAGTTCAAGCTGAAGTGCACCAGTGGCACAATCAATGAGCGCAGAATGACGTGACAGGAAGTCCAAACCAAGTATTAGGTCATGAGGACACAATTAAATGACGGCAAACTGAACTAATGTAGGATGACCGGCAATGGACACACGGGCCGTGCACATCCCTTGAACATCAGGGGTCCTCCCATCAGCGACACGAAGCTTGTGGGAAGCGGCAGGCGTGAGCACTTTATGTAGGCGTCGGCGAAGGTTCGCGCTCATTACAGAAATGTGCTTCTCCAGTATCTATAAAGGCAGAAATAGCCCCACCCTCAACGTCAACGTCTAACAAATTTTGTCTTGTCGGAAGCGTCAAGAGAGGATTCGTTGAGGGAGTCGAAAATGCAGCGTCACCTCCGGGCACTGCACCTTTTAGTTTTCCGGGTAGGCAGGAGCGGGGTTGAATGGGGACGACGGCCTGCGAGTCTGCGGTGATCTAGACGACTGGCGACGTCCTAAAGGCGAACGCGACTGACGACCATGCGGTGACGGAGATCGGCTGTTGAACCTTCTGTAGTTGTTTGGCGGAGAAGGCTGCGCGGCAGACGCGAAGCGGGTGCTGTCCTGTCGGTAGTGAGGTTGAGATGAAGTCCGAGGTGGCGAGGACCAGCGGTAATTGCAGTAACGGACGACATGACCGATACGGTGGCAATGAAAACAAATTGGTCGACGGTTGATGGTTCTCCAGGCAGCATGGTCGCGAGATCGGGCCGTACACTGCTGCTCGTGATAGGACGAGGGTGGACGCCATGAAGCTCGCTGCGGGCTGGGCAAAGCGCACACCGAGGGAATACCTATGCTGGCGAGTTCTCGGCGGACAATGGCTTGAACCATGTTAGCAGTGAGTGGGGTGGTGTCACTTGCAGCGGCGTGGGCTGGAGCAGAGGCAATGGGTTCAAGTTCGCGCCGAACAGTTCGGGTCACCTTATCCGATGAATCTAGAGGTGGTGGCTGTGTTCTTGCATGGTCTTCGCAAGATGATGTTGCAGCCGTATTCGGAAGGCGGGTAAACACGCTGTTAATCCGCCGGCTCTTCACTTGCTCGAAGCGCCGACATTCTATTATAATGGCGTCCACTGTAGAAAAATCTTTGCAGATGAGAAGGTTGAATGCGTCATCCGCAATCCCCTTAAGAATATGTCCGACCTTGAGAGCCTCTGGCATCTTGGCACTGGCTTTGCGACACAACGATAACACATCTTCTATATAGGAGACGTAAGACTCAGTCGAGATCTGCGCCCGAGACGCGAGCATTTTGTTCCCGGCAATTTTTCTTCGAATCGGCTTTCCGAACAGGTCCATTATTTTCTCTCTGCACACTGCCCAACTCACAAGTTCAGTTTCATGGTTCTCATACCACGATTCGGCGGTTCCCCTAAGATAGAATAACAGGTTTGCCAGCATAAGAGTCGGGCCCCATCGGTATTGAGTACTCACACGTTCGTACTCTGCCAGCCAATCTTCTACGTCAACTTCATCTGGATCGCCGGAACTGCTGAACGTGCCAGGATCCCGCGGGGGTTCGAGCACGAAGGTTGTGGTCGCAGGAGATGTAGTTACCGCATCATCTCCGGCGACAGGAACACCAGGAGCAGATGCAGACGCCGTACTCTCCATCATCGTTGTGGAATGACCCTTCAAACGTCGGCCACTGTGAAGTTCCGTTGCGAGGCGGTTACCCAGCACCTCCACCAAATGTGACGGGGCGAGGTCTAGGCTTACAGGATAGCGTCCACCGAGAATCGGCAGCCGAACAAGGTATCTGAGTTGCCTCTCGCGCAAGCGCCTAACGCACAGGCGTCTTCTTCATCTTCGCTAAGTGCCACGCTTGCTCCTGTCGTTGATGCACCGTAACAATATGATTATAAGAGACGCCGTAGTGAAGTGTTCCGAAAATATTGACCATCTGGTGTTATTCAACGTGCCCAGACGACACACAGTACATGAGCCTATACCACCTCGCCTCCACCAAAATGCGACCGCGGTAGCGGGGTTCGAACCAGCGACCTTTCGGTCAGCAGCCGAGCACCGTAGCCTCTGTTCCACCGAGGTGGACAAGGCACGAACTATATTACAAACACGATATGGCTAAAACATGTGTAGCACCTTTTTTGTCGGTATGTATAGGTGCGTTACGCACTGTGTCATGCACTATTCTCTCATTAGCGAGAATGGATGACTGTACTTCCTGTTGGCGTAACATCTTCATGAAGTCAAACATAGACATCAGAATAGAGTGTTCTGTACATGCAGCGCCACTTGCCGACACAGTTTTAGTTATCACAAAGTATGGCTTTCTTTCACTTTGCTGGGCAGCCAAGCGCAACTTGCGAGTGCGAAACAACAGAGCTACACAGAGCTAAACATAAGGTGTGCTTGCGCGTTGAACACAAAGCCGAAGAGCTGTGAATTTCTCTCCACTAGTCGGACGCACAACCAAATCGCAATCAAGTGCTTGATGGATTTCACGCCACAGCAACGGCGCATACAAGAGCGGACGCAACAGCTTCGCGAGCTACGTAGAGAGGCATCAGTCGACGCTGTCGTTACGTTGTGAATCACCACGTACGAGAGGATTTCAGTTTTATCAATATCCGTAGCTGCAGCCCGAAGCAGAGCAGCGAGGGCGCTGGATACGTGCCGTTGAGGACATATTGCGTAAGTGAAGCACTCGCGTTCACTACAGTCAGTCGCATGAGAAAGTGTGATAAGGCAGTTCTCCTGTTATATTTTGAGTAGCAATGACGAAGGACCACGGTAACCTTGACTATGAAGCTCAGCAGGGCTTCCGACCACAGGGTGCGCTGTGAAAGAGATGCGAAGTGTGGATGCGCGTGACGAAGATCGTGCAGTCCACGACCTTGTATAACCTGAACTAGTCATCACCCCACAGTAGAGCGCACGTACGCGTTGAAGGCTCCAAAATCCAGCTTTAATTTCCAAATACTAACACACGCGTCGCACTAGTAAATCTCTCGATTTTGGTTCCGCGAATTTTTTGGTGTGCCCTCCACGATTGTTATCGCAATATTAAAAGCCGTGGTTTCTCCTTTGGTTGTGCATCAAGAAAGCGTACATTACAATTGTATCTCCGTTCGCATTATCTACAAACGGAAGACCGGCGACAAGAGAATATAGAAGCGTGCGTAATAAAACAGTTGAACGCACTTCATTAGAGATATCAACGGAGAATGGAAATTAAGTGCTATACTGGACGCTGTTTGATTCCAGCATATTGTTAAATTTTGTAATGGTGGCATTTTAGGCCAATCAGGGAGGTCGTAGTAGTCCACTGTGCCAATCAGCATCGATCAATCGCGGAATGTAACAACATGGCGGAATTTGACAGTGTCGAGAGTAACGCCCCTGCGAACACGAAAATCTACTCGGCCAATCGTGCCCGATAAAGCGAGCATCCTACCACTGATAGTAGGATACGTTACTGGTGTATGTACTTCATCACATTGACACTACGTACAGGTGCGTCAAAAGTAAAACGAAGTGCGGGAGCTGTGGCTGAATGATGCCCAACTGCATGCCAGCGCGATCTATCAGAACGCGATCTATCAGAAGATGCGCTGAATATAGCAAGCGTTCAGAATTCCTGGAAATAAAACATCACACTTGAACTTTCCTTCGAAAACTAGTGAATTAAAGCTAGAACTAGCGTCATACTCAAAGGAAATCAGTCAGCACCTAAGTAACTAGTAAAAATATAGCAAAGGTTATTTGATAAAACAGAAACTAGCGATGGTTATTTACTGATAGTTTTTTATTGATGGTGCAGTCGATATGAACTGCATGTTAAAAGAGCCATTGTGCCTCAATTTCGCTTTAAATTGTATAAGCTTCGATAATGAATAGGATAGCTTGTGATTTTTTATTACTATAACAGGGTTTTTTCGAATAATTAAGAAAGCATTCATCCAGCGCTCGCTTAAGTTGAGAATCTGCCTTAAAAAAGCTGCCAATGAAATTATATGGCCGATTAGCACTAAATAATGGGAAGCGTGTATTATCGGGCCAATTAGTATTTGATGCATTATTGGATAAATATGTGCGGCTATAGGAAAGACCACGATAGATATCATGTTTGATATATGTCATCGGGCAGAATAAGTCCCTACACATCGAGAGAATCTTTTGCGCTCGGAAAACCGGTGACCAAAAGCAGACCATGGCACGATGCACGCCGACGTTTGATTTTCACTGTTAAACAAGCCGAGGTGGTTGCTTGGTTTCTCACAGCAAGCATTGGGAAGTGTGGTGCCGCGGAAAATTCCCGTCCATGTTCGAGGAGCTCGGTGTATCCCTTTGAATATAACACAGATATTTCAGTGATCCACCTGTGGCGAGTTCCACGTGTGCAAATGTGAGGTCATTTTCAC
Organism: Rhipicephalus microplus; assembly: GCF_043290135.1. Lineage (NCBI taxonomy): Eukaryota > Metazoa > Arthropoda > Arachnida > Ixodida > Ixodidae > Rhipicephalus > Rhipicephalus microplus. The sequence goes on from NC_134702.1 coordinate 116,040,025, forward strand.
CGTATTTTTATACACTCTCAAAACTAATCGTCCGCACTAAACTTTAAAAACTGTTGACTAAACGTATCCTAAAATATATCTTTGAAAGAGTGTCAGCGAAATTACCACATTTTTCTCTGACGAACTTGTTGTAGCCACCTAATACATCCTGTAGCCAGCCACTACGTCTGAAAGTCAGCTATATAAACTGCAAACGAGTTAACAGTGTGAATTAGTTTTTTTCAAGGCATGTACGACGTATGGCTAATGGCAGGTAGTATATTAGCCGAGTCGAATGTATATTCACTGTGAAAATGTACGTATTGTTTCTGAAAGGTAACGCCAAGGCGCATCCGCACGTTTTCGGTGTGACTTATTCTCGGGCTTTGTTGCATTCTAGGCTTAACTCAAGGTGAAAATTTGGTGTTGTCGAAAATTAGTATATGGCTTTATTTATCGACCGCAAACGCGTAACTGACACTTTTCGTGCAAAATTAAACGTACATAATGTAGAAGTTCGCAGATAATCTTACACAAGGTTCAATGCAGCTAAATGACTGGACATCACAGGTCTCATTGAATATATGCAAATAAAACAAACACTTGTATATATTAGTCATACATTAGATACAAAAACACGGGCAAGAAAGTTAGCTAACGTCATATCAAGAACTCATAGTATGCGACCTACGCTTCAGGTGTGATTCGTTGTTCTGAAATCATTTTTACTTCATTTGACAGCCCTCAAAAAGAGTATCTAGAATCACAAGTATTCGCATTCGCACGTGAGTAGTAGCCCATTGATAATTACTAAAAATCTGATTGTTTATGTCGACCGAGGAGGAGCTAAATGGTTCCGAATATCCTAAAGCGATATTAAGCTGAAGCCGGCACCAGTGGTGGGTGTACAAGCAATCAAATGTGGATTATAAATGTGCATGTGATCTAGTGCGAAGTGTGTGTCCATGTGAATCTCGGATGGCAACATAAGAGCAATGCGGGCCAGTGTGTCTCGAATGATATCTGAATTAGTTACCTCAAGAACAACCAAGCAGACTAGCAACAAAATATTACCGTGCTTTGGGTAAGTGGCACCGGGTGAGCTCTAGAACACTGATCAAGACGGCGGGCCACGGTTAACGGTTGCCTTTGTTTGCCTTCCGCTGTGGCTAAAACCCCTGCGATCGGTCAAGACTAGAATAGTCTGATAAATCTGAAACTTTTTTAGTATATATAGGTTATAGAATGAAAATATTTCAATTTCTATATTAGGCTGCTGCTTACTCAAATGTAGAAAAGATAATGATAAACAATAGTAATGTTTAAATTCAAATCCACACACTACTTCAAAAAAAAGTGTCTCTACGCACAACGATAGTATTAGAGACTAGGTACTTGATCTTTTTGTTTAATTTAGAATATTTTGCAGAGCCATTCAAACATTCGCACTGGAGACCACAAATAAAAAAGCTCCAAAAGTCTCAAGGGGCTCAACCCACTGCAGAGGATGGACTGAGTAGTAGCCAAAATTTTCCAGCACTTTTTCTAGGGTATTACTCGTGGAAATCATAGCTAATATATTTCTTCGGAATAGAAAGACAGGCGATGTGAAATGTAAAGGAGGCAGATATAGATACAGTTTGAGACTGACTGATGAATTTTTTAATAGGGAAGAAAACTGGTGACGCTTGCTTCATGGCTTCTCTCTTCGTTGAATCTTGGCTTCAACCCACTACTGGGAGAATGCATGGTTCAACCAGAGGGAAAGGCAATGGATAATTTTCGTATTCAGACGAAAGTTGAGACGCTCACTCCCGTAGCGAAATAGACAGGAATAGCGATGACGCCATTTTTCTACGTCAAATAGCCGGGCATACACTATGGGGGAGCTCCCACCGGAATAATTATTCGATGAAAACATGGTTATTTGCTGCTTCTTATGAGTTGCTAGAACACGAAAGTGAAGTTTGACCTTACAGAATCAGTTAAATGTTTACTGTATATTTATTTATACAGGAGAGCCAGCACACTGTCACTTGACGTCGGCCAACTATACAATCGTTTAACGTGAACGCTCCCGTGTGGACGCTTAGAGATCTGTCTTCATTCTGGTGACTCATGTCCATAATCGATGAATAAACAAACTCCCATGGTAATGGATGTTTCTGGTAGCCGTAGTGGTCAACGGTGACAGCAAAATTACAGAAAGTGATGTGAGTGCCAGGAGAACTGTCACTGTATTGATGCCGAACTTGGGCTGGGGTCACCAATTCGTGATAACTTAGAATATTAGGCACCATTGCCCGACTAGGAAAAAAGTTCAGTACCAGGCACTGTAGCCACTGTATCTAGAAGGCACTGTGTCTAGAAGGCTCAGTGCCTTCTAAGCACTGCTGAGACACTCCACGGGTGTCGCGTCTACGCTGTTGACCGGCCGCGACTTTCCTAAGGGTGAGCGTAAGTGGAGAACTTGGAGTGGCAAGCAGACCACGCAGAGATAACTTTTGTGTGGATGGATGCTATGAGCGAAGCCGAAGCTAGCAGCAATGTCGCCCCGTAACGTTGTGTTAACACATTGACAAAATTGCGCTCTCTTAGCAGAAAGGCGATCAATAAGATGGATGTCTATAAACTACACGTTGGAGAACTAATGATTTATGTTTTTGTCACGTTGCATTATTTCACTTTACCACGATCTCTGTTAAAGAACAGTGTTAGATATAAAATGTGCGTTCGGAAATCAATCAGAGTACGAGGCCTCGGTGCAGTGTGCAGCGTGCCCGGTGTCTGATATCTTGGACTGCAAGGCTACGCGTTAGGCTTCCGTTGACAAAACGTTTTTTTTTTTTTTTGGTTTGTGACCGTACGCAATTTTCACGCTTTTTTCTACAATATAAATACGTTTATGAAGTCTTGGTTTACCCCCGCATCAAACACTTTCGTTTTAAATTATGATTAATAAAAGCGAGTCTGGGTGGCAAATCATTCCATATGTAGGGAACCGAAAAACTACAATTGTAATGAACGAGAACGTGCCCAAAGGTTTGGGTAAATTCCACTTCTCTGAACTGGTTGACAGAAAACTAAGAGGGAAACGGTCAACCCAACCAAAAATCGATGCGTAGCTATGACGGTGTGTTGAATACGCACCGCCATAGCTACGCACCGCCACAGAGAATATTAGCTAACGGAAGAGGCAACCGCGGCTGCGTGACGACCCAGAAACAATAGAAGGTCTGCAGCAAGAACGACGTGCATGTACGTGTGTGGGAGGTGGGAAGGCTTGGTTTCAGTGCAGTTTGTCTGTATAACCTTGATAATGCATGTCACGGTATATGGTGTAAATCTCACCAACCTGTTCTGCAAATTAACGTAGGTATAAGGTAGCGTCAAATAGCTGAAGCCTACCAACTGACCTAGAAGCTATCTAGAAACAACCAGCATAAGCTGGCTAAGGCCACATAACAACCTATAGAAAACCTGATTGGCCTTCACAATCGCCAAGTTTCTGTGTTTCAAGTGTTGTGAGACTTCATGCAAGATCAGAAATTCTTTAGTCGTGTGTTATTTTAAATTATTTATTTTTTAAGCCAACGTTTTATAATTAGCAAAACGGCTGCTTTACGGTACAGGACAGAAAGAATAAAATGCATACAAAAGGTTATCACTGATAATCACTTTTTACACAGGTGCACTTGTTTGTGTCGTTAATGAGCTTCCCTGCAGCGCATCGAAACTAACGTGAGAACTGTGACATATTCATCAACGACATGATACATCTGGAGCGCAACGGTGCATGTTCAACCTTTAGTTGGCTATTTTGCACTCGCAACTCGATGCTGTGTCAAAGGAAAAATAGGAAGGCCGCTGTTATGTCGAGGCTCATCAGCGTCAGACACTGTCGAATAATGCGCAATGAAGTCTAAGTCTCTTAGTTTGCATGAATTTTTGCCAGGTTAGATGCGAAAGGCAGTGGCAGTATGGTCTGACGTAAACGCTTTAAGACTGATATTCGCGGCAGCTGTAATGTGCGGTTTTGATTTGACAGGAAAAAAAACCGAGAAACGGTACTATATATGGTGAGCATTAGCGCAGTCACAGTGCTTTCTAGAAAGATGCCAAGTATTTTTATAAAAAAAAATATATGTTATCACACTGGAATACAAACCTCAGCTATGCACAGCATTACTCTCCATCAATTAAATGAAGAATGATATTTACCTCAAAGTGGAGCGTGATTCCTTGACATACGCAATCTTTTCATGTACAACCAGGCAGAATGCCGACGGATGACTGGCAACTTTCGGACGATTGTGCCCAGCTCTCCCTCAAGACTGGGGCGGTCGTCACCTTCAATCCGACAGAACTGCGTACCCCTTGAAAGTCACATATTCTCGCTGCTCACTTAACCTGTTCCCATTCCTCTGAGGATCGCTATGCATAAACTCTTCTCGTCCTTGGGGGAAGAAAGGGGGGGTGGCTGGACACCTTAAACAGTGCTTCAGAAGCCAACTGGCGACCCTTGCCTACGCCCACTAAGCTGCAATATCCTGTGAGGCCATGGAAGACAGCGCTCTTGAACAGTAAACCATGAGCTTTATTAATAAAAAAAATGTTCTTTTTTCTAGTCATTCTTTAGTAGCGATCAATGGACGAAACAAGTGCATTTTAACTGACTTTTTTTGCGACTGACAAAGTGGTCGGCCGTGCTAGAACAAATTTCACACTTGTGCTCATGTGAACAAAATATGTCAAATTTATAACGCTACTGAAATCTACGCACCCCCTGTGCACTCTTCTCTGTAGTTTTGTGCTTCCTTCGTTTATGCATTTTATGCGTAAACACGACAATTTTATTATGTATCTTACTATCTTCAGAAGCCAGAAGCAGGATTTATACATGTCTTTAATAGCTTGGAAGGTTTATTTGCACTTGAATAAGCACGTGAAAGAAGAGTAGGTTACCGAGAATGAACGATACCCCCATATTTCGAGAAAAAAGTTAACACAATCGTTGTGCTTCCGTAATCTCTATACTTTACTTGATCCGTATAGTGCAGACCAAAAGAATTGAAGAGCAAATGGTTTCCACAGGGAACAGGCACAACTGTCCCGGCTGTAGGCAGAGTTATGTTCTTGACATCGATCGACAGTTTTCACAGGGCGAGAGTGAGTGGTGTGGAAACTCGCGTTTTCGTCTTTATGCTGCGTGGAAATGGCTCAAATAGCGCGTGCCGGTGTGCGCTACACCCCTCGCAGCGCACGTGGCCCTGCGAAGGCACGCGTTTGGGAATTTGCGAAAGCCAGTGGGTTGCCAGACTGGAGACACAGCCAACCGCTCAGCAACACGGTGGTGCCCACGAGAAAATTATGTATTCAAAACATTGAAAAATTGATTCAGCTCTTCTTTTTAGCTCGTTTTATGCCGTGACAGCTGGGATGTCTTAGTTCTCTTCAAAGAATACATGTGTTCAATATTTCGACTTCAGTTAAAATCTTTGTGAAATACACAGTTTAGGACCCAAGGACGGATTTAATACCACAGCGCAAAACTTAGAAAGAAACTACAAAGGCTAAATAGAAGTAAGAAAATGGCCTCGAACTCTAAATAATTTAGTTTTGCCCTTCGACTTCAAGCGCTAACTCGCACAACATGAACTAATTGCGAATGAAAGCATGCCAAGTAAGGAACGAAGACACGAATGCACCACACTGGATACAGCCAGGTGGTTGTTTCTGGTTCCAATTCAGCGCTGTTCCAATGGGTCTGGCTAAGTTTGATTCATAGGGGTCCTAGTGGTAGTGCTCGCGAAAAGCATTTATTTACGTTAGATACGTGTAGGACCTTTTTACAAGTCCGTACGGACTAGGTAGATTCTCTATTCCGGTACTCCATTGGATGAAGCCGCCGTCCTGGCTCTCTGGACCAAATACTGCTGGGCCTGAAGGCCGGAGCAGCCGAGCAGAGCCGCCTCCCAGTCCTCTCGCCTAGGATTAGGGTTAGGAGTAATGGCTGCGTTATCTCGGCCGGCCCACACCATGTGGTAGGTGTCTACCACCTCCCCACAGTGCTGGCTTTCTCCTGTGCCCGTAGGGTTCTGGACTCAGTCGTCTTTAACGCGGCAGCGTTAATAACTCGTTTCGCTGAAATTACGGCGTTGGCGTTGATGTCAGCATGGTTGGTTGTGAACAAAAATCATCTTTGTGCCCATGAGATAAAAGTCATTAGGCTGTAAAGTAATTGAAATAGGGGATTCGAACCCGCGCCGTCTGCGTGGCAAGCAGGTGTTTACCACAGAGCCACAATATTTGTTGAAACTGGTTCGCAAATGCACTATTTCAATGTGATGTAGTGGCATAAGTCCGCTTAACACTTCTTATATTGCGTGGAAGGAAAGCAGAACCGCGCCAGGCATCACATGTTGTGAATTGAGCAACTAGTCATGTTTTAAAGGTTCACTCATTACAAAAAACTCCGACATATTTAATCATTAGCAGCAGCAGAACTATCAAGAATGCTCACGTGCTGTCCGACGGACGCGTACAAGTCTCGTGGCTAATTCACAACAGAAACAAAAATGCCATAGCGGGCACCTGTCTTTGTAGTAGCATTTAGCGATACTTTCGTTACATTAAGGCATGGTGGAGACCTGCACCTAGAATCGTAGCAGGTTAGTAGTTCGGAAGGTAATACACGTGAGGCTCGATTACGCTATTGCAACCTACTCTTTAAGGCGAAGCTCACATATCCTTGAATTTTTATTTGAAACTGGCTTTTTTTGCTAAAATGGAGCACAAGCGTGAGCTGTAATTGAAAGTTTATTTTAAAATTTTTGTCTGGTGTTTTGATAGAAGTAAGACCACACAAGTGTTCTTCTCTCGTTTGTCGTCAAAAAAGGCATCTTCTGGGTTTATGATCTTTACACGAGACATGAAATTGATAACTTGTTTGTATTCGATAATTTCTAAAGCTTCTTCAGTTCTTCAGCCCTCGGTGGCTGATCTATAACTATTGCTGCAATCATCACTATCAGAGATTAAAAAAAGTTGGCGCTGTGATGCACCACCCCTAGCTGGCTTCTAGGTGCAACTAGCTTTTACGGGTACAGTCAGAGTGAATGGGCTTTCGGACACCACGTCCTTACGTCAGTCAAGGAGTAGGATACGTTCTCAGCATACGCTAGGCACTTGCGTATTCCGGTAGGATCGACGGATTTTCGCAAAGTAGAGAGAGCTGCCCCGTGTACTGGATCTACCAGCTCTTTGTTGTGATTGCGATACGTATTTGTGACGGTGTGAAAAAGTTGCATGCGAAGTGTTACTCTACAGCGATGTTCCCAGTTGACTGCGATCATGTGCAGATCTCAGTTCAAAAGACACATGGTGTCTCAGCGTTAGAGTATACTGTTAGAAACCCCGAAGCGCGAACAAAAATTTATTGAGTTAAAAACATTATATTTTAAAGTGATTCGCTTTACCCACTAGAAAGCTAGGATGAATAGACGGTTCTCTTCTTGATCAGCACAAGAGTTCTTCGGAAAATAAATTCTATATTGATTGAGAACACTGCCTAAACTACCCTTAAAGATAGACAGAATAAGCCTAAACTGCAGAGATAAAAGTTGCCTTTCCCCTGAACCAATGCCACCGCCAATGAGATTGTAGCCTTATTTAATGCTATTGTGTCTCGGAGCCCATTTCAGAGAAATTCTGGTGTCGTCTTATTTAGTTGTGAGCGACATTTCAGCCTTGTCTGAGGTTGAAATTTCGAAAACAAACACTTGCTTTTAGTGAATAATAAACAAAGCCTTCGGCGTAACAAGCAACTGCACCACCATAAAGCTGCGCCACTCCTTCAAAAAGTTAAAGAACTCATGAAAACACGTATATGTATAGGCTGTAGTGAGATGAGTCAATTTAACGCATGTAAGTTTTTGTAGCAGAATCGTAACATAGCTAGAGTCAAAGCATTTGAATCGCACAACGAGTGGGCATTTCAAGGTCAACTCGTCATGAACACGTCAGAAATAAGTGATCATTATTACCTGGAAACACAGTGAGTCCGTGTTGCCTTACTGAAGCCCTGTCAGCACTTTCGTGCTTTGCAAAGAAAAAAAAATCTGCGTTAGTGGACACTGCGCAGCTGTACTTGCAGTACGCCTTTTAGTTTGAAAAAGCCAACGTTACGCACAAATCGTATCTTTACGGCATGATTGAGTCATGTATCTAGAACCGAATCCAGCCACGGGTGTTGTTCTGTATTCACTTCAAGGTGAAGCTCAAGAGTCCACAAACTTTTTGTGCGACTGGCAGATTTATCCAAATTTATGCTGTTCGTAAAATGCAGATACTGCTGCGGAACTTTGTCTGCATTGAGTTTATTATTATTATTATTCATTTTCACTAGTTCCTAGCAGAGAAGACAAGTTGCTCAAAGAAGGTTTCATAAATATTACGTAACAAAGACCCATTTTGCGAATAATATAAATTGTTGAAGCCGTAATTTTTGTTTCAACGACTCCTGTCACCAAGCGCACATGTTATGCGTACTATTGAAATGTGAACGTTTGATAAGGAACACCCTAATATATATCACAGGTCCTATAGATAATAGAAACATTGTATTTGCAGGTAACTAGCTGAAAATTGGAAGCTAAACGCCAATGCGGGAGCTTTTGTAAAGAACGATATTTTTATGCAACACATCAAAAACAAAGACTAGAGTAAAAGAAAAACAATTGCATAAAAAAATGAATAAAGGACACCTGAAAGAGGAAGAGGGGCTGGTAACGTATCGAATTACGTATATTTTCGAGAAAACGGTACAGATCTTCACGCAAGAATCTCGGTATTACATGAGAGATATGAGATAATCGAAACGCGTGACTGTGCGCTGTCTCGCTTTTCTACCCCAGTCGAGAAAATAGCGAGGGGGCAGGCAAAATGAAAATGGGGCCATAGAATAATACTTCCCTATATATACAATCAATGAAATGTTGACAATGAAGTACGCTATTTAAACTACGGAGTTCAGCGTACACCACAGTAAGTCCCGAACACTGCGCTTGACCTCGGTCTTGTTACGACCAGAAGTCACACTTCTTCCTTGGATTCATCAACTGTCCACCGCTGCAGCCGAACGCATTTGTGAACTCTTGCATGTTCATAAGTGGCACGATACACCGCAGCCGTTTAGGTGCGTGGCGGCCCTCTTGAAAGCTATACTCTGCGCACATCTTCAAGCAGTGAGATATGAAGAACAGGCGTTCCGCCGATAGGTTGAGACCTTTCAACGTTTGCGTACGCTGCATAATTGACAAAGAAGAGAACGCCTTGTATGCTTTCTTGACACCCACATGATCAGCCAAAATCTCGGATTCGGCGAAGTCATCTACCTCGTCCCGGCGAGCTCTTCGCCGCAACTGCGAATAGTCAGAATTTAAATTGCGCGCGTTACGCACACGTCTCAAAAGTCATCAAAACCAGCCACGCTACAGTAAGCTGCTTCATTGTATTGTACTTGAAAGGCAAAACAGTATCTAACACTAATGAAATTCCTATAAAGATTTCTTGGTATTGGATATCGACAAATCTTAACACGATAAAGACAAAACCTATGGAAACTGTGCATCTTAGGGTTGTCTTAAGCGCATAGATTCTATAGGCGCGTTAATATTGGTTCATACAATTTCGGCGAACCGCGTAGGGACATTTCTATGATTCCCCTGTAGATATGCAACAAAATGCAACAAAAAAAGGCGTACCCCTTGCAAGCTGTATTCTTCAAATGCATAAACAGGTAATCAACTAACCCGTAACAACCACATGATTTTGAGTTGTAATGCTCGCTATGTCACACTTCGCTGGATGAGTAGACTTTGCGCACATCTGACCTACACCGCAAAAGATTCTGCAGAACTTTACACTGTCTTTCATTATACAGGTAAGTTTCTGTAAGGATGTATCACTTTCACTCGTGCAACAGTAGTGCGTTATTTTGTAAATTGTAAGTTGCAACAGCTTCTCCTGCTGGAATATACTGCGTACAAGAAACAAGGGGAAATAACAACTTTCTGTTCTCCGTAAATTCTAGACCGAGGTACCTCAACTTAGATTGATTGAGCTTTACAGTTCTTTCTGCTAAGATATTGAAGTAATACGATAAATAACATTATCCTGCGAAACTGCAAAGACTTTATAATGTTGCTTTGTCACCGGTAAATGAGTTGTTATTCAAAATACTATAGGCACCTTTTAAAAAATACTCTATTTGAAAGCAACTACAAGAAATCGAATATATGAGGCCTGCTAAAAAAAGTGGTCATTGACATGCAAATATAATATTTACTTTTTTATATTGCAAGAGAGTGTAATAACGACGCCAGGTAGTAGGCTGACAGCCCGTACGGACACAAATGCTCGAGCAGTCCAGCGTCTATAGCTCGCGCACACGCTCGCGCTTCGCACTCAGAGATGGTCCCACTTGTCATTGCCTAGCGAATGCCCCACTACAATACCCCGCGATGAAGACGAGTCATCCTGGCGGCTAAAGGTGACAAGAGAACAAAAGGGTCGTCGCAGGGCTTAAGGCGACTTATGTGGACTGTCTCAAGACCAACGCGGCGTTGGTCCGTGGACGGCTTGAGCAGTTCAATCACCTAGGTGACAGAAGAATGGGGCTGTATGACGCGGTAAGGGCCCGTATACTTCGGTGCAAACATGAGAGTCGGTCCAGGAGAGTGCAAAGGCAGTCGGAGCCACACGAGAGAACTAACGGGAAAGTGTCCTGAACAAGATCATGGTCGTGGCGATCTTTTTGGAGGCCTTGATTATCAGCTGTGAAGGACCGTGCAAGCTGACGACACTCTTCGGCATGTTCGGCCATTTATGAAGCTGGGCTGAATTCGGAGGCATCAGGGTTGTATGACAGAATTGTGTCGAGTGTGCTGCATGAGTCACGACTATATAAAAAAATGAAGGAAAGCCTGTTGTTGAATGAATCACCGTATTGTAAGCGTACGTCACGAAAGGAAGAACGACATCCCAATTGAAGTGGTTGGAATCAATACACATAGTGAGCATGTCTGCAAAGGTTCTATTGAAACGTTCCGTGAGGCCGTTTGTTCGCGGGTGGTAGGCTGTTGATGTGCGGTGTACCGAACAGCATGGATGTAGGAACTGCTGCAGATATTCGAACAAAAACACGTGACCTCTGTCACTCTGGAGCTCCCGTGGTGTACAATGACGAAGAACGAACCGATGCAGGATGAAGGTTGCAACGTCACGAGCACCAGCCGAAGGTAGCGCCGCTGTTTCGGCGTACCTTGTCAGATGGTCGGCAGCCACAATCACCCATCGATTACCACCAACAGAGCACGGTAGTGGGCCGTATAGGTCAATCCCACCATGGTCAAATGGGCGTGCAGGTCATGGTAAAGATTGCAGTTGACCGGCTGACTGAGAAAATGTCTTGCGCTGCAGACAGAAGGAACATAAGCGAATGTGTTTCTGTACAAACGTGTACATACCCCACCAGTAATAACGTTGGGGAATCCGCTCATACGTCTTTAGCACACCGGCGTGTGCGTGTTGCGGTTCAGCATGAAAATATTTGCACATATCAGACCACATACGCCTGGGTATGACTAGCAGCCATTTACGACCCGCCACTTGATAGTTGCGACGGTATAGCAGAACATTTCGTATGGCAAAATGCGTTGCTTGGCGGCGAAGAGCACGCGGGTAACCGGAAGTTGATGCGTCAGAAAGCATATTCAAGAGCGAGACAATTCAGGGGTCCTTCCGCTGTTCGGATGACATGTCTGTGACGCTGACGGCAGAGAGGGGAAGGTCAAGGGCTGATATTTCCGTATCATCAAATTTCACGGGTGGTTGTGAAAGCGCATCTGCGTCAGAGTGCTTTCACCCCAATCGGTAGACTACGCTTATGTCGAATTCCTGAAGTTTTAGTGCCCAACGTCGAACAAGACCAAAAGGAAGGATCTTTCAGTAAAGCCAACCAACAGAGCGCGTGATGGTCAGTTACCACATCTAAAGTTTGGCCGTACAAATAGGGGCAAAACTTTTTCTCGCCCACACCATCGCGAGGAACTCTTTATTCGTAACAGAATAGTTGGCTTCTGTCTAAGTGAGGGCGCGGCTAGCATAGTTGATTACATACTCCATAAAAACTGGTGAGCGTTGCACGAGTATTGCACCAAGGCCGACGCCACTCGCATTCGTGCGTACTTCGGTCGGCGTAGTAGGGTCGTAAGGGCGCAGTACGGGTGGTGAAGTAACGATTTGGCGCAGTGTTGCAAAGAATTCGTCACAGGCTGCTGTTCAATTCTAAAGATCTGCAGGGCCAGCAAGGAGTTTGGTGAGTGTAGCGAGGATGGACGCAAAGTTCCGGACAAACCGACGAAAATAGTAGCACAGGCCCACAAGGCTTCGTAGTTTTTTAACTGTAGTCGGCTTAGGAAATTCAGCAACAGCACGAAGCTTGTCTAGGTCGAGAAGGATGCCGGCTTTCGAAACGACATGGCCAAGTATGGTCAGTTGTTTAGCCCCGAAGTGACACTTCTTCAGGTTAAGCTGAAGTCTGGCGGTGGTAAGGCGCTGTAGTATCTTACGCACACGTGTGAGATAAGAAGTGAAATAGGATGAAAAGACCACAACGTCATCAGATAGCACAACCATATGTTCCATTTGAGACCGCGCAAAATGCGGTCCATCATTCGCTCGAATGTGGCGGGCGCATTGCAGAGTCCGAATGGCATTACGGTAAATTCATATAGGCCATCTGCTGTGACGAAGGCCATTTTCAAACGATCAGAATAGGCCATTGGTACCTGCGAATAACCTGAGCGAAGGTCAAGCGAGGAAATAAATTCTGCACCTTGGAGACAATCGAGAGCGTCGTCTACGCGGGAAAGTGGGTGAACATCTTTCCTTGAATTGTTGTTTAGGCACCTGTAGTCTACACAGAACCGGATCAAACCATATTTTTTTACGAGTAGAATTGTTGAAGACCAAGGACTACAAGAAGGCTTGATGACTCCACGCTGTAGCATGTCGTCTACTTGTTCTGCAATTACGCGACGCTCCGCCGGTGCCACACGATAGGGGTGCCGGCGCAAAGGAGTACTCTTCCCTGTGTCAATTGTCTGCACAACGGTGTTCGTCCTTCCTAGCACCGCTTCGGGAAAGTCAAACGAACGCCTGAATTCGTGCAACAGGGTAACAAGCTGCTCTCGTTGAGCCGGGGCTAGATGGCAGTCAATAGAACGGTGAAATGCATCGGAAGACAGGCTGTCCGAGGCAAGGTGAGGAAGCAATGCATGCAGCTCCATACTCTGCTTGGTGTCAAAGAAATCGGCAAGCATGATAGTACCTTCACCAATAGGCTGAATGTGGCCGAGCGTCTCGTTGAGGCGCACACTGAGGGGCACGAGTTAGGATTGGAAAGTAATATTACGGTAGTATCTTGACAAAGCGCAAGAACGGCGAATGGCAGCGATGTGTGGTGGCGGCTATCGAAGATGTCAGATGACGTGAATAGGATGGTAGCTTCAGAAAGTGAAGCACAGTAGGCAGGGACAAACTGGGCGCTGAAAGGAGGAAGGTCAATGTCTACCACGACGACAAAGTTAGCCACACCAGATATGGCCGCATCAACAGAAGGCGCATAACGAAACGGTAACAGCCCCACTTCGGCCCGAGCGCAGTCCACGATGGCTTGATGACGTGATAAGAAATCCCATCATAGTATGACGTCGTGGTAACACAAAGCCAACACGTGAAATTCAATGGTGTACAACACGTCTCGAATGACCACTTTTGCTGTACATGCCGCGACGGGCTAAATTTGTTGGGCGCTCGCAGTGTTAAGAGAAACCAAGGGAGAAAGCATCGTCACTTTACAAAAGAAGCGGCAGAGTCTTTGACTTATCACAGATATCGCGGCACCGGTATCGATGAGTGCAAGTGGTCGTACATATTCGACGATTACATCAATAAGATTGGTGGGAGACAGGCGATGACTTAAGCGATTAGACTACGACGCAGCTCGTGCCTCCGGAGCTGCGGCAGTGCGTTTTCCGTCTCAATAGAGGTGGGTCGTCGACGCATAGGCGATACAGAACGACGACTTGTTGAAGAAGAAGGCGAGCGGGAAGTAGAACGTCGAGAAGTGGCGGTTCGAGTGCTGGAAGCAGCTTGTGCGTCATGTTCGTGAACTTCAGGTGGCACGTGCGGTGCGTGGTATGGAGGCCGAAACGAATAGTCAGGGTATCTTGGTGCGTTAACTGCGAAGCGCCGACGACACAGACGTGCAACGTGGCTTAGAATTCAGTGAAAGTAACACATGGGTCGGTTGTCAGCAGAGTGCCAAGGATTTCCAGCATGCTGCTGTGTTGCTGGAAACGGCGCGGTGAACGGTGGCACAGGTTGTGGCGTATACAATGGCAGACGAGATGGAGGCATTGCCGCGACGGCCGCATAAGTCAGTGGCGCGGCAACAGGTGTTGGTGGAGAGGGAGACGTAGGTAATGGGAACGTCTCGGAGAACTGCTCCTGAATAGCCTGCCTGATGGTCGGCGTTAGGCGGTTCGTCGGTGCTTCGGTGGTTGGCAGATACGAGAGACACGAAAGCTGTCGTGCGACCTCTTCGCGTACATATTCTTTTATCTGCTCCAGCAATGTGCTGTCGCCACCGACGGCCAGGGCAGCGAGAGAGTCATCTGCTGCCTTCGACCTCGGAACTGATGCACGTTGTTTGCAAATCTCTTCCAAGATCCGGCACAAGGTGACAAGTTCGGATACGGTACTTCAGCCCTTCGCCAGCAACATTTGAAAGGCATCATCGTCTATGCCTTTCAAGGTATGCCTGATCTTGTCTTGTTCGGTCATGCAGGGTCAAAGAGCCGGCATAAATTCATAACATCCTCTATTTAGTGTGTGAAGCTTTCGCCCTGCCTTTATGCACGTCCGCGTAGGCGCTGTTAAGCACGCAGCTTGCGTACTGCGGGCCGATCAAACCCAGCTGCCAGGGTGGTCTTGAAAGCAGCCCAAGTGGTAAACTCAGCACAGTGGTTTGTGAACCACAGGCAGGCGACGTCTTTGAGATAAAATAGACATACTCCAATTTCGAGGGGTCGTCCCACTTGTTGGCAGCACTCACATTTTCAAACAGATGCAACCAGTCTTCCACATCTTTGTCCTCAGTGCCGCTAAAGAAGGGGTGATCCCGTTGGTGCAGGGTGGTAGGCACGATGACCAGTTCAGATAGGGCCGTGCTTTCCTGGGTGGCGCCTTGCTCGGTTGTCTGATCAGGCATTGCTGATACAGTGGGCAGCTTCCGGCTTCAAAGTTCCAGATTTGCGGACCCAGCACCTTCAACACTTTGCAAGGGAGTTTAATAGCAACGTCAGGTAATAGGCAGACAGCCAGTACGGACACAAATTCTCGAGCAGTCCAGCATCTCCAGCTCGTGCACACGCTCGCGCTTCGCACTCATAAGTATTTTTCTTATGGATAAAAATCTGCACTTGAAAACAACCTCTTAGTCCGTCATCGGTTATCACATACATTGCATTAGCTGGCGGGGTTCTGTTTCAATAACGCTCAGTACAAGGACAATAAATGATGGTGTAAGTGATTGTTAGGGTGGTCAAAAAGTACAATAGAGGAATAAATATCGTGCGATATTGTATTACTTGTGTAAGTAAATAATAGGATCTGAGAAATCTTGATAAAAACCTTTGTTCGAAATCTGCATGTTACACTGCAAATTGCATTGAAAGACGATAGTCTTGCGTTTGAAGAGAGTGAAGAAAACACTTATTTGATGTTCTGCGCAAGAAAATCGGTGAATGGTATTCTGGAGGCGCTGCCTTAGAGTGCCTCGAGCGTGTAGCGGCGGCGAACGAGCGCATCGAGGCACGTTAGACACGAGCGCCATCTGGCAGTTATCTTCGAAAACGAAGGCGTGCGCGCCCGCGAAGAAAGTTGTGCGCCAGTCTCGGAGGTGGTAAGGTGTGGAACGCAAAGCAACGGGCAGGTTCCGCCACGGTGTCGTCGTAGCAAAGCACTGTCAGCGCAGTGCAATAAACGCTACAGTCCTTAGAGTTACTTGTGTGTGCCTCTTTTAGCATTCATGCAGAAATACAAAACATCAACGTGTGGTTATGGCGCCTCAGATATGCGCAATAATTGGTTTTTACTTGACAATCGCACAACTATGAACGCTAAGTCTTGAGAAATATTTGGGGGGGGGGGGGGGGCGCTGCGGATGTGGTCAGCCGTTTGGTGCCGTTTGGTGCCGTTTGAGATATCGTTAAGGGCAGACAAACAGACAAATGTACAGACAGACAGACAGACAAAGAGGCAGACAGATAAACACACCAAAATTTTTCCATTGAAGGTCCCCAAGAAAGACTATTGTCTTTAAAACTGACGCTTTCGTGTATGAGTACAGTCGATAAGCGAAAATTCTTAAATTGGGAAGCATATGACTAAGCGTCCTTTCTGGCTTTGAGGAAGGCGTAGGGTGGGAAGTGCGTAGGGAGAATGTTTGCAGCGCTTGTTGGCGGGAACGGCTGAGCGAGTGAGTGTGGGGCAAGCGCGGCACGCGCGCTGCTGCGAGAAGGCGTCTTCCGCCCCGTCCTGTGCTCGCTGCCAGCGTGCATTTGTTGTTTTCCCCTGCGCTCGGAACTTCAACGGCGAGAGTGGAGTGTGGCCCCAACGAGCTTTTCTCCTAAGAAGCGTGAGGCTGTATGTTTACATGTGACGCAACGCCAAGGGGCAGTACAGTCGCTATTACCGAAAGGCTTGTTCGTGTCCGTGCACTGTACAAAATTACAGGTAGCATGTGTATTTTCAACCGTTCCATTTTTGTTCCCTACTAACACAGAAATAACGAAATACTTTTCAGATTAACCTCCTATGAACAAGCTGTGGCCTCAGCTATTTTTCGATGTTCCTTTGATGTGTTCGTAAACCAGCAGCCATAGCTTGACTGACACAGAAATGCGTGACCTCTCTTGTCTGTCTGGCTTGTGCACCTAATATATTGACCATTAGGCAGACGCTCTATTTAAAGGTATCTTCAATGTCGTCCTTCTTATATTGTTGAATACAAGGACCGATTACAATCATTTTTAGAAATACGCATTGATATGGTGAACAAGAAGAAAAGTATTTTGTATTAATAACGGAGACACTTGATGGTCGAATTTGATAATTCAAAATTAGCTGAATGCTTCAATCGTAATTATGTAAGAGTGTTTCATGCGAACAATTTTCATGATACTTGCAAATCAAGTTAATGTAACTTGAAATTCTTCTCATTACACAAGATTTTCCAGCAGTATGATTTACGAGAAGAAAGCACACAATGTTAAAAAACTGTGTCTATTGTTTCTAATGATGAAATTGCATCTAAGCATAAAAATCGTACTTTTTGCTCAATTCTCTCGAAGTATTCATGGGGAGCAGCCACCTCAAAAACTCCTCTATTTGCTGCAAGATTGGTCAGGCATATCCAACGCCTGTACTTACGGCAAGTTTGTACGTTCTTCTGAGACAAAGCGTCCTCTTCCTGTATTTTTCCATGAACCTGCGGGATGCCCATTGTCGATGTTCTCCCTCGTCGTCAAAGCTTCTTCCTTTGGCGTCATATGCGTGCATAATTTCATGGCCCACTATCTGAAAGAACAAAAATCTTTCACTGAAATAAAGTTCAGAGGGCCGGAAATAGTTATAGCAAAGGATGTATTTTGGAAACAGCTTTGCCGAAGTTTTTTATGCCTAAAGCTGTTGGGATTGACTCCTAGGGAGCGAAGTGGCTGGTCCCCTTATATATATAAGTCGGTCTAACACGAAAGTTAAACCTTTCTTTGCAGAGGTAGTTAAGCGTTTATTAGGCAGGTTCCAGCAACAGCAACAAATCGCAAAGTTCTGTTAGGAACGGCAAGCAGCTCGAAACTTGCAGCGCGCATATCAAGCACAAAGCACGCACGAAATTGGAAAAACAGGACCAGCGCGGAGTAACGGCTGTCTCAGCTCCATACTGGAAAGAAAGAGGCGTGAAACGAGTGCACAAGTGTACACAAGACATAAGCAAACTGTCAGAATTTTTCCTGCGTCGTCGTTTAGCAGCGCGCTCCTTTCGTAAACGAGTTGGCGCAGCATACGAGGTGACCTTCGTCCTTTCCATAACTACGAGGTTGCTAAGCGTGTGCGCTGGAGAGGCCACTCTCCGTGGAGGCTGTGTTTCGTGTAGGCGAAGGCCTTCCTGAGCTCCCCACCCGAGTTGGTCAGACCATCTCGTCACTGATAACGAAAACGCATTTCTTCATAGAAGCTCTGAGCCCTGCCTAACAGGGTATAGTGTTTATAAATGGCTTGCCGTTAGCATTCCGTGCGAGGTACGCTCTTTGGTGGAGTGCTTAGCGTCGCGTGCTGGGAAACGAGAGGTTGCTGGTGCGATTTCGCGCAGCAGATGCTTGCCTTCTGTTTTGTTTTCAATTTATCAATCAACGTCACTTCCGTGACGAAGCTATGTCAGAGGAGGCATGGTGGAGAGCGGCATGAAACACTCAGCTGTTAAAACCGATCGTGAGCCGCGTAGATTAGAAAACTCGTGTTGAAACTTTACTGCCGCATGTAAACACGTATCACTTTTGTGTTGTATACTGATTTCTGTACAGACGTGTCAGCCACATTTGTTCGTTTTTTTCTTGAAGCCGTCTAGCTCCCAGAGAAGGAATTGCATGTGTTGCTTTATGGTGAGCGTTGCAGCTTATTCACGAGGAAGTAGGGCCTTCCGCGGGCTTGATTCTTTAACAGAGGAATGAGCACACGTGCAGTGAACGCTCCTAACTGGTATACGTGTTACTTCTGGCATACATGCCCAAGAAACTGCAGTAATAATTATCAGCTGCATCAAGCACGTATAACTTGCTACGAGAAGCATTTCTTCACATAGCTCCCAATATGCGTCAGAAATGAAATACTCGCTTATACTTGCATAATAGGTATGCAGCACACCGGTAGTACATGGTTCCTGCATTGTTGCTTTCTTTAGAATCTGTTTTTCATAGAGATTCTTCGGCTGTGATGATAGGTTTTTGTATGCACTTCTCGAGATCCTTTGGACACAGTGTGAAAGAACTTACCATTCCGAGGCCACCATAATTAAGCGCCTGTGGAGCTTCAAGGTAATACAATGGGCGTGTAATAATGGCAGTTGGTATGACAATTAGGTTAAAGTCAGGTTGGTAATGTGCTTTCACGTCCGTCTCGTCAAATATATGCGTTGTCCGGTCGGCCCACTTTTGATGGCAAGAAAGGGACATAGCCTTAATCCATGATGGGAAAAGGCGGTTCCGTGGTACATTTGGGAACGATTCTGTAGGTACAAAAACAAAGCCTCGCTATTTCACCAATTCTCACACAGTGATAGTACTTTCATTCTGTTATGTGTTGCGCGAAATTTATTCGGAAAAGAAGTAAAAGGAGAGTTAGAATAATAGGCGTAATCTTTTACAGAATAGCCCTACTCAAGGGTCTCTTATCAGCATGGGCAGCTAAAAAAAAACACGGGTGATCTCTCTATATAGGAATCGTAATAACAAAAAAGGAAAACATGTTCTAAACACAGGTTGTTGAGCGTTTATCGCGTATTGTTTCAGCGATAGTTACAAATGTCAAAGTCACGTTAAACCAAGGCGCACCATCCTCCCCTCCTTGACACTGCGAGATAAGGGCTATCCTTCTCAAAGCCGGGAGAAGTAAGCGTAGGAGAGCGGGAGACAACGCGTGCTCATTGCACCATCTTGCTGCTAATGCTGAAAACACAATTCTCTTCGAGATGCTCCTGACTGAGCAGCGGTAAGTTGTAGATATAAATAGCTTGCCGTTTAAACGGACACAGTTATATATATATATATATATATATATATATATATATATATATATATATATATATATATATATATATATATATATATATATATATATATATGGATAGATAGATAGATATATTTCAAATAACGGCCACAAGTTCGAAATTGCTGCGTGAGCGTGTGGAGCATGCAAAAATAAAAATACTGACTGTAGAGTTGTTCCACGTATGCGGGATCCAGGTATCGTTCAGGACTTCCTACGTATGATCGCATTTTGAAGAGCTTCTGGAGGGCAATAAAGCGATCTTGTCCTTCAACCCAACTTGAATTCTCGAACGTCTCGGCGTACGCATTGCGAATATTAAGCAGCATTGTTTTCACATCTTCGAGCGACTTCCGTGGGACCACTGCGTAGCAGGGAACATGGAAACCAATAAAATTATCGCAGTGCTTACAGTTAAACGTAAGGTTTAAGCAATTTATTATCAGGTGTAATAAATTTTTGTCGACGTTTTTTGTTTGTTAAAATCCTGTCGTTTCCTTGTGCCTGATCATCTGCACACAAAAACGAGCTTTGCTCACATGTGACAAATGCAACTCACGACAAAACTTTCAGTGAAGCATTATTTGTCATCGCAAAACAAGAAGACATATTTCATTTCTCGAAGACGCTGTACATGATTGCTTTACTTCCTTTACCCAACAGCTACACTGCTACACTTCGAAGAATAGTTCTTTAGGCAATCCAGTGGCGCATTTCTTTAGCTAAAGGTGCAAAAAAAAACACGACACAAAGTAAATACAAACGCAACAGCGAAAGTTCTGTCTCCTAGGTTTGTTTCAGTTTTTGGTCTTGTCTGCGTTGTAAAACTCAAAACTACACTGCTTCGTGCAGTCAAGAAGTATGGCCTTTTATTCAAATTCACTGTCTTCTTCAGTGCTTTCTACTCCAGGTAATAAGAAAATAAATAAATATATAAACAAATAACTAAATAAATTCTGTGCGTAAGTAAATTAGCATGTAAACTGCTTTCCTCTTTTTTTTTCAAGCACAACAAACCAATGAACCTATGGCTGACTGGACACGCACTCCTGACCACAAACCTCAGCAATTTGCCTAGGAAAAAGGAGATTCCGCATATAAAATAATTTACTGCTCAAAATTCGCACTTGGCGGGAGCAGGAATCACCCCTTGCATCCCTTACGGTGGCCAAGGAAACACCGAGCGACGTAGCAAATGGCGTACGGGTGGTCTTGAGAGAGTGGGTTTGACTCTTCGCCACACGGTTGTCGGATTCACTTAGCACCTTCGCTCGAATCTGTAGCTCACTGGTAATCGTACTTTCGGTACAACCAATGTCATAAAGAAGGTGCTCTAAGACCAACAGGGAAGAAATTTCGCTTTGGTTGAGTGCGTGCTAAATACGCTAGAGCTGGCTATGCTGTATAGAATTTCACCCGAGTAAAAAAAAAAGCGATGACGACTGCGTACGATTTCAGGACAACAGCATATGACGAATTGGCCTCCCTAAACTGCTGTGCACCAATACCACACAAGAAATATGGTAATCGACATAACTTCTACAAGTAGCGATGAAAAAAATTAAGAAGAATCTTATTTGCTGCTTATTCTTTTGAAGAGTTTTCAAAACAGTCTATGCTAACGTCCGCCGCTACCATGCGGTACCAGTTCTTTTCAGCTGAATCTTCGATAAAATAAAAAAAAAACGACATCAGCGTTTCCTTATGCGCGGACATGGTCTAAGCATGCGAAGGGAACAAACATTAAGATCGGAAAACAACTTCAATGCAATACTATCAAAAGGGACAGTTTGCTTAAGCTTTATTGGATATTACAAATAGAGATAAGAGCTAGTGAATTATTTCACCGGAAATTGTCTTCTTATGCGAAACAGTTAGTGGAATAAAGCCGGTATCCATTACTACAATAGAAATATTTGTTGTATTGTAAGAGCAGTAGTGGAAAGCATTGTGCAGCAGTCCATAAACTACATTTAGATATAGATATAGAACGTTATTAGTCTGTTTACAATGCAATAAAACGCTGCCCACATCAAAAAATGTAAGTAATGTTGCTTATGCTGCTTCATACATGTTCGGGTATGCAAGCAAAGAAAACTATAATCAGTACGTTATCACCCGTCATGAAGAACATGACATTCACGTAGACTTGAATGATATCGTAACACATGGACACCATCGTGAGAGCCCAACTAAACACGACACGCAGAAAGTGAGAGACGCGGACAGGCTGCGTGTAGTGTTTAGTCGCGCTCTCACGAGGGTTTCTATCTCGAAGCACCAACTCGACCAACAGTCAACTCTTTTGAAGTATCGTAACACATTATTACCCATGTTGGTAATACATCTGTCATTTCACGAACACGCTCAATGTAGTGGGTACTTAAACGAACACGACAGAATTTCACAGACAGAGAGATAGATAGATAGATAGAGAGAGAGAGACAGACAGACAGACAGATAGATATATATATATATATATATATATATATATATATATATATATATATATATATTGATAGATAGATAGATAGATAGCGAGATAGGTATAGATAGATAGACAGACAGATAGATAGATAGACAGATAGATAGATATAGACAGATAGATAGATAGACAGACAGACAGATAGATAGACAGATAGACAGACACTTAGACAGGTAGATAGATAGATAGAGACAGATAGACAGATAGATAGATAGATAGATAGATAGATAGATAGATAGATAGATATTAATTCCTTCTAGTTTGATTGAACACTCTACAGCTATAATTGAAGAATGCTAGGAAAACCGACAAACACTCCATAGAATGAATATGGTCTCTGCGACGATTCTTGTAAAGAGTCTAGTACATCAGCAATACATTCTTCAAATGTACACCGTAGAAAAACTGTTAACGCACCGGTTTGATAGTAGGGGCTTGTGACAGCTATGCGCATCGCCTTTTTAGCGTGCTCGTAGCAAGCGGCGCTTTTCGTGCTTCTGCCGACGAGCAAGTTTGGCACTGTGTATTTCATCAGCTGTCTGAAGACACTCCAAGCGACCAGGTACTGAAGCCCCTTCTCACCCACGGACTTCGCCTTGAGCAGCTGAACGATAAGGCTGAGGACGCTCTGTTGGACGATCATAGAATCTCTACTTCTGTAGGTGTTCTTGGTGTACTTCGAAATGTAGCTCGCCCACTGATCTGGTGATGATAACAAAAGGAAGAAATCGTCTAGTAATGGTAACTAAAGAAAGTGCCAAGGTAGCTAGAGTAACGGTCAAGGCAGCCACAGTAAGCTTCAATTCGTCGTGTTTGAGTTATCGCAGATGACATAGTACTGCAAGGGGCCTGTGCGCCTTTACAATCACCATTAGGTATGCTGATAAACGTTTTCAGCTAACTCATATCATGTGCTTGCTATTGGTGATGCCTCTTGTTTCATCTGAGTGGACTAGGAGATAAGTACACGCAGCATGCGATCAGGAAAGTGCGCTAGAGAGCAGCATGCAATACCACTTCTATTGCTAGTGTGAAAATACTATAAACAGGACTGTCTATTATTTCAAAGTTCAGCCCATTAAATACAGGATACTTTTGTACATTAGGTACCTAAAGTTTTATTTTGCAATGTAATAGAAAATCTGATTCATACTCTACACCTACCTGAACTGACGTATGGTGCTGTGTAAGCACCAAAATTACCGATGGCCAAATAGATTCCGGGAGCGTATGGATGGATTTGAGCTTCGGCGATGCTCATAACTGGATAAACAAAAAAAATGTTTAGAGAGCAAAACTTTTTGCAACAGACACGCCCACTCATAGCTCTCTCGTATGAACAATAGTGAAATATTTGGTGTCACTGAGGGAAAGAAATAATAATTTTAAAAACAAACGATCACTTAGCGTGTTCTAGAAGCTCCTAGCTCGACGTGTGCAACGTCAGTCATATACGGAATTCCGTGTACATGCGGCAGGGCGCACTTTAGAGATACTGAGCGTTGCATCAACGAGGCACTTCAGGAACACGTCTGTTTATTAGGGAGTGGTATTGAGATCAATGTATAGTGACATCTTGTGCTAGATATGGGTAAATTTCCTGCCTGTCCAGCATCACCCTCCTAAAACAATATCGTGAAGGCACGCACAGAGTTATTCGAGGTCTCTATCATCTACTAAAATTATGAGTGATCTTTCATTCTTCCGTAGCCTGATCTGCTGGAAAAAAAGATCAGCTATCAGGCATCCCGCTTGTGTCTAAAATTCTAACGCGATTTTTATTCCTTCGGGCATATACATATTCTTGGTTTCTCCAAAAATCATGGCAGTCAGCGGCTATCCTCGAGGCACCTTCGTTTTTCCGTGTACACGATGATTTTCAAAAAGAAAAAGTCACAGCTTTGCCGCAAAGACGAAGCAATGAACGCGATAGTAACAAATCGGAAGGTCACGCGAAAAATGGCAACCAGATTGAAACGTGCCCCGCATTTCTCACGAACAAATGACGCACAAAACGTACTCAACAGATGAACACGAATAAGCGTCCTAATTGTTACTTCGCTGTGTCTGAAAAACACGCCCTTATCGCAAAGGAAGACTGTGCAACCAGTGGAGTGGCCATTGTGCGCCCGCTTGAACAGAATCGTCTCGCTGACAGCACAAGGGTTACGATTGTCCCCACCGCGAGATAAGTGAGCACACTCGAGAGCATCCCCTCTCGGCGGGGGAAGCTACGCGTGGGATATGACGATCTGGTAATGCGCGCTCATTGCGCCATCTCACTGGTAATGCTGAAAACACGATGGTAGTTTCCTCAAGATTCCCATGGCCAGCACAAAAGTGCACTTATAAATAGCTTGCCATTTAGACGTTCAACGAGGTGCTCCTTCGTGGCTTACTGGTTTATGCCTCGTACTCATATACATTAGAAGCCGGAGGTTCGACTCCGCGTGCCGGAGTCTTCTGGATTATTTTTCCGTCTATCGTTTTTATATAGATATACGTATACATATACGGTGAATGACGTTGACGTCGACGCCAGTGCCGGTGGCAAAATCCAGCCCAGGGTGAGCACATAAGTGCTATCGCAATAAAAAAAAAACTTCTGAGGGTGCTTTCGATTCTACCTTTACCACAAAACAAAGGTTCTGATCCCCACATTCTCATCTACCAGAATGGTCCAGGAGTCGATGGTTTCAGTCGAGCCCTCCTACTGACAGGACGTGGAACCAAAGTTCAAAAGTAGGACTTCCGGATACTACACGGAAAGTTAACAAGAAACGTCGTCGTTAGCAAGGACGTGACATTCAAGCGCAAGAAGGCTACAACTGAAACACGCATCAAGGGGCTGGAAACCTGGTGACGCTCCACTCAAGTCAGCGTGTTTGAGTCTGATGTCACCAAGGGCAGGGTGCAGTAATCACTCCGGGGCAAAGACCAAGACGTCAAGTGGTAGAAGGTGAGTGAGATGGCATCCTGCGGTGCTACCGACTTTAGCAGGCGCCTTTTCTACCAACTGTCCCTAGATAAGAACCACCACTCCCTCCCCCAAATACATGTACACCACACAGCACCTCAGCAAATTGTTTTCCAAGAACCACCGCCTGCCAACAACATCGTATGTATAATCCCTCTCGGACAATTTGCGCAGTAGTTTTCGGCAGGCCGGTACCGCAGTGAGGATGTGGCGTGAAAGGGTTACGGCTAGCGCGTTGTTCCTCCGCACCGCTTCAAGTACGGCTCACTGTGTGGTGTGTTTGGCTTCCTGCGTCCTGCTATCAAGCCTTTAAAGTTTATGTAGGTTGAGGTCCAAGAGCGGCTACACTTTTTCGTCCAAGCAAGCAGCGCGTGCGTTCTGGTTTCTATACGTGCCCACAGTTCTGCAGCCTTAAACCGTGACAGTTATAATTGATGACGCAGCCTCATTCACATAACTTCTTTGAGGTGATGTGTTGATGATGCGAATTAGCAGGTTAGTTTGTGAATGACAGACTGTTCCATAAACTTGCGGAGTAACCCGAAGACCGAAAGGAGCCCTGCAAAATAAGCTTTTTGCGTGAAAGATAAAAATTGGACGACAACCTACGTTACATAACAATATCTTACAACAGAGTTGACAAAAAAAAACACCACTAAAAAGCGATAAAGAAGGGCCACGTCAGATCTACTGCTAGCACACGAAACGGGAGCCGACGCGTTTACTGAAAGCGTGGTGGAAGCCAGGCAGCTCGCATGTGTGCGAATAGGCCATCTGCAGCAAGACCACAACGCAAATTGCTATAATTTCCGTCATATAGACATGTGTCCTGAAAAAGTGGTGCCATGTTATGGGTGTGAAGTACAGTATGTAGACACGGGTGCTACGGGAAAACCTGCTCAAGGGATACCTAAAACCTTTTTCAGGGCTGCGAAGACCAAGTGGCGTCACCGATGAGGCTGTCCCGGAGAAATTCCACTGCAGGCGCCACCATCACTGCCCTGATCATGTGCGCGTAGTGCCTATAGAACTGTACGTATACGAGTTACTTGTGAGGGACTATCACTTGTACAAAGCGGCTTGATACACGACAGACTTAGAGAGAAGCATAAGGAATTTAACCTTGCATATGGAGGCGAATGCAGCGCCCGCATATATAAAAAACGAAGACGATGCGTGCTATGATTGTTTGTGCATAAAAAAGGCCATTCGCTCGTTTACAAAACAACTTTGCTGTAAGTTTACAGTTTACCATAACAACAAATGCCTCTTACACGTTCAGTTCACTTCTATGTCAGCCATAACGAGAAATTTGGTGTGGGCTCACGTTCTATTTCGTATCCAGCGATGCTCAACGCAAGCTCAGTGGCTCGTCGAGTTACGACACCGTACCGGCGCAATAGGGAGGTGTAATATTTCGTGTTAACGTCACTTGGCAGCACGCTCCGCTCTTTTAGCCATTGATCTTCTTGAGTGCTAAATTTAACCTGTAAAAAACAAGAGGGAGAAGTAATCTTTATTGACTCAGACGACACTCGAGTCTGCACATTTGCGTTGCCTATGTATACGCATGTCCCACCGTGGTGGTCTAGTGCCTAAGGTACTCGGCTACTAACCCGCAGTTCGCGTGATCGAATTCCGGCTGCAGTGGC
This sequence comes from Rhipicephalus microplus, assembly GCF_043290135.1. Classification (NCBI taxonomy): domain Eukaryota; kingdom Metazoa; phylum Arthropoda; class Arachnida; order Ixodida; family Ixodidae; genus Rhipicephalus; species Rhipicephalus microplus. The sequence goes on from NC_134702.1 coordinate 116,067,068, forward strand.
TGCATTTCCGATGGAGCCATAAATGTTGTACGCCCATGCGCTCAGATTTGGGTGCACGTTGAAGAACCCCAGGTGGTCAAAATTTCCGGAGCCCTCCACTACGGTGTCTCTCATAATCATAAGGTGGTTTTAGGGTGTTAGAACGCACAAATCAATAGCTATACGCATGGCTTTTTTGATATTGTGTTTTCGTGCAGTTGACGTGTGACGTGTGTCTGAGTTGACGTGTTCAAAATGTATTGTAGAAAAATTGCTATAATAAATTAAAATATATTGGCGATGGATAACGTCCCAAAATCGCAATTTGACCTACTGACACGTTAGTGGAGGGATCCGGAAATTTGAACAAACTGGGGTTGCTTAATGTGCACCTTATTCTAAGCTCAAAGTCCTCAAATAGTTCCACTTTCATAAAAAATGTGATTCTGTCATTGTGGCTGTGATTCCATCTTGCTGCATTCGAGTCAGCAGTCAAGTGACATAATTACTAGGCCACAACGATGGGTTATAATTAAAGAACGTAAGCACATATATACCATACTCATCGTGTTGAAGAGGGCCTAAAACAAATTTTGCGATTGTGAGTGACGCACAACGTCAATCAGTTATGCTCTCTCTGAAGGCACTCTACCAGCGAAGGGCTGTTCAAAATGAATAACGAAATGACACGTCACATAATTCAATGCAGGGAATGTTATGCCTCTATATTTGGTATATCTGAGGGGGCACAAAGAATCGCTACAAAGTAACAGGCTTAAGACTAGCCAGGTAGATTTTCCTTCGATAGTTTTTCTTTCGGGAACGCTCTGCGTTAAAGAACAAAACCTGCGCTTTAAGTTTAAATAGAATTAAACTTTGAGTCCATTTCACCTCCACCTAAAACGCAGTGTTTTAGAGGGCTTTCAAAATCTATAGTCTAATTCTCCATAGAAATCTTATGACCCACAATGACTACTGAGTCATATGCCTGATGTGACCTCCTTGCTAAAGTTAGTCGCGAATTACGAAGGTCAGCTTGATAAGCTTAAAAATTGAACTAAAAGCTCTTGAGTATTCTTTCGTGCTCTGGACAGTGATTACGTTTCAGTATGGTTGGTACCGTGCCTTCTCACAAGGTAATTAACAGGCTTGCTTTTTAAACTGTTTTACGATGGTCAATTGTAATATAACATATGTTATGTTATAACCACTATAGGACGCAGCACGCGTACAGGCAAAGTGGTATCCCATAACGTTCAGTTTTAGTCCAATATTTGCTAAATTGACACAAATATACAACTATATATGAGTGAATTCCTAACTATTGTTTAACTTCTGACCCTGCCTACTTCATATTAAGGGCAAATAGCAGCTCAGTCACAACAGATAGAGCAAATGGAGTCACATATATTTGCCTGCCTAATGCTATTAATACCTGCCTAAGCGTATATTAATACGCTGTCCGCGTATTTTGCGGGTGATAGCTTTGGGATGCAGTTACCATCGGAAGTTACGGCAATTTGATTTCAGTATACTATATTCAACACCTAAGGGTTTCTGATGTCTCCTTGTGCATGAGGAAGCAAGTACGCTGGCCACATGAAAAATATGAGATGGAGACGATCAAAAGAAGTTCGTCACCACTCTAGTCCTTCATTAAACGCCGCATATGCGACAGAAAATTGAACGAACGGAAGGAGTGTAAATTTAAGAGGATCGCTTTTTTGTTACACATAACACTTACGAGACCTAACACATGATTACACCAAAAGAAGTGATTTAGGATTGCATTGCCTTTTTGGGGAAAAAAAAGTGGACAAAAAGGGAACTTGCTACCGGAAGTATTCAAAGCTGCGACCTTCTAGTGATGCGTCCGATGCTCTACCAACGAGCCACGGCGGCAGTCACCTCCCCGTTTTCTATATAGTGTATTTATGTGCATGTGAGCGTAGGAGCTCTATTCAGCACCCCCTGTTGACATTGCGGTGAGTGTAGGACACTCTTTCAGCACGTTGTTATCGCGTACCACGTGATCTTATTACGAGCTGGTAGCTTACCAATAATCTTACACATACTACCTGAAGACAACAAGTCTGCCAGAGCAAGACCCTCGCTATGAATGATGGAATGAACTGTAAAAGACGCGTTATTTGAAGGTTGCCGGTCGGATCCTAGCGCTGGCAAGTTATCTTTTAGTTCCCTTTTATTTTTCACATTTTCATTGCCATTCCTAATAATACTATGTTCATTACTTGGCATCATTGTCTGTTAATTCTCATTAGAACAGGTCTGATGATGGCGTTGTCATTTCCTTATACCCATGTCTTTCTGCGCTATCATGAGAAGAACGTGATTCGGGCAGCCAGGATGGTGTGTTAAAAAATTGTTAAAGGAGCAAAGCTGATAGATTGATAAGTGGAGTTTAATGCCCCAAAACCACCATATGATTATGAGAGGCGCCAAAGTGGAGGGCTCCGGAAATTTAGGCCACCTGGGGTTCTTTAACGTGCGCCCAAATCTGAGCAAACGGGCCTAAAACATTTCCACCTCCGTCAGAAATGCCACCACCGCAGCCGGGATTCAATCCCGTGATCTGTGGGTCAGCAGCCGGTTGCCTTAGCCACTTGACCACCGCGGCGGGACAGGAGCAAAGATGGAACATGGTAAACGACTGAGAGCAAAATTTGGTCTTAACCTTGCGTTTTGGAAGACGGGGTTCCTATTTGAACAACATAGTAGCCTTGTGCAGGGGAAAAGATCGTCATACGCGAGATCTTGGAGAGTACAGCAATAAAAAACAACCAATATTTCAACTTGAATTAGGTTATGGTGAATCATTCCTTCGCGCATCCACTCTCTTCGAAATATGAAAAAAACCCATTTTCTAAAATGCAGGAAAATTGAAAAAAGCAGTATTATTCGTAAGAATTCAATGTCACTGATAGAAACTTGTGAAGCAGCACGAACACATTGTGATAATTCTTTTACTAAACCTCTGTAACTTTAAAGTTTTATTTCGCACCTTCATTCCCCTCTTGCCGTGGAAGAACAGGGTATCGAGAAGCTCGAAGGACACAATAGCTGGGACTCCCAAGTCGAGAGAGCAGCGCACCATCATTTCAATCGGGTTTACCTTCGCCAGCCTTGTCTCGTCGTTCAAGTCTAGATTTAGAGACTGCAGCCAGTTTACAAGATCTGCTGTCTGTAAAGAAGATATATGAAAAAGCTTCAAGGAAAACATTAGCACTAGAATAACATCAGGCACTGTCACACTGAAAATTCGTGGCCATTATCAGCAGCCGTTTGCTTGGAAAACAAGCCACATTCTATCCATGGCGTTTCAGTTGCACATGTATCCTCTATTTCGTCAAAAAGTTTCTTGAGGTGGTCTACTTGGGTAAACAACCGTGACAACCACGGCACCACATTAGCCTACCTAAATACTTTCAACGAACCTTATGTTGAAAGCTGGCGGATGGTGGTCGGACTTGCGTGTATATTCTTCTGTTGTGGTAGTCATAAGACATAATTAGGCCAAATTTAACATACACTTCTAATTGGCCCACTAAAAACAATTACCACACTTTACGAACATGCGCAGCTGCTGTAAGCTTCAGTGATTTCTTTCAATAAAAAAATGTTGTGATTAAGCTCGTTATTCAAGACGATTGTTGCGTCTAAAAGCATAATTTATGACATGGAAAATACGTGAAAATTTTTTGCAACATTCATTCAACGGCATTTTGAGCGTAGATTGTTTATAACATGGATAAACAATTTTAGTAAAAACGCGTTACTTGTTTAAATATTTTACATAAAATTCTTCTCATTGAATTACTTTCGGCGCTTCTCGCGAACTCAGTATTTTTTTGTCACGGAATAACGCGTGCTGATGAGAGAATCATGGCGTTAGGAAGCGTCAGCAACGACTGACCTGAACGCACACTAGCCAGCAAGCATTATTTGAAATGTAACAGTGTAAAGAAAACAACTAGGTGATATCTATTTTATGCCTTAAAATCCAGAGCGTAAATTTACAGCTACAAGCCGAAAAGCGACACGCCAGTTTGTGGGCATTTTTCGCATCGAGTATCGTTCTTTTCACAAAGGTAACTAATGTGTAAACAACTTTTTCAATCTTTACACACTCAAGGTTATACATGTTAGACATTTACAAATCAATGAACTTTGTGTAAATAGTGCGGAATGCTCTCAACAAAACTTGGTATGCGTGGATAGCAATGATTCACGAGGCTTAAGGCATGAATAACTGCGAAACAACTTGGAACATATCACAATATTTCACGTGAAAATACAGAAAATGTTCCTTCAATATTGGGCTTATACATACGTTGCCCAACTGCGAGCTCCCGAGTTTCGATGAAGAGATAGTTGCCAAGACATCTAGTGAATAGACTTAAGGACAGAAATCATGTAATCGAGAAAATTTCCCCCGCCTCTTCGAAGGGATTCGTTAGGAAATGCGATTGCATTGCGTACCATCCATACCGGCGTTCCGCACGTGAGAGCCCAGCGTTAAAAGAATAATGCTTTCTTTTTTTTTTACTTACAACGTGCATACAATACCGCCGTTCACCGCACATGGCGTTTTTCTGTCGCGAGAAACGCGGTATGCCTTCCCAGCTTTAGTAGCTAGCGTGGACGGTCAAAAATTACTATCAAGTGACCGAAAATTGGGAGACCCTTAAGCTTTGCCTTTAAGAGTTCAACGAAATAGCGAAATGTGGCACCTAGTGCACCCTTTAAACGCTAAGTGCATATTTATTCATATGTTTTTACATACACACGCACGCACACCAACACCCACACAGTAGAATGAACCAGCGCACGCTATTACCACTGAATGGGCTCGTTTTCGTCGTGACACCTGTCAAACACAATGCGTTAAAGGAGCCCTGAAACACCTTTTCAAGTAACCATTGAATGAATTCAGCAGACGAGCTTATTGTCTGACGAATTCAACAGCGCACAAATTTTAAGAATCCATCGAATGCAAGTGGAGTTGCAAAGGTTTGTTGCGTGCTGCAATTGCATCATGTCTTCTATCGTCCCGACGTAAACGCTGGACGCTGAGCAGGGAGGGGTGGCACGGCAAAAAAACTACCGCGCCTCGTGACCTTGAGCACTTTTTTTTTTCTTCGAATGCGCGGCTTCTTCAGAGTGATCGCGCATGCACGCGTGGACAAGTAGCGGCCTCCCGCGGCTATCTGGGTAACTCGATTTGTCGGTCACAGACGCACAGACGATTTTTCGCTTACACACCAATGGGGCTGACGCCATCGAAGGGTTTTCTGCGACACGAGCTCTTTAAAGGGTCACTCACCAGGCCCAATACCAAATTTTAGTTATGCAGTGAAAGTTCTTGGGTGTCCAATGAGGAACATTTTGCCACAAAAATTTTTTGACTTGGTTCATCATGAGTGGCGAAAACGGGTTTTTTGAAGCGGTGCGTAACGAGGATGACAGGAGGCGAGCTCAAAACCCTTGCCGGTAGTCCGCGTAGTCTTCGGAAGCCAAATCTCTTTCCCACCCCCTCAGGCATCAGACCAAAAGGTCACGTGCGCATGACGTGCCCAAAAAAGTGCAATTGCTGAGCAAGCGAGCGGTGTTTTTTTTTTTTTTTTTGACCAGCGTTATCTTGTGGTATTCTGCCTGTTTCTGCGGGACGGTTTGGAAACGCTGGCTTAGACGCGGTAGAATAGATGAATACAATGAGTTCGCGAACGCGTAGGAGTGTTCCACAGCGGTCATCTGCTCGATGCGCTGACCGCGGGTAAACGAGCGAATGCGAAACGCCGACACATTAGCCCCGCATTTCGTTGCAATGCACAGGAGAATTCACATTCCCTTATTGCGTCTCATTATTAAGTGTGAATACACTTTATAAGCGACCCCAAACCATCCACCGCCGTCGGCGGCGTCCGCAGTCTTCTCTCTATCTTTAAAAGAAAGAGAGAAGACTCTCTTTCTTTTAGCGGGCCGCAGCGCGACGCTTTACCGAATGAGCCACGGACGCGACGCTGATATCGGTGTCAGTAACGCGCCCTATATCTTTAACGCTGCTGCGCGCGTCCCCCTCCCCCTTCGCTCACTCCTCCGCTCTCCTCGCTCGCTGCAGCTGCGTGCGCACCCCTCTCGCTCGCGCGCCCGCCTTCTCTCTCAGTCTCCCGTCGAGAGCGGGTCGTGCGATGGATATCCCGGAGAGTGTGATTAATAAATATAATAGTGCGAATTAATAAATACTCCTCATAGCATTACCCCGTGCATTCGCACTTAACCATGTTCACCCTCGGGGAAATGCTTTGGAGTTTTTCTTTATTATTCTCTTCAAGCAACAGATTACATAAACTATGCGTACCGCGTTAAATAATTCTCTCCATGTCACGTGCCCCTGTTTGCAACGTCAGAGCAGAGTCATCTACGTAGAGGACCAACTTCACTGCATTGCCGAGTACGTAGGGCCATTCATACGCGCACATCATGCGCTCCTTCTCTGGGCGCGCACCGGCAGAAGGGAGGGGAAGCAGCGCTCATCTTGAAATTCGACCCATTCCGCGGCGCGTAGCGTTGCAAATTTTGGCAGACGTGATTATGAATGCCTTGTCCATGCATTGCGCTTGTCATCTCAAAAATTTCAAGCCTGGTGAGTGAGCTGGTTCACGCTACACTCTAAGTCAAATCCTGGCTAGATTACACTCCCGCAGACAGGAAATAAGGTCACATTATCCCTGCTTCTAGGCGGCTCCGTAGCTTTGTTGCAGAGAAACCGTCCCGATTTCAAGTGGCCTTCAGAATAGCCGGGACAAAGTTTAGTATGAATTTTATGTCAAAATATTTCTCGCAAAATACGGCCTGCGGTTAAGCGTGACTTTCCATAGGCGGTCAGGTGTTGATGCGGTGGGGGAAAAAAGTATTTTTTATGCTTTTCAGAGCAGTTCCTGGCCAAGAATGCGACAGATATTATGATTGCAGGTAATTAGACACCCATTAGTATCACAACCACTTACATTTGGGAGATTAACATGCAAAGCACCGCCCTGAAATCGAACTCGGGACCGCACGCGCTTGAAGCAAATGTCTTACCCATTGTAGCAGAGCGTCACCGCATGATGGCGAGTCATTTTGAGGAATATACCAAGTGGATTTTCGCAAACCGTCTTCGCCACCTTGAACTGTTTTTGTGCCATGTGCATACATTTGATCAGCGAATAGTTTGCAGGACTTCATGAATTCGAGACAACCACGGTGAGCGCTTTCGGCTCCCACTTCGGTTCATGGTGCGCCGTTCCGCAAGAACAATTAACGTGTGTTTGTGCGTCATTTTAGTGCTTTCCCGTGAACTACGGGTGCTACGCTCACCGAAATTCGCGGACTAGGCTGTGTTCGGCTGTCAAAACCTGCGTATGTTTCTCGCACGCGCGTGTGCTGTGAGAAATTTCGCTTATCTGTGTCGGGAAGTACATGCGTGTCAGTGACAGCAGCCTATTCTCAGCTGTTTGAGGCAATGCACTTTCGCACGTAAACGTTGCATGCGTATTTTAGCGTGCCTACTTTAACATTTGCATTTCATGCGCGCGAACTGCCGTGAGCTGCACGCTGGAGCAGAAGCGCTTTTCCAGCATTTCGACGATTACCTATTTTTGCAATTAAAATTTATGCGCATTATTTCGCTATATAGAGTGCTTTTTACTCATTTTCAGTCTTTCACTGATCCTATTTATGGGGAAAGGCTACTCTGACCTTTCTTTAACATCACATCGCTGTTTGAGTGAAAGCCGAAACGCGCACCAAGGTCAAGTGTGATGTACACAAATAAGCGACGGACAGGTCGGTCTCCTTCCAAATAAATAATGCCTCTGCACATCTCTTTCGCGAACGTCGGCATGCAGTTGGGGTCAAGAAATGGTGCAGAACGAACCTCAAAATATTTATTCTTACTGCTAGCAGTTGCTCTTTAGAAAATGGGGATTTTTATAGCTGGTACATTATCTCCACAGCAGTACACTGGTTGTCTTGGTCGTGGTTCACTGTTACAAATTCATGCTGAAATATAAGAACTGTACTTGATATTCAAAAGAGTGAGCAGATGTCGGTTACATACGCTCTCCTGCTGACTTCAATTTATTGTTTGATATGTGGGGTTTAACGTCCAAAAACCACCGTATGACAACAAGAGACGCCGTAGTGGAAAGCTCCAGAAATTTCGACCACCTGGGGTTCCTTAACGTGCACCAATATCTGAGCACATGGGCCTACAACATTTCCGCCTTCATCGGAAATGCAGCCGCCGCAGCCGGGATTGAAACCCGCGACCTGCGGATCAGCAGCCGAGTACCTTAGCCACTAGACCACCGCGGCTTGGCTCTCCTGCTGACTTCTGCAGCTGACTTCTGGCTTCTGTACTTGATGTTCATCATCAAATTACGCAACCACTAATCAAACATCGACAAATAGATCTTCAATTTTGATCTTTTTTTGTCTCGCGGCTTTCATTCTGTTTCTATTTTGCCATGCTTTCCTAATATTATCAGTTCAACTTGTTTGGTAGAACATGAGCATCAACATACATAGGCCAGGTTTTCAGAAAGCTGTCATGCATGCACTCGTACTCTTTTATTTAGTGCATGACACAGTGTCATACCTCGACAACTGATGAAGGGAAAGTTGTTTGTGCTCTTTTATTCAAATCAAAAGAGTAACAATGTGAGAGAACACCCCATTGTATGCCCAAATTTAGAGAGATGCATAATATCTTGAATAAAGTGTGCCATATAGCACTGGAAAACGTTTCCGTCTCAGACCATCTTGTAGAAAAACGACCGTCACAAGACACCGGACGAAACGGCGACGCAAAAATGCCAAGGCATGCATGCGACGGTGAACGTCATGGCGGCGCCGGGCGCCCAGCTGGCGTGGCGACGGCAGGGGAGGGGGGGTTCTCTTTTTTTTTTCCACACTCACGCTTGTGGCTGAACGGTTCTGCGTTAGTTGATGCTGGCTCCTCGCGCCAGGCTGGCGCGACGGAGACGGCGGCTCTCCTCTTTCTTTTCTTTTTTTCTTTCTTGCGCCTGCTCTTACAGGCTGTTTGCGTGACCCACGCTGCGCGGATGTCACGAGTATTTTTTTATTGCTGGGCTCTATATACACAGGATTTTAGTCAGTGCGCAGGAGTGCGCCGCCTATGTGCCATTCGTTATCCGGCACCTGAGACGTATTGTTTTGTAAAATCTCGCATTCGGGGCCAGTAAAAACGCTGCTGCGCTTGATGCAGGGTGCGAATGAACCCAAGGTGTCCTGACGTTGGATCATCGTGCACAGTACGAAGAACGTCGCATCGAAGACTGACATGCAATCACTAAATAACTTACGCCGGTTGCTGAGTAATTCGTTTTGCACAACAGTCCATCACGAATGCGAAAGCGACCACTGCCTTTGAGATTCCGAGCGTCAACGAACAAAGGGTCTAAAGATAAATCATTCAATTGTTCTCGTTTGAAGATATTGGCGTCAGAAAACGTGTGAGAGACCGCAGCAAAACAGATGTCAAGGGTATCTGCACTGTCCTCCGTTGTGGTCATAGGTAGGCGAGAAAGGAAATCAGCGTCCGATTGACGTCGTCCACTTCTGTACGAAATGCTGAAGTAAAATTCTTGAAGGCGTAAAGCCCATCGAGCAAGGCGGCCACAAGGGTCTCGGAGGGTAACAAGCCAACATAATGAATGATGGTCTGTCACAATCGTAAATGGACGACCATAGACGTAACATCAAAACTTCTTAATGGCGAATACAGCCGCCAAACGTTCTTGCTCTGTCACCGTATAATTCAGTTCAGCTTTGCTTAGAGATCGACTCGTATAAGCAACAACATGCTCTGCATTATCATGGCGCTGAAGAAGCACACCTCCGATGCCAATTCCACTTGCGTCACTGTGCACTTCTGTAGGACCAGAAGGATCGAAATGACGAAGAATAGGCTCAGATGTTAGTAGAAATTTCAGTTCAGAAAATGCGGCATCACAATCAGGTCTCCATTCGAATGGGCTGTCTTTTCGCAACAGGCTGGTCAGTGGGTGTACCAAGTCCGCGAATCGGGGCACAAAGCGGCGAAAGTAGGAACATAGGCCCAAGAAGCTGCGAAGTTCCTTCAGTGTCTGGGGTGTTTTGAATGTGCCGACTGCTTCGAATTTGCGGATATCCGGCCTGACACCATCTTTATCAACTAGGTGACCGAAGACTAAAGCCTGTCGTTCACCAAACCGGCACTTCTTAGAGTTCAAAATCAAGCCAGCCTTTCCGACACAGTCTAAAACAAGGCTTAAACGGACGTTGTGCTCTACGAAGGTACGCCCATAAGTGATGACGTCATCCAGGTAGCATAAGCACACCTCTGATTTAAGACCACGAAGGACAGAGTCCATAAACCTTTAAAAAGTGGCGGGGGCGTTGCAAAGCCCAAACGGCATCACATTGAATTGGTACAGTCCATCAGGCGTCACGAATGCGGTCTTCTCCTTGTCTGAAGGCTGCATATGTATCTGCCAATATCCTGATTGTAGGTCTATTGAAGAAAAGTACGAATCCGAGTGTAAGCAGTCAATAACATCGTCAGTCCTAGGCAGCGAATATACATATTTTTTGGTCACGGCGTTGAGTCTTCTGTAATCAAAGCAGAACCGTTAGGCACCATCTTTCTTCTTAACCAAGATGACCGGTGCTGCCCACGGGCTACACAACTCTTCAATAACACCCTTGTTCAGCATCTCCTGAACCTGGTCGGCAATAACTTTTCGTTCTGATGACAACACTCGGTTAGGCTTTTGTCGGATCGGATAGGCAGTGCAGGTGTCAATCCTATGGTGAGCGCGAGAACATGGTAAAGGTAGTGGCTTCACCTCTTGGCAAAAGTCAAACACAGAAGCATGTCGCCTCAACAGATGGCGGAACGTCTGCTGATCGTGTGACCGCAAAGTGGCTCTAATCATGCCTAGGATCTGCGACTCGTAAGAGCAACCGCGCTTGCCAGAGACTGTACCTTTCTTGCTTCCATCGTTGTTGACGACCGCTACAGAACCTTCAGTGGAATCATCGAAGACGCCAAGCTTCATTCCTCGAGGGAGCACAACCGGCATTGGCGAACAGTTCAGTGCCCACAGAAAGGTTGCTTCTTTATCAACAGATACCAAACAACGAGGGACGAATATGCCTTTCTTAGCACACTGAATGATGGCAGGTTCAACGATGGCGTCAAAAGATGTGGCAGATTCTGGGGCGAACACCGCAACTGACCTCATTGACCATGGCGGCACTGTCAGCTCATCGGAAACAATCAGAGCGTCCTTCGCGGCCTCCGGCGCCTCATCGACGAGGGCAGGAACAATGTCACCGCTGACGGACAGTTCACCGCTTCTACAGTCGACGAAAGCGCCACATCTTTGGAGAAAGTCAAGACCGAGAATCACATCATGGGTGCAACGTTGCAGCAAAAGGAACTCTGTTGGGAACACCTTTCCTGCCAATGAGACATTGACGGCACTAACTCCGACATGATGAAGTACTTCCCCACCAACACCACGAAACCTTGTTGATTCGCCCCAAGAAAACCTACCTTTGCGGCCAATGTGACTTTTGAAAGAAAGACTCATAACTGATATCGTAGCGCCAGTCTGCACCAAAGCACTTGTACAAAAGCCATCTATTTCCACACGTATCTTGTTCTTGGACATTATAAATGACGGAGGCATCTGAGGCAAATCCTGTTGTACGACATCACCTCCATCGGTCGCGCTGGCTAGTTTCCCGGCGGTGGCGGTGTTGACAGGCGTCGTCCCGGCGAAGGGGAACGGTGCAGTCGGCCAGATAGAGGCGCCAAACTACGGTTAGAAGCGGAAGAACTGCCACTGTGCTTACCCCACCGTGAGGTACTCCTGGAATAAGCGAGCCAATGACCGTTGTTGTGACTATTGCCCGCTGGTGGAAATTCTGATGGGGAACGGTATCGGGATGTCGGCTCTCTCTGTGGACGACAGAACCGAGCTATATGCCCGGCGATACCGCAACGGTAGCACACAGAGGCTTGGCGGTATGCATTGTACTCCTGGAAGGCATTGAGCTGACGTAGTGGTGGTACGGGTATATCTTCGTTCGGGTCGTAATAGGTCTTGGATGGCTGATGGGGGTAACTGAAGTGGTCTTCGTACCTCGGCAGCGGGTAGTTATTGCGCTGTGACCTCGGTGGTGAGGGTGGCCTGTATTTGCAATCATCGTAGCCTGCTGCGGCAATTTACAGGGAAGGGCGAGAGGGAGGCGGTGCGGGTGTAGGTTCGTACGGCATCGGGCGAGCGTGTCGAGTGAGCTCTTCTCGAACAATCTGGCGTATTGTCGACGCGAGATCAAGCGGCATGTATTTGTCAACACTTCCCACGGTGGTTACATTCGATAGGCGACCGAACTTGGGGTTATACGTCGCGTCTTCAAGGTCTCGAATGTGTGACAGTGGCTTATGACGTCGGTTACCGTAGCAAGGCTTTCTTTGCTGATGAGGAACTCATACACGTCCTCGGCAATGCCCTTCAACAGATGGCCAACTTTGTCTTCCTCTAACATAGAAGGGTTGACAATCTTAAAGAGTTTCAAGATTGCCTCGACATAAGTCGTGCACGTCTCTCCTGGGATGTGAGCTCTCTGGAGTAACAATTGTTTCCGCCTGCTTTCTCTTAGCACGCTCTTATTTCGGAAACGAAGCGATCCCATGACGTGAGGGCATCATTGTGGTTCTCGTACCACACGATTACTGTGTCCGTTAAGAAAAATACTACATTGGTCAGCTGGGTCACCACGTCCCACTGGTAGTATTTGCTCACCCGTTTGTAGTGTGTGAGCCAGGCATCCACGTCCTCGCCAGATTCGCCACCGAATGTGCGAGGCACTATCAGATCCTGACGCAACCAGGAACCAGCCGCACGCGAACCTGGTACTAGCGGTGCTGCTGGACTGGTAGAGGGTCTGCAACTGCGGGGATCCGGTTTCTTTCTTCGCCGTGAGACATCTCAGCTGCCAGTGGTAACGGGGGCAGTCCAGCAAGGCGGCGGCTTCGTTGTAGACCAGGCGCTTGAAGCGTCGCTTGGTTGATTACCCAGCGCCTCCACCACAGAAGTGTTACGGTTGAATTAAAGGATAGGTGGATTTATTTACAGGGTGAGGATGAAGTTCGGCAGTCGTGGTAAAGATGAAGTCCTCAGGCCGCACCAGACAACGTTGTCTTCCTCTTCTACCTCCCCGGCACACACTACATTCCGGCTCTGACCGTAGTAATATATATATATATATATATATATATATATATATATATATATATATATATATATATATATATATATATATATATATATATATATATATATATATATATATATATATATATATATATATATATATTATGATGAATACAACGTATCATTGGCAAGCAGCATCGCCACCGCATTGGTACTGAGTACTGGGCTTCTCTATTGCTCGCCTGGTGCTGATCGTCGCCGGCGTCTGCTTGACCGTTGCTCTGTCCCGATCGTGTTTTCATCGTAGGCCTACCGTCGCAACACACGCCAATAAACCCATTTTCAATTGGTGGAGGATGCTGACATTTCCCGTTGCCTGAACCTGGGTGCTGCTATTCGCTGTCGCCTAAACCTGGAGCTGCGCAACCGAACACTACGTCCCATCATGGACACCAACAACGCGGAACCTGGCTCTTCCACTCCATCCTCCAGCAACCTCGGCGTTCTTTGCTTGCGAGAACCCAAGGCCTTAAGCGGAGCTGATGATTCCGACGTTGAAGACTGGTTTACTAACTACGAACTGATGAGCGCGAACAACAAGTGGGATGACGTGGACAAGTTGACTAACGTTATATTTTACCTCGTGTACAGCATCATTTAGCTCCAGCTCGTAACGTTGTGCTGATTTTAAAGTGACATATCAACATTTCTCATTCGTGCTTCGCATATCATCGATTCCCACTATAGGTGAGATCTGCCAATTTTTTTCTTCGTACTTTTGAATTGGTTTTTGTGCCTTAGATATATACATATATATATTCGGGACATAAAGCCGACGGTAAAATCAGATGAGAGTGTGCGTTTAATTGCTATCGCAAAAAAAACCAAATGTGGACATGATAGAACCCCTTTTTTTCTCGTCCACGTGGAACGAGTGGCTTGACCGTGCTATGCACTTGTAGTTTACAACAATGGCACTGCATTGGCCAAATCATGTATGCACGAAAACTTCCCTAATAATAACTAGAGACGCGAGAAGCGAAAAAAGTGACCATCGCACGACAGATCTCCTAGTTGATGGATAATTTTACTTTTTTGAGAGTAATGGTACTGAATTTTTCTTCCGTTTAGTTTCATTAGACAACATTTTGTGTGTTTGGAAGAAATAATGATGAACTTCATGAACAAATCATGAGTACAAGGAGGCTGGTACGTTGTACCTAAAGAAAAAACCTTACGTAAAAGCCTGCGCAGAATTGATGGTGATGATATTCATCATCAAAGCAATATCTTGCTGATTCCATTAGAGGACACGTATTTGCTGCGTTTGACCAGCTGAATATTTCAATATAATCAGATATTTAGAAACGGTTCATAAAAGAATTCTGACAAACCTGGCTTTTTATCACAATATCACTGATTTGAATAATTGATATGTGGGGTTTAACGTCCCAAAACCGCCATATGAATTCTAAAGATACAGTAGTGGAGTGCTCCGGAAATTTAGACCATCTGGGGTTCCTTAACGTGCACCGAAGTTTGAGCAGCGTCTGCTGCCGGGATTAGATCCCGTGACCTGAAGGTCAGCAGCCGAGTACCTTAGCCACTAACCACGGTGACAGGATCACCACATCACTAAAAAACGTAAATAATGGTATACAAAGATGAATATTATTGGTAAATTCGGTCTTCATTTGTATCACAGCGACTACCTATCGAAGCAACGTATTTATCAGTTTAATCAGGTAGGGTGAACAATGCTTTAAAACAGAGTATAGACAAAGAGTGAAGTGCTTCCACCACGCTACAATAATGTCACCTGGTAAATAATGCAACACTAGAATAACATCAAAGTTCTGAAAAAGCCTGTTGCGCCATCACTGCTTTTTGATAGAAGGCTTATTTTAATTAGAATCTATATTTACCTCATTTCTGTTGCTTTGGACAAAAGTCATGCAGGTCTGGTAGAGGCCAGCTGCTTTTTGGGACGCGTTTTGATTTGACGATGGCACGAAAGTGTTATTAAGATGCCATATGTTGAGCTGTCGAGTTTCTTGTGAAACCTGTAATTTACAAATCAAACATGCTGAATGCCCTCGCTAACAATTTCCGCGAGGCTTTATAGAGATGTTTTATAAGGGCTCTCTCCCAATCTCTTACTTAGCCCCCCTTTCCCTCCACTGCGCTTCTGGTCAAAAATCACCTACGCCATCCTCCATTTTGTCTAACTTCTGGTAGACAAGACGGCAGGTGAAATAATCCCTGCTGTTTAAATATACACTGAGAACTATTAAAGAGGTGCTTCAACATTATCGCTTTTTACCACTACCACATCAAATCACCAAATCACAAAAATACGGTGGGCTTAGGAGCAATGTACTTGAATTCATGTACTGGTGATAAGGACACGTTTCCTAGCTCACCCCACAGTTGAGCTTGTGAGGTTTGCATAACGTAAAGCCGGACTCAGCGTTGATGTCTGGACATAAAAATTGCTACGCGATGCACTGCATATTACTACAGTTTTGCTATATAGGACACCATGAATGTGCACTAGAAAACAACACAAACATTACTTTTTAGTGCTTCCTGTGAAATGTTTAGGCCTTTGTGTACCATGCGTAGATCGTTCTTGAATTATTAAAATGGTGAATTGCTGTACGAAATAGACACCTAATTTGCAAAAAAAATCACCAGTCTTTTTTTAATTTGTAAATTTCAAAAGCTAGAGTGCGCATTTACCAGTCGGCTTTCGTTTTCAGACTACGGGGTCACACATCGTAGTACAAGTTTCGCATTTACGAAAGTATTGTCCAATATTGTTGAAGACATTTTAAGGAATGGTGCTCTCGAAAAGTTTACAAAATATGTCTCTAAACCATGTCTATATGTTACACAACAATTACACAAAATATTCATAATTATAAAAAGCTGTGAATTGCCAATTGAAACCGGAGGGTAGTTATAACGTTCCTATAAAATCTGGCACAAAATATTTAATGAACCATTTCACAACAGTGCATTTTTCCCAGATTCTGTGCATGTCCAAAACAGCGAAGGCAAAGCGTACGTTATAAGAATAATAGCGCTTAGAACAACACCAAAGGCAGGGCTGGCTGATGACAAAATATACTGTAAAGCCGGCATTGAATATCATATATAGGTCATTTGGCTTCGTACCAACTTCACACTGGCGCCTTTTCAAAATGAAAAGGTGATCGTTAAGACGAGAAGTAAAATCATTCGAAGTAAAATTCGCATGATTGTGTTTCCTTTGAACCTGAAAGTTGCTTAAACGATGCTTCGAATCCAATGTCTGCCTACAGTTTCTTGTGATGATAGTTCTATGTTTTCGTCGTAGAGAACACGACACCACTAAACGGCGTATTTCCTTCAAACAAAACTTGCAGTTTCGGTGTTAACACTGCAGGCGACAAAAAACATATGAGCCGCTGTCACTACACCATAGTTCGTGTGTATTGACCATCTCGCATGCTTATTGTGCCTTGTCCTGCGATCACGGGACAGGTCCGCCGAGGAGTATACAGAGAAGCACATAATACTAGTTCAATTTTTTTGTGTTACAATAACACTTCCGTATTCGGCGGCTGGACAACCACCGGCCCAAGGAGCAGACGATGCAGGCAGTGACGGGAAGAGCGATCCTCATTAACACATTCTGCGGTGAATTTCTGAGTGTTACGTAGCCAATTAGAGAGTGGCGAGAAAGAAATACAACACAAGATAACATAGAAATCAGTGGAATCTTATATGATGGTCTCGCCGTGTGATGCGGCGAACACCCCGAACATTCCACAGATCAGCGGTAATTTAGTAGTATACATGAGAATGAGCAGGGTGTAGTGACAACGCACCTGGGTCAACTGACTCCACCCCCGGAAGTTTCCACAGACGTAGCGGTAGAAATCCCTACATGGGTTTTTTGTTAGGTCAATATTGGAGCGCAGCCACTGCGCCGCATAGCGGCAAAGCCTAGTCGTACATTGGCCTTCATCTGGATCTTCCGGTGGGAAAAGATGTTGTGAAGGACTTGCCGGTGTACTAGCCATAGTTGATCGTCTATTCACCTCGGTCGATGGTGGGCTTTCAATCCTAGGCACGGAAATCATCGGAACCTGTTGGCCAAGCATTGTGTACAACTGATAGTTTGTTCCGAGACAATAAGATTGGAATGGATAATTTTGACAGGCACATGTACTATCGGCGTCAGTTGAAACCCGAAGAGTGGCTGTGAGGTAACGTTAGCGTTGAGCAAAGCCATCAACACGCTCAAGGCACCAATATACACCGCCTTGCTCGAGCCTACATAGTCTACGGACTTCAGAAATAAAGCGTGTTTTACCACACGCGGGCCCCACTCGAGCGTGCTACAGGCAAGTACTTTGCGCACTGTTTGTCCACACTTCCTTAGAATTCAATATTAGTTTTGTGGCGAAAACCTCTATTAGCCATAGACCAATTAAATCACCTAAATACCGTATTATAGACGTTTCTCGCTCTCCAATTTGATCTGTTGTCGCTCTATAAACTGTGGAGGGTATTACAGGAGTAAAAATGCCAAATTACTTTTCACAGTGTTCTTCTACTCTTGCAAATCCTCAGAGAGAGTGAAATTCATTTTCACTCTCCATAAAATGAGAGTAAAGATGCTTTCTACTCTACTTATCTATAAGAGAGCGGAATGCTCATATACTCTTCAGGCATGAGAGAGCAAAACGCGGCTACACTCCTGTCCTTGATTACATTTAGATGGGTCGGTACCCCGCGAGTGATTACAATACTTAACAACCACACATATATAGAGTAAAACGTACTGAATTTGTTTGTTGAGGCATTAGAGACAACTGACAAAAAGAACAGCGTTTGAAACGCGTGCTACTGAATTTCACGACACTGCAGGCACTTGGAACTCTCAATATCCGCGTTTTCAGCTTTGGATCTGTGTAGTGAAATAATCAAATACTATTCCATTCAATCGATCACTATTCAAACTCAATCCGAATGCCTACGACATTCTCCTTATAATATATTCATGTTTTTCGCTATGACCAACGCTCAAAGAGGATGCTGACGTAAGTCAAGCGTACGGTGCGGCTACAGGGAAGTATTGTGACTTTAGTCGTAGAACGTAAACAACAACGTGAACAAGAATGACCTAATTTTATAGTGTACACTTCAGAAGTGCGATGTCTTCTACGCATGCAGAAATGACTAAAAACTTAGCGAGTCAGTGGAAACGCCGTTCATATAATCTCTTGCGATAGTCTTTTTTTTGTCTACTGCAGAAAACGTGTCGGATACTGGCTGCTCTTACGAAGCACAAAACAAACACAATAAACAGGTTATCTACAGTCCCGCTGGTTTCGAGAAGCGTGGAAGCTTTGAAATGTGCACGTTTAAAGAAATAAACACAGCGACATCACAAACGTTATTTTTGATATGAATAATTATACAACGGCACCGTTTTTTAGTGTGGTGTAGTGGCTACCGCGTCTTGCCCGCAATACGAAGTGCATCAAGAGGTAAAAGATTCGAGCATGACTCCGCCTATTTTTTTTTACATTTTCTTTCTGTATTTTTTGCTCGTATTTAGTCATCCTTACGATCCGCACGCGCGTGTATCCAGCAAGAATAATTAAAAAGCCAAATTTCAGCGCAAGTTGTTTTTTTTTTTGTGAGGTGCACTACTATTTTCTTTGCTGAGATTATGTAACTGTGCTTCGGGCAGCGTTATGTTACTCTGTTGAGGGGGAGTGCTTTGACGTGTTTGGTGGGAATCACTGTACTCTGGATCAACAAGAGGTAGTTCACTCTGGAAAAGAAAGTGAAATATCGGAAAACAAAGTATTCTCCGAAAGAGAGTACCCATCACTCTCATAGTTTTAGAGTGTGATGGGGCATATAGGCCACTTACTTGGACCACGTCGGTATACCAGTTTCTCTTTAGGATTATTTATCATGAGCGCTTTACCCAGGGTTTCTTCTTGGTGCTCTAGCCTAGTGAAACGCAGTTTCGTTGCTTTATTTCAAAATAGTAGGCAAAGGTATCTTGCTATTAGGGAACTTTACAACTACTACCCAAATAAAATTCGCTTTAAAAATTATGGGTGATCCGCATAAGTAGGCTTTTTACAGGAAAAATTACCCATATCTTTCCATGCATTAAATTGGAATAGTTGTATTAAAGTGGCTGACGCTCCTTCAATCAATCAATCAATATATTGCTGTCACGTCAAAAGGTTAACACATTTCAAGAAAAATATTGCTCACAATTCCGCCCCTTTTGTCCAACGAAGATGCTTGAAACAGCGCATGTGATGAGGAGAAGTTAGAGAAGGGCGAGTGTTGTAGTATTTTTTAGAGCAAAGATAGTGTGAATTGATTGATTGATTTAAGGGGTTTAACGTCCCAAAACCACCATATGATTATGAGAGACGCCGTAGTGTAGGGCTCTGGAAGTTTCGACCAGGGGTTCTTAACGTGCACCCAAATATGAATGCACAGGCCTACAACATTTCCGCCTCCATCGAAAATGCAGCCGCCGCAGCCGGGATTTGATCCCGCGACCAGCGGGTCAGCAGCCGAGTACCTTAGCCACTAGATCACCGCGGCGGGATGATAGTGCGAATTGCTTTAACGTCTCTTTCGTACAACATCATTGTGTGCGCGAACATATCAGTGAAAGACGAGTTCGTTCCTTTGGTCGAGCAGTGCGTTGACGTTTTTTTTTTTTTGTGGTGTCCAATTTCCGTGGTCAGTTCATGGCACTGTAAAATGAACTGTATCAGCTGCTAGACATTATTTTAGCTGGAGTTTTGAACGATCACGATAAATCTACTTCGTAAGGACGCGTGTTGCTGCATGATACAAAACTACGTGAAACACGTTGGTGCACAGCAAATAATGTCGAGTCTATTACTGCCACCACAGTCCTCACCATTTCTGTGGTAATGTCTCCGAGTTCCTCGCGGAGCAGGACTACGGCAAGGATGATACCGCATGCTGCCGCTGGCAGAAAAAGAAGCAGGCCGAAGAGGGTCTTCGTGATCCATCTATCAATACTTCGGCTGTGTTCTTCAGACTTTTTGTCGACAAGAAATTCGCCTTTGCCAGGCAGGCGTGCTCTTAGTGCCTGCGTTGAATATTAGAAAGAGTAATAACTGTACTGTCGTTGTATGTAGCTGTATAAATAAGGAAATTGTCGCCGACTGACTGCTGTGATGCCACAAGTGTTATTCGGTGTGAAAAACTGACGTGTAGTGCATATATGTACTTCGATGTCTGCTTACATGTACCATGGCAGGTACGCTATAGTGCAAAAATAAAGCGTACTGTTCAGATTAACTCTAGGTTCCTTGAACGGACAGCCACTTCAAAATGTTTTCAGAAACTCACTATATGTGCGTCGGCTCATGTTCTGAGCTTGGAAGCGTTGATTACACCGAGACCGAAAGTCGGCTTTTGTACCATAAAGCGCAATACATGTCATCCAAAAATTCAAAGAATGCACCTCGATTATTTTCAGGAGACTTTTTACAGAAGGGGGGTGTTGAAACGCTAAAAGAAAATTCAGTACATACAAACTGGCACATATTGAATAGCTAACAATTTTTCGGGTATTCGCAGCCACGGCGATATTTTCTGGAGGTGTAAGTTCTACGCCACATGACAATTCACTGGAGTACCAGTTAATATTTGACTTCCAATTGCTAGAGCACGTCAATGATTGCACCTGATTTACTGAAAAAAAAATTCGGCGCGAGCCTTGTCAGACAGTCGAAGACATGGAGCACATTCTGAATAACCTGTTATATCCAGGCTATCATAATAGATACCCTAAATGCGGTTGGTCATGTAGTAGAATAACGAGTTATATTCACCATCAAGCAGCTGAGTGGTACGTTATGATTCGCTGCAACACAGGAGACAGCGTTGAACGGCAGGAGTGCCCCTCGGGTGGCAACGGGTGACGTGGCTCAGTGGTTGTTGTTGTTGTTGTTGTTCTCCTATTGTTAGTGGCGCATACCCACTGCGGGGGATTGACCAAGAATCAAGTGGTTTCAAAATTTACTGTTCAGATTTGGAATGATGGAGGTATAACAAAAAGATCATCGGTGGCTCAGTCTTCTCTCACGATTACATGTAGATGGAGATACTAAAGTTATGGCTCACATCCATCTTGGGGGTTTAAGGCATGATGTGGAGGAGATTTTGTAGTGGCGCGAACCATTTGCTGTAGGTAGTACACAAATAAATTGGTAACAACCCACGAAGAAAGATATGAATATTTCAATACAAATTCGCTAGAGCGTAAAATATTTATACCGTTTGCCTGTTGCAAGAACAAGAACAAAAATGAACTCTCGAAGCATTTCAGAAGGCAATTTATTTTTAATCCATCGTTTACCAATCTGTTTTTAGCCCCGCCGCGGTGGTCTAGTGACTTAGGTACTCGGTTGCTGACCCGCAGGTCGCGGGATCAAATCCCGGCTGCGGCGGCTGCATTTCCGATGGGGGCGGAAATGTTGTACGCCCGTGTGCTCAGATTTGGGCGCACGTTAAAGAATCCCAGGTGGTCGAAATTTCTGGAGCCCTCCACTACGGCGTCTCTCATAATCATATGGCTTTTTGAGACGTTAAACCCCACAAATCAATCAATCAACCAATCTGTTTTTATTTGAACATCTCTATCTAAATATCCCGGCTGGCAAAACAATTCGATTTCACAAATGAGGTACCGTTTGTTTCATGAACCATTCCCCGTGGTGGGTTGCGCCAGGACTCTGAGGAACAACAAATCAACCAACCATTGTGCTTAGTGCTTTCTTGTTCCTTAGAAGAGGCCACTGCCCGTTATACAGTACGGACAAACGAGATAAATGAATGGAGGATTTTTATTTTAGTGCTGAATAACTCTACTAGCGCTCAGTGGGCTTCTCCCAGATCGGACCGCGCTTGCTAAGCCTAACCACGCATCGGCTCCCTGGACAGCCCAAGGCTGATCCACCTTGTTGGCGCTTCTGACGGCGGAGCACCACTTAAGCTGGTTGGCTTGATCGCTGCCCAACGAGGGGCATCACCTGAGCGTATACTTTAAGTTAGCTACTTCCTCACAACAGGAGCACGAGCAGGTAGTGTAAGTATCGCGCTAAAGCTTGTGAAATGAGGCCCGATTCGGGTATGCATGCATTCATAAGAGTCTCAGCGTTATTGCCTTGGCTCGGTGTAGTTTTCTTTGAGGAGTCGGGTAGACGCTCCTGCTTAGGTAGAAGTGGTGCGTTAGCTTATCGTATGCCGTGGGCTGGAAAAAACTACCGCGCTTTGTAGTGGACCAGCTCGCTGAGGTTGGTGGGGCCTCATTGATTGATATGTCGGATTTAACGTCACCAAATCACCATATGTCCCTGTAGGGTGTGTCTGCCTTTCGAGAGTATACTTTGCGTATATAGGGTGTATTTTGTGGGTCGTTGACGGAGCGTCAAATTACACAAACTGATCTCGACAAAATGCTTGCCAAGCGCATCATCGAGTCCTCCCACATTCCTGGGGCATCCTCTTTCGTGGTATAGTCCGCAAGACGGCAAAGGACGCTTCTGTGTCGATTATTGCATTTAAACAAAATTACACAAAAGACGTCTACTTTCTGCCATGATTAGATGATGCTCTTAATTGCTTCTACGGTGCCTGCTGTTTGTCTTCCGTAGACCTACGTTCTGGGTACTCGCAGATAGAGGTGGATGCCATCGATTGAACAAACACGGCATTAATTGCACCCAATGGCCTTTATCAATTCAAGCTCATGCCCCAATGCCTTTGTAACGCTCCAGCCACATTTGAAGGGACGACGAACTCTGCTCAGAGGCTTGATATGGTTCACCTGTTTGTACTGTTTGGACGATATTATTGTTCTTTCACCTACATCCGAAACTCATATACAGCTCGTAACAGCTATTTTGTATATTTTTCGTTCTGCTGGTCGTCAGCTAAGCTCATCCAAGTGTCACCTTGGGTGCCACCAAATTACAGTTTTACGTCATCTAGTAGGCACCCACGCCGTACAACCTGACCCAGCAAAAATCAGCGCAGTCAAAAATTTTCCTGTGCCACTATCTTCAAAGCATGTACGAAGCTTCCTCGGACTGTGCTCATAGTCCCGTCGTCTTTCGCGGACAAAGCGAGGCTTCTTAGCAGCTTCTCAAGCAAAGCGCCCAATTTTAAGGGGGCTCGAAAGAGGCACCTCCGTTATACAATCTAAAGCGCACCTAACTACACCTTTGATTTCAACACAATTTGACCCTAAAGATGCTACTGAGATTCGTTCTGAGCAATGTGGCCATGGCCTCGACGCAGTGCTAGCTCAACAACAACGGGGCCATGACTGCATATTCGCATACGCCAGCCGCCTCTTATCCGCGCCCAAACGCAATTATTATATCACAGAGCGCCTGTGTCTGGCTCTAATCTGTGTAGTCCCCTAGTTCAGGCCATAAATATATGGGCGCCCAGTTTCGATAATTGTAGACCACCACGCACTCTACTGGTTGAACTCTCCTATAGATCCCTCAGGGCGTAATGGTGCCCAGGTTTTGCGCTAGCAAGGATTTTCTTACTTGGTGTTGTACAAATCTGGCCAGCTGCACGAGGATGCTGATTGCCTTTTCCAGCCCTTCGTCGACGATCCTGCTGGCCCCAATGCAAAGACGGTGCGGTCCATCTTCATAGTGTCCGACTTCAGTCCATCTTTTTAGTGTCCAACTTCTTTGAAATTGGGGAAGAACAGAGAAATAAACGACTTCTGCTTGACATCATCCGCCGAACAAAGTATTTCGCAACAGACGCCTCCATTCGTCACGTTGTGTTTCGAGAGCGCCATGTTATACCACCACATTTTCCAAGCTCACGGGCCTGAATTATCTTATTGTTGTGCTTAAACAGTTACTGTACAGCGGCCTCGCTGCGCTTCACAATGCGCCCACAGCAAGGCACCTTGGAGTATGTCGCAGGCAGGAACGCGTGTGGTGCAGTTTGTACTGGCGAGCCCTTGCTCGCTTGGTACGCCAATACGTCACCACGTTTTAGTTATGTCAACGTCGCGAAACACCATCGCTGCTACCCGCTGGCCATCTCCGACCAATTAGCATACCTACACAACTTTTTTACCAAGTTGGCTTACACTTTCTTTAACCTTTACCCGAATCAACAGCGTGTAACAAAAGGATAGCCGAGGCGAGGGGTCACGCCGCACGCTACGCTATTTATCGAGCCCTACCGACGAGCTGTGCGACCAACGTTGCTTACTTCCTGTTGCGGGGCGTTATATTTATTCACGATGAGCCAAAAGAGCTGCTCACTGGCCGTAGCCGTACATTTCTCTCCCAAGCCATCGCCGGCACCCACGTTGCTGTTCGACAGAGCTCAAAGTGACCACAGCTTACTAGCCGCAAACCATTGGTCTTACGAAATGCTTTATTAGGTCTCTTAGAGATATGCATGCAATCCATGTATCACCGGACCATCGAGAGTGAGATCTCGCCCTACCCACGTGACGTTCGAGTCCAACTCGTTCCGGCGACACAGCAGACTTGTCACCTTTCTACCTATTGTATGGAAGAGAGCCGACTTCACTCTTAGACACCCTCATTTAAAGCACCTCGTTCATCAAAACGTATGCTCGTGATGCTATTGCACGAGCCAACCATGCCGGTGAGCTCGCTCGTGCTTGTCTGAGGGCGTCTCAGAGTAAGCAACGACGTCGTTACCATGACTCGCATCGCAATGCAAATTTCGCTCCGGGTACACTTGTGTTACTCCGGTTGCCTCATCTTCGATTAGGCTTGTCTGAAGAATTTTATGTCGTTACACGGGACCTTACTGCGTATTTCAGCAGGTGATGCCTGTTACTTCTCAGATTGGCCTCATCTATTCATTGTCATCAGTTCTCTATCGAGTGACGTTGACGTGTCATGGCTTGAGATCTACAGCTCTGCTTCTGAGAATGATCTATAAAGCTTCAGGATGGTGCTTCCGCCACCGCGGGTCATGCTACGTACCAGTGGCATTGCGACCAACAGAATGAAGAAAAGGTCATCGGTATATAGACTGGCAGGAGCTCTTCGTATTGGTGGCTCAGCTCAACTAACCAGTTGTAGGTACATATATTCCCTCAAGTCTTCGCCTGCTGTGTCTGTCCTTCTCGTAACATTATTGAGGAACCAACCGACCCTCCACGGAATGTAGCTGAGCTATCACTTGGCACAGTAAATTAACACTTTAATAAATAAGAGTAAAATAAATATCTGTTGAGTAGCGCGAGCTTTTATTATTACCATAATGCCATTGCAAGCCGAGCTAGTGAGTTTTAGTTCAACACAGCTCAGTGCAGGACATGTTTCCGTTCTACGAGCACAATCTGTGCCACCTTGTAACGCCCCATAAGTAATGTGGACCATTGCAACAAGTGATTGCTGTTTCGTTGCTTATTTTGACCGTGAAATGTGCAATCATAACCCCCAATTCTGCGTCAACGGAGCTGGCCGAGGCGACGCCTTTAGGTTGACAAGAGCAGTTCGATTTCACGTAACAAGTTGTTAGAAGTGTATTAGTTGTAGTTCTTGTAAAAGCAACAATGACTCCAGATTAAGAGGCACTCATAAGTTCGAAGAAACTTAAGTTACTCGCCACGGGTGCCTGGTGCTTATAGTGCTCGACTACTACCGAGCAGGTCCCCGATCACACAACGCCGCGTGCGGGCCCATACTCAACGAATGCAAAAATTCTTTAAAGCTGTGTTACCAATCTAGAGGTCGTTTAAAAACCCCACATGGCGAAATTTCCCTGGCCATTTACTAAGGCATCTCTCGTATTGATATCATGGTTCTAGAACATCCGACGCTAAAAATTATTATTAGGAAAGAGGTGCCCTGCTGTTTAACAGTTTGCTGTGCCACTAGAAAGTTCGTCATGGCTGGTACACACTGACTCAAATATTAACTACTTCAATGGTGTTCAATGCTGAGCTATCACTTGGCACAGTAAATTAACACTTTAATAATTAAGAGTAAAATAATGATCTGTTGAGTAGCGCGAGCTTTTACTATTACCATAATGCCATTGCAAGCCGAGCTCGTGAGTTTTAGTTTGAGTCAGTTTGGTACACACTGACTCAAATATTAACTACTTCAATGATGCATAACTGAAACAACAATTTGCTACACTTTTCCCAACAAGCTCCTAATGTATTAATTCAGATGCATATGACCAGCATGACAGATGAATGGTTTCAAGTCTTCTTCGAATCTGGATGTTTCTTCTACGTTGTGATAATACGCTGCAACGTGCCCTATTCACTCCAATATATCTGGACATCCCTTGTCTTAAAATTATCATCCATAGTGAAGGCTATTAAAATCTAAATCTACCATCTCCGCTTTGAAGATACTCATGAAATTATGTTCTTATTCGTATATTTCGAAAGTATTTGTGATCGAATAACGCGTTCGATGCTCTACCCACTGAGCTACCACAGCGGCCTCGAAAGTATTTGTGATATGCTTCCTCACTGCTCTTCATTGAACACTACTTATTCAGCTTTCAGGTAATAGTGTAGTTTTACGTTACATTCACGATAGTGTTTTTACACACAGGCTTAAACGGAAGCCTTCAATTAAGATGCACGTGAATCAAACGTCACCAGGAGTGTTTCTGGAAAGGCAATGTACAGTTGTCTACGCGTATATTGGCTGATTCACCACCTGTGCGCTAATCGCACAATTGCCATTGCTGAGCACTAGCCAGTTGCTGCAGCGTCAGCTCTCGCTTGTGAGAGTTATGGCTTAGTTTCGCTGACGCAGGGCGCCTGGTACAGCTCTCGCTCGGTCTCGCGGACGCTTACGTCGCATGGCTTCTTCAGCGGCAGAAAAAAAACATGCCCAATGTGAATGTGCAAATGCCGCAGAGCACAGGCGAGACTACTGCATTCTGTGCGGAAGAAAGCAAGGTGCTCATAATTTATTTTTTATTTATTACCTGCTGTTGTGGACATCTTCGCTGACCACACGGTGTGGATCTGCCCCTGCAACCCTGCTTGTACTCCTATTCTCAACCTTAACCGGGAGAAGTGGGAGGCGACGCTGCCTGGCTGTTATAACCTACGCATAAAAGACATTGGTTCTGTGAGCCAAGGCAGCAACCGACGCCGATGGGGTTCTGTACTAGGAAAACCCCCCTACAGGTTGTGGGTGCCGTCCTGTTATGAAGTGGTGATTACACAATTTTGGTTTTTTGGTTTTTAATAAATGGTTTTACCCCCGCCAACCAGTCGGCGTACTTCTTTCTATTGTGTCCAATGAACTTCTACAGTTTTTTGTTCATTTTCCCAATTTTCGTGGCACATGCTCGTAATATAAACCATTTTTATAGTTCATATTGTCACGTTGTCTTGACTTTGACGATTTGGTTGGTTGGTTGGTTCCTCAACATCTTTGACGAATGAAGCAGACGGTGTCTTCAAGGTGACACTGTTTATTTGGCTGAACTTGTGGCTGCGAAACAGAAACTGAAATTGTGGAAATCAATTCACGCTATGCCTTGGTATCGGCGCAGAGAGCGTTGGTTGTCAAAAAACACAAGTGGCGAAGCGTATTGGAATTTATACACGTGCCGTGCAACATACGAGCATTATTTCTAGCGTCCGAATAAATTACGTAAGAAATTCTAATCTTCTCTGGTCCTTAGTTATAAGGTGCAGTTAGCGCAACACATAACTTACACGTATAATGAGGCGAAAACAAAAACTACAAAGAAGAGTAATGTGTTACTCGCCTCTTAAACAGACATCGTCCCGATGCTGGAACAGAAGATGAGGGTACAATAAGTAAAAGGTACAAACAAAAAATACAACAATAATGTAAAAACTACAGTCTTCGGGGTTTCTTGAGGTGCCCAACAACGCACGACTGGAACATTCAACGGCATGTGGCACCACTGAGCTTTCATAATGCCATCACGACAACATCGTAGTCTAGAGCGCTTAGACGCCGAAGCATTTTATATTACACATGTTATCGCGAAAGTAGTCTGTCACACTGTCCACGTCGACGAATAAGCATCCAAACCCAAGGATTGTCACTGGGCTGGTATTCTGAATGGTGACAGTAGAGGTTGTAGCGACAATGGCTGTGCGTCTTCGGCTCACACTGGATGCGCAGGTTGGTGAGTTATCAAGCTTCTTGGACGCGCTGTATGTAGGCGGCGACGTCAAGGTTTTCTCGTCGAGGACGTTTGGCAACATGGCGCCAAACATCGTTGCCGCTATATATTCGTATACCAACGTGTATGGCATCATCTGTGTTTTTTCTCCTACGACAATGTTTTACGGGAATTTCACGTATGGTAAAATGGCACGCCACATATTCTGCTAGATGTCAACGTACATGGCCAGTATGTCAGCTATGGGCATCTGTAAATGATTGGTGAGGCCAGTGGTCTGTGGATGGTAGGCGGTGGTCTCACTGCTGATTTTCGGGCTCTGCGTGAAGATGGCACGAGTTAGCGCCGCAATGAATGCCGTACCTTGGTTAGTGAAGTGCGTCTCTGGGGTATCATAAGAATATGATATCCTCTACTAAGAACTTGACTACTTCAGTGGTGCTATCTTTGAGCAGTGCCCTTGCTTTGGCATAGCGGGTAAAATAGTGGGTAGCTAGGACGGTGCACTTCTTTCCGACAGTAAGAATGGTCCCAGCAAATCCGTACCTATCTGCTGAAACGATCAGCAAGGTAGTTTTATTTATCGTTGAACTCCAGCAGGCGGCTCCGGTGGTGTCTTATGTCCCTGATAGCACTGGCGTGTCCCCACGTAACAAGCGACGTCGGCAACAATGCGTAGGCAGTGCTAGTTTTCTTGTACCGTCAAGAGTGAGCGAGAAAACCTAGTTGGCCAGCCAGCGAGGAATCATGCAAGGCCTGTTGAATTTGTTGTCACAGTGAGAATGGTACAACAATAAGGTAGTTAACCCGAGACGGAGAGAAGTTCTGCTTTAGAAGGACGCTATCTTTTAAGTAAAATGATGTCCATTCTCACCTGAACACCTTTAGAACAATGATGGTCACCAAATTAAAAATAACGAAAGATAGTGAAGGCCACAGATGGCGATATTTATTACTCTGTCGTTCGATTGCTCCTGTGGTACGTCGACATATAGCCAGAATACAGGCAGGAACAAAAATATATTTTACGTCTCTGCTGCCCCAATTATTCAGCAGTATCTCCCTCTTAGCGGAAAAACGCACTTGTTCCTGATGTTAATATTGAGACGAAAGACGTATCAAATATATCTCAGTCATTCATTCGCAACCTTGTTAAGCGAAAAGAGCTCAAAAAATAAAATCTCCACCTGGCCACAATGATTGCCAGGTGGCATCTATAGCGGCAAACATCATTCTTCAATTGCCGCAAGCGAGAACCAACACTAACGCAGGGGCAAAGAAGTGTTTTTTTTCTCTATTTCACAAAAATAACGTTCAGATCAACCATGTTATTGTTGCGAAGGAGCCGAACAAATGACGCTTGTTAATTATAACGCCTTGTCACATGCAGCTTCTTGAATGGTAGTAATAATATTTCTCTCCACTATAAATAGATACGACAACATATCTCAAAATAGCTTTAGTAAGTCGGCGTATATATAAACAAACTAAGAGCATATAAAGGTGTAACCTGAGTACAGCTGTTCAGTTGTCTTTTTTTCAAATGATTGGAATATATTTTTTCTATATACGCCAGAGAAACGAAATCACATCAAAATATCTCACAGTGGGGTTTCAATAAAAAGCACATCACCATGTGTCCTACCAAAATTTGCATTTGTTCCGCGGATTCATTGGTGTTCCTGCTGGGCAGCCATATGCACTGGAGAACTCTGGCATGTTCATTAGGGGCACAATGCATCTTGAGTGGTATGGGGCGTAGCGCTCGGTTGATCTGATGAGCTGGGCGCAGAATTTCAAACAACGGCTGACAAAGAAGAGCTGCTCCGATGACACGTTAAGGCCAGCAATTGTTCCACTCTTGAAGTTTCGGGGCAACGAAGAGTAGGCAGCATAGGCGACCTTGGCCCCCACGAAGTCAGCCAGGTTCTCAGAATCTGTCGTGTCGTTCAAAATGTCTTCCTGAAGGCTTAACGAGAGCTGCAAATAACAGAAACACAGCAAATTTTATTTCACGTAGTTTTAGTTTGGTCGGAGCACGAAGAGAAGATGCAAGAGGCTTTCAGTTTGCTCCGAGAAGTGACACACTAAGTTACTCTGGCGTTTCATTTCAAGCGTTTTTTTTGTGTACATCAGGATATAATGTCGAACAATAGGTTAATAATTTTTGAGTACCTCAGCGCAGCTGTTTGCTCAAACATGGTACCTGCAACCGCACGGACTAGAATTCAAGACACAATTTTCATGGGCTCTACTCTCGGCGCTTTATGAACTTTTGCAACACTATGTAGTCTGGGCGTACGTCTTATGACCCTCATTCACAATGTCACATCAAAATGTTCACTTCTTTTCTTCGGCACAGTGCAATTGGAACAACTACTGCATTTCATCCCCGTAAAAACGTTTAGTCCATGTAGGGAGCATACTTGCAAAACGAGGGTACCGAATGGAAACAGAACGAGAAACTGTTGGGCCATACAGAGCCGCGTTAACTCCCTTCTAACTTCTCGGCACAATGGCAGCCTCGAAGGAATAGTGAGCATGCGCGTAAGCAAATAGTTCACTTAACAAATCAACTGTTGATAAATAATTTTACAAATCTACTCTTGATAAATTATTTTAGTGTGAATGGCCAAGATAACAATAGTAACAACAGCCGGAGTACAACAATACCATTTACACAACTGAAAAATGCGGCCCATCCCACGTACCTTGTGAATCAATGTTATACAAAGCACGCGAAGCAAAACTTACTTTGTTGTAATTTTTTAATGGAGCGAAACGTTACGATGCAGCGCTACAGATATTGTCTTGGAATCGGGACGTGAAAGAAGGGAACAAACTCTATGTTCAGATGAAATTCTTTTTTCGGCTGAACCTGTTGCTGGAAAACGTAAAGTCAGATAGCAGGAAAAGACTGGAACTGATAGCGGCGAATTGAACGTCAACCCTCGATCAGTTAACGAGCGGCGTAGCGCATCGTAATTTTATGCATGTGCCACCCAGTATACAAGCCCTATAAGTGGTCATAACGCAAGCTCTGGAAAAATTTCAAGTGCTCGTGTCTTGCGCGGGATTTTAACGGAACAACCTACAATAATCGAGAACCTTCTCAAAAATTGAGGTCTAGATTCAGCTGGGCAATTTGGACAGGCTTTGTGGAGTAAAACAAAATAAATAAGGAACGCGCGTGGCAACGTGTAACACGCACGCACCGGTATGTGCTCCAGCCGCTTTCGACGTTTCAAAAACATTAGGGTCTATTTAAAAAGTAGTTTTGAGACTAGCGTGGCTCTGTTGTAAAATACTTCGTTGCAACGCAGAATGCTTGAGTTTGATTCCTGCAGGAATCCTGATATTTATTCTGTGCATTCGCCGGGGAAACGCTTCCAATATAGGCTTCTTGTAACGCTTACACGTTAATATTACTCATGTGCGTTCACGCCATTCCTGGGTAGATATAAAGTGTCAATCACCTGTCTTACATACCCGCATATCAGTGGCACATACCAGACTGCGGGTGTCTGCCACTGTCTGATGGGAAGTGTTTGACGGCGTGTGCGATGAACTTGTGACAACAATGGCGTGATGGCTAGCAACTCGTATTCATCAAACTAACTTACCTTCTCATGCTAATTATGGTTTACCATGTTACCGGGGTGATTACGAGCATACCCAGTTGTAGGCAACTGGCTAGCTAGCTAGCTAGCTAACTAGATAGATAAATAGATAGATAGATAGATAGATAGATAGATAGATAGATAGATAGATAGATAGATAGATAGATAGATAGATAGATAGATAGATAGATAGATAGATAGATAGATAGATAGATAGATAGATAGATAGATAGATAGATAGATAGATAGATAGATAGATAGATAGATAGATAGATAGATAGATAGATAGATAGATAGATAGATACGTAGGTAGGTGTTCAGACTTCTTGCAGAAAGCAAAGAAATGCTTAGCATTTGAAAATATTCCTGACTGATAGGCACCCCCCCCCCTAAAAAAAAGTTTTCGCGCCCAAGCTGTACCAATGCGCATATGGAGTTCACGTCGTATGCGTGGTGGGCGCGGCAAGCTAATCCTCGATTCGGTAGTGGTGTGCTGTGGATGTGTTTTCGTTTTCTGGTTGTGATTGCTGCCGTTTGTGGTGCACTGAACATTCTTCGCAGCGCGGTAAACATGCTTCGCTACTGAAACTAGGTGCTACACTATCGAGACGCTTCGCGCCCATTGGGGCATCGTCTGAGAGGTGAGTGTAAACATGGCTGCCACCATTCCGCATTATTTTACCTGTGTGCTGTTGGTATGTCAAGGTCATCGCTTTTTGAACATTCACGTTTTTCGCGCACAAAACACGCATTTTTGACGAGCTCGCACTGTACAGCGTTGCAACTGCTGCCCTGCCTGCTACAGCTATACAAGCTTCATGGCTGGGCCAACAAAACATTGTAATGTTAGTGAGGGGTCATGAAGTCAGAAGTCTGCCAATAGGACAAGGAGCCAGCTAACTTACGACTCCTCCGAAATGCTCCTTACAACTCCTTCAACTTACAGCTCCAATGAATTTGTAAACAAATATTCATCTCTGAAGAAACTGTGTTGTGTGACAATTGCAGTAACCTTGCCTTAGAAGAAGCTGCGAAAAAAATAGATGAGTGTAATGATAATAAAAAAAGAAAACTTCGATCTGACAAGCTCACGTCAATGTTGCATGTTAAAGAACAAAATAATTGTTCAAATATTGTCATGTGATACTGCCAAAATGAAAAGTCAAGATATTGTGGTAATAGTAAGAAGCCAATGAATTGAAGGAAGGCCTTCACCACATTCAGGAGATAATTTTTGGTAAATGGTATGCATCAGTTTTAGCGTATTATGTTAGAAACAGCTGCAAGTATTCCCATTAAAATTATGTGCTTACATAAAAGACCACTAGGTATCAATTGACGCCCAATTGTTCTACCTAAGCTGCATTTCTTTGCTATGACCCACCCTCAAATTCTAAAGAATCTTCACCTGTCAATGTACCTCTTCATGCAACTTTTCGGAATAATGATGTGTTTAGCCATGTTATTGTAGAGCCGTAGGTCAACTCTAAACTAAATCAATATTACATTTTCTATGAAGTTCTTGTGAAAAATAATATATGTACTCATTCATAAGGCTACAGAAGGTGCGTATTGTATAAATTTATTGTCTTGATTTTTATTGAATATGCACTTTAATTTCAGGCTGTTTCTTAACTGTTGTTGTTTATGCATACAAACTTTCATCAAAATCGATTCAATACATTTTAACAAAAGGTGCAGTCAAGTTGAAAAATTCATAAAAAGCGCAATTTGAGAAAAATAAAGTTTTGCATGCGTACACTTCTCACGCGAGAGGGCGCACGGCACACTTCAGCGCAGCAGTGAGAACGCTTGGGGCGACCGCTCGACATCGCGCTTCTACAGGTTTGTTCCTCAGTATGCAGTGAATGTTTTGGGGTCAAAATGGCAAATTCGCCTTTTCTGAGAGTTCACTCTAGCGTACCTCCTTAAGACAGAGTCTAAAGTTATTGATCAATATCATTGCTTGACATGTGCAACAAAGCCTACACAAAGGTACTGTGCTTGCGGCATAACACTACTGTACCGAAAGTCGGGGCTTCCATACCAGCCGCTACGGTTGCAGTGAGGACCGTGTACTTTCTCAGGTTAATTTTAATGAAGATTACAGTCTTGAATTTTCATAGCGTTTAACTACAGAGTGGCTCATAAACACACAGTCGTTAGGACAGGAAGATCCTGATATTAATAAGCCATGCAAGAAAGTTTACTTGCAAACAAGTTTCTCACTTATTTCGTTTCTTTCAATCGCACTGATCAGATGACGTCAGCGTGTGTTTTGACGATCAGCACGCTTATGTTGATGCAATTACCCTAAGAGACAATTTTATTACAAAAAATAAAGAACGGACTTCCGTTTTGTAGGTTATTTACATGCCAAGATTGGTCTAAACAACCAAGTAACACTTCTTGTAACGAGTTAACTGTACAGCGTCATCTACGAGCTAGATTCTGAAGCTGGTACATTTAAACTAGCTGACGAATGAGAAATTAGCACAGCAGTACGCCCTATGGTACTAATGACTCATTACGTCCGCTGCTCCTCGGGTCACACAAAGTGCCAAAGTAAATTAAATCGTGAATAAACAGCTCTGTGCGGCAAAGTGCGACAAGTGAACCACATGTTACGATGACTAGGTGTGCACCAGTAACCTTATCAGGTGAGAATCTGCCGTTTAATGAATTGAATTCTTAGAGACTTTAAGCTGACCGTATATCACCTCTCGCTCCGCTCAGCCAGTCGCTGATTGCACCACTGCGCATGCGCTTTATGTTCAGGCGCTGAGCGTGTGAGCGGACTGTCGCATCGTGCGCAGGATCACGTGATGCGAGGAGAAACGGCCGAAATGGCAGCCTGCTGTGCCGCGAGTCCGTGCTGTTCGGGATACGCAGTGCTTTTTCAGCAAACATGCAAGCACCGGCGGCACTTCGAGCCACCCAGTGATCTGCCCCTCCTCCTAGAAGTCGTCAAAGCCAATTTCTTCGAGAAACCGTGCATGTGGGGTGAAGTTGAACGACACAATCTAGAGCCGACATTTAAGATTAGAGGAAGCGTCTCGAGGTGCTTCTTTGTTACTTCTGTCAGAGAGACTTCGCGAATCTTCGATAGTAAGCGATTTTATGTAACAATAATTCAACAGCAGCCACTCTTCCGCCTATTCAGTAAATCTTTTCAGTTTGATTTGACGCGGTGAACGCGCTGCCTCGGGGCAGGGCGTTGGAAACACGTTTGGGCTGCCTTCACGGCTTTGAAGTAGTCCAGCGGCAAGGGATGGTAGCAAAAAATAAAAAAGTAAATGCTCATGCGTCAAACAGTAAATAAAATCACACTCTTTAAAAACATGAATTTATATCTTGCTGAAAGTTGAGAACTATGTTTATTTGCTTTTAAAACAACTTTCATGCACCGGTGGCATCGCGATTGCGCTGACTGACTGACCCTTGGCTAAAACCGAAAACGTGCGTTGCGTTTCAGTAACGTTGAATGTTTGAGGTAGAACGGGGAATGAAGTGCAAAAAGCTAAAAGCCCTTATTAACATCACGCTTTGTTTTTTGTGAGGAACAAAAATAGGCGACACAATTAGAGGATATAGATGGTACACATCTGCTTAAATAAGAGGGCTGATGGGAAGTTTACGGGCTTATTTCTTCTCTTTGTGAGACAAAATATCAATGAATGAGAAGTAACCGAATGATCCAAACGAAAACATAAGAAACTTTTTTAGTATATAAGATTCATTGGAAATGCGAAGAAATAATGCTGGTGAAAAGATAACTCGCCGGTGGCAAAGGCACAAACTATGACCTTCTTTTAACACGTCGGTTGCTCTAGCTACTCAGCTACAGCGGTGGTCGTCCTTTGCCCACTTTGCTACGCATATATGGTAATGTAAGCCTCGAAGTGTTAGTCACCGCCGCTTGTTGCCATGAAAGTGACTATGGAATGCTCTGCTGCTTGCTGGCGTCACGTATCATATGATATTATGACCAGTTCGCAGCTAACCGATCTTCCCTAACATATTAACCGAAAGCATCAAGTCTGTCTGAAGAGAGGCCCTCACTATGAATGAACGAATAAAATGGTAATATAAGAGCTCATACCAAACTAGAAGCAATACAAAGTAAAGCTGTAAGATTTATTTACAACAAATATAGACGCACAGATTCCCCAACACATCTTTTAACTCAGTCAGGTTTACAAACGCTGTCCACAAGAGCGAAACACGCTCGCTTAAAATTCCTTTTCCAGCTAGTAAAAATAACTACAAGACAGATTCATCCAAATACCTTTCATTTTCACAGGCTCGGCAAACTCGCAAAAAAACATGCGTGCACGTTGTTAGAATACGCATGTAGGAACGACACGTTGAAGTGCTCATTCTTCCCGCGCGCGATAGCGGAATGAAACCAACTTGATGCCACTATCACAAACTCCCAATCGCTATCAGAATTTATTGCACAGATAGAAAAAACTGGGCGCGCATAACAGTTTATACGCATGCAGGCGCACCGGTCCAGATCTCCTGTTCGTTAGTTAAAGCAACACCTTTTTCAATGTTTCTTTCACAGTAGTATAGCTATTTTTGAAGTATGCTTTCAGTGCTTGCTATTCCTGTCACAACTGTTCCATTTATGTTTTCCCTCACGATACCAATGCTAACATAAGTTCCTTTCTTCAATCATGTATTTTATTTCTATCGCCTTTCAGCATGGTTTCAGCTCTGTATGATGGCTATAACTTGCTTTGTATCTTGTGAATATTGCATACATTGTGTATTAATAACATAATTAACGTTCAACTTCTGTACTGCTCTATGGTTATATGATCCTCATGTCCTGTTATTATGCTTGCATGTATTTACGTCTGCATCATTTTTTGTGTTTGTGAAAAATTACTGTATTGCCCAACTGCCATGCTCTCGAAGGAGAGTAGCAGTATTGTAAATAAATAAAAATAAATAAAAATATAATTTGATGTTGCAATATTGGGCACTATTTATATGAGAACTTGAAGAAATCATGTCAACTGAACTAAAAGAAAATATATCAGCAGAATTTATCTATACATTCAGTAATATAAATATAAAAAACAAAGTGGACAGTTTAAAATTTCTGGGTGACTGTGGCATGACTCCTTTATATAAATCAAGCGTTCTACCGTTTTGAGCATTTGTTACAAATATTTTTTCACTCACCACTGATTTATGGGACCTCCGCAAGCAGATCGCCCTATCAGTGTATTCATGTTTGATGCTCTCCGTGTGCCAGAAAGAAGGAATCGTGTTCCGTACGTCAAATGCGTGCATAAATTCGTGACCGATTGTCTGCAATGGATAAAAAATTTTGAGTGAAAAGAAACAAATGTTGGCAGTTACACCTATATATTGTTAGATCGATACGAACTGCTGAGCAGCGATTTGCCTGCACTTCGTAAAGGCCGGCTTCTACTGGCTAGAAAGCATTGGCGTTGGAGATATGCAGCCCGCTAGGTCCTTAGTTTCGCGATGGCAATGATACGGACACTCTCGGCTGAATTTTGCCGCCCGTGTCGGCGTCGATATATATATATATATATATATATATATATATATATATATTGCATTGCGCCCACTTACCAGCCTCTGCCGCATTACGCGGCACCCCTCTTTCTACGACGAAATGTTGACGGGGCACCGAGTAGTTGAAGGCTTAGAACTTCCTAAAAAAGCTTTTTTTGCCCCACACCGAACCGCCAGTGCCAGGAGGCGCCGTCTGGTCGGGAAGAATGCGTTAGTGAAAGGAAGCATACACAGACCGATGACATCAGAAAGGTGAGGGGGAGAAAGGGGAGAGAGATGGAGGGGGAAGAGGAAGGAAGAGTGGAAGGGTGGCGCCCTAGGGGAGTCAACCTTATATTCTGTTTCTCTTTTTTCTTTCTTTTCTTTTTTTCTTTTTCTTTTTTCTGTCTTTTTTCTCTTTCCTTTCCCTCTGATTTTAGATTGTATAAAGCTGAGCACCAACAAACTGTACCATTAATCCTGATGAAGGCCAGACTCTAGGCCGAAACGTCGAAATGAACCACGTTGTGACCGCTCACGAAGGATCTACTGGACTATATGCTACGCTACGGCCACTCAACCACCATGCCTGTCTATATATATATATATATATATATATATGTGTGTGTGTGTGTGTGTGTGTGTGTGTGTGTGTGTGTGTGTGTGTGTGTGTTAAAACACAAGACAGAAAAAATCCATGAAAATTACTCAAGTGTGCGGAATCAAGCGTGGGACCTCCACGTGGAGAGGGGTAGCTCCTTCAACATAAAAACGGCACGCTATTTATACCTACCACTTACCGCTGTTGGCGGGCATCTCGGAGGGGGGGGGGGACTCTTGTGTTTCAGCCTTATCAGCAAGATGGTGAAACAAGCACGCGGTGGCTCTCATCTCTCACGCGTACTTTGTCCCACGGAAAGGAGGTGAGTGTACGATTCCTCACGCGCCCTTATCTCCGGGTGGCGAGGATAATACGTTTTAACTGGCGTTAGGCTGGGAACGACTCTGTTGTAGTTACGGGGTGCACAAAGGTCACTGCAATTGTTGCACAGCCTCCCTTGGCGAAAAGGCTGCGCTTTTCAGGCATACCGAAGTGACAACTGAGACGCTTATTCGCGTTCATTTATACCTGTGAGTACGTTTCATGCCTCATTTGTACGTAAGAAAGCGAGGCACGTTTAGATCTGTTTGCCAATCTGCACGTGACTTTCCAATTTGTTGCTATGCATTCATTGCTTCACCTTTGCATCAGATCTGTGTGTTTTTATTTATAATAGGAACAATAGGTTAATACAAATGTGTTTGTCTTAAACGTAAACATTTTGACAGCAATCTGTCTGGCTGCGTAGAAAAGTTTAGAAAATTGAAATTGCTCCAGCCACAGTTCAAAAAGAGCCCGACGTTTCGGGACCAACTCGGTCCCTTCCTCAGGGGGTGACTGTCTTGGTCATGGAAGTGTCGTCGCGTCGTGTTCTCTCACCACGGCTCCGGCTTTCCCTTTCATGATCAATGCGGTGAGTTATTATGCCCTCGACATATATACCAGATGTTGACTAGGCTGGTGATACAGGTTGTGAAAGGGAAAGCCGGAGCCGTGGTGAGAGAACACGACGCGACGACACTTCCATGACCAAGACAGTCACCCCCTGAGGAAGGGACCGAGTTGGTCCCGAAACGTCGGGCTCTTTTTGAACTGTGGCTGGAGCAATTTCAATTTTCTAAATGTGTTTGTGGATTTTATAACAATAAAAAGTACGAATAGACAGCAAATAACTGACAGCATATCCTAAGGGGTCTTCGACATTATAAAGGAGGCGGTGCACACGAGTGATAGTTGAAAAGGAGTGAGAAATGACATAGATAACATAACCACGTTTTGTGGAATGTTCACAAGCCATGTACTGCTATAGCCAAGTATGTAAAAATTGTGCACAGCGAGAAAGTGAAGTTCGGTTAACTAAAATGAAAAAAGTCTTATTTGCGTATAATACAGTTTCACCTAAGCATGTAAAACACAGCATTGAAGCAAGGCTACAGGTACATATAAATCCGCATGAGGGGATTGAAAGCATTAATACAGCACACCATATGAACATACAGGACACATCAGTTTATAACAATGTTTGCAATTGTTGACTAATGCGTTATGGATGTTTTCATTGTCAAAAATAGATGAAATATCAGACGCAGGCACGTTTCAACCAGGTGAAGTACGAGATATATGAGTGATTCTTGGAAACACAAGGTGTAACACGCAAACAGCTAAATTGGCGCTGATGATCAATGCGGTGAGTTATTATGCCCTCGACATATATACCAGATGTTGACTAGGCTGGTGATACAGGTTGTGAAAAAATAAACGAAACTTTTTTCGCCATTTTGGTTGTATTTTGAGACACAGTCGGCATTTGACCTTCAATTTCACCTCAGATTTCAGTTCAGGTATTCCAAGAAGAGACACAGGCTCAAGGCTTTAATAACCTCATGGTGGCCTCTGACTCCAGCATTTAGCAGCAAGAGCAATACCGAAAGAAAACATTAACATTTACACCTATACCTATTTAGAAAATAAAGTATGTACAAAACTAAAAGGGTAATGAGACGGTACAACAGTAGTGATTACTGCGATGAAAAAAGAACAAAACAATGATAGAAAGTGACAATATCAGTGAAGGACTAAAAAACACGAAAACACATACACTCAAAAAAACCTGAGAGTCATCACATAAAAAAGGTTTTAAGAGAGTTTTGTATGGGCAGCAAGTAGACATATTTATTAACCACAAAGAAAGTTTATAGAGTTCGGGCATTTGAAAAACTGCAGGCCTAAAGTATTGCAGAATAGGAATGAATAGCTACATACTTTTTAAATTTTGGAAATTGTAAAGCGACAATCGATAACTAACTTAGGTACCTATGAGATGTGTGCCGAATAGATACTTCAACTTTTTAAAGGCGAAGCATTTCTAAGTGAACTTCGGTGATTTTGAGCGTATCTATCTATCTAGCCACTTCAGTTTGGGTGCTCTCGTGGTCCCCCCCTTTACTTGGTGTGAATCTAAATGAGCATGGGAAAGCAAGATCTTTGACGAGTATGACACGATGGTCAAGACATGAATAATGTCACAATCCCGTCCTGCACGCCGTCAAGTACTTCCCGCCGGACAGTGGCCCTTACCCACGGGCAAGTATGTGCCACTGGTATGCGGGTATATGCCACAGGTGATTGACATTTTAGTATCTACCAAGGAACAACGAGAACAAACATGGGCAATTTTAACGCGCGAGCGTTAAGAAATATCCGACATCAGAAGCCAATGTCAAGGTCCTAGCTGGAATCAAACCTAAGCATTCTGTGTGGGAATGAAGCATTTTACCACTTGGCTAGGCCAGGTCTCGGGGCTACTTTTCGAATAGACGCTAATGTTCGTGAAACGTCAGTAGTGGCTTCAGTGCTGCCTACCCAATTTTATAAACATTAAATATGTACTGCTTTATTACAGCCATGATTTCGCGTTAACGTCATTTGGGGTTACTTGTCATGCGCTGAAGTTGATTTATGTAGCAGTGTCAACGGTCAGCATTTTCTCGAGCATCAGCGCTTCATATCAGCGTCTGATGTTGCTGATGCTCATGTTTCAGATGGCATCATTGAGCAAGTGCAAACAACTGGTTATAAAAATATCTGAAATTCTTCAACAAGTGTCTGTGCGTGCAACATTTGTACGTATACGTAGTGTCATTTAATGATATGTTGCTAAATAAAACAATTGGCCCCGTATCTCCATGTTAATCTGCAAATTTCGTTGACACACGATAGCCTTGCGTTGAGAAAGAGTGAACAAAACATTTATTTGATGTTCTGCGCAAGAAAACTGGTGAATGGTATTTTGAAGAACAAACCGGTCCTGTATTATACTTTGAAGAACAAAATCCTGTTGAAGAACAAGGTCCTGTTGAAGAACAAACCGGTCCTGAATGGTATTTTGAAGAACAAACCAGGTGTCGTGTGTTCGTGATGCTGACGAAGGCACAAAAGCGTTGTCCAAAATGAAACTGTTTATTTGGCTGAGCTTGTGGCTGGTAAACGAAGTCAGAGTGCGCTACACACTGGTAATGACACTCTAATCTGTCCGGAATGGGTTCTGTGAGCCGTCTCTCTTGAAGAGCGGTCATCCACTTTTACTCAGTCGCGGATCACTCGTACATTTAAAATAGCCACTCGGAAAATCCGGCTCACTACTGAACGACCCATCTCTACACCGAAGCTATAGCTTCGCTTAATGCCGACAGCAGGTGTTGGTGCTGTTCTTCATTTCTATTTTTCTTCATGACATGGAAAGGTACATATATCAATCCCGTTTTCAGAGTCCCTTATTGATTGTCAGAAGCACACCTCAGCAGCACTATCGCATTCATGCCGCACGGCTTGACTGCTTGTGAAGTAGTGTGAGGAAATGAAGGGTGTAAATGTAAGGAAGAAAAAGTGCCAAAAGTAGGCGCCTAACTGCTTTTTTTAGGGCAAGAGCTTGCAACATTGGTTCTGCACAATCTTAAGAATAGCAATAATTCCGATAATGTTCAGCGATCATGCCGTGTAATGATGGAGCAGAAATACAAGTGCTCACCGTTCCAAGGCCACCATAGTTCAATGCGTTTGGTCCGTACAGATATAAGAATGGACGATGCAACATTGCTGTTGGTATAAAAACAGCAACTTCAGTTGGCGAGAAATAAGCATTGACGTTGGTTTCATCATACAGGATTGTCTTCTGGTCACTCCAAGTAAGGTGAGTATTGAGAGAAAGATACTTAATCCAAGTGGGAAATAGTCGGTCCAGCGGAACGTCCGGAAAAATCTCTGCGGTAGGCAATCCATGAATCAATGACAAATTGTTATACAAAAATCTTTTATTTGATGTATGTACTGTTCTACTAAACGTTCAGCCCTTGGTTGGTGATGAAAAAGGAGACATAAGAAGCAAACTTACTATAAA
This sequence comes from Rhipicephalus microplus, assembly GCF_043290135.1. Lineage (NCBI taxonomy): Eukaryota > Metazoa > Arthropoda > Arachnida > Ixodida > Ixodidae > Rhipicephalus > Rhipicephalus microplus. Next base: position 116,109,722 of record NC_134702.1, read on the forward strand.
GCTATTGGTGACTATGATTCACACCTGGTAGTGAAGATGTGCGTAACAACAGCAGGCCCCAAGATTTTATCAGCGCGTATGTGGACAACGCACGGGAAAAAGTACAGAGCCATAAGTTGTACGCAGTGATAAAAGCATTCTCATAAATACAGTGAAGAACTACTGCTGTTGATAGAATTGGTAATTAAATTTTCCAGAAAAGAACAATTATAGCAGCATAAATGGATGGAGGTGCATGCTCGGATATAGTGAAAAAAAGTCAGTTTCACCACAAGAGTGAAGCATGAATGCATTTGCAGCAAATTGTCAGGTTATACAGGTGAGCGTGGCGGCTGAAACTTTTGAACTCGATATCGCGCATATGTACAAAACAGATGTATGAGAGAATACGGTCAATCAAGGGATACTTTGCGCATAGTCTCTTCCCGTTGAGAGCATATAACATAGAACTGCACGGTGATGACTACCGAGATAGTGGGAGACTGCCGGCCAGTGATAGTGATGGTGACCGCGCCCATAAGATCAGAGTTGCAGCTGTTGCTCGAGTCTTCTCCCCACCCTCCCCGAGCTTGCGTTGTCTCTCTACTTGAGCATTCCATGGCCGGGCTAGCGTGTGGAGTGGATCTTTTCACTTCAGCAGCGTTTGTTGCCCCCACTCGCACGCTATACGGGTGAGTAAAATATATGGTGCGAAGGGGGATATCATCATTTTGGACTTCATACAGGGCATAACGGTAACGGTAAGAACCCGACGAGACTCTACATGTATTTCCTATAACAGTGCACTTAAAAAGCCAGTTCCACAACCGCTTACTTTGCGTTAGCAGCAGAGCTGGCAAGAAAGCGGCACTACGAAGCTCAACCCTCAAAGGCTCACAGAGTTCTTTTTAAACAAGACCTCCTTTGAGCGTGCGATCTTAACGAGACAACCCACACAGCCGCGCGAAGAGTCCTTGATCACGTAGCTACTGAACGGCATGGCGATGAGCTTCTGGACAACAAAAATCGCCCAACGACGTACTATCAACTTACTGAGAACTTTTTTTTCCTGAGGAGGCGAATGTATCCGTCATCACACAGTAAGCTCATCCTGAAGGTTGGAACATATCTCGCTCCTGCACCCTTGAACAAAGTTTATCCAGAAATTGTGACGTAAAACACATGCACGCTTTGCATGGACTTTTCTAGTTTAGAACATATCCTCAGTTACGTGTCAAAACGTTACATCGCCAAATGGGATTTTATGCTACGCAGTACGAATTCAAGGGCACAGCTATGGGCAGTCCTACGGGCCCACAACGTGGCGGGGAAGTTCAGCTTATCGGTCCTGACGTAGAATCGGCCGATGGACGTAAATAAACTTTTAAATATCTTTCTTGGGAACCTTCGACGCAAGAATTTTTCAAGTGTGAATACACTTTTTAAGCGACCCCAAACCATCCACCGCCGTCGGCGGCGTCCGCAGTCTTCTTTCTATCTTTAAAAGAAAGAGGACTTGGCGGGCCGCAGCGCGACGCTCTACCAAATAAGCCACGGACGCGATGCTGACATCGGTGTCAGTAACGCGCCTTATATCTGTAACGCCGCTGCGCGCGTCCCCCTCCCCCTTCGCTCGCTCTTCCGCTGAGTTAACGTAAACTCCCCCGTGTGATCAAATTGCGATTCCCAGGAACCATTACATCATAAAGGCACCATAGTGTGATTAATATATATATAATAGTGGGAATTAATAAATACCCCTCATAGCATCACCCCGTGCATTCGCACTTAACCATGTTCACCCTCGGGGAAATGCTTGGGAGTTTTGTGTGTCTGTCTGTCTGTCTGTCTGTCTGTCTGTCTGTCTGTCTGTACTTTTGTCTGTTTGTCTGCTCTTACCGGCATTGGGTATTTGAAACGGCCGACCCCATCCGCAGCATCCACAAAGGTTGCTCAAGGTTCAGTGTTCATGCTTGTGCAATTGTCAATTAAAAAGCAATTATTGCACATGTCTGGGGCACCATAACAATACACACATATTCTGCATATGCATCTGTTACTAGAAAACGCATACATAAGTAATTTTAAGCACCATAGCACTTATCACGCTGCGCTTACCATGCAACGCTTGCATGGAACGGGAAGTGTTTCCAACGCTTTCCTAAGACGGGATGGTGGTGGCACCTACCCGTCGCCTCGCGTTCTACAGCTTATCGCCTCTGAGACGGGCGCGCATGGCCATGCACTTTGTTTTTTAAAAAGAACTGCCAGATGGCACTCATTTCTAACGTGTGACCTGACTTCATGCACTCGTTCGCCTCCGCTGCACGCTCGAGGCATTCGAACGCAGCGCCTCCAGAATACCATTCACCGATTATCTTGCGCAGAACATCAAATAAATGTTTTGTTCCATCTCTCCACACGCAAGACTATCGTGTTTCGACGACATTTGCAGATTACATGCTGATGTGGGGCCAATTTCTTTCCACAGCATACCATCACCTCCTTTTTCTATACATCATGCATCCTTCTTTCTATTTTGAATGCTTCTATATCTCTACCTAATAATTACTTTACTCATCACCATCCCATATATTCGCCACTCTTTGCAACACTATATGAAACGTGCACGCATGTGTCTTGGTGTGCTCTCTCTCTTCTTTCTCACCTTTCCCTAGTTGTAGCCTATAAATCGACACTCATAACGAACACATTACTTTCTCATTCCCTTGCTAAAGTATACTACCTAAGGTTTTACCCTGATTTACCCTCCCTCCTATCTTTTGCATTCTGCCTTATCCTCACTTTCTTTTACCAATGGTAGTGCTGTGCTACAGTATACACACGGGTGTACTAAGCAAGAAGCTGTTTGGCTCGTTTAAGCTACACTATACAAGGGCTTCATTGTTTTTACCTTCACTCGTTTTTTTCTTGCAAGCCTCCTTACAACCACTTTCTCATCCTTTTGTCCACTCCACATTGCATGCTTCTGCTATTAATCTTATTGGCACATACGCACTTTAGGTGGCAATGTGGCACCCTTGGCTTCGAGTCAAACAGGCTTGTTATAAGCTGTCATAGACCCTAAATGTTCTGGTGCTCGGCAAGACAAAGAAAGTGATTTCGTTATCGAAAGAAGACAAATTATATTGTTCATACAAGGTCCTTCCAAGATCGAAATGGAGAAACTTTGTTAGAATAAGAATTTTAAACGCACATTTCAATGAAGTTTTACAACACGCTTTTGAAAACTGTCAACATTAAGGTTGGTCTCTGAAGTACCAATACATTATTGTTGTAGCAACAATCACGAAACGGATATTGCTCCGCAAACATAGTGGTATATATTGCATGAAATAACATTGTGCACAGTTAAGATATTTGATCATAGGCAATGATTATGAACCTATGTGCTGCAAGCTACAGTGAAGAGCTTATCAAGAGCTCCAGTGGTGAAAGCAATGTCGGGCTTCAGCTTTATGCAGTGGTGCCGATATTTCACTGAAATGAAACGCCTAAACAGACCACAATTTCTGCAGCGCACAAGAAAATTCATATATAGAGTGCATGCAGTACAACTCACGGGCTAGTTGTCCTTTCAACTTTACCTTGGGATACAAAAACAAGATTTCGTTAAGCAAACAAGACGGCAAATAAGTTGCAGAAGTCAGCATATTCTTAAAAAACTGTGTCTCTTGCTTATATAATCCATTATTCGAACAAATAGATGGCATACATTCGCAAGTGCGAAAACATGAACATAAACGGCCTGCTGAGCAATCCGTGGTTTACTGCCTAGGCCTTCCCAGTCGATTTCCCACCTACACATTTAAATAAATATCAATTTCTAATATGAATTTGCATTTTTGTAGTGTTCACATTATGAAGGATTCCAAGTACTCTAGCATGTTTTTTTTTACTGCAACACATGTTATACCGGGGATACGAGATCTAATACATTTGTTGAGTTGAGACGCAACGACCAGCACAACCACTCTCTCTTTCTTCTGAATAACGAATGAAATGGTGAAATATCTTCGCCTTTGTTACTGTTACCACCATTACAAGTGATTTCACTTGATTTTGTCCAACGCAGCATGCATTTAAAAGTTTTATGCTATATTTACCAAGCTACTTGCGAGCTCTTGGTGCACTATGTTGACATCATGCTCCCACGAATGCATATTAATTTCTAGGTGGATATGTTTGCGGATACTGACTGTACAATTCTTCGACGTAGTCAGGATCTAATCGCTGTCCAGGACTCCCAATGTGAACAGTTATGTCGATCAACTTGTTGATTGCAAGTGCTCGAATTTCTGGAGTCAGCCAACTTGATGACTGCAAGGCCTCCTCGAATGCAGTTCGGATTCTTGATGTCATGCGCTTCGTTTGGGTAATCATGCGAAGTGGAACCACTGCATGGTAAAAAAACATGCGGGGACACCGTGTTACATAAAGCTTTGTGCAATAATGAAGTAGAAATTTTGGTGTAATCACACCTCACATAAAACACATTTTATTGGCAGGACGATGTATTCAGTATAGCCCTACACCAATCCTTTAAATGGCTTTAATATCTTTCAAAGAGTGTTTTTTAGTTTTGCTCGGAAACTGCTAGTTCCGAATTCCTCAGATTGCCTGCAGATTACATAAGAAAAAGCAGTTACGCTTACGCTGTTTGCGTTCTGCCTTTACTATATTATACGGGTCTGTATTTATGTATTATAATGGCCGTCCGAAATATTAGCCTTGACATTATATATATATTGTGATGTAACAGTAAAGGCAACCTTTATTAGGCCCGGAAGACACGATGAAGCGACCACGCCCAAGGCACAGAACTCAGACAAGCCAAGTCCCCAGAGCAGAAGAAGATGACGACCACTCACGATGATGAATATGTGTAAAGATAGATGATGTGCTTAATGAATGCCTACACTAACTCCCCCCCCCCCCCACGTGAAAGCGATCATCCTGACCGCAGTTCTTGGCCGCATTTTAAAGCGAAGATGAACGCCGTATGAAAGGCTTCATGCGGGATACATGGACTATTTCTGCTGCCCTGTAGCGGCGGTCCGTCGAAAGAAGAACGGGTGCCACGCGATAATTCACAGGAGACGTTTGCTCCAAGACAGTGTAGGGGCCAATAAAACGTAATTGAAACTTCTCGCACAGTCCGGGAGTGCGAATGGGTGTAAGAAGGAGGACTTCGTCGCCAGGGTTGAAAGACACGGCACGATGGGAGGCATCATATTCAAGCTTGCGATCCTGTTGCTTGGCTTCAGTGTTGACGCGAGCCAGCTGGGGGCAATGAAGTAGACGAGACACGTATTCTTCACTTGAAGATGAACATGGTTTGACAGGCGCAGAGAAGAACGAAACATCGAGGAAAGAAGAGGGGAAGCGACCGTGGACGAGGTAGAACGGCGAGTAACCGGTTGTACGCTGTACAGAGGTATTATACGCAAAAGTGACAAATGGCAAAATGGTGTCCCAGTTTCTGTGGTCGGGTTCGATATACATCGCAATCATGTCTGACAGTGTACGATGGAAGCGCTCAGTCAGGCCGTTCGTCTGAGGATGGTAACTGGAGCTTGTTTTGTGTGTAGTGCCGGCTGCCTTGAGCACTTCTTCGACGAGTGCTGTAAGAAATACTCACCCACGGTCGCTCAGGATTACACGAGGAGCTCCGTGTCGAAGGATTATTGCTCGAAGGATGAAGTCGGCCACTTCCGAAGCTGATGCAGAAGGCACGGGAGCTGTTTCGGCGTAGCGGGTCAGGTGGTCGACAGCTGTAACTATCCAACGATTGCCCGTGACAGTCATAGGAAGCGGACCATACAGGTCAATGCCAACTACCTCGAATGGTTGCAGGGGACACGGGAGCGGTTGTAATTGTCCACTTCGAGTTGATGTAGGTAGCTTGCGACGCTGACAAAGGGCGCATGAGGCAACGTACTTCGCGACACTGGTGGACAAGCCCGGCCAGTAGTAGTGACATCTTATGCGGTCCTACGTTTTCTGGAAGCCCATGTGTCCAGCAGACTTGTCGTCGTGATATGTCTTGAGGACTTGAGCCCGAAGAGAGCGAGGTAGAACGGGGACCCAGCGTTGACCATCAGGGTGGTAGATATGACGGTACAGGACGTGGTTGTTGAGCTTGAATTGCGTCAGCTGTCGGCGAAGACGGGCGTTAGGGGGCCGGCAAGTCCCGTCAAGACGGTCCATGATGTGGCGACAGTAAGGGTCAGCACGTTGGTGAGATAAAAACAAACCACACTCGCTTGGAGAAGTTGGGTCCAAAGTAGTTAATGACGAAACATGTAGGGAAGAGACGGCCGAAAGCTTCTCGTGTGCAGCAGTGGCGGGTTTGTTAAGCGGCTCCGAAGAGAGCGGGCAACGCGAAAGGGTGTCGGCGTCTTGATGCTTGTTTCCCGACTTGTATGTGATAGTGAAGTCGTATTCTTGTAAGCGAAGAATCCAGCGACCAAGGCGGCCGGACAAGTTCTTGATTGTCGAGAGCCAGCACAAGGCGTGATGGTCCGTAACCACAGTAAAGTGGCGGCCGTGGAGATAAGGTCGAAACTTTTGTATCGACCATACGACCGCTAGGCACTCCTGTTCGGTGATGGTATAATTCTTTTCAGCAGGGGTCAGTGCACGGCTCGCGTATGCGACGACTTTCTCACGTGAAGATTTGTCTCGCTGTAGAAGAATTCCACCAATGCCTCGACCACTAGCGTCTGTATGCAGGAGCGTAGGCGCGGTTTCGTCGAAATGGCAGAGGACTGGTTCGGATGTGAGTGCACACTTCCGTTGGGCAAACGCCGCTTCACATTCAGGAGACCACACAAAGGCGACGCCTGATCTGAGCAACTTGTGCAATGGTGAAGCTATTGAGGCGAAGTCTCGAATGAATCGGCGAAAATAAGAAGCGAGGGCGAGGAAACTGCGCAAATATTTGGCTTTTTCAGGACGCGGGAAGTGTTGGACAGTGGAAATCTTGTCAGGATCGGGACGAATACCGTCCTTGCTTACGATGTGGCCTAACACTTTAATCGTCTTGCTCGCAAAACGGCACTTCTTGGTGTTCAGCTGAAGGCCTGCGTTTGCAAGGCACGTAAGAACTTCGTCCAGTCGTTGCAAGTGCTGAGGGAAGGTTGACGAGAAAATAACGATATCGTCTAAATAGCACAAGCAAGTCTTCCACTTCAAGCCTCGTAAAACTGTGTCGATCATCCGCTCGAATGTTGCTGGAGCATTGCAAAGGCCGAATGGCATGACGTTGCTTTCATACAGCCCATCTGGTGTTGAAAACGCTGTCTTTTCTTTGTCATCCTCGTGCATGGGTATTTGCCAGTAACCTGAACGCAGGTCTAGGCTTGAAAAGTACTCAGCACCTTGCAGTGAATCCAAAGCATCGTCTATGCGCGGCATGGGGTAAACATCCTTGTGGGTAATCTTATTAAGTGCTCTGTAGTCCACGCAAAACCGCACGGAGCCATCTTTTTTTCTTACTAAAACAACAGGGGATGACCAAGGACTCGCGGAGGGACGTATAATGTTCCGTTGCAGCATATCGGCTACATTTTGTTCAATGATTTCACGCTCGGATGAAGAGACGCGATATGGTCGACGGCGTACGATGGAAGTGCCATCGGTCTGGATACGATGCCTAATAATGTACGTGCTGAAACGGTGACAGAGAGCAAGCACATCCTCTATGTACGATGTGTAGGACTCACCGCATTGTTGCTTGCGAGAATCCAGTGTCTTCTTCGCGAGAGCTGAACGAACCGCCGGGGTGCCGAAAATTTGGCGAAGCTGTTGCTTAAAACGCGTCCAGTCCGTAATGTCCGTTTCATGATTGAAAAACCATGTTTTCGCTACGCCCGTGAGGTAGAAAGAAACACGGCGAAGCTTGGTAGGATCATCCCAGTTGTTAGTGGAACTCGCTCTATTGAACTGGTCCAACCAATCTCCCACATCTTCACCTCGAAGTCTGGCGAACGTGGGCGGCTCACGATGGTGCGCGGTGATAATCCACGATGGATAGGCCGTGGTAGCCGGGGCCGTGGAGGTAGACGCAGAAGCGCCGGTTGGCTCGTCGTGAGGCATGTTACCGGACACCTGGTACAAACGACGACATGAGCGCAGCTCCAGGAGGCAGATCGGGCTGGGAGATGACGGAAGATCGTAGAGCACACTCCACCACTTGTGATGTAACAGTAAAGGCAACTTTTATTAGGCCCGGAAGACACGATGAAGCGACCACGCCCAAGGCACAGAACTCAGACAAGCCAAGTCCCCACAGCAGAAGAAGATGACGACCACTCATGATGATGAATATGTGTAAAGATAGATGATGTGCTTAATGAATGCCTACAATATATATATATATATATATATCTATATATATCTTTATATATATATATATATATATATATATATATATTAGATAGATAGATAGACCGAGAGTTAGATAGATAGTCAAGTAGATTTTCTGTGAGCAGTCACAACGTGGTTTATTTCGACGTTTCAGCCAGAGTCTGGCCTTCATCAGGATTGAAGGTAGAGTTTGTTGGTGTTCAGCTTTATACAAACCTAAATCAGAAAGGGAGAGAGAAAGAGAAAAAGAAAGAAAGAAGAAAAAACAAAAAAAAAATTGCCCGCAGCTTCCCTCGGGGGAACACTGAGGAGGATGCGGACCATATAATTGGTTAACGGGGTGTTAAAGTGCGACTTACTTGGGTCGATGGCTAAATTGGTTAACGTGGTTGTGAAATGGGGTGTTAAATTGCGACTTACTTGGGTCGATGGCTAAATTAGTTAACGTGGTTGTAGGAGGGGGTGTTAAATGAGTGAACACGTACACACGTATGCGAAAGGGCGGCGCTGGTCGAAGGGACGTCGATCATTGTGTTTGTGGATTCGTTGGAATTCATTTCACCGCGACCTTGGACGTCGACGCGCCGTACAAACCAACCGACGAGCGGCAACTGAGCGAGCGAGCGCCGACCTTGAGTATATATACAGCACGACGGCGCATGCACTGTCAGCTGTTGAATGTTCTCGAAGCGCGACGCCACATGCGCGTTCACTGGAGAATCAGGAGAATTGTAGATGTCGAACGCGGTGTGTAGAGGAGGAAGGGTGCACAGATGGTGGAGGAGTGAAGCGCGCGCGGTGTGTAGAGGAGGAAGGGATGCACAGATGGTGGAAGAGTGGGCGACGGCGCGACGGCGCATGCGCGCGCGTCAGCTGTCGAATGTTCGAGAAGCGGTGCGGACGGCGCGGACGGCGCGGACGGCGCACTACAAGGCGCGAGTATAAGATGCTCCGCATCTAAAAAAAAAAACAATGAGAATATAAGGTGGACTCCCCGGGGCTCCCCCTGTCACTCTTTTTTCCCCTACCTCTCCCCGTCTCTCTCGTTTTCTCATTTTCACCTTTAGGATGTCTGCGGTCTGTGTATCCTTCCTTTCACTAACGTATTGTTCCCGACCAGACGGTGCCGCATGGCTCTGGCGGTTCGGTGGGGGGGAAAATAGCTTTTTAAAAAGTATAAGCCTTTAACTACTCAGTGCCTCGTATTGCAGCAGATGCTGACAAGCGGGTGCAATGTCAATTCTTGCCCACTTCTGGATAACGCGTGCCACAGGGGCCTCCCGATTGTGCACAGGCAGCCATATTTGAAGTGAAAGGAAGGATACACAGACCGCAGACATCTTCAAGGTGTAAAAGAAAAATCGGAGAGAGAGGGAGGGGGAAAGGGAAAGAAGAGTGAAAGCGGCGGCCCGAGCAGTCGAGCTTATATACGCAATGATTTTTTTCTTTTTTCCTTTCTTTTCTTTTTTTCTTTTCATTTCCTCTTCTTCCTTTTTCTCTTTTTTTCTCTCTTTTTTCCTCTTACCCTCTGATTTGAGATTGTATAAAGCTGAGCACCAGCAAACTGTACCTTTAATCCTGATGAAGTCCAGAATTTGGCTGAAACGTCAAAATAAACCACGTTGTGACCGCTCACGGAGGATCTACTTGACTACTTCCAACTCTACGGCCACTCAACCATCATATCTGCCTATATATATATATATATATATATATATATATATATATATATATATATATATATATATATATAATGGCACGTGCTTACACTGCGCTCACGCTCACGCGTGCATGTGCCATATTTTAATGAACCTCTCACGGAGAACCAAAATACACATAAGTTTGCCTATTTCGCGCTAGTCTCACCGATAATACAAAATAACTGCCAGCATGTCAGCTTCGAAACCACCCGTGTTATAACTCTCACACAATGTGACTGCTTGTCGCAATGTTGGCTTCCAGAAGGTATTCTTGTTCAATATTTTTGGCCACTATATACCTGCACTTTCTCTGAAAAAATTTGTTCGACTTTTTACACCTACCCGCTTGCTACACGTCAGTGCAAGAGGAGACCACGCGCTTACTTTTAGGAGCTTGATAGACACGTCCAGTGGCACCAGCACATGCATCAATGTTGTAACTGCACGTTTCCCCGGTCGTCGCTCCTGGTAACATCTCAAGTGTTTCAGCAATGTTCATTGAATGGCGCACCACCACCCAAGGCATCGGTTTTCCATAGCCTGCGCACTCTCCTCTTCGCGAGTACATCCGCTTCGTTCTCGTAGCTTCATAGGCAGGGCAGCGCGTTAAAAGTTCCTACAAGAAGTATTACGGACGTGGATGATATCCTCCCAATCGAGATCACCTGTCTGCTCTTAAACTCGTTGAAGAACGGCTGATAGCTCCACGTTTGCCATTTATGAGCGTTACGCATTTCGCTCACGGAACCGGCGAGATGACGTAAAGGGGCAGGTGGTTAACGTGCCGATCGACGTGGCCAAAACTGTGCAGTGCCAGCCGTGAAACGTGCCCGACAATGGTGCCTTCGACGTACACATCATGCACTGGCTCGTTAGCAAGCCTTCCTACAGAAATCGTCTCGCCTAGAAAAACCCGTGCACCTTTGAGGAAGCTCCTGTAACATCATTCACATTGTGGATATGGAGGCGATGTTTCTGTTTAGAGTCTTTCACAGCTAACCAAGCACATTAAACAGAAGCACGAAGATGAGCTACATTTTTGTTTGCTTAGTTACTTAGAATAGTTGGTGATTATGTAGCCAACAATACCTAGATCCGTATATAGTAAGCTCATATTTTGAGCTCCAAGGAAAATAAAAAAAACACTCAATGCATTTTGCGTGGGCCTGGGACAACACAGTGGCGAAGGTCATTTTGTCTTTTTCTCATTCGATGGCATTGGTACTGCTCGACCCACCACCGAAAACATATCGTATTTAGAGTCATCTGGCACTGCATCTAGAGTCAGGAGCATTGTGACCGTTCGGCAGTGTTGCTGGTTTTGAAAGCGAAGGTCCTTAATACCGCACATTGTGGGTAAACTTCTGCTCAGTGTCTACAACAGAGGTAGCAAAGGTTTACGGGAACCAACTGAAACGTCTGATATGATCTAAATGCTGTTGCGCAGAACAAACGAAATAAAAAGGTCACGAAATCTTGAAAGCACAGACATTTAACCATCCATCAATCAAAACATACGACATAACAATACGTTTATAACAACAACAAAAAAGTTACAGTTTTGCTGAAAAGGCGAAGCAATGAACGCGATAGCAACAGATTGAAAGGTCACGCACAGAATGGAAAGCATATCAAAACATGCCCCGCGTTCCTCACGCACAAATATTGCACAAAACGTACTCACAGGTATGGACGCACGCGAATAAGCGTCTCATCGGTTACTTTGCTTTCTGAAAAGAGCGCACTTTTCGCAAACCGAAACTGAAATGATTGCAGCGACCTTTGTGCACCAGATAACTACAGCAGAATCGATCAAGGCAAAGCCCGAGGCCAGCCAAGGCGTACGACCTTCCCCTCCTCGCCACGGCGAGATAAAGGAGGTGAGAGAGCGTCGCTCTCTCAAGGACTCTTATCTCGCCGGGCTATGTACGCGTAGAAGATTAGAGCAGGCACCACCCCATGATGTGGCGACGCGCGCTCTTTGCGCCTTCTTGCTGTTAACGCCGAAAACAATATTCCCCTCCGAGATACTCGGGAGCAGCGGTAAGTGGCAGATATCCGTAGCTTGCCATTTGAAAGGTGATGGATGTGCTCTGGGGTGGCTCAGTGGGTGACACCTTGATTTCACGACGCTGATGTTCCATGTTCGATTCCGCGTAACACAGTGTTGTAAAGACAATAGTATTTATTAGGGACCTTCCACGCAAAACCTTTGGTCTGTCTGTCTCTATATCTGTACATTTGTCTGTTATTCCACCGTTACCACGAACCGGGTACTCCAAAAAGCACCAGCCGATACTCAGAATGGCTGACCCCATCCGCAGCGCCCACCAATGTTGCTCAAGGATCAGCGCTCACACTTGTGCGATTGTCAATTAAAAAGCAATCATTGGGGATATCTGTGGTATCAAACCAACACATATATATTGTGCATGTTCGTCTTGTACTAGAAAAGACATACATAAAAATTTTAAAAACCGTAGCGCCTATCACAATGCGCTGACCATGCAACGCTTGCACGGAACGGGGATTGTTTCCAACGCTATGCTAAGACGAGAAGGTGGTGGCACCTACCTGTCGCTTCGCGTTCTACACCTTATAACCTCTGAGACGGGTGCGCACGCCCGTCTTAGGGCCACGCACTTTGTTTTCCAAGAAGAACTGCCAGATGGCGCTCATGTCTTAAGCATGACGCGGCTTGATGCGCTCGTTCGCCTCCGCGGCATGCTCGATGCACTCTAACGCAGCACCTCCAGAATACTATTCACCAATTTTCTTGCGCAGAACATCAAATAAATGTTCTGTTCAGTCTCTCCACACGCAAAACTATCGTATTTGGACGACATTCACAGATTACATGCAGACACAACGCAAGGTACTAACCACTATACGATCACGGCCTACATGCAGACAGGGGGACAATTTTTTTCAAGATTTTTTTTCCTTCTTGCGTTTTCGCACATATAAATTCGTCTACATATACGGGGCATGATATCGAAGCACACGTCGACGCCGACCCTGGCGGCAAAATCCAGCCGAGAGTGTCCATATAACTGCTGTCGCGATAATAAAAGGTTCTTAACCAGAACGAAATTGAAGCCTAAGATTCGCGATTTGGTGCGCACTGCTTCGTTCCGTCATCACCGATCAGGAACTGGATATGGGTAGTTTTTTCGTGCATTGTTGGTTTTTAAATGCGAAGCATTTCTCGGCGATCTTCGGCAAGTTTGAGCATATCTATCTATCTATCTATCTATCTATCTATCTATCTATCTATCTATCTATCTATCTATCTATCTAGCCGCTTAGGACTTTTGGCTGTCCTGGCCTCTTAGATAGATATGTAGGGTTTAACGTCTCAAAACCACCTTATGATTAAGAGAAACGCCGTAGTGGAGGGCTCCGGAAATTTCGACCACCTGGGGTTCTTTAACGTGCAATGAAATCTGAGCACACGGGCCTACAACATTTCCGCCTCCATAGGAAACGCAGCCGCCGCAGCCGGGATGCGAACCCTTGACCTGCGGGTCAGCAGCCGAGTACCTTAGCCACTAAACCACTGCGGTGGATCATCTTGGCCGCTTGGATAATGGTATAAATACCAAACTTGGTATGACATAACATGACTGTATGGCGAGCATAACTGCCTAGTCATAAAATGAAAATCAAGACATGGATGTCATGAATGTCATGATTTACATTTCATGGACCTGTTGCGCTCTTGAGGTGGTTTTGCTCAAATGACATGTTGCAAAACTGGTATGGTATGACACGACTGCATAATGAACACAAGCAACAGGCCTGACATAAAAATCATGACATCCGTGTTATGTAACAACATGACTACATGTCACACTCATGATGTGCTCGCGACCATTTCGCCAGCTTTGCATTTACCACATTCGATATGACGGGACGTGAATGGATGACGAAGGTATGTGTCTGGTACAAACATGATAATCATGAGATGCATGTATTGTAACAAAATGACTACATGCCACGCTCATGATGCGCTCGCGGCCGTTTCGCTAGCTTCACATGTACCAAATTCGGTATTACGAACGCCAGTGGATGACAAAGGTACGTGGCTGGTACAAACGTGGTAATCATGGGATGCGTGTCATGTGAAAAAATGAATACATGCAACGCTCACGATGCGCTCGTGGCCGTCTCGGTAGCTTCACATGTACCAAACTCGGCATTACGTAACGCGAAAGGACGACATAGGTAAATGACAGGTCCAAACATGACGATCATAACATGCGTGGTGGGGAGGCAAGGATGGCGCTGTGCAGGTCGGACGCGTTGCGATCGGCTCCAGTGATTTCTTCGCTTCTTGGTGTTATGTGAAGCCGCATTCACACGAAATTGGGTCGCAACGGACTTCTAAGATCACTGGGACGCTGTGGACACAAGATACACACCGGTAAGTGAACTATTTGTACATTAATAAGTGACTTTCGTGGCGACGACGCTGACTGTGCAGCTACAGACGCCGCCGTTCGGCCCGGCCGCGCCGTTGTTTGCGTGGCGCACAGGCACCGCGTCTTAAACATAAAAGGACTTGTTCTCGCCACATTAAGAGATGGACGATGAATCATCGAAGACTCCGGGGGGCGCTGAAGAGAATAACAAGGATTCCGGGTGGATTACGGTGAATAAAAGACGATTGGAAGTGAGGAAAGCCAGTAGAGCTGCTGGCGCCGGAACGCCTGCGTCTAAGACGAATGCTCAAGAACCTGCGCCCGGCCGTCACATCTTCAGAGATGTAGAGTAAAACCTTATAAGGGGAAGCAAGATGCCACCGCTGCCATGTGAAGAAACTAAGGTCATCGTGAGGCCGAGAGGTGGTCTGTGTATTAGCAAGTCTGGCGCGTCTGTCGTGGCGGAAGCCATATGGAGTGCGGCGGGGCTCGGTTTGGAAGAGAGAAACACGTACACAATGTGCCCTAATCACCTGCAAAATATTGTTACGTGATGTAAGCTGACTGAAACAAACAGGGCATAGTGGGACATACCCAAGAAGGGTGCCTCAGACTGAGAGTGAAGAAGTGGACGTTGTCGGTCAGCTGCGCTGAGGCTGGTGTAGACTGACTACTGTTATTTTTCACGTAACATTTTGGTGGAAATGCTGGGTGCTCTTCTGACAACGGAGCTACGCAGTGGACGCCTCCTTAAGTCTGCTACCATGGCTCCGGGTGAGGATACGGCTTCGCCACCTACCTCAGCAACGACAGCAACCCGGTACGTCGCCCTAACGCAACCTCGTGATCCCGGTACCTTTACTGGAGAGGAAAACGCGAATGTGGACAAGTGGCTCAGTATGTACGAGCGCGTCAGCAAGCAATATGGCTGGGACCCAACCGTTATGCTTGCGAATGTCATTTTCTATCTTGACAAGACTCCTCGCATCTGGTTTGAGACGCATGAGCACGAAATCACAAGCTGGAAAATGTTTAAACAACAGCTCCGCGACCTCTTTGGCAACCCGTTCGGTAAACACCTTGATGACCGAAAGCAATTGGCCGTACGTACACAGACGTCCACAGAGCCCTACTTGACTTATATTCAAGACGTCTTAGCATTGTGTCAAAGGGCGGATCCCAACATGACTGAGGCCGACAAGATTTCGCAAGTTTTGAAAGGAACTGCCGACGATGCGTTCAGCCTGCTTGTATTTACCAACGTAACGACCATCGACGCCGCGATCAAAGAGTGCCGCCGCCTCGAGCAGGCGAAGAGTCGACGCATTTTGCAGCAGTTTCAGCGCCTACCCAACACCGCGGCAACGTCGTCTTGCGAAGCCACTCCTTGTCATCCGTCTACGACCGAAGACGTGACGCGCATCGTCCGACGTGAACTCGAGGCCGCTTACCCGGCTGCCAAAAAACCGACGTTGCCAGACGCCTCAACGCCAGCTGTCGCCTTTATCCACGCTGTTGTCCACCAGGAATTCGCCAACCTTGGTATCCTGTCCACTGCACCTACCCTGGATAATACTGGCCCCTCGATAGCTTCTGTGGACATAAGACATCGCCGCCCATACTCTATTCGAACCAGTAACTCGTCTGAATGGCGAACAGCTGATGATAAGCCAATATGCTTCAGCTATGGTCATGCAGGACACATCGCTCGTTACTGCCGCAGCCAATGGCCATCTATGACTTCTGGCTCGTATCCCGCTTACAGAAACTCATTCCGTCCACCAAACCACCGTTATCTTACCCGCACTGAGTCTACAGCATTTACTGCCCCTGCGGACTACGGCCGCCCTGTCCCGTCGTCGCCACAGCCTCAAAGTCGCCCTTCTCATTCAAATACGCGTCGCCGCTCTCCCTCGCCATCGTTTAACCGCCGTATGTCCCCAGAAAACTAGGCTGTGCAGCTTCTTGAGGTAAAGCTGCCCTGTCGACCTTGCCCGAAAATCCTCTGTTGCCCTTAAGTTTGAACCGGAACACCCTAGAAGTTTATGTTGATGGCACACTTGTTGAAGCTTTGATAGATACGGGTGCTCACGTCTGTATTATGAGTTCGCGTTTTCGTCATCGCATGAAGAAGGTCCTTACGCCTCCCTTGACCAGTGTCGTTCAAGTTGCAGATGGTGCAACAGTCCCTGTCGTGGGTATGTGCACAGCTCAACTTATCATAGCTGGTCATCAAGTTATCGTCCTTTTTACCGTGCTTGCAACATGTCCCCACGACCTCATACTAGGCCTTGATTTTCTTGCCGCCAATTCTGCTGTGATTTATTGCTCCACTGGTGTGCTCCGCCTAAAGCTGGCACAAATCAGTGACGCCCCGTACCAACCTACATGCCGATTACAATGCAGCGACTTTGTTCACCTGCCCTCCGAAACTGTGACGTACGTCAATTTTCTGTGCTCACCAGCTGTGCCCGACGGTGACTATTACGCTACGCCTCTCACCGACGTACTCCTTGCGCACAATGTTGCAGTTCCCTATACGGTGCTCAGCATCACAGATAACAAAACTTGTCTAGCACTTGTAAATTTCGGCTACATGAATCATGTGTTTCTACAAGGCATTTTCGTAGCCCACCTGTGTCCATTGCTCGATTCACAAATTGAAGTGCTTGCCTTAGACACCCTTGTTTCACCGCAGTGCACATCACTCGCAACACATTTGGGCAGCCGTAAAATTGTAGACATGATCGCCACTGATCTTCCGCCTCCGCAAGTTGAAGCCCTACAACATCTTCTCGAGGCCTACCAGGATATTTTCGATAATGGCGACTGACCTCTAGGGCAGACGTCCTTTGTCCAGCATCGCATACACACTGGTGGTGCCAACCCTGTTCACCGCCGTCCCTACACAGTGTCTGCTTTTGAGCGGAGCATAATTCAGAAGGAGGTGAAAAAGATGCTAGCGAAGGACATTACTGAATCATCTTCCAGTCCCTGGGCATCCCCGGTGGTATTATTTAAAAAGAAGGACGGATCGTGGCGATTTTGTGTGGACTATCGCCACCTTAACAACATCACCAAGAAAGACGCATACCCTCTGCCCCGCATTGACGACGCCTTTGATTGCCTCCATGGCGCCGCCTACGTTTCTTCCATCGATTTTCGTTCCGGTTATTGGCAGATTGCTGTGGATTCCATGGACAGAGAGAAGAGGGCTTTTGTAACACCCGATAGCCTCTACCAATTCAAAGTCATGCCTTTCGGCCTATGTAATGCCCCCGCCACCTTTGAAGGAATGATGGACTTCCTGCTCCATGGATTCAAGTGGTCTACGTGTCTTTGTTATCTGGATGACGTGATTGTGTTTGCTCCCACTTTTTGAAGCGCACCTTGAGAGACTGTCGAAACTTCTCGATGTATTCCGTCTCGCCGGCCTTCAGCTGAATTCATCCAAGTGCCGGTTTGGTCGCTGTCGCATTACAATACTTGGACATATTGTTGACGCTTACGGCGTACAGCCTGACCCAGAAAAAGTTCGAGCTGTGAAGGACTTTCCTGTGCCGAAAACTGCCAAAGATGTCCGCAGCTTTGTGGGGCTCTGCTCCTATTTTCGGTGGTTCATCAAGAACTTCGCGAAAATCGCTCGGCGCCTAACAGATTTACTCAAACCCGATGAGACGTTTACCTGGGGTCCCTCGCAAGCAGCAGCATTCTCCGACCTGACCACTTTGCTCACTTCTTCTCCTGTGCTGGCTCACTTCGACCCTACGGCCCCGACCGAAGTCCGCACTGATGCCAGCGGTTACGGAATAGGCGATTTGTTGGCTCAGCGACAACGTGGGCAGCATCGCGTGATAGCTTATTCCAGCAGGCTGCTGTCCCCCTCGGAGCGTATTTATTCTATCACAGAGCGCGAATGCCTAGCGCTGGTGTCGGCAGTCGCGAAATTTCGCCCTTACTTATACGGCCGACCATTTATAGTTCTCACCGACCACCATGCTCTTTGCTGGCTCGCCTCCCTCAAAGATTCCACAGGTCGTCTCGCCCGCTGGGCACTCCGCCTCCAGGAGTATTCTTACACCGTAGTGTTTAAATCAGGTAAACTGCACAAAGATGTGGATTGTCTGTCACGCTAGCTACCCTGTGGCCGACTGCGATCCTACGAGCACTGATTATTTGGGTTGCGTCCTTTCCATCTCCCAGCTGCTTCATCTCGGGGATGAGCAGCGTCGCGATCCGAATATCAGCCACCTAATACAACAGCTCAAATCTTCACCGCAAGACGCTTCTGTTCGCATGTTAACCTTAAAGGACCACGCCTTATATCGGCGTAATTTTTCGCCCAACGGTCACGACCTACTTCTGGTAATACCAAAGCACCTGCGCTCTACAGTCCTACGCGAGCTCCATCACGCGCCAACCGCCGGTCACCTTGGTGTCTCTCGCACATATGACAGTGTGCGCCGCCGCTTCTACTGGCCTGGCCTTTCACGCTCTGCACGTCATTATGTCAACGCTTGTGAAATTTTCCAGCGTCGAAAAAAGCCGTCGGGACTCCCTTCCGGATATTTTCAGCCCATCGACATCCCATCGGAGCCATTCTTCCGTGTTGGTTTGGACCTTCTCGGTCCCTTCCCAACATTCGCCTCCGGAAACAAGTGGGTCGCGGTGGCTACGGAATAGGCGACCCGTTACGCAGTTGCGCCAGCCATGCCAATAAGCTGCGCTACAGAAGTCGCCGATTTTCTACTACGCGATCTCATTTTAGTGCATGGAGCCCCTCGTCAACTGCTGACAGAACGAGGCCGTACGTTTCTTTCGAAAGTGGTTGACGATATCCTGCGTTCCTGCTCCACCCAACATAAGCTCACGACATCGTACCATTCCCAGACAAACGGGCTTACAGAACGTTTAAACCGCACCCTGACAGACATGCCATCGAAATACGTCTTGGCCGACCATCGTGATTGGGACCTTGCACTACCCTACGTGACGTTCGCATACAATTCCTCCCGGAATGACACTGCAGGTACTCGCCATTTTACCTTCTGTTTCTACGCGAACCAACATTGCCGTTGGATACCTTCCTGCGAGCCGCTGCGCAGTCTATTTCTGAATATGCATGCGACGCTATTACTCGAGCTGACCATGCTCGTCAGCTTGCCCGCAGCAGAATAAAGGCGTCCCAAGACTCGCAGAAGCATCGTTACGACGAGCGGCATCGCGACGAACACTTTCCAACAGTTTCTCTCGTTCTTCTTTGGTCCCCTACGCGACATGCAGGCCTTTCAGAAAACTTCTCTCTCGTTTCACGGGCCCATACCGCGTGCTTAGACGTGTTACTGACACTACATATGAAATTGTCCCTGATAATCCATCAAACTCTTCTTCTCTGCTGTCAAGGGACATCGTTCACGTATCAAGGCTCATGCGTTACCATGCTGCTCCTATTGTGGCCGCATAAACTCGCCGGGTCGGCACTTTTGCCACCGGGGGTCATGTTACGTGATTTAAGCTGACTGAAACAGGGCATAGTGGGACATACCCAAGAAAGGTGCCTCAGACTGAGAGTGAAGAAGTGGACGTTGTCGGTCAGCTGCGCTGAGGCTGTTGTAGACTGACTACTGTTATTTTCCATGTAACAATATTGTAGGCATTCATTAAGCACATCATCTATCTTTACACATATTCATTATCATGAGTGGTCGTCATCTTCTGCTGGGGGGACTTTGCTTGTCTGAGTTCTGTGCCTTGAGCGTGGTCGCTTCATCGTGTCTTCTGGGCCTAATAAAGGTTGCCTTCACCGTTACATCACAAGTGGTGGAGTGTGCTCTACGATCTTCCGTCCTCTCCCAGCCCGATCTGCCTCCTGGAGCTGCGGTCAGGTCGTCGTTTGTACCAGGTGTCCGGTAACATGCCTCAGGACGAGCCAACCGGCGCTTCTGCGTCTACCTCCACGGCCCCGGCTACCACGGCCTATCCATCGTGAATGATCACCGCGCACCAGCGTGAGCCGCCCACGTTCGCCGGACTTCGAGGTGAAGATGTGGAAGATTGGTTGGACCAGTTCAATCGAGCCAGTTCCACTAACGACTGGGATGATCCTACCAAGCTTTGCCGTGTTTCTTTCTACCTCACAGGCGTAGCGAAAACATGGTTTTTCAATCATGAAACGGACATTACGGACTAGACACGCTTCAAGCAACAGCTTCGCCAAATTTTCGGCACCCCGGCGGTTCGTTCAGCTCTCGCAAAGAAGACACTGGATTCTTGCAAGCAACAATGCGGTGAGTCCTACACGTCGTACATAGAAGATGTGGTTGCTCTCTGTCACCGTTTCAGCACGTCCATGTCAGAATCAGAGAGAGTTCGTCATCTATTGAAAGGGATAGGCACGGTCGCGTTCAATGCTTTGGTCATTCAAAACCCGACTACAGTCGCTGACGTTGTTGCCACGTGCCAACGCCTAGAGGAACTTGAATCCCAACGGTTACCACCGGACAGCTCTGAAAACACTACCACGACTGATGCCTCATTGCGTGCCATGATCCGGGCGATTATACGGGAAGAGCTGCAATCTTTCGGCCTCTCATTGACACCGAGTCCACCTCCCCCCTCCAACACTGTTTTGCGGGATGTTATCAAAGAGGAGTTGGCGTCCATGACCGGGCCAGCGTTTGTAGAGTCTCCAGTACCTCGACTCCAGCCGACGTACGCACAAGTCCTCACTGGCTCACCACCCGTGGTACAACCGATGCCCGCACACTCGACGCCTGTCTCGCTAGCTTCGTTAACTCCGAGTGTGACTAGCCAGCCCATTCACCCACCGTGGCGGCCGCATCGTCCGATCTGTTATTACTGCGGCTATTGGGGCCACATTGCACGCGTCTGTCGGAAGCGTCAGCAGGACGAGTGTCGTGGACTCGACACCTACAGACGAGATGATGGGACAAGCTGGTACGCTTTCCAACGTCGTCCTTACGATCCGCCGCTACGCCACCCACCGTCTCCAACTGTGACATCTGAGCCAACCAGTTCCTACCGCTCTAATAGACGCCGCTCACCCTCACCCCTCCGCGGTTCCACGTCTCCATTGCGACCTGTCTCGCAAATCACCAACCAACGCTCGAAAAACTAACCTCTGCAGCTTTTGAAAAAAAGCTGCATCGAACGAAAAGACAGAATTTCCTCCAGTGCGTCCATATAATACGATAGCTGTTTTAATAGAAGGTGTTTACGTGGACGCTTTATTAGACACTGGTGCTTCTTTGTCTGTGATTGATCGTCCTTTGTGCTCACGTCTACGAAAAGTCACCACCCTTATGATGGACCTACACTGCACGCTGCTCAAGGGGACGCCGTTAGACCTGCCGCTATGTGCACCGCTCGTGTTTTCTTAGCTGGTATTCTTCATTCTGTACAATTTGCTGTGCTGAATTCGTGTGCCCACCAGATTATATTAGGCTGGGCTTTTCTGTCTACGGCGAACGCTTCCATCTGCTGTCGAGAAAATGT
This sequence comes from Rhipicephalus microplus, assembly GCF_043290135.1. Lineage (NCBI taxonomy): Eukaryota > Metazoa > Arthropoda > Arachnida > Ixodida > Ixodidae > Rhipicephalus > Rhipicephalus microplus. The sequence continues at coordinate 116,131,731 of NC_134702.1, forward strand.
TGTTCATATGATGGAAACTGACTATGCCCTGTATGCGGATGACAAGCCCGTTCGCTTGCTCGCTGCTGAAGAGACCGAGCTACCTCCTGGTCATCAGCGGATAGTTGCCATCACTTCTAATGTGATCGACTCTGGTGACGTGTTTGTCCAACCATCTGCACGCTGTCTCGCAAGAGGTATAGCCCTTGCTTCGAGCCTAGCGCGATTCCACAATGGCTCCGGACTTCTCTATGCTACAAGCCAGACTTCTGAGAAAATTCTCATTTCTAAACGCACCACAATGGCTTGCGTTTCTCAATCTCAACCTGTCTCTGTTCTCCCGTTTATGCCAGCGTGTTCTGACCTTCCTTCTATTGGACGTTCACCAAGCGTTTCTGTTCTTGCTGCGACTATTAGTCCAGAACTGACCTCTTCACAGACAGATGAGTTGCTTGCCTTGCTACAAAAGCATAGCAGATTGTTTGATGCCCATTCCTCATCTCTGGGACAGACGTCCATTGTTAGGTATCGTATCCAGACCGATGGCACTTCCATCGTACGCCGTCGACCATATCGCGTCTCTTCATCAGAGCGTGAGATCATTGAACAAAATGTAGCCGATATGCTGAAACGGAATATTATACGTCCCTCCGCGAGTCCTTGGTCATCCCCTGTTGTTTTAGTAAGGAAAAAAATGGCTCCGTGCGATTTTGCGTGGACTACAAAGCACTTAATAAGATTAATAGGTTGCCTTCACCGTTATATCACGATATTATGGTCGTGAGTACTTCGAGCCAAGAGAATGTTAAGCGCTACGTTAACGTTGAAGCTATTACGGTGGCCGGACAGCGCCACGAAGTCAGTGCATATGTTGCTGCTCCGCATGCAACCTGCAAGAGAGTCATCCATGGGACACCTCTTAGTGATGATCCCGGAGCCATCGACCGGAAGATTGTCAACGCGAGAAATACACTAGCCCTCAGAGCAAAAAGAATCAAGAATACTGGCGTGATCATAGTGCTGTTCGACGGGTACAAGGTTCCGAATTATGTTTCCTACGGCAGCACCCTCATCAAGTGCAGTTCATACAGGAAGCAAGTTGATGTTTTCTATGCCTGCGGCCGACTAGGACACCAATCTGACGTCTGCCCGATGCCCGACGCTTCAGTCTGCAAGGCTTGCAGACAAGCTAAAAAAAGAGGATGATGTTTGTGAATCAATATGCAGTTTGTTTGGCGCAAAGCACCTCACCGCATCCAAGCAATGCCAGCACCGATATCGGATACCTTATGTTGTCAGGCGCAGGCGAGGCCTTAGGGCCCACGCCCTTCGGAAGAGGTCTCCATCCATTAATGTCGATGGCTTCCTCGAGCTCAACGACTGTCATCAGCAGGGCCAGCCCGGACCATCGACTCCTGGAGGCCGATTCAAAGCACTGGAAAGATCCAGAACCAGAGGCAGCTGCAGGAGTTGTTCCACGTCCAGATTGCGTCTCGAATCCCGTTCGAGATCCGGGGCCCGCTCCATGTCCAGGACACGGTCTCAATCCAGGGTTGGCACCAGACCAGTACCCGTTCCGGATCAGGTCTGGGATCTGGTCAGGGAAAGACTGACGGACCGAGCACCAGACCGGACCCCTCGCCCAGGACAGACTGCGGGCACGCACGGGAACTCCAGCTGTCCGGGGTAGTCCCCGCCACCGAGGACCAGAGCAGGGGCAAGCCAAACCTAACTTGGGCCGACCGGGTTCGTAGTAATGACGGCGAGCAACCCATGCAATGCGACCTGTCCCCAGAGCATGCTAGAGACGCTGAGATATTACGATTGAAAAAGGAAAACGCCGATCTTAAGGATACGCTTACTAAAATGGCAAATGAAATGGCGAAGTTTAAAAGATTGCTGAGCACGATGCACAGCAAAACTGAATACGAAACTACCGATACGCCTGTTCCAGCTCCTATTGGTGATGGGCTCATGGCTACCAAACGCAGAGCGGTAGTAAGCAAGCTTAAGAACACGGAATCTCAAGTCGAGGAGATTAGGCAAACGCTGGTTACAATTACAGAGAGTATTAAGATGGTGGCAGGGAGTGTAGCTAGCCTCACGGAGAGTGCTAGGTAGATGCAGGCTGCACTCAGTGACCCAGTAGAGAGGCTTAGGGCAATGAACGAGCGCATCATTCATTGCCTTAGAAATTCACGCCAAACTGCCTAAATCTGCGCCACAGGGTGCCTCGCCTGGCAACGTGGAAATGGCCATTCCCATACACGTCGATAGCCGAGGAGCTAATTATGAAGATGAACAGATTTTTCGAGCCACACTGACCCTCCAGGGCTGTGATCAAAGTAGAACCCATAATGGATAACGATAAAGAAACTGTCTGTATTTGACAATGGAACTGCAGGGGGTACGCTGGTAAAATAGCACTCCTGGAGCAGTACTTTAGAACAATAACGAAGAAACATCAAATTATAGCACTTCAAGAGACCTTAGCCTCTGCAGCGTCCATTTCTGGTTACCGGGCAGTCCCTGGCCAGTCAAGAGGACGAGGTGTCTGCACACTTATAAGTAAGAAGCTGACGCACGTCGCCCATAACTTGCAGATGGCCAGATGCAATATCGAATATGTAATTGTAGAGATCCTACTTCACACACCAAGGCGCAATCAGCGGAAAAACAGTGTTTTTATTTTGAATGTCTACACTAACCCCTGACACAGGCGCCAGCATTTCAAGACGTTGCTCGAGAAGGCAGTTGAATTAGCTGGTCCTCGGCCCGTTGTCATAGTCGGTGACTTCAATGCCCCACATGGCCTATGGGGATAGTGTATGAGACGAGAAAACGTCGCCACCTCTGGCAGGACGCCACTGAACTAGACCTTACCTTAATCACTGATAAGGCATTTCCTACGTGGATAGGCAGCTCTGCGACCTGAGACATGACGCCAGACCTCGCTTTCATCAAGAATGTCGAAAAGACTATATGGGCCAACACCGCCATGTATTTTGGCAGTGACCACTACGTTCTGCAAACTTCTATTATAGTGGACCGTAGCAGAGTCCGAGAGTTCACGGTGGTTGACTGGGATCTTTTTCGCAGCATTCGCGGTACAAGGGCCAGCGCTCCTGACAATTTCGGGGAATGGTGCGAGGGCATCGGCAGAGATGCCACCGCTGCCACCAAGAAGATAAAGACAGATTCAAATGTGGCGAAAATGGACAGTAGGCTTGCCCACCTGCTCGAAGCCAAGACAGCTCTCTTTTTTCGATGGAAGAAGCAGAAGCACAACCGTAGGCTGCGGCAAAGAATATCAAAGTTGAACAAAGAAATCGAACAACGTTGCGACACACTGTGCAAACAGCAGTGGGACGAGTTGTGTTAGTCCGTCGATGGTCAAATCAGAAATGGCAAGTTCTGGCACCTTCTGAAGCACCTCCTGGACGAGCACAGCACTAGAGCCAACCAACGGCACACTTTAGCCCGTGCCCTTCACGAAGCCACCAAAGAACAGAAGGTTGACGAACTCGTTACCCGATTAGTTTCCAAGTACCTGCCGGTCGAACGAGAGGACGAAGACGGCGTGTTCCCGGAGTATGGCGGTCCTCCTCTACCTGAACTAGATGAAGACTTTTCAGAGGCTTAAACCAGGAAAGTGATACAAATGCTCAATCGCAAGTCGGCACCAGGGCCACACGGGATCACGAACAGAGCCCTAGAGCCCTCAGAAACCTCGACGACGCATTCATAGAACGTCTAACTGGTTTCATCAATGAAGCATGGAAAACGAGAAGGGTTCCTGAGGAATGGAAGCTAGCTGACACCGTACTAATTCCGAAGCCAGGAAAGCCTCCTATCGTTGAGAATCTTCGCCCCATTTCGCTCACGTCGTGCTTAGGCAAGGTGGCAGAGCACGGAATTCTCAACAGACTTAACGAATACATGGAGGGAAATGAGATTTATACGCACAATATGATTGGGTTTCGTACCGGCCTTTCAGCAGGATGCAATGCTGCTCATTAACCACCAAGTCCTTGATGGATACTCTAGAGATACAAAGGCTCTTCTTGGCATAGACCTAGAAAAGGCCTTTGACAACATCAAGCATGAATTCATCTTGGAAACTGTGGCGAAACTTGAGCTTGGGCCGAGGCTGTACAACTACATCAAGTCCTTCTCTGGAAGAAAAAAGAGGCTGCGCATCAGGAACTTCTTCTCTGACGACGTACCACTCGGACATCGAGGCACGCCCCAGGGGTCTGTGATTTCTCCGGTGCTGTTCAATCTCTGCATGATCGGACTGTCGAAAAGACTGGCTAGTGTACACGGCATCAAGCATACCATTTACGCCGACGACATATAAATCTGGTGTGTTGGCGGCAGCGAAGGCCGGGTGCAAGATGCCCTTCAAGAAGCAGTCGCCGAGGTGGAATCGTACTCTCGCCAAACGGGACTCAGATGCTCACCCGCCAAGTCGGAGCTCCTGCTTAATTGAAAAGAACGAGGTGGCCGACCCAAGGCATGGAAACCCATCGAAGAAAGTGATATACACATTTACACGAGTGACGGCGAGGAAATCCCGAGGGTGGACACAATCCGGATCCTCGGCATGTTTATTGAAGCGAAGGATGGCAACGGCACTGCTCTGCGGAAGATTGTCGCGAAGACTGACAATGCTTTTCGACTCGTCAAAAGAGTCTCCGGGAGACATAGAGGCCTTAAGGAAGACAATTCGTTAAGGCTCATCGATGCGTGTGTGCTCAGTCACTGTACCTACACCGTTGCCATGCACTACTGGCTTAGGGCGGAGTGGTACAAGCTCGATGTGATTATCAGAAAGACCGTCAAGAAAGCACTGGGGCTTCTCGTACGCACACACACCGAGAACTTGCTCGCGCTCGGTGTGCACAACTCTGCTGCCAAGATAGTGGAAGTGCAGCAATGGTCGCAGCTGGCTCGCTTGTCCACTACGACGGCTGGTCGGCGCATACTTGGCGAGCTAGGTTTTCACCCAATGACGTTATAAACAAATAGCGTGCGTATATCAAAACATATACAGGTAAACGTAATTGTTGCCCCAATACCCCGCAACACTCACCCTGTACATAATGAGGGACGTTGTTGGGCAAAGAGACGGCTCTACTGAAGCAACTGGGAAAAGGTGGCGTAAATGCAAGTTTCGTTGACGCTGCAGCATATCGAGACGGCAAAATTTCGCAGCGGTGGTCGTGGACCAGACGGCCTCGACTATGAACAGCGCCACGGTACGCACAACGAATCCCTAGGGGGCCGAACAAGTGGCCATCGCACACGCTCTGCTAAATGATCGGTGCGAAGAGGTGTACAGTCCAAAGCCGCAGTCAGAGCCTTTCAAAAGGGCCGCATATCAACACAGGCAGCCAGGATCTTGAACAGCTCCACCAGCGATACGATTGTTCCTCACACCATACATTGGTTCTCCGCGCATGTCGGCTCCGTAAACGGCGTTGCACTGAACCCGAACGAGTCAGTCCACACAGCAGTACGCGCACTCAATGACCGCGCTGCTCTCGACCTGGGTGACGACTCCAGTGCCGACGACGTAGGACATAAAGACACACCTACTACACACAACGAGATTACGAAGTATTACTACATGGCGAGGCGGGCATTCCCAATGCCACATTCAAATTTCAATAAAGCACAGGCCGTCTCGTTGCGCTTACTTCAAACCCATTCGTACCCATCGTTAGCATACCTAAATGTAATTTATCATCACAAATTCCCCGATGCCGTCTGCGCCGCTTGCGGCTGACCGATACGTTAGCACACATGCTCTGGGAGTGCGGGTCGCTTGGAGCGACTTATAGCAAACCCGAGTGGGATGCGCTTCTGCACAACCCAGAACTTCAGGACCAAATCCAGGCCGTCCAGTGTGCCCGCGACAGGGCCGTCAGGCTTGACCTGCTGGTCCCTACGTGGGAGTAGCCGGGTGACGCGTGGCAACCTCAGCGTCTGCACTGGACCATAATAAAGTTGTTCTCACTCTCACTAACTCATAACATGCGTGTCATGTAACAACATGACTACGTCCCATACTGGTGATGCGTTCGTGGCCGGTCTGCTAGCTTCACAAATGCTGAATTTGGTATTACATCACATGAATGGATGAAGAAGGTATGTGACTAGTGCAAACATGATAATCGTGAGATGCGCGTCATGTAAGAACATGGCTACAAGCCACACTCAAGGAACCTATACACTTTGACGAGACCCGTTGTCAATGGGTGCCGGCATTCGTTTCTTTGCGTCATGCCGGCAATGCCACTCCAGGCGCCCTTATCTCCCTTGTAGAGATCAGTGGATCTGCCCTTTGACCTCCATTGTAGATCTGCCTGCCCTAAACTCGCAGGCGCGTGGTGTGTTGCTTTGACGAATGCGCGTTTGAGCGCACATGGCACCCCTCTGGCACGAAGAGAGGCCGACGTGGTGCCGTCTAAGTAACTTCGTCGGTGCAAAATGCAGCATGTCACATATCACCGTGGTTGCCGCCAGGCCCCACCGACGGACGCGACGCTGGTCTCACCAGTCACGTTTTGCTAGCGTAGCGTCACTGCGCCCAGACTGCGCACGCATCTACGTTGCGTCGGAGTATAATGGGCGCTTCATGACGCGCTCGCCGCCGTTGTGCTGGGGGGCGCTGCAAGCGCGCGATGATGTAGGACGTGCTGCGCTTCGGCTCCGCTGATTTTCGGCTGGAACCACGGGCAACTTCGCAGTACCCCATCAAGACCAGCATCAATCGTTTCGGCAACTCACAGGCAACACGTGAATACCAGTGTCATCCAGGTGGGCCAGTTTTTAACAACTTTACGGCTGATCATCACCCGACCACGTTGGCGACGCCGTCAAGCCAAACGGCGACGCTGACGCCCGGCGACGTGGGACCGGCTTTCCGAGGCAACATGGACGCTACTCTCATGCAGCGTGGATACGACCCACATGCCATGAATTGGGAGACGATTACGACTTCCGAAATGCCAAACTCTGCTTCTTCACTGAGGTTTCGGAGCCAAGCTCTCGAGGACGTGGTGGAACGCCGCTCGCAAGCCAACGCCAAGAAGGCGGCGTCCGCCGCAGCCCCGGCATCCGGCACGCCAGTTGACAAGACGCAGCCTCCCGCTTTGCGCGCTGTGGGACGCGAGGGCAAGTTTCTCACCAAATGGAAGCCTCACCCGTTTCCGAAACTGAGTCCGGACGACTGTGTGATAGTCGTAAAGCCACGACAGTGCATCTCATTGCATGATGCTTTCTCTGAGAACTGGTACGGGACCGCGTTTAAGGCATACCTAGGGCCCAAGCGAGCTGAGACGCTGACAGGTATTCCATCGAGAGGGCAAAATTTGATCGTGATTCACACCCTGGACCCTGACACGGCAGACAAAATCATCGGGGACTTCGCGGTAAACATCGAGCACAGGCAGGTTCTGCTTAACGGGTACCTGCGACAAGATGGTAGCAATGTCTGCCACGGAATCATCGTAGTCCGCAACACAGATACGACGGAGACACTCCGAGAGAGCGTACGCTAGAGGTCAGGCACCATCGTTGAGGTGCGTAAATTTGGCACATCGAACAAGGCGTGTGTAACCTTCGCCGGCAAGGAGAAGCCACGCTTTGTTAACTACGACACCATGCTGATCCCCGTCAAACCTTATTACCGGACGATCCCGGCCTGCGGAAAGTGCGGTGTCGTCGGCCATCGGATGGACACTTGTCCCAACGCACGACCGGATGCGTGTGGCCTGTGTGGACAGCAGGTTCCGCTTGGGGAGGAGGGAGTGTGGAACCCTCAAGAATGTGTACCCGTTTGTTCTGTGTGCAGTGGAGCACACGCCACAAACTCTCGAGCATGTACGGCCAAGTACCGTAATTCCAAGGTGGCCGCACAACAGGGCGGAAAGTCCAAAAGGGGTCCAAGAAACGACGCAAAGATCAGACTCCCAGTGAGCCACCATGCCGGGAAGTCGCCAAGACAGATAAGCCTGCTTCCCCTACTGGAGAAACTGAAAAGCAGCCGCCGTCGCAACCATGCGGCAAAGCCGGGCCATGGGCCAACACCGTCAAAAACGGAAACGAGGTGGGTGGTACGGGTAGAGCTGCCTCCTCATCCCCCCTATCATCCCCTCTTCATCGCGTAACGGCGACCAAAATATTATTGCCAAACTTCAGGCACAAATCGAAGCGTTACAGAAAAGACTAGCGGCAGCCGAGGCCAAACAGACCCAACTAGTCTCCCCTCCTCCTACCCCCGCAGTAGAGGTAATGGAGAGTGAGACCGGGGCGACGGCAGCGGACGCGGTTGCCGCACTCGAGGCTCGTGTGAACACCCTTGAGGTCCGTATGGACAGCCGTATAACTGTCCTCGAAACCCAAATCTCAGCGGCTGTAAATGCCGCCATTGCTAAAATGAAAGAAACCATCCCAACCCTGATAGCCCAACAAGTTGCGCGTTTCACCAAACGAGCCGGCCCAATTAAGGACGTGTCTGGCCGGTACCTTAAAACGCTTATACGACAGATCGAATTTGAGGATGATGACAGCTGCTCCGCCTCCGGAATTGAGGACACCCCCTCCCCGCGAGTGCTGGCTCGGGAGCACCGCCACCGCAATTGCTCGTTTACCCCACTGACCATGGCGGGCACCCTTAGAATTCGGAAGACCCCACGATCCAATACGGCCACTCCATTCCAAATCACCCAGTGGAATAATAGGGGCTTTAAGGCTCACACTAAGCGCGCCAACCTCCGGCTTTTCCTCGCAGCATTTCAAAACCTTCCTGCTGTGGTAGCCCTCCAGGAGCCAGGGAGTGCTGCCACACTCACAAACTATACTACGTTTCAGTAGGACCCTTTATCTTGTATCTGCGTGCACAAAAATTATACGGCCAACCTAGTTGATCTCGACCTTAAGCCAGCTTTCTCGTACGTGATGGTGACACTCTTTCCGCTGCGTAAACAGGACCCGCCACTGCACGTGCTCAACATTTATTGCTCACCGAAACTAAGCAACATTACATTAGCAGACCTTTTTAGCCGCGCTTTAAAGGCTGCAGGCAGGGACCTTCTGATGATCGTGGGTGATTTTAATGCCCCCAGCACACTCTGGGGGTATGCACGTGAAGAGAAACATGGATGTATATTGGCGGAACCTATGTCCACGCTGGGCCTAACTCTTCACACCGACCCTGCCTACCCAACTCGCGTGGGTAACTCCGTGACCCGCGACACATGTCCGGACCTTACCCTCACAAAAAACATGCAGTATAAGGATTGGGTCAACACTGAGGAGACCGTCGGCAGTGACCACTGCATACTCAACACCATCATTCGCACCTATCCTTTAACAAGACCCTACGGAGAGCCAAAATTACCCAATTACACGAAGTTTCGGCAAATATACGCCAATTCAACACCCATTGAGGAGCAAGGATACCATGCTTGGTCCCAGCAACTGGTTTCCTCATTACGCTGCACAGAAACACAAATTGAACTCTCCGAGGCGACTCCGGCAGTGGATAACCATCTCCTTCACCTCTGGGAGGCCCGGCGCAGCCTCGTCCGCCGATGGCGCCGGCAAAAACACAACTGAAAGCTCGAAATTCGCATCGCTGAGCTCACCCAGTGAGCAGCAGAGTACGCGGCCCAGCTCGCTGACTCTAACTGGGTGGACTGTTGCAACACGGCCGCTCGACAAATGTCCAGCCGGATTACCTGGCGCCTCTTCCGCGCCTTGATTGATCCGACTCAAACTCGAACAGAGACACAAAAGCGTCTGCAACGAGCATTTCACAGCTTCGACGGAGACACAGCCAAATTGGCATGTAAACTCCGAGACCAATATCTATGCACACAGCAGGACTCCCGAGGGCCTGTGTACTCGTATGCAGGTACCGAGAACGCGGAGCTGGATCAACTGTTCCAGTTACACGACCTGAAGGCAGCCCTAGCAAAAATGAGGCGAGGAACGGTGCCGGGAAGGGATAAAATTACCGTGAAATTACTTGCCAATCTTCCTGACTCGGCCTACACCATGCTCCTTGCCTACATCAATTCCATTTGAATCGGGAAAACAAGCCTACCAATTGAGTTGAAGACCGCCCTGGTCGCCTTCATAACCAAAGCGGGCAAATCCATTAACACGGACAACCTCCGCCCCATCTCCCTTACTTCTTGTGTGGGAAAATTATAGGAGACGATGGTGCGCGACAGGTTGTCTACGTTCCTGGAGACCAAAAATGCATTTGCAGACACCATGTTCGGGTTCCGCCCAACACCGGTTCGCGCAAGATGTCTTGCTTCAGCTCGACCATGAGATCCTCTATCCAGTCGAGTACCCCCTGAATGACAAAGTTGTGCTCGCTTTGGATCTGAAGGGGGCCTTTCATAACGTGACCGACGAAATTATTCTAACACATCTCTCACAGGTGGATTGCGGCCAAAACACTTTCAACTATATTAAACAATTCCTCACTGAGCGACAATCATACATTCGGATTCAGGACATTGAACACGGCCCTTACCGATTAGGCACGAGAGGGACTGCGCAGTGAGCGGTCCTCTCGCCCCTCCGATTCAATGTGGCAATGATGAGACTCCCCACTCAGCTGGCGAAAGTCGAAGGCATACAGCATGCGCTGTACGCCGACGACATCACCATATGGGCTTCACACGGCTTGGCAGGAGACATGGAGGCAAGCCTGCAGCAAGCGGCAGACATCGTGCATGACTATGCCCGTCGCTGCGGCCTTCAGTGCTCCCCGTCCAAATCGGAATTTGTGCACATACGCCTATCACCAAAGTGCACCACAAAAATCGACCTCTCCCTTCACAGCGGACCCATACCCGAACGCGATGTAATTAGAGTACTAGGGCTTTTTATACATAAAAATCGCAGAGCAGACACAACATTGGCCAAATTGCGTAAGGTGGGGGACCAGGTGGGCCGGATGGTCCGCCGGGTTTCCAACAAGCGCAGGGGGTTACGATGCAAAGATGCCTTGCGGCTGGCGCATGCATTCGTAACCAGCCGAGTCCTGTACTCGGCTCCATACCTCCACCTACGCAAATCCGACGAGAATGCACTCGAAGTAATTCTCCGCAAAATCTACAAGCGTGCCCTCGACCTTCCTGTCAGCACCTCTAACCAGCGCCTTTTGGGCTTGGGAATGGTGAACGCCTTCAAGGAGCTGAGAGAGGCGCACTTGACAAATTAATATACTAGACTCTCTAAAATACCGTCGGGTTGCCGCCTCCTTGCCCGGCTACACATCAATCATTCAATACACATGGAAGAGCGCGTACAGATTCCATAAGTTTGGCGATACTCCTTGCACGTGTGCCCTCTTCTGGCTATCATGACCCCAGACGACTAGAGTGGCCGACGCCTCGCGCGGGCGCAGCCTTGGCTCGACACTACGGCCACAAATTCGGAGTATTCTACGTGGACGCCTCCGGCCCGCACCACGGTGGTTGGTGCACGGCTGCGGTCGTCCACCAAAACACCGTTGTAAACGGACTCACATTCCGTGCACATAACATTAGGCACGCGGAGGAGATCGCCATCGCACTAGCCGCCGCAGATCAGGACTCGAGGGTCATCATCACCGACTCAAGGGGTGCCTGTCGCAATATTGAACAGGGATACAATCCGTACCGTGCTTATAAAATTTTGCAAAACAGCAGCTACCTAGGTGCCCCCGCGCACCGAACGATCATATGGGCTCCGGCTGACACGGGCCTCGATGGTAATGAGACGGCCGATGCCGCCGCCCGCGCGCTCATTCTCCGGGCACTATCCTCGTCCCCTACCGATCCGGAACTCGAACCCAATCCCGCCTACACCTTTAAGGAGGTCACACAATTTTGTCAATCCGGCCATAACGTCTATCTGAAACCCTGTAATGGCCTCACGAAGGCGGAAGAGCGAATCCTCCTTCGCCTTTATACTAAAACTCTATTGGGCCCGGCAATCATAAAGCACTTTGACCCCGCTTGCACGGGGAAGTGCCCGCATTGTGAGGAAAATTCCTCTGACATTTTCCACATGATGTGGGCATGCCAAAAAACTCCAAACCTTTCCCCACTACCCAACCCTTCGCGGGAGGACTGGGAGGCAGCCCTGCTCGGCTGCTCTGACCTGACGGCCCAACGAGCCCTGGTAGAGCGTGCCCGGGCCGCGGCCAACGCCAATGGGCTCCCGTAAGAGGGAGCTCACCTAGTGTTTGTACGGGGCGGCCCCTTAAGGACCGTTCCCACCCTCCCTGTAAATAACATCTGTAAATAAATGTTTTTCAGCAGCAGCCGTTTTGCTAGCTCCACGTGTACCGAATTTGGTATCACGGGAATGCAATAGCCGAAAAAAATAAATGACGCGTCCAAACCTGATAATCATCATATGCGTTTTATGTAAAACATGACTACATGCTACGCTCATAGCGTTCTTGCAGCCGTTTCACTAGCTCCCTATATACCAAATTTGGTATTACGTGACGTTAATGAATGACGAATGTAAACGATACGTCCAAACATAATAATCATGATATGGATGTCATGTGAAACATGATTACATAGCACGCTGACGGCTGTTTCGCTGGCTTCAGATGTACCAAAGTTAGTATCTGGTGACGTTCACAGATGACGAAGGTAAATGGAGCATCCAAACATGATAATGATGACTTGGAAGTCATGCACAGTATATTTACCTCCGTCTCGTAACGTTGTGCTGATTTTGGAGTGACCTATGAACCTTTCTCATTCGCGCTTCGCATATCATCGATTCACACTATACGTGGAATCTGCCATTTTTTTTCAAGTAGAGACATTGTAATATGATATTGTATTTACGCGCTGTTATGTCGTGTGAATCTATAAAGATGTCACGGTGAGGGCATGAAAACAAAAAGCTTCATCTCTGACGCCATGACATGATGACGCTTTTCGCACTTCTTTTTTTGAAGCCGGCATCGCCGATGATGAATTTTCGTGTTAGCTAAGGGACCTAATAATTTGAACTTACTCAGCAACTAAGGATTGAAGGCGTAACAATTCGACTTTATTTAATCCTTATTTGATGTTGTTTAGTATAATTTGCCTCAAAAATATGGCAATGGTAGCTAAGTGCCTCTTCAGCGCTAAATGTCCTGGCGTCTATCATTTTTTGTATATATAATGCTTTATTTTTTGTATATAACGAGTCTACATACATCAGCATCACGGTTTCACGGTCGAAACGAATTTGCTTTGACCGACATTTCATTAACTCCCCAATCAAGCGATGTCCGCATCCTGCGTGATGCCAGTGATTCTAAGAAGTCAACGTTCGGAGAGCACATCTACAGCACTTGCCATATGAACATAGTCCTTGACTTCAGCAACCAATATCGTAAAGCGCGTGAAGAGATCATCAGATATCGGTACAACTAGAAGAAATGAACGCAAATACCCAGGTGAATTTTAGGACCACTCATTTGTGGTAGTTACAAAACTGCAGAGCACTCTGCAGCAAAGAAAGTGCTCTTCGGTGCAAGGTAACTGGGCGCGATTCATTTTTAGAGATGCTACCGTCTAGGTGTGCTTCACAGACAAAGTACCAAGCCGCTCCCGCGTTCATGAAAGATTACGCCACCCACGTGTGCCCTCACCGATTGTCTTCGATGCGAGGCCATGCCGCGACCTCTGCCACTTCACGATACACGAGCATGCTGCCCCATGTTCGCAAAAAATGTGGATGATCCAGTGCACGTACCAGACTGAAAGTGGTGACTGGTGATTGCCAGCTTCATCACCTTCTTGACATGTTCATAGCAAGCGTCATTCGCGCTTCTGCCTCTGAGGAACCATATTGGGTCAGTGAGCTGAAAGAGCTGCCTGTAGAAGGTCCAGGCGACCAGGTACTGCAAACCTTCCTTGCCAACTGAGCTGCTTTCAAAAAGTTCTGCCAGCATTCTGCCAATATCTTCGCGATAGAGCATTTTGTCGGAAGCTCTATATGTGCGATTGGTGTACTTCTCAAGAAATGTCTCCCAATCATCTGGTAAGAAAAAGAGAGAAGAACGGTGAAAAGTTAGTTTTGACAAAGTGCTAACAAAGAGGCATACTTCAACTGAACACTCTGCACACAGCGGACGTACAAGGAAGCATCATATTCACTGCCAACAGAAAATTGTATCGCCTTGGCGCGCAAAGGCGTTGCAGTATAGCTCTCAAGTTTCTACTGTACGGCCGCTGGACCAAGGACACGTTTTCGAAAAGTGTTGTTGCTCACCAGAATGCACGCAATTGCTGTGAAAAGGTAGCTGTGCAGGAAGAAAGGGACTTACAGTTTTTTGTTCGGTACATTTCACCAGTGACTGCTTCCCTACAGGTAATACGACGTGAGTTAGGATATCATTATGAATAATTTATATTATTCGGAAGGCTTTCTGAAGAGTGTTGTTAACTTATGTTGACACTTTTAGGGAGAACTGACCCTTCAAGTAAGAACTGCCTTCAAGGTTCAGTAGACTACCTCGCAGTCCCAAAGTTCTCAAGGAGAAGTACCCGTACAGGTGCACATTAGGATTATGTGACAAGATCTTTGCCAATAAGCGCTCTTCGCAGAGTATCCAGTTCTGCTTATAATAGCTGGATTTCAGTTTTTTTTCAGCATAGCTGCTTGTACAACTTCACAAACATATATAGTGTTTTTTTAATGCGAACCATTTCTTAGCAAACTGCGGTGACTTTGAGCGTATCTATCTTTCTAGCCGCCTACGACTTTTAGCTCTCATGGCCGTTTCTATAAAGCTATCAATACAAAAATTGGTATGGCATAATATGAATGTATGAAAAACATATTTGATTAGTAGTAACATAAAATCATGACATGTATGTCATAAATGTCATGATTTTCTTCTTATAGTTCTGCAGCCCTTGCGATGGTTTCATTCACATTGACTGTTGCAAAGCTGGTACGGTATGGCATGATTGCATAGCGAACACAAGTGACTGACCCTCACTTGAAAAGTATGACATCTGTGTCATGTAACGACATTACTACATGCCACGCTCATGACATGCTCGCGTTCGTTTCGCTTGCGTCACATATACAAAATTTCGTATTACGGTACGTGAATGGATGACGAAGGTATGTGACTGGTGCAATTATGATTATCATGGGATGCGTGTCATGTAACAACATGACTGCATGCCACGCTCATGATGCGCTGGCAGCCGTTTCACTAGCTTCACTTATACCGAATTCGGTATTACAGGGCGTAAATGGATTGCGAAGCTATGATACTGCTGCTAACATGATAAACATGAGATGGTGTCATATAACATCACTACATGCTACGCTCATGATGCGTTCGCGGCCGTTTCGCTGCTTCACATGTACCAAAATCGGTATTACGCGGCGCGAACGGACGACATAGGTAAATGACAGATCCAAACCTGATAATCACAATATGCGTGTCATCTAACAAATGACTACATGCCACACTCAGGATGCGCCCACGGCCGTTTCACTAGTTTCACATACGCCAAATTTCGTATTACGTCACGTCAATGGATGACGAAGGTATGTGACTGGTGCAAACGTAATAATCATGAGATGCGATGCACGCCAACATGACTATGTAGTCAGGCCACAGCCAACGCGCCAATACATTTCGACGTGCACTTGCTCACTGGCGTTCCATTTCGACGCGTGTTGCCAGCGTTGTCACGCCAGGCGCCAGTCCTGCCATGTACTAGCATGTGCGCGCCGCGCTGCGTTGCTCTGACGCATGCGCGTTTCTGCGCGTCCAGCGTTCATCCATTACGAAATGAAGGAGACGCAATGTTTTTTGGTGGTGGTGGTGGTAAAAACTTTATTTTACCATGTGATTCGGGCCCGTATGGCCCAGCGTCCACGCACGACTCCACTGCTCTATGCGTTCATGAGTTCATGCATGACTTCGGCGGCCCGGTCAGTGGCGGTCTTCTGCTTGACCGGGTCCGTCAAGCGCATCAGGGTCTCCCATTCCTCCCGTGTGGTTAGTGGCTGGGGGTCCCACGGCGAGGGGTCCGCCGGGCATTCGAGAAGGATGTGGGTAAGAGAAGCGTCGGGGTGAGCGAATTAGCACAGGATGGGGAGGATGCTCCTTGGTTGATGCGGGAAAAGAAATAAGAGGAAAGAAGTACGTGGGTGTAGAGGCGATACCATACCATCTGGTGAAAATTGTCAGAGATCGGTGGGGTGGAGGGTATAGCTGGCGTTCAGGACGGCATACTTCAGTCGTCTCGCTGAAGGAATGCATGCGCTCCCTGGAAGAGCCCGACTCGGATTCTGCCGTCACCCGGTTGATGGGACCTCGGGCGTGGTTATTGGCGGCTTCGTTGCCGGGATTTCCAGAGTGAGCAGGCACACAGATCAGCTCCACATAGCGAGCTGAATGTTTGGGGGCGAGCTTAGTATACCGAAGGTGGTCTCATAGACTCAGCCTCGCGCAAAATTTATAATTGCGGTTTTTGAGTCGGAAAGGACGTACCGGGAATCAGTGCAAGTGAGGGCAAGTGCGACCGCTGCTTCTTCCGAGGATTCCGGGTTGTATGCAGGCGTTATGCGGAGAGTTGTGATGGGCTGCAGTGTGCCATCAACGACTGCAACTTCCACGTCATCGCCCGTGTAAGCTGCATTCATCCATACGGCATGCTCCTTCAAACCGCAGTATTTGTGGAGAGCTTTTGCGCGGGCCTTGTGGCGGGCCAGATGGTACGCCTGGTGAGTGTTTCTTGGGAGAGGCTTTATGGTGAACTGTGTGTGTGTGTCTAGTGACTGGTAGGAGTGAGGGGTCGGCTGCTGGTATGTGAATGTTGAGGGTGTCAAGTATGTGGCATCCAGTAAAAGTCTTAGCTAGACGAGTGTACTGGGCTTGTCTGTGGGCCTCTATCATTTCGTGTGTACTGTTATGAAGCCCAAGTTTAAGAAGTGTAGTGGCTTGGGTGTTAGAAGGGAGATGTAAAGCCACCTTGTAATCATTTCGAAGCAAGGCTTGTAGGGTGACTATTTCTTCTTGTCGAAGTAGGAGATATGGGACTGTATAAAGGAAGCGCCTCAGTATGAAGACATCAATGAGTCGACACAAATTGTGTTCTTTCATGCCATAACGTGAGCCAGAAACACGGCGGACAATGTGGGAGAATGATTTCGTCACCTGATCCAGTTTATTTATTATTTATTAATTTATTTATTTATTTATTTACTTATTGGTACTGCATTCCCCTGGAGGGATTTTAGCAGGTGGGTACAAAAGACGTAAACATCAGCATATAACACCAGGCAAGCAGATAGAACAGCCTATCACATTTCACATAGTAGGCAGCCATATAACACAAGGCAAACAAACAACTGTCACTTGCGTTTTACAACGTAAACAGACGTAACAAAATTTTTATCGATGACACATCACTCTCATTTTAAGAAAAAAAAACAGAACTAGCACACAAGTAAAATTATTTTCTCTTTTGTTCAGACCAACGGCAAAGGACGTTAAAGACTGTGTTGTGACTTGAAGGTTACTTAAACTATTCCAATCCTGCACAGTTCTGGGGAAAAAAAATATTTGAAGCAGTTAATGCGGGTACGTATGGGAGTTATTGTACGATCATGGCGTTGTCTGGTGGCGTAACCTGCAGAAAATGACATATATTTTCCAATATCTATTTTGTAATTCCCAATAATTATTTGATATAAAAATTTTATTCGGGATATGCGGTTTCTTTCTGAATATGAAGGTGAGTTAGCTCTTACTAACAGTTCATTTACTGAGGTTCGTCCATAACTGTTATATATGAAGCGAACGGCTTTTCTTTGTACTTTTTCGACTTTATGAATGTTAGTTTGAGTAAATGGATCCCAGATCACTGCAGCATAATCAAGTATAGGGAGGACTATCGATTTGTAAGCAAGAACACGGACAGATGGAAGGGAGAGTTTCAAAGTCCTTCGTAAAAAGAACATTTTCTGATTAGCCTTGGAAGTTATTATGTCAATATGTTTTGTCCAGTTAAGATCAGTTGTTATCCATAACCCAAGATACTTGTAGGATTGAACCTCGGAAAGAATGGCATTGTTTGTAAAGTATTGAAAATTTAATTTGTTTTTATGAGAAATGGACATGTACAATTTTTTTCAAAATTGATGGACATTTTTCAAGCCTCGCACCAGGAAACAACCCTGTTAAACGACTAGTTTAACAAAATTTGGTCCTTTGAAGATTCAATTTCAGAATAAATAACGCAATCGTCCGCGTAGAGCCTCATATTTATAGGTATACCGTTTACTATGTCATTATTATATAAAATAAATAGAAGGGGACCCAGAACCGACCCTTGGGGAACGCCAGAGTCAATGGAAACCCTGTGAGAGGAATGATTGTTAATATCTACAAACTATTCTCTGTTTTTCAAGTAGGTTAATAACCATTTATTAAGTTGATCATTCCCGAGAATTTTTTCTAATTTGTATACTAATTTATTGTGCGAAACCTTGTCAAAAACTTTTGAAAAATTCATAAAAATTGCATCTGTTTGTTTTCCATTATTAATTGAAGTAGCGAAGTCGTGTATTGTTGATACCAATTGTGTTCTTGAAAATCCCTTCCTGAATCCATGCTGATGTTGGTTTGAGATACTATGTTCGTCCAGAAAACATGAAATACTATTGTGTTTATTGTGTTCCAAAAGTTTACAAACGGTTGAAGTTAGCGAGATGGGGCGATAATTTTTGACACTCTGCTTGTTGCCCGATTTATGGATAGGCTTGACTCTAGCTGTTTTCCAGTCGTC
Organism: Rhipicephalus microplus; assembly: GCF_043290135.1. NCBI lineage: Eukaryota > Metazoa > Arthropoda > Arachnida > Ixodida > Ixodidae > Rhipicephalus > Rhipicephalus microplus. The sequence continues at coordinate 116,150,558 of NC_134702.1, forward strand.
TGGAACCTGGCCCTCACGCAGCGATTTTGTAATAAGAACATGGAGGTATTTCGACATCCATTCAGCGTATCTCTTAAGGAACAGGTTAGTGATATTGTCCGGTTTAGAGGACTTTCTGATATTAGGGTTCACAAGCATGTTCAATATGCCCTGTTCACTAACAACAATATCGAGCATTCGCGGCGAAACAGTTTCAAAGATCGGTAATACAGAGTTGTCAAAAGAAAAAACTAATTTGAAGTGATCGTTGGAAGCATTTGCAATTCGAGCAATATCGTGCGTAAGAATACCATCGACATTAACAACGTAACACTCTTCCGAAGCGGGCGAAATGCTCCTCCAAAATTTCTCGGGACACGAGGTCAAGTAATGCGGCAAGGATTCCCCAAAATAACGCTGCTGATCTGTTTGAATTAGATTTTTCAGTTTTACTGAAAGCTTAACTGTTTGTTCTGAATACGCTACGTTCAGACTTCATTTTTTCTTTAGACGCTTTATTTGCCTTTTTAGCCTCAGTGTTATCCGAGAAATCCACGGATTTTATCGCTTCAATTTTTTAATTACCAGAGGCACAAATGATTCCATGCATTCTTTGACAATGTCCTTAAAACAGTTCCATAAATTATGTATATCAGTTTCATTATTCGCAAAGTTATCAAAGTTGAATTAAAGGAGATATATAATAGCAGTATCATCTGCACGATCGAAATAAGGGAAAGTAAAACAGGGCAATGTCTTATGGAACACTGTGTTGCTTAAAGTAAATAGCACTGCATGATGAACGGAAATTCCCGGATATATCTCAGTCGTTGCTTTAGGTGTAATTGCCTGGTTAACGAAGGAAAGGTCTAGGGTTGACTGAGTGGTCCCTTGAATTCTTGTGTAGCCTTCAACTAGCTGAAGGAGGTCAGAAATGTAGCAAATATCAAGCATAACTTCACCCGAAGGGTCACACTGCTTCAGGGCAAATTTTTTCCAATTTACATTAGGTAAATTATAATTGCCTGTCATTATAATCCGGTCATCATGCTTAATATTCAGTTTCAAATAGTTTTTCAATTCATTCAGTACGTCAACAGGAGCGTTTGGGGGCCTATAAACACCTCCTATAATGTAACGGACATCGTTGCGATAAGCCTTACAAAAATACCTTCTACTCCTGGCACATCAGCTATTCTACATTCTAAGGTTATTTTTGAAAAGTACACAAACGCCGCCGCCTTTACTAGCCCGGTCATTTCTGTATGTGCTGTAGCCAGACGGAACAAATTCACTATCAAAAACCGAGTCGCTTAGACATGTTTCCGTCAAGACAGCAATAGCAGGATCATGAGAAAGTATTAATGCCTCTAATTCAGTGGCCTTATTAAGAACGCTCCTAGAATTTACATTTAGTATTCTTAGTGCGCCATAGTGCTTGTTTTTGTGTCAATTAGATTTTTTTCTTCAGCCGATAGCGTGACCCCTTTCCTTCGTTCCATGCAAACAACACGTCATCGACCTTAAGCTTATCATAAACTAGCTTTGTCTTACAGCCACGCAGCCTTTTCTCGTCTGAACGTTTCCACAATTGCTTCCGTATTTCTCGAACTCGTTTCGAAAAGTCTACAGACAGGGACAATGTGCTTCCCTTTAATTTTATTGCACTCGACAAAACGTCAGTTTTTTCCCGGTAATCAAAATATTTTATGATCACAGGTCGTGGCCCGGCCTTTGTTTTTTTGCCAAACCTGTGACATCTTTCAATGCCGGTTACCGTTATTTCCAACTTCCGCTGAAAAATATCTTCCTCTATTTTAGGTTTCAGGTCCTCATACTTCTCGTCAGGGGGCTCCTCTAACCCGTAAATGATTAAGTTATTTCTGCGGTTTCTATTCTCAAGGTCATCTACTTTGTCAATAAGTGTTGATACCTGTTCTTCAAGCTTCGATGTTGACACCTTCATATTCTTAATGTCGGTAGACAAACTGCTAAGTTCATTCAATTTCTGTTCGAGGCTGTCTATACGATCTGCTAAACTTGAAATTCTTTTTTCAATATTTACTTGCTATTCCTTAACGCGTTCAACGGCACAAGTAAGCTTCTTTTGTCCTTCCAACAACAGTTCCTTCAATATATTTTCGTTAGGAGGGCCTGGGTTTGATTCAATTTTCCCTAATGCCCAAATATCTCTTGATAACAGAACAACACTGTTAAGAAAGCAATGAACACACAGTGGGCAAGGCAGCAGCACTAAAATCGGTCATCATTACGTATACAATAAGCAAGATGGTGATGACTAACCTGAAGCACAAAGCAAAAAGGATTGCTCAGCATGTTGCCCGTTGTGCTGCAGCCATGCCCACTGATGGATGGTGAAAGTGTTACGGCCATTGTTTTGGATGTGAAGGCTCAAGATCCGTATTGTGCCAACCTCCGGGATAACATGGCCGGTCAGGGTAATGGTGATAGGAGAAGTAACGCATCAGTGCGAAATGCAGCATGTCGCATGTAGCGCCGGTTCCGATCGGGCCGCCCCGATGGACGCTGGTCGCGCCATTCGCACTTGGCATCAGAATATAGAGTGCTCGCGTTTTGCTAACATTGCATGGCTGTGCCCAGAGCGCGCGCGCGTCAACGCTATATAGGAGTATTTTGGGCCTTTTATGATGCGCACGCGGCCGTTTTGCTAGCTCTACATATACCAAATTTGCTGTTACGTGGCGTCAATGGTTGACGAAAGTATATGACTTGTGCAAACTTGATAATCCTGACAAGCGGACAACATACCACGCTCGTAGCGTGCTCGCGGTCGTTTCGCTAGCTCCACATATACTAAATATGGTATCACGTGACTTGAATAGATAAGGAAGGTAAACATGACATGCAAACATAATAATCATCATACGTAAGTCATATACGGTATTATTTACCTCCAGCTAGTAACATTGGGCCTATTTTAAAGTGACATATCAATCTTTCTCATTCGTGCTTCCCATATCATTGATTCCCACTGTACGTGGGATCTGCCAATCTCTTTGGTTGAGTGGGATTTTCCCAGCGAGTATAGCAATTTTAATAAACATCATACTCATCATGAGAGCGATATTCATTCACTAGTACCGCGTTTGTTCATTACCTTAAGCAGATATGTAGTGACTTCAAACATATATTTGGGAAAGAAACAAGTAACCAAAAGCCTGCACCGACAAGGTGCATTAAACCGAAGAGAGACGACACCACAGATAGTGTTAAAAATGAGCTTGTGCTTTCAATTTTGGCCACAGCTTCGCTGTAGAATTAAATATTCAAATTTTTGTACCTCTGCCTCATACTTTAGTGAGTTTTTTTTATGTAACTTAAGATATGAACATTCGGGAACTTCACAAAATTCCTGCTTCTCCTGGGTTTCCATTGTTGTAATTATTGGCGTGTTAGCTGGCTAGCATCTAGCAAGTGTGATGCTGTATTCAAAAAGTTACAAGACGCAGAACAACTCGCACTTGCAGTTTTTGGTTCGTCATTCGACGAAAGCAGAGAGGAGTAGCCCTTTGCCGCGACTAAGCCAACTTTCAAACGTAACAGGCGTCAGTGAGTATCGGCACGCACCGACGATGCGAGGAATACAACACTCTGGCAAGTCATGCATCCTTCACCCAGCGGTAAGGTAATAACACACATTGAATTCGGAGGCTTTAGTTATGACAATCTAGCCAGTTAGGAGGCTGTGACTCCCGAGTAGATCTGGTCACTGGTCGAGGTAGAGTGCAGCTTCAATAACAATTAAATGACCTCAAAATGGAGCGGTTCTTGCGCACCACGTAATAGGTGAAGCCAGTGGCTTCAAATCGGTGAGTCTGAATCTGCACCTCCACGTAGTACATCACGGCAAACGTACGAGTGCCTTCGGATGTTCTCACGGCTAGGTGAAGAAGCTCAGGCTGCGGTATCTGGGGTTGGATGGTCCTTGGCTACATTGAGGGGAAAACATTGGTGGGAAAACATGCTCTTCAGTTGCTCCGAGTGTGAGCGCTTGGGTTCTCTGCCCGTTGCTAAATATCCGGTGCGGGGAATGTGCCCCACAGGCTAAACCAGCCCGAGTCTGCAAGCGGTGTGGAAAGCCAGCGTGCTCTTTTTAACTGCACGCGGCGAACGCTGATGCTTAAGACGGTCAGTCTAGCTGCGTATGGGGATCAGTCTGTCAGTCTAGTTACGTCCCTGCAAAGAGCGGGTAAACAAGCGGACACGCTCAGCGGCAATGACTCATCTGAGCCCTAACAATCGGGTTCGCTTTATTCATGGCTCTAATGCGAATCAAGACTATATATGACCTTCGTGTATGCCCCCTATTTGCTCTGCTTCTATGGACGAACGTTGCTCATTGAGAAGTGAACCACGGATCGGAAAACACGTCAGCTTCAGGAGCTTAACAATAGACGCCCACTTACAATTTGCTGTGTTGTGGTTGGTACATCATCCCAAGTAAACTATGTCAGGACTGTCACAACTAGCCAGCCTATTGTAGTTTGTGCTGTTTATGCTGCTTCTTTTGTGGTTAGCTGTAGAGCAAAGCGGAAAAACTGTGTGTTGACGAGATTTGTCGTGGTTATTTCCACAGGAAGGCTAAAGGAGGATGAAATACTGTTTTAGCTTCAGTGTGCTGTTAAGAAGAACGTCTGTTCACGACACGTCTGATCAATTATGTTTTGAAGGGACTCACTTACCCACCACAATGATAGACTACTTCAAGCGTTTGTCATGGCAATTGGGCACAACGCAATTTTCGAAAAGAGCTTTGTGTAGAGGCCCAGCCAGCACGTCTACTTAAGAGCAAGTTGTTATTGTCATATGCAGGAAAGTCTTAACGGTTGCAATCGTTCATACACCTGCAGAAGTCTCAGACAGATCAAAACGATTTCATTTTGCACACGTGCATTATACATATCACCTGATGGAGCATGTTTTCTTCACTGCGTTGACATGATTCATTGTTCCAGCAGCAAACGAAAGGATGACTTCGACTATGTTTTTCCAAATTGTGTGCAGCGACAACGACATGCCTGACACAGGTGTAGTGGAGAGGGCGATCGTGGCTGTGGTGAGATTTAGAAAGTTTTCAGGTTTTTCGGAGTTCACAAGACATAGCACGCGAGATACTTGCCGGCTCTTTTCATGGGATGTAGATATTTAGCGGTGTGCAGCACAGAAAGAGAGCCGCGGCCAGCAGTTAGTGGATCAGCAAGTACGTAACCACCTTGTCCATCGCACGTTGTTGTACCATTATCGCAACGGTAACATCCATGAAGTGTCGCTTAGATTGCACTTGTCATTTGTAGAAAGAACACTCGCGACAGATTTGCTTTATGCGACGATGTACCATAATAGTTACAGTTCGTAACTATGTATTCTTGCTCGAGGCATTTGTATATTGTCGCAAAGAGCCTCTTCGGGAGGTGGGTCAGCCATTACTCTATGAGTTAGCAAATTAAAGCTTATACGCGTGGCCTATACTGCTGCGACATCAATGACATTTCTCACTTGAGTAATATTGCCGCTTTTGAGGCACCTCATGTTTTGATGTGTTTCTCAAAGGCTAAAGTTACAGATTAACAAGGCTCTCTGTCTTCATTTCACAGTTCCTCTCACAGCCACTGCAGTCTGTGTGGCAGCCACTGCTTTTAAACGTGTGGGAGGCGCTCGTAAGTAGTTTTTGCAAGTGCTGCAGAAGCTTTAACGTGATTTTAGAAGGCGGTTGCGAGCAGCCAGCTAGGCCGGCTGAGCATTGTCTACACGTGTCAATGTTTTCAGAAGGATTCTAAATGCAATGCCAGTGCCTGCATCACAACTGGGCAAAGGTGTAGTTTCATTGTAAAAAAAATTAGCCGATTCCATGTACACTGGGAATCGATAATATGTGAAGCGTTAATGAGGACGGTTGAAAAGTCATTCTAAAATCAGCACAATTTTTGAGGCAGACGTAAACCATTCCCTACATGACTTCGTTGTCATAATTATCATCTTTGGACGTTTCATTTACCTTAGTCGTCTATTCACGGTCACGTTATACTAAATTTGGTATATGTGAAGCTAGCGAAACGGCCGCGAGTGTGCATTGAGCGTAGCATGTAGTCATACTTCACATGACGCGCATATAGTGAGTATCATGTTTAGACGCAACATTTACCTTTGTCATCTATTCACGTCACGCAATACCGAATTTGGTATATGTGGAGCTAGCGAAACGGCCGTGAGTGCGCATTGAGCGTAGCATGTAGTCATACTTCACACGACGCGCATATAGTCAGTATCATGTTTAGACGCAACATTTACCTTTGTCATCTATTCACGTCACGCAATACCAAATTTGGTATGTATGGAGCTAGCGAAACGGCCGCAAGTGTGAATTGAGCGTAGCATGTAGTCATACTTCACATGACGCGCATATCATGAGTATCATGTTTAGACGCATCATTTACCTTTGTCGTCCATTCACGTCACGCAATACCAAATTTGGTATATGTGGAGCTAGCGAAACGGCCGCGAGCACGCTATGAGCATAGCATGCAGTTATGTTTTGAATGAGAAGCGTAACATTATCATGTTTGGCTGTGTCATTTACCTTGGTCACCTATTCACGTCACATGATACCAAATTTGGTATATATAGAGCTTGCGAAACGGCTGCGAGTGCGCATTGAGCGTAGCATGTAGTCATACTTCACACGACGCGCATATAGTGAGTATCATGTTTAGACGCATCATTTACCTTTGTCGTCCATTCACGTCACGCAATACCAAATTTGGTATATGTGGAGCTAGCGAAACGGCCGCGAGCACGCTATGAGCATAGCATGCAGTTATGTTTTGAATGAGAAGCGTAACATTATCATGTTTGGCTGTGTCATTTACCTTGGTCACCTATTCACGTCACATGATACCAAATTTGGTATATATAGAGCTTGCGAAACGGCTGCGAGTGCGCATTGAGCGTAGCATGTAGTCATACTTCACACGACGCGCATATAGTGAGTATCATGTTTAGACGCATCATTTACCTTTGTCGTCCATTCACGTCACGCAATACCAAATTTGGTATATGTGGAGCTAGCGAAACGGCCGCGAGCACGCTATGAGCGTCGCATGCAGTTATGTTTTTAATGAGAAGCTTAACATTATTATCATGTTTGGCTGTGCCATTTACCTTGGTCACCTATTCACGTCACATGATACCAAATTTGGTATATATAGAGCTTGCGAAACGGCTGCGAGTGCGCATTGAGCGTAGCATGTAGTCATACTTCACAGGACGCGCATATAGTGAGTATCATGTTTAGACGCAACATTTACATTTGTCATCTATTCACGTCACGCAATACCGGATTTGGTATATGTGGAGCTAGCGAAACGGCCGCGAGTGCGCATTGAGCGTAGCATGCAGTTATGTTTTGAATGAGAAGCTTAACATTATTATCATGTTTGGCTGTGTCATTTACCTTGGTCACCTATTCACGTCACATGATACCAAATTTGGTATATATAGAGCTTGCGAAACGGCTGCGAGTGCGCATTGAGCGTAGCATGTAGTCATACTTCACACGACGCGCATATAGTGAGTATCATGTTTAGACGCAACATTTACCTTTGTCATCTATTCACGTCACGCAATACCGGATTTGGTATATGTGGAGCTAGCGAAACGGCCGCGAGCACGCTATGAGCGTAGCATGCAGTTATGTTTTGAATGAGAAGCTTAACATTATTATCATGTTTGGCTGTGTCATTTACCTTGGTCACCTATTCACGTCACATGATACCAAATTTGGTATATATAGAGCTTTGGAAACGGCTGCGAGTGCGCATTGAGCGTAGCATGTAGTCATACTTCACACGACGCGCATATAGTGAGTATCATGTTTAGACGCAACATTTACCTTTGTCATCTATTCACGTCACGCAATACCGGATTTGGTATATGTGGAGCTAGCGAAACGGCCGCGAGCACGCTATGAGCGTAGCATGCAGTTATGTTTTGAATGAGAAGCTTAACATTATTATCATGTTTGGCTGTGTCATTTACCTTGGTCACCTATTTACGTCACATGATACCAAATTTGGTATATATAGAGCTTGCGAAACGGCTGCGAGTGCGCATTGAGCGTAGCATGTAGTCATACTTCACACGACGCGCATATAGTGAGTATCATGTTTAGACGCAACATTTACCTTTGTCATCTATTCACTTCACGCAATACCGGATTTGGTATATGTGGAGCTAGCGAAACGGCCGCGAGCACGCTATGAGCGTAGCATGCAGTTATGTTTTGAATGAGAAGCTTAACATTATTATCATGTTTGGCTGTGTCATTTACCTTGGTCACCTATTCACGTCACATGATACCAAATTTGGTATATATAGAGCTTGCGAAACGGCTGCGAGTGCGCATTGAGCGTAGCATGTAGTCATACTTCACACGACGCGCATATAGTGAGTATCATGTTTAGACGCAACATTTACCTTTGTCGTCCATTCACGTCACGCAATACCAAATTTGGTATATGTGGAGCTAGCGAAACGGCCGCGAGCACGCTATGAGCGTAGCATGCAGTTATGTTTTGAATGAGAAGCTTAACATTATTATCATGTTTGGCTGTGTCATTTACCTTGGTCACCTATTCACGTCACATGATACCAAATTTGGTATATATAGAGCTTGCGAAACGGCTGCGAGTGCGCATTGAGCGTAGCATGTAGTCATACTTCACACGACGCGCATATAGTGAGTATCATGTTTAGACGCAACATTTACCTTTGTCATCTATTCACGTCACGCAATACCGGATTTGGTATATGTGGAGCTAGCGAAACGGCCGCGAGTGGGCATTGAGCGTAGCATTTAGTCGTACTTCGCATGACGCGCATATCATGAGTATCATGTTTTGACCCATCATTTACCTTTGTCGTCCATTCACGTCACGCAATACCAAATTTGGTATATGTGGAGCTAGCCAAACGACCATGAGCACGCTATGAGCTTAGCATGCAGTTATGTTTTTAATGACAAGCGTAACATTATTATCATGTTTGGCTGTGTCATTTACCTTTGTCACCTATTCGCGTCACATGATACCAAATTTGGTGTTTATGGAGCTAGTGAAACGGCCGTGAGTGCGCATCGGGCGTAGCATGTAGTCATATTTCACATGACGCGCATATCATGAGTATCATGTTTAGACGCATCATTTACCTTTGTCGTCCATTCACGTCACGCAATACCAAATTTGGTATATGTGGAGCTAGCCAAACGGCCACGAGCACGCTATGAGCGTAGCATGCAGTTATGTTTTTAATGACAAGCGTAACATTATTATCATGTTTGGCTGTGTCATTTACCTTCGTCACCTATTCACGTCACATGATACCAAATTTGGTATTTATGGAGCTAGCGAAACGGCCGCGAGTGCCCATTGAGCGTAGCATGTAGTCATACTTCACATGACGCGCATATCATGATTATCATGTTTAGACGCATCATTTACCTTTGTCGTCCATTCACGTCGCGCAACACCAAGTTTGGTATATATGGAGCTAGCGAAACGGCCACGAGCACGCTATGAGCGTAGCATGCAGTTATGTTTTTAATGACAAGCGTAACATTGTTAACATGTTTGGCTGTGTCATTTACCTTGGTCACCTATTCACGTCACATGATGCCAAGTTTGTTATATAAAGAGCTAGCGAAACGGCCGCGAGTGCGCATTGAGCGTAGCATGTAGTCATACTTCACATGACGAGCATATCATGATTATCATGTTTAGACGCATCATTTACATTTTTCGTCCATTCACGTCACCCTATACCAAATTTGGTATATGTAGAGCTAGCGAAACGGCCACGAGCACGCTATGAGCGTAGCATGCAGTTATGTTTTTAATGACAAGCGTAATATTATTATCATGTTTGGCTGTGTCATTTACCTTGGTCACCTATTCACGTCACATGATACCAAATTTGGTATATAAGGAGCTAGCGAAACGGCCGCGAGTGCGCATTGAGCATAGCATGTAGTCATACTTCACATGACGCGCATATTATGATTATCATGTTAATACACTTCATTTACCTTTGTCGTCCATTCACGTCGCGCAACACCAAGTTTGGTATATATGGAGCTAGCGAAACGGCCACGAGCACGCTATGAGCGCAGCATGCAGTTATGTTTTTAATGACAAGCGTAACATTGTTAACATGTTTGGCTGTGTCATTTACCTTGGTCACCTATTCACGTCACATGATGCCAAGTTTGTTATATAAAGAGCTAGCGAAACGGCCGCGAGTGCGCATTGAGCGTAGCATGTAGTCATACTTCACATGACGAGCATATCATGATTATCATGTTTAGACGCATCATTTACATTTTTCGTCCATTCACGTCACCCTATACCAAATTTGGTATATGTAGAGCTAGCGAAACGGCCACGAGCACGCTATGAGCGTAGCATGCAGTTATGTTTTTAATGACAAGCGTAATATTATTATCATGTTTGGCTGTGTCATTTACCTTGGTCACCTATTCACGTCACATGATACCAAATTTGGTATATAAGGAGCTAGCGAAACGGCCGCGAGTGCGCATTGAGCATAGCATGTAGTCATACTTCACATGACGCGCATATTATGATTATCATGTTAATACACTTCATTTACCTTTGTCGTCCATTCACGTCACGCAATACCAAATTTGGTATATGTCGAGCTAGCGAAACGGCCATGAACACGCTAAGAGCGTAGCACGCAGTAATGTTTTATATGACACGCGTAACTTGATTATCATGTTTGGCCGTGTCAGTCACCTTCGGCGCCTATTCACGTCACGTGATACCTAATTTGGTATATGTGGAGCTAGCGAAACGGCCGTGGGTGCGCCAGTCATGTTTTACATGGCATGCATGTCATGATCATCGTGTGTGGGCGTGTCGTTTACCTTCGTCTTGCATTCACGTCACGTAACACCAAATATCGTATACGTGACCTAGCTAACTGGCCGTGACCGCATCATAAACGTCGGGTTGAGCATGGAACTGCAGAGTCGAACCAGGCCAGGAACTCCGACGGTTACAATGGCTGTGTTGCGTCGCGCCTTTCTTGGCCAGCTGCAGCGCTAAAAAAGAAGAGAGCCGTGTGGCTCGCATAGTTTTTGTAATAAAGAGTTCTTTATGGTGTGCAGCATTGTAGGTACTGGCAAAAAATATGCATGCCGTAGTCTACTGCGTAAATTAGCAAGCTTGATCAGGAGTAGAAAAAAGAAAAGATGAATCCTGGTTATTTTACCTTGAATACTTAGGGACTGATGCAAATTTCGTGTTACTTATTTTCTTGTGGCTCTGTGTCACGATGAATTAAGCAGTGCGAATATTTTTGTGTCATAATCTTGTCCAAGTTAAAAGTAATATACAGAAATTTTACGCATACTTGAAGACACGTTCGCTATGTCTACTTTTGTTCTGTAGTTGCGCAGTGGTGTTCTCTCACCGCAGCGTCTTTACAATTCATGCGCCCGTAATAAATTAAGGTGAAATCGGCTTAGAAGACCGGTAAATAATACATGCTTCTAGATACAGCCAATTTTTTCATACTTTGTAGCCACCCTTCATAGCCACCGTGTCACAAGAAGCAAGCTGCAGCGTAGTCTTGGTAATTATTGGTGTCGCATCTAGTAGAACGCCTAATTGTCACTACTGCTCCAGCTGCGCATCCGCAGCAGCGAGACACAAGAATATTAGGTCGGGAAAAGGCAGAAAAATACATAACTAGAAGACACACTCCAAGGCAAAAGGGTGATAAAAGGATGTGTGGTTCGTCTTTTCAGAAAGATTCAGGCTGCCACAACCATTATTTTATTTAAGGCGTGACGGCACTTCGTCCCACAGTTAGTTCCCACAGACCACATCAAAGTACAAACATTTACACCTTAGAAGCCCGTTAGTCCACACAGATCATTCAAGATGCTAACATTCACTCCTCACGTACATGCCTTCCCGAGCAGCCATCTTTCCCCGCAGTTCTCCTCAAGACATTAACATTTTGTCCCCTTATTTACGCCTTAGCGTGCATCCGTTAGTCTTCAAATTTGCACTTTGCTGGATGACTGGATGGTTCACTAAAAAATCACCGGATATCCACGGAGTGAATGATGCTGAGTGGGGCGATGTGTCCGTCAGTCAGTCCGTGCTCCCGTCCATCCACGCGACATCCGTTTGTCCATCCATGAATCCCTTCGTTCTTCCGTCCGTCCATTCGTACGTTTGCACGTCCATCCAACCATACGTCCATCTGCTAATCTGCCTGTCCGTCTGTCCATGTGTCCATCTAATGAACCCTCCAAGTATTGCCATCTCCCATCTCGCATCTCCTGTGACACATACCCGCTCTAGAGAAGGTATGTGCCACCGGTGGCTACCTACTGTTATACATTTATCAGATGATGTACATACCAACACCTTTAGGAGCTTCGCCCCTAAAATACTCGATTCGGACGTTTTTATCCGCAGTCCAATTGGATCCTGCATCCCCACCGATAACTTTCTTGATTTACTCTCCGCAAGGCTTAATAGTTTTTCACCTCTCTTTCTCCGCAGTAAGCAACAAACGCGCTGAAAAGGATACGTGTAAAAATACTTACTCAATCGTATGTCACTGCTTCCGCACTCAATGCAACATCAAAACACGAAAAGGAGACAATAAATCTATTTTATTTTTTGTATAGGTATGTTGTTTCTGCATTCTCACAGTGAATTCGCGCTTATGTGTCCAATACAAGTCCACCCGCGTTGTCAGATATTGCGCAGTCTTCCTTGTGATGCTGCTCCGACGGAAGCGATAGCTAGAATGTTTTAGTGAGAATGACTTGAAATCCGTCTAGGATTTCGGAGGCAGTAACTTTGAGGTTACGTTTAAGAGTAAGGTCGCGGTCGATCGCTTCTTAGCTGATTCCGCGACCATTAAGGTCAAAGGATCCAGTTGGTGCTGTTGCGAATGATGAAATCATGCCTTTCAAATATATCCATTATCATTCTTCCTGATATGTCATAGTTCTCTCATCAAACACGGAAGTAACTACCACAGAATTTTTATATATAAACCACAATAGCTATTCTATTTCAATAAATGTTATTGGTGTCAGATTTGATACTCTGCAGCTTGGCACTCCAACACGTGCTTATTTTCTGATCGAAATATCTCAGTTCCCACAGTGGCAGTTGAATGATTCATGTTTATAGTACCTCGAAGTTGTCTGAGCTCGTCTAGGGCACTCCCTTTACATTTATATTGTTGTGCAATGTGATTTTAGTTTGTGCATTTTTTCTCGTAATATATAAATCGACTGGGGAGCGAGCAGTCTATTACAGCATTGTGAGTGCATAGGAAGTCTCATCCCAGTATGATAACATGAGAACAGTGCAGAAGCACGATGAATTAGACCGTATAAAAACATCTTCGATGACCACCCATGCTGTACACGCAGCGTAAAGCCGAATGTGTTGCGCATCAGTTAAAGAGTTCTTGAAATGTCGCTCCTAAAACCACAGGGCAGAACTGCTGGCAGCCACGCCCACTAACTAGGTGACGTCAAGCAAAGAACGTAGACCTGCATGGAAGCCACAATGAGCTTATCGAGCATGGAGGCTTTGTTTCGATTAGCGTCCACGCTCGGTACTTTGGCGGACGCCACCTAGTTAGTAGGATTAGCTGCCGGCGGCATTCTCTCAGTAATTTGCGCTCATGTGTCCAGTACAAGTCCATCTGCGTTGTCATATATCGTGCAGTCTTTCTTGTGATGCTGCTCCAACGGAAGCGATCGATGAGTGCCATTACACGCACCAGCACCCACAGCCTTCCGTACGTTTCGGACCATGACTGCACAAAAATATAGAAAAAATTGTCACACGTCACAGAGAGGATTATGCACGCAAAATACAAATAGCAAGGTACAATAAAAATATAGATATAAAAACATGGCATAAAAATAATTTCACTACCATATCTTACATCGTCAAAGTCGCGATTCGAGCCATATAGCCTAACAGCTGAAGTACGGGAGCCCCCCCCCCCCCCCCCCCCGCCGACAAGTCGACGAGTTTTAAGCGGGCGACAGCAAGTCGAACAAGCAAACGCGAGATCAAACATGGCGCCTCATGCGAAGCGTCTGCGCCAGAACGAGCGTATCTCGAACAGAAGAGCAAGCAAAATATGACCCAGCTGGTCTGCCGCCGTGAATGGCGCTGAGCTGCTTCGGAGCTAGCGCTACAGTGGCTAGAATAAGCAAGCGTGATGAACGCGCCGGCTAGGGCGTAACGCTTTCGGAGAAAAGCGCCAGGTGGCGCTGGCATACGTTTGTACGTCCCCCAAGCTGGTGGTTCCCCCAATGGTACTTCGAATAGCAATTTATTATATCGGATTCAATGTCGGATATCAAGGCATATTATGTTGCAGGGTATACAAATAAAGCGGCACTGCAAATATTAGCACGACCTCAACAAGAAATCAAGCTCATTTGGGTTCCGGGCCACTGTGACAACCCGAGAAAAGAGGCCGCTCACCAGACAGCCCGAAGGAACATAAAACAGGCAGTGGTGCGCTCCCAGGAACCAAATCAGAATGACCTGGCGCTCAGCTACAGAGACCGGCTCAGCCAGCACAGAGAACAAAGAAGGCTTTATCCACCTCCAGATGATGCATTAACCCAGACCTAAGCAACTACAATGCGAAAGACTCAGACTCATTGTATACTCAGCCCGAGGAGGCTGGCCACAATAGTGAAATTAAAAGCCACACAAGTGCATTATTTGTGGCCTAGCGCAGGCAGGACAAGACCACGTGTTGTGGGGTCGCCCCACCCGAGGAGCTCCTGGAGCCATCTCCCTCACCCGAAGCCTGGGAGAGGTCCTTAAGAAGCCCGAATTCGCATATACAGGCCAAGCTGGTCGACTGGTCTGCTAGTGTTACGGCCCCTTAGGCCCCAATCTAGCCCCCGGGAAACTTGGTTTCCCCCATTTCCCCTTCCCTTTACGAATAATGAAATTTATTCCTCCTCCTCCTCCAAGCCGGCGGGGCGCTGCGCAGAGACAGGAATCAACCACGCGAGCGGGCAACGTGATGATTTTAAAACAAATTCGTTGCTCATACATGGTTTCAAATGACGACCGAGAAAATATGTTAAGTAGCTTATGAAATTAAATGATACCTACGCGGGTGCGCGACTGAACTAAAATATTGACAGGGTGCCGAAAGTGAGCGCGTGACGACACTGAAACATTTATACGATGTGAACTGGTAGAAGAGTGGAACGATGAACTGAGTTGTGAGCCATTGCTTGCAACACCTTCCACGGTGAACCATCATTTCCTAAAGCAATAATCTGTGAATAAAGCCCAATCATTCGTAACGTTAAACTCAGAGACAAGAGTGACAGTGATATCTGGGTGAAAACTTTTTATTTTCAGCACCCTGGTCATACAACGCATTTCCGAGTAGTGACTCCCAATCTGTTTACAACCATGCATTCCTAATATTGGTCGCGCGTCTTTAAAAAAAATTATATTTCACAACCGCCCCACAGAACATTGTTTCCCTTGTGCTGCGAGCCTAGGTGACGCGCCTAATCTTCAGCTACTTCCTCTTTTCACGGGAAGATGCTCGCTTCTTGTGGAGTGCCTTTGTCTAAATATGCAAATGGGTCAGCAGAAAAACTTTTTCCCTCGACTGATGAGGCTCGGACCATGTTGTGCGCAGCCCAGTGTGACATCTTTTCTTTTTTTTTCAGTCAAGAAACAAGTTCTTTCAAGATGCCACTGTGAAGCTTGTTTTAGCTAAATCACTTTGAAAAAGGGATTTCAAGGGCGTTTACAAGTGTGGCGCTTTGGGCAAGTTGGTATGACATTACGAGAGTGATAGCGCGAGAACAGAACGACGACAAGTGTACAAGACGGAGACGAGCTGGTTTTTGTCCCTTTGTAGTCGTTCTGTTCTCGCGCTATAACTATCGTCTTGGTCTCTACAAAGGCGAAGAGCTTCTCTCAAACACCTACCCATCGGCGTCCGCACGAGGGGGGCAGAAGAGGCGTGTGCCCCCCCCCCCCCCCCCATAGTCACCTAGGAGGGCGGGGGGGCGCTAAAGCTAAATCTGCTTTATACATTGACGAGGCGGCGGGGCACTCTTTTAGCCATCTAAAAGAGGGGGCGTGCGAAATCTGCCCTGCCTCATACTCTGAAATAATAGCGAGGGAGTGCCCTGCGATGACACCCCCCCCCCCCCCCGAAACGTCAAGCACGCCTATGGGTCTACCCCTTTCAGTACGCACAATTTCACCGTTCACAGGGAGCGCGAAGTACCGATAGAATAAATGTACCTCTCCTCGAAGTGCCGCTTGCACACAGCCAAGTTTTCTTGAAGCAGCTTGTCAGCGCGCAGGATCGATCTCCGCCGCTGCACACTTTGGAACCCCGAACAACCTTACTTGTAGCCTCTAGTGCTCCCCGGGACGAAGTAATGACTTTGTTTTCGTGCCATGAGAGTGCGTACAGAAGCACTGGTGTGAGAGTGCCACCGCAATAAAAAAAAACGAGGACGAATGCGCCCAACGAACCTGCCAGAAACGTGCAAACTACGTGCAAATGCCTACATGCGCCCCCACGCGGCTCCTCCGGATGAGTGCGCTCTGTAGGAGCCGCCTGCCGCTTATCACACTTCCCTATTCTAGCCACTGTACTTTTGCTGAAGCCTGCGGTGATGGCGGCCCTTTCCCACAAACTTCCTGAAGTGAGCACACAGTAAAGCGAGTGACGCCTACGGGCCGCCGCAAACGGCTGGCACCGAGCTGTTGGCAACTGACTCACGGGGAAAGCAAGTGTAATGGCGACCACTGAGTTCCGAGGCACTTTTTAAGTAGGCTAGCGAAAGACCCCACCAGCCCATGCCGGTGCACTTTAAGCGCGTGAATATAACTAAGCTCGTAACCGGCAACCGCAACGCCATTTGGATGAGTCGCAGCGCACCGGTGGGGTATCCGCCCTATATCACGAGCCCGCAGCTCATCACGGCGGCGAACACAGGTGAACAGTCGATAAGCAGCCGATCTGGGCATTCCAAGTAGCCGACGACAATCGCTTCAATTTTCAGGCAGTCACGCCCTCTTTTTTATCAATGCCAGCAAGAAGCGCCTAATCACGCCGTCCACCGCCCTCTCTTCTAGCCATTTCCTTTTCGCCACCTTCGCCTAGCCTTCGCAATTGTTTCGCGGTCATCGGGAGAGAGCCCGTCATGAGTGCCTCGCGACGAAAATCACACGAATTAATTTTTTTTGTGTACACATCCGTTTGGTGGCATTTTGCATTCTTTATGTTCATAAAGCTAACTGTCACGCTGGCTCCGTAATAGATACGGTGGTGTTTTGAAGTAGCATGTCTTTGTGTCTTCTTTTGTGGGCCTATGCGGGCAACGAATGGGGAAGCGTCACTTACTGCACGCGCCGACATAACGAGCGCTGTGATTGTGGCTATGTTGCAGCGGCGGCGTTGCTTCGAGCCAGAAAGGGGGAGCCCGAAAGAACAAATTTCACAGACGTATGACATTGGAGTGGAAACACGTCGATTGATTGATTGATACGTGGGGTTTAACGTCCCAAAACCACCATATGATTATGAGAGACGCCGTAGTGGAGGGCTCCGAAAATTTCAACCACCTGGGGTTCTTTAACGTGCACCCAAATCCGGGCACATGGGCTTACAACATTTCCGCCTCCATCGAAAATGCAGCCGCCGCAGCCGGGATTTGAACCCATGACCAGCGGGTCAGCAGCTGAGTACCTTAGCCACTAGACCACCGTGGCGGGGCGAATGAGAACACGTCTCTCGTATCTTTGGGTGAAGCGCTCAGTCGCATGTGCTACGCGAACAGCGCTACGTAAAGTAACTGTATATGCTACCTTTAGACAGAAGAGCGTACAGTTTTGTTCCGATGGTAACCATGCACTGTGGGGAAGCTGGTGCACAGGCCGCACCCCCAAAAGCAGTCACCGTTCACCTGTAATCTATCAAGTGACCGTCGTGTGCTCTGTACCTCGTTAGCTACAAAAACGTGTTTTATTTGTTTTCAGTTGATGTTCATACCCATTGATGGCAAAGTATTTACTTGGATGAGGGACAAAAAAACATACTGAAATAATTAATGCTGATTTGATTGATTGATACGTGGGGTTTAACGTCCCAAAACCACCATATGATTATGAGAGACGCCGTAGTGGAGGGCTCCGGAAATTTCGACCACCTGGGGTTCTTTAACGTGCACCCAAATCTGAGCACACGGGCCTACACCATTTCCGCCTCCATCGGAAATGCAGCCGCCGTAGCCGGGATTCGAACCCGCGACCTGCGGTGCAGCAGCCGAGTACTTTAGCCACTAGACCACCGCGGCGGGGCTGAAATAATTAATGCTGTAGGCTCAGTGTTGTATTGCTTGAATATGGGAAGACCTATATTTTGTGTTTGTGACTTGTTGCTTGTCGTCCAAAGCTCGCACGACTTAAATATGCGGCAGCCGCAGTGCATGTTATTCAGCACTATGCAACGGCTTTGAGCTTTGTGTTAGCGGGCAGACTAAAAAATGCTTTTAAACTTGCTTGGCAGAGCCCCTAAATCAAGTGTTTATTCTTCTTTCGCTTGCCGTCAACACGCCAGGCACAATGACTGGCGATCGGCGACAATCTTGGGCAAGTTGCCTGCCAAAACAGAGTACGGCTTCATCGCGTAAGTATGGTTGCTAACCAGGCAAGATGGCGTACCTATGCGCTACTCTGCTTCCTTAGGGAGCACATAGTTACTTTAGGATTTTAGCGCCACATCGCGAACACTCCCGCAATTGAGGCAGTCTGACGGCTCTCGTTGGGAAGTACGCGTTTGCACTGGAATTGAAAGAAAAAATGGAGGCGGAGACAAAGCACAGGGAAGCTCATGCCCAAGACTACCTTCGCGGTGCATTTCGTGGGCGATCGAGTCGGTTGCTGGCAAGCGCCATCCGTATCACACACGCGTCGTGTAATGCGACAGAAGAAAAAAAAAATTTCTTACTTGTAAAAGAATCCAGTGCACATTTCTTCTCAGAGTCGGACTAAAATATTTGAGCCGATAGGCATTCTGTCTTCTCAGCCGCCATTCCCAACCGGTGACAACGCAAGCTTGCCGTGACCGTCGCAACTGCTCCAGGTATATGAAGCGCAGCGTCGTGATTGGTTCAGCCGTGCTGATGACTTCAAAGGTAGGGCGAAACGTAAAAGTGACAGTGCACGCTCATCTAGGCGTACGTGCTGTAAAAGAAAAGCACCGTGGCGTAGTACCTAGATCGTCTAAATCCTCGAGCACGACGCAACGCCAACCGTGACTAGGAGTAGAAGTGCAAAGACTGAGCCAAGAGTGAGGTACCTGTCAAGCGGTTCATTAATTTGGAGATTACCTGGCTTGGACATGGCTGGCATTGGTGTGTGGTTACTTCTAAACGGTCAATCTATAGACATCGCCCGCTGTTATTGGGCTTTGTCACTTCTTTTAAATGCGAAGTATTTCCTGGCAAACTTTGGTGACTTTGAGAGTATCTATCTATCTATCTATCTATCTATCTATCTATCTATCTATCTATCTATCTATCTATCTATCTATCTATCTATCTATCTATCTATCTATCTAGCCTCTCACGTTTGCGTGCTTTTGTGGTTAACCCCTTAACTTGGCGTGAACCAAAATTAGCATGGGAGGTTAAGATTGTTTTATGAATATGACGCCGTGGTGAAGACAAAAATATGGTCACAATCCCGTCACGTACGTCGTCAAACACTTCCCGCCAGACAGTGGCACAGATATACGGTGCGAGTATGTGCCGCAGGTATGTGGATATGTGCCACAGGAGATAGACACTTAGTATCTACCCAGCATTTTACAACAGAGCTAGGCCAGGTCTCGGGACTACTTTTCAAATAGGCGCTAATCTTCGTGAAACTACATTACTGGCTGCTGTGCCGCCTATCCAATTTTATAAACATTACATATTGCCAGGCTGTGTTGGTGGCAGAAGACGAGAGCGAATAAGTGAATGGCAGCTGTGGCGGAGTAAAAAGTCCTCCACTTCGACTTACTGTCTACCGCTTCCTCTCGCGACTGACTGGTGGACGTGCTGGGTACCGTAATGCAATGTCTTATGCCTGCTGGCTCTGAACCAGAAGCAACCAACGCCAGTGCACCAGGGTCTGCTGATATCCTACGAAGCAGCCGCCGCCTTCAAGGACTACCACCACAGTACGGCCCCTTGGCAAGTTCCGTGAGGACAATGTTTGCCACATCTGCAACCCAAACCGAGCATGACCCATTCGCTAGCGTACCCTGTATCATCAACACGCTCGCACATCCAACTCATTCCATGGTGATGCCAGTGAGGATGTCGAAGACTGGCTTGACCATTTCGACCGGGTCGCTGCCATCAACGACTGGGATAATCGCCGTAAGATGAATAACGTGCATATCTCCCTCTTAGACGTGGCACGTGTGTGGTATAGAACCACGAAACTTCATTCACAAGTTGGCAGGAATTTCATCAGCAGCTTCGCGAGCCAGTCAGTAAGCCCGAACGAAAAGAGAGAGCGGAGCAGGTACTTTCTTCGCGGTTTCAAATGCCGAACGAGAGCGTCGCCATGTTTGTCGAAGAGATGTCGCGATTGTTTTGACGGGCTGAACCCCACATACCAGAAGACAAGTACGCCTGCTAATGGGAGGCGTATAGGAGCAACTTTTTGCGGGCCTTGTGCGCAACCCTCTTGCGACTGTATCGGAGTTCACACGTGAGCCCACACTTATGGAGCGCATGCTTCGGCAGTGGTTGTCACAGTATGAGTGTAAGACGGCCATGTCCGCTGCGTGCTTGCCTGTACCAGAGCTGATAACAGAGAGGTCCTCACAGAAATCATACAGCAAGTTGTACGCGAAGAACTCCGGAAATTTCATGCAGCGTCCCCTCCCAGTAGCGCTGCTCTTACTGACGTAGTTCGTAATGAAATCAGGCAGTTCGTTCACTTCTCACCACCATCGCAAGTCAAACCACCCGCGCTTTCCTACAATAATGCCCTACGCGTCTCTACGCCGTAGACGGCACATTTTGCTCATCCACCTGCTGGGACCCCCAGATGCTTTCTAAGTCCAGCCCATTGCTTGCTTTCTCAGGCCGATTTTCGTCCTGGCCCACGAAAGCCCTCCGTCTGGCGTGCACCCGACAATGGTCCTTTGTGCTACCATTGTGGCAAAGTTGGACACATGTAGCGCGACTGTAAGTACCTACGAATAGGCCTACGCGGATTCCACCCAGATGCACGTCGTCCACGCTATGATGAGCGCCCACAAGAAGCTGCGGAATAATTGGAAGGTAATCATCATGCTCTTGTCCCGCCGTGATGACAGTCACGATCACCATCCCCCCGTCGCTCCGCATCAACGCACCGCGCCCGACTCGCCTATTGGTCCTCTGTTGTCAGTGGCACAAGCCCATGCCGGGGAAACTGAAAACAACGACCTTCGGAGGTGAGGCCGCTGTCACGCGAACCGAGAAATACCCTCCACCGCTGCCTTATGACATGCCGTTAAAGCCTGTTTCTGAAACCACCAACAGAACGTCCGCTGCCATTACCGTTTCCGTAGACTGTTATTCGGTGACTGCGCTTGTAGACACGGGAGCTGATTACTCGGTGATGAGTGCTTCATTGGCCACCCGTCTACACAAGGTGCTCACAAAGTGGGATGGCCTTCAACTAATCACCGCTGGAGGACACTTCGTATTTCCTATAAGAAGGTGCACCGCCAGGCTTGAGATTTGTGCGTCAGCTTTTGTAGCGTCATTCCTTGTACTGCCCAATCATTCTCGGCCGGTCATTTCGGGCATAGGTTTTCTGCAGGAGTAGGGAGCGATAAGTAATTTGCGTGATTTGTTCTCAGTTTGCTAACTGTATTTCTCTAGATTCCGACATCGAGAATTAACATCGTGGCGTGGCCTTACGCGTAGTCGATTATTGCGTCACGTTGCTCCCTCGCAGTAGTATCTTCGTGCTTGTCAAGTGTCCACGGGAAAAGTCGATTACAGGCATCGCCGAACGTAACCTGACGTTATTGCTTGATCTGGAAGTCGCCATTGCTCGAAGTAACGGTGTTAGTTACGAACTTCAGTGGCGAACACAGGCAATTTGCGAAACGCACAACCATGGCTTACTTCGAGGCATTGAATGATTTGGATGCCTTCCCTTTGATTACGACGATCTCGACTGAGACAGCTGTGATACTGAAGTGACTAGTCACCTCATCGTCAATCGCCAGTTAGAAGAACCTAAGAGGGCAAGGCTCCTCAGTCTCCTCTCATCCTTTCGTGACTGTTTTGCCACTACTTCGAAAGTCCGGCAGATTCCTATAATGAAGCACAGAATTATCACTGAGCCGAACGTCCAACCCGTGCGGCAACATGCTTACCACGTGCCGCAGACGGAGTAGGATGCTATCCGTCATCAAGTGAATCAAATGCTCTATGACGGCGTAATTCAACTATCGACTAGTCCTTGGGCGTCACCAGTTGTTCTGGTTAAAAAGAAAGATGGTGCATTACGATTCTGCGTCAACTACCGCAAACTCAAAAAGATAACAAAAAGAAGACGTGTATCCTTTTCCTCGCATTGATGACTCGGTGGATCACCTGCGACATGCCCGTTACTTCTCTTCGATGGATCTCCGTAGTGGATATTGGCAGATTGAAGTACATTAACAGTACTGAGAAAAAACAGCGCTCATTACAACTGGTGGTCTCTATGAAATTAAAGTTCTCCCTTTTGGCCTGTGCTCTACTCCAGCCACATTCTATAGAATGATGGACACAGTTTTATGTGACTTGAAGTGGCACTCTTGCTCAGTGTATTTCGACGACGTAGTCGTTTTTTCTACGACTTTTGAGCAGCACAATGAGCGGCTTGAGGTGCTTATTCAGGATATTCGCACTGCCGGCCTCTCTCTGAAACCAGCAAAGTGTTATTTTGGATATGAGAAACTCAAATTTCTTGGCCACATTGTCAACTGCAGTGGTGGTCGCCCCGATCCGGAGAAGGCCATGGCAAGGCTATGGCAGTTGCTTTGTTCCCGATACAAAGCGTAATGTACAGTGCTTTCTGGGACTTTGCGCTTATTACCGCCACTTCGTGCCGAACTTCTGAAAAATCGCCGAACCTCTACAACAACTCGTCAAGGACGACGTCGCCTTCGTCTAGGGCCCCAAACAATCCGACGCTTTTCGCGACCTTCAACAACGCCTACAAACGCCACCGATCCTTGATCACTTTGACACCAAAGCAGACACAAAAGTCCGCACTGACGCGAGCAACCTTGGCCTCGGAGCTATTCTCCTGTAATATCAAGATGACATGGAATGCGTCATCGCCTACGATAGCAGCACGTTGTCGTCTGCGGACAAGAACTACTCGACGACTGAAAAGGAATGTCTGGTGGTTGTATCGGACATAACGAAATTCAGGCCCTACTTGTACGGACGCCCCTTCCGAATCGTCAGTGAACACCACTCTCTCTGCTGGCTAGCGAATATGAAAGATCCTTCGAGCCGTCTCGCAAGATAGAGCCATTGGTTACAGGAACTCAACATAACGATGGTTTACAAGTCTGGCCAGAAACACAGTGACGCTGACTGTATTTCCCGCGCACCCGTCGCGGTCACTGCAGAAGGCAAGGATGAAGACTTCAGCTGCCTTGCTATTCTCGCATCACTGAACGTGGCTGAGCAGCAACGCGAAGACTTAGAATTACAGCCACTGATCGAATACTTCAAAGAACGTCACCCACAACCCCCGAGTCAGTTCGCGCGTGATTCGTCATCTTTCTGTCTACGCCAAGACGTGCAACTTTCATACAACGAAAACTGTTTACCTCGTCATTGCTCTTGCTCCTCTCCGCGATGATATTTTGCGTGCTTGTCACGACGAGTCATCGCCAGGGCATCTTGGCTTCGCGCGTGTTCTGGCGCGGATCAAGGACCATTACTGCTGGCGGAAACTTACGAAAACTGTACGGTAGTACGTCAAGACATGCACAGCCTGTCAGCGCCTCGAAAATCCAACGACGAAATCAGCCGACCTGCTTCAGCTTTTGCGACCCCCTTGTGCACCTTTTGGAACGGTCGGCATGGATTTAATTGGACCATTTCCGAAGTTTACGGCTCGTAACCACTGAACTGTGGTAGCCACTTACTACTTGACCGATACTGTGAAACACAAGCCGCCTAGCGAGCAACTGCTTCAGAGGTGGCTGACTTTTTCATCAAGAACATCGTTCTCCGCCACGGGGCTCCTGCTGTCGTCATCACAGATCGTGGTACTGCTTTTACGGCACCGTTGCTCTGAGAGATTCTGTTGCTGAGCGGCACGACGCACCGAACAGCAACTGCGTACCACTGGCAGACTAACTGGTTAATCGAACGCCTTGACAAAACCATTGCAGATATGCTTTCGATATATGTCGCCAAGGATCAGAAGAATTGGGATGAAGTCCTCCCGTATATAACATTTGCCTACAATACGGCCCTGCAGAAAACCACCGGCTTTGCTCCTTTTCGTGTAGTTTACGGCTGCAACGCCACCACAATGCTTGACACCGTGCTGCAACCAACTCTGCTGGACAAGATTACCCCGGACGCAGATGTATTTGTTCAGCGTGCCGAAGACGCCCGGCAGCTGGCGCGCTTTCGCCTTTTATTGAGGCAAAATCAAGATGCTCGCCGGTACAACATCAACCACAGAGCAGTAATATACGAACCCAGTGACCTAGTCTGGGTTTGGACTCTCATACGTCAATGTCGACGCTCAGAAAAAAAAATGTTATGTCGCCACTTAGGACCCTTCCGAGTTCTTCATCGCCTCGACAAAGGGAACTACAGAGTTGTCCCAGCAGACACGTCACACTGTTTTCGTAGACCACGCTCCTCGGAGGTGGTTCACGTCTCCAGGATGAAGCCTTACCATTCGCGTTGACTGCAAATCAAGAACGTTGTGATAGGGCAATAGCCTTCAAGACCATTGTACATTTTTTCTTTCTTCTTTAATTTTCATCTTGTCCTTTTTATTTTCAGCGAACACAGACATTTTTGAATATTTTTCATTGTTTTTCGGAGCCGCGGCATTCTTGCGATGTTTCTTTTTCTTTTTTCTTTGGGGAGAGGGTAACGCCACGCTGTGTTGGTGGCAGAAGACGAGAGCGAAGAAGTGAATGACAGCTGTGGCCGAGTAAACAGTCCTCCACTTCGACTTCCTGTCTATCGTTTCCTCTCGCGACAGTATGTACTCCTTTGATACAGCCGTCACGTCGTGTTATTGTGAATTGTGGCCAGTTTCCATGCGCTGAATTAGATTTATGTAGCAGTGTCCGGGACTAGCATTCGCGGGAGCATTAGCGCTTCATATCAGGTTCTGGTTTTGCTAATACGCATATTTCAGTTGGCTCGGTGCGCAAGTGCAAACTACTGGTTATATAAACATCTGCAACTCTTCCACATATATCTGTGCGTGAAGTATTTGTGCGTATGTTTTGAGTCTTTTATGGTGTCACTCATTAAAAAAAATTGCAACACGGTGATCTTCCCTCTGCATACTTCACATAGCGTCGATTCCCAGGTAAGTGTAATTTGTCGAACTTATTTTCAAATTATTTTGCCCTAAAAAGCACTGCCGATCACCGTGTGTCGAATGCTCCATTGATGCTAGCTCCACGTCAGGATTCAATTTATACCAAAAATTGAGTACGAGCGGCATTGAAAAAATTATCGACATGTCGTTCATTGTCAGTCTTTGTTTGTGCTTACTCAAAAGGTAAATTTTAATTGCTTTGAAATCTTGCGACTCTTTCGGCTATTCGATATGTAAAGTACAAACTAAAGAGCGTGTTCGTGTGTTCACTTGTCATTTCGCTGGAAGCAGAGCGTGCCTCTTGTGGCGCATTTCTAAAGTACTCGATGAGTATCTGAAGGCGCTTGTTCAAATTCTCTTGAGAGGAGTTTTTTTGTTTCATTCCACTCAATTGCTTTTTAACATTCCAATCATGTTTTCGGCATCGCATTCTACACTCATAAGGAAACTGTTAAGCACTCAAAGGCAGGGACAATGAAAAGGGCACCCGGAGCACAATTTCGAATTGACGGAAGCAGCGCATTTACTGTCATTTTCAATGTTCCTGTATTCTTATGATTACAGGTTTCAGCTTGTCACTGCGTCAACTAGATCAAACCGAGCCTCAAATTCCACAATCCTAATTCTTTGTGGCCGAAAGGCACTGTGGTTTTAACACTGTAAAGACTTTTGCGGTCAGTCATAAATTATCAGCATCCATCGCATACTAGCCTGATACAGCATACATCAAATGCCACGATCCATAAAAATATTGCACCATTATGATGGATCGTGGAGTCTACCGATCCGAATGAGGCAGATACATTTACAAGGGCAGTGAAGCCATTTCAAAACTGTGACGTACCTAAAGAAACGTATGGGTCGGTCTGGAAGCTCATCTCAAAAACGTATTCCATGGTTTGGTCCCCGGTGAGAGTGGCTTTCGCGATGCTTTCCACTGCGTGCAGAAAAATTATTACTAAGGTGAGAACTACACTTTTATTTTGCGACTTTCACATCGAGGACACAAAGCACCGAATGCAGTTTCGCAATAAGACACCTTTGCATTGTAATATACGTTTTTTATTGAGTATTAAGCTCCTTTGGACCTAGCATGTCAATCCGCTGAGAGACAGCAACAGAGCTATGTCTGTTTTACCGCTACTAACGACTGCCAGCAGCCCTACAACGCACTGTAGAGCGTTTGACCTTTTCACCGGGTCTGTGGTGCACCCACGTAATAAGGTACAAGGTGTGTTTCTTGTTGTTAGTCTATTTTTAAATTTGCGCTAAGCATGGATCACGAAAAGATGAGAGAGCGGCAAGCACGAGCTCACTGTCCTGTCCTATGTTTCTAGATCGGAGCCTTATCTACGCCACGCAAGCTTTACAATTAGCGCACACGCATATATGCAGGTCATTTAGGCACCAGCTTCGTTTTCTAGCCCATTAAAAACAAGTATTGTTTCCGAATGGCTTTGACGAACAAAACAGATATATACTGACTGAAAATTATACGATTTGTTATGTTATTAACGCTAAATTTCTGAGCGTTAACAGCACCTGAGATATTGTTGCGCAAAGACTACATCTGTACTCCAAAAATTGTTAAACAGGTGAAACGCCTGTTTGGAAATTTTGGCTCCAGCAACACGCACTGTTCCAGGCATATTCATAAAACAATTGTGATCACTTCCATAATTCGACACTTTATTCAGTTACAGTAGGGTGCTTGATCTGTGATCGATTGCAAACCAGAGATTAGGGGCAATGGTAGATGTTTAAGATATATTCATTGCGATAAACGGTATTGCTTGAAGCAGAAAACGAAAGAAAGTAAGTGAAGCAAAAGTTAAGCAGCCGATAACAATGTTAACAGTTGTGGCCCATAGATACTACAATATCACAGCTTTACTGAAGCTATAGAAAGGGCCTTTTGCACTGATAATAGTCTGTTTAAGGGAAGAAAAACAAACGAATATGTCTCACACTGGTTTTCGTATCCGCGTAATTTCGAGGCGAGGTCGTAGGCCAGATATGTTGTTGCACCAAACTCTGCCAAAAACAGTACGTAGTCATTCAAGCCGTGATTCTGGGATCGCCATAAATCTTGTTGTTTGCTGTAGTCCATCTGGTTAATGAGCAGGTGTTGAAAAAGGCTGTTAGGAGTATAAGGCTGTGAGGACAGTACAATGCGTATTGCTTCGCTGCAACTGCGCGGAATCAGATCTGATAGCTACAACTTGTTATGTCAGGCGAAATAAGGCTATTACCTCGCACTCTCGTACTTAACTCACGTGACTCATACTCAATTAGTTGAAGCCGTAGAACTCCGTGCAGCACGCTGCTGAGGGAGACCTCAGCGATCAACACGTGCAAGTCTCCAACTATTAGCTCCCCCCCCCCCCCATGACTAATTTTCTTTTCGCACTCCATATTATCCTATAGTATGCATCGCTATGTCATGGTTTTGTCGTCTCCCTTCCTCCACTCCAGGTGGTCAAAATTTCCGGAACACTCTACGACGGCGTCTCTCATAATCATATGAGGACGTTAAATTCAGGACGTTGAATTTCACACATATGTAGTGCATGATCATCATCAGCATTTCTCGATCACCGCGCCGCGCTTCTCGCGTCGCTGAAGCTAGCTCGAGCTGCGCGAGCTGCGCGAGGATTAGAACGAGCTAATACCCGTGACACACGGGCAAAAGTAAAGTACTTTGAAGTAAACCCGTTTTGTGGCCTAAGGGGACCATTTGCAGAAAGGAGTGGTGCTGATGACACACGGCAACGGACTACTGCTTTAGGCGGTGCCTCAGAAGAACGCTGCAGAAAAAATGGCACTGTTTGTGGAAGCAGCAAGATTGGAAATATTAAAAATAATATGCGCATGTACATCACATTCAGCGACGCCGGAACATAAAACTGTTTTTTTTATTTTCTGGTGTCTTGTAATGCGCACACCTGTAATTTTCCTTCGCTTTTTTTGCGTTTTCAGCAGCAACTTAAGTTCGTCTTGCAACTATGAACAGTCGGTGCTTTGCTGTTTTTGTTTATAGGGGCGAAGCTCCTTATGGCGTGACTTGGGCGTCCCTCGTATGTAACCACCAGTGGCACATACCCGAAATAGGTATAGCACTTGACCTCCAAGGTGGTGCCAGTGAGAGATTTCTTCTGTGCGTTGTTTAACAATAAAAAATAGTGCCCAATGTACATGCCAATGGCTGCTAATGGAAAATGAGAGACATGAGCATTCGGCTTTTAGTCAACGCGCACGCTGCGATCCCCAATAGCAGCCATTGGCATGTACATTGAGCACTATCGGACAAGAAAGGGATGCTACATTATACTCGCTGGGTGTAACCTCCTTAGTTTTAGAAAGGTTTAGCGAGCGTTGAGCCGCAGTGCCATGAAGGCAATGAACTAGTATATACCATGAATGAACTCAAGGTGGTTAAAAATGAGAAGTAGATACGAAGCGCAAGCCGTAAGAAAAAAAAAGCCGAATTCTCCTGTCTCTCACTTCTCATTAGCAGCCATTGGCATGTAAATTGAGCCCTATCTGACAGGGAAAGGTTGCTACGTTATACTCGCTGGGCGTAACCTCCTTGGTTTTCGAAAGGTTTAGCGAGCGTTTGGTCGCAGTGCCATAAATACAGTGAGCTAGAATATACCATGAACTCGAGGTGGTTAAAGGTGGGAAGTGGACCCAAAGCGCAGGCCGTAAGAAAGTGTGCGTGTGCCACCTCTCGTTTAGTCCTTGGAATGTCCGCTGGATGGCGGTGCTTCTATATGGGGAATATATGATAAAAAGATGCGAGATGGTGGGACTTGGAGTGTTGAATAGATGAACGAACGGACACACAAACAGATGCATGGATGGACGCATGAACGGACGCAGGGGCGGATGCATGAAAGAACGCAGGGACGGGCGCACAAACAGACGCATGGATGGTCACACAGATGGACGCATGGACGGACGAATGCTTCGCCCCACTCTCCATCATTCACTCCGTGGATATGCTGCCATTATTTGTCATTCATTTTACATGGCTGCGTTCAGCTGGGTCAGTGACGGCGTGCCACGTTTCATCGTGATCCTGCGATGTCTCAGCGCAGAGACAGAGATAAAGCAACAGTTGAGGTGGGCCTGACTCTTGTCACCCTCGGCTCCATCGAAGATGAGCCAAACGCTCCGAAGGCAAGAGTGATCAGCCTCAAACAAAGACTTGTCATGAACAGCTTCATTTTGACTGCTTCCGCACTGTCCCCCCGAGCCATCAACCGCGAAAGGTGGGCCTATGTCCGCAACGAACGCTGGTTCGAAGACACATTGCTGTTATCAGGCGATGGTCACTTTAAGCAGTGTTTTCGAGTGAGCCCGACACAGCAACTGCCGCTGCCAAGCCTAACATGATCGCGCTAGTGACGTAATGCAGGCGTTTGAGAGTATGGACAGACTATTGGCCTTCACTTTTCAACAAATCGCACTGCTGCTGAAAATGAAAATAATTTCTCAGTGCGAAAAAATACTGACAGGGCACTGCAGTGTTGCGACACGTTTTCTTTTATTGATAAATTATGCACACTGTATGCGACAGTACTCCCTTCATGTCAGAAAAGTAGATGCGGGATGTGTTTTTGCGAAAAGGATCTTCGCCAGAAAGAAGTTACTCCTTTGTCGTGTGTCACTGCGCCCGAGCGCTTTTCCGGAAGATGTCCCCTTGTCTGAAGGACTTCAGGGTGCCCGCGTGTCAGGGGCATAACACACCTGGCGTGTCGGACGCTGGCAGCCGCCACGGCTCCGCTTCAGGCGTGAAATAAAGTGGCGAGAACGGCCGCCTTTGAAGTCATCTCACGTCTCCTCTTCCGTCTCACCGCTACAGTGGTGACCCGGAGAACGCGCCCTTCGACGCGCCATCAGCTGCCATGTTTCAGCGACTCTGCCCACCAGAGCCGCCATTTCAATCTACCTACCCCAAGGTATGATTTATACACCTCCACGCCGCTCTTACGGTGAATGGCATCACGGACCAGCCGCTGATGCACGCCATTCTTCTCGCCGCCCTTCCGGTAGAGCTGCGCCAATCTCGCTGCCACTTTAAACACCAGCCCGCAGCCTTACGATGCCCTCTGCACTGCGGTACTCGCCCGAAACGGCCACACGTACCACCCGCTTCCGTTTACCCGCACCTGGCAGGTTTCCCAGGCGTGGCAGAGCAAGGTACGAACCGGCCAGCAGCCCTGCATTGACCGCTACCTCGGTACCCGGCTTCGACTATTTCTACGCCTGATCCGGTCGCAGAAACCGGTCGTCTGACCCGGTCGTCTTCCGTGACACCGGCGGCACGCGACACCGTGGCCCTACCCGACTCCACGGTGGCTACCTGGCCGCACTCCTCAGAATCACGCGCAGACATCCTTCCACCCGCTATTCACCTCCCGGTTGCAAAACCTTCTTCATCCCTAATGTCTGAAGGGGACTCTCTACCAGCCTCAACGCTCTGCACGTCCTGCCAGCATCGCCCTCAGTCTCCTGCAGCTGAAGTTAAAGCCACCAGCCATCAACCACGGTCAAACTTCCGAGACGCTGCGAGTATGAGCGACGCTCTTGAGGACGACGTGCCTGGTCCGCCTATGTCACAGCACACCGAACATCTCACGCCTGCCATACAGGCACCCATATTTCATATCGACCTGCGCATAAACCTACGTGCGCCGACTACAGAAGGTGCTTCCCCAAGTCCTAGTACGCCCACCGAGCGTCCTTCAGAGTTCACATCTGCTGCATCACATGATATGCCTCCTGCTGAGTTCTTGACGGAAACTGTGGGCCAGCTGGCAGGTAACTGGAATGTAGCCACACCCATTTACAAGCCACATACGTCATACACCTCTACCCGACGTGTACAATGCTTCTTACCCACTGCCAACGTACGTGGTCAAGTCTACTCATATTCAAATACCTCTCAAGTCACGACAGCTGTGTACCGACATCGGCGCCGGTGCTGTACACGCCTGGGAAAGCCTCATCAAAGCCATTGCTTATCGATGGGTGGTCTGCAAGACTTCACTACGCTACTTCTAATTGCTTCTCGCGCAGGGGCCAAATCGGATTTTGTACACCCGCCCTCGCCTCACCCTGAACACACCTCTACCTGTAATGCTCACTCGCGACACCCTGTGCGCTCTCAGCTGGCCCCAGCTGGTCATCCTGTCACCCACTTGCGTGCAAACACAGCGACCGAACACTTACTTCTTTGTCCACTGCGCAACTCCCAGTGTCGCCCACCAGAGACCAACTGGTTCCCGATGGCCACTACGCGTTGACAAACTGGACTTCCCAAACGGACACCTTGAGGGTTGTCACTCACGTATATAGTCTATTTCTTTTTCTTTGTTATATACACTTCAAATCGCGCGAAGCGCTAGGGGGGAGGGGAGCCCTGTAGTGAAGGATCATCGCCATCATTTCTCGATCACCGCGCCGCACCTCTCACGCAGCTGATGCTAGCTCGAGCTGCGCGAGGATTAGAACATGCTCACGCGCCTGGCGGTTTGGACGTGGAAGCCGCTGCCGCTCCACTTCGGCAATCGAATAAAGCAGCGAGTTCGACACGACCACCGTCCTGTCTTCCTTTCTCGCTACATATCAATCAATCAATCCCTTTCTCCTCAGCTTTTCACGAGTTTTTTACCTCTTTCCCATGAAAAGTATACCTGCTAAACAATGCCCTGTGCCCTCCCTCTTTTTTTCATGTTCCTCATCCTCATTTCTTCTCTCCCCTCTTCCTCTTCCACGCATCTACTACCCTCTGGAACAGCTTTTTGTGGCAATGAAGTTAAGATTACAGAATAAAACTGGCTTGTGTCCCCGCTGTAGAACATAGTCCCACACATGCGCTTGTGCTTTTGGCGTGAAATCTTGTGATTTTGGCGTGAAAAAGAAGACTATTCGCTACGGGTGCTGTTGATAAAGAGATGCTGCATGAACCGAGGAGTTATTAATATTTGTTTTGCTTTATGAAGTGTCCTTTCGCGTTTTTGCACTTCTGAAAACGTAGCACGCTATAGGTACACACGAGAGTCCAAATGGCAGGTGAGTGGTCGTCGCCCTCCAGCTATTTAGACGACTCACCGAAGAAGCTTCTGACATATTTCAATCACAAACAGCTTTGTGAGCAGACGTAGCAAATTCAATGCAACGACATTGTTCGAACGCGGCCGTCATCCAAAACACGAGCCGAATACAACTACCTTGCCGAGGAATAATGTGCAGTAGCTCCACCGCCACAGCTTTCTTTTGATTGCCACAGAATGTTGTCCCACAGCATAGGAACTTCGCACGCCCGATTGAGCCCTACTACCTGCACCGATGCTCGCCTTCTCAGCTTGACCTTGTGCTTGTCCCCGGCCTCTTACTTGCCTCTCTGCTCCATTCTCCTCTGCTATGTATATTGTACTACTAACCTCCGTCTTCGTTTACCTCGTCACTCTCACAACACTCAAGCTAACTTCCTTTTCTAATCCGTCGGTAAGCGTAAATATACATGGCTATGCAACTTTTCACCTTTTCTCATCTTTTCCAAGCTCCTGAGCCTCACGTCACAACTCATCACTCTGAGTTCTCGTTAAAGGGCCACTCACCAGGTTTGACAATTTTGAGCTGACAAGCGCAATGCGTAGATGAGGCTTTCATGATTACGTCTGCCAAAATTTGCATTTCTACGCACCGCCGAAATAAGTAAAATTTCAACATGAACACTGCTCTCCCTTCCTTTCGCGTGCGCGCGCCCCAAGAGTGAGGGCATGACTTGCACGTATGAATGGCCCTACGCACACGGCAATGCAGTGAAGTTGGTCCTCTACGTCAACAACTGTGCTCTGAAGTTGCAAACAGGGGCACTTGACATGACGAAAACTATTGAACACGACAAGCGTTTATATGTATTTGTTGCTTGAAGAGAATAATAAATCTCTAAATAAACAATGGGACGCAGTAAATGAGCGTGAGCGTTTTTTTCCCAAGAATCGCAACGAAATGCGGGGCTAATGTGCCGGCGTTTCACATACGTTCATGTCCCCGTGGTTAGCCCATCGAGCAGGCAACATAGGTGCAACGCTTCGGCGTGTTCGCGCACTCATTGTGCTCGTCTATTATACCGCATCGAACGCAGCGTTTCGAAACCATCCCACAGAAACAAGCAGTACACCAATATTTACGCTGGTCAAGAAAACAACGCCGCTCACATGCTCGTGGGTTCAGCTTGTTCGAGCACGTCATGTCCACATGACCTATTGGTCGGATACCAGAGATAGTAGAGAAGAGATTTGGCTTGCGAAAGCTACGCGGAGAAGCGGCAAGGGTTTCGAGCTCACCTCCTACCAACCGCGTTTCGCACCGCTTGAAAAAAAAAAACTGTTTTGTCAGCTTGTAAGTAACCGATTCATAAAATTGCCCGCAGCTTCCCTCGGGGGAACACTGAGGAGGATGCGGAGCATATAATTGGTTAACGGGGTGTTTGCCGTGAGTCAAGCGTCGTATACTCATGAACGGTAGTCGAGGAGCGATGAGTCGTTCTTCAACCGCGCTCAACTCGGGTAGATGTCCGGGTCGGGGCTGGTAGCGGTAGCCGTAACTCACGCTAGCCGAGGGAACTCGACCGGCAATCAACGACTGCTTGCACGTAGCACACACGACGTAGTCGGCATAGTCGGCGCCCTTTCCAAACGTATCGCAAAGAACCGACAACGCTTTGGAGTTGTTCTGAATGTTGCCGATCCGAGTTAAGTTGTTATCGAACCAAAGACAATCACACACCTTGCATGTGTTGCCGAAGCTTCGGTCGAGGTAGTCGCGCTTGAAGCGAGCGTTGGGCGTGGCATACTGCTTGGCGCGCCACGCCGCTACCTCGGCGCGCTTGCGCTCGCGGGCAGCATCGGGATCGGCCTCTCGTCGCCGACGCTTGCACTCGGCTTCCCGTTTTCGAAAGTCCGGGTCCTCTTACCGACGCTTACGTTTCAAAGCGGCCGAATCCGGTGCTGCTGCTCGACGCTGACGTCTCTCAGCGGCTTCACGTTCTCTAAGTTGAGCATCTTCCGCTCGACGCCGACGTTTACGTTCGGCGTCGCGAGCTCTTCTCCGCGCTGCCTTGTCTTCGGACGACGACTTGGTTGCGGTTCCGCCAACACTTTGGCCGGCGCTGGTCGAAGGGACGTCGATCATTGCGACTTCGGACGTCGACGCACCGTACAAACCAACCGACAAGCGGCAACTGAGTGAGCGAGCACCGACCTTGAGTATATATACAGCGCGACGGCGCATGCTCTGTCAGCTGTCGAATGTTCGAGAAGGGGGAGAAGCGCAACGGCGCATGCGCGCGCGTCAGCTGCCGATGTTCTCGAAGCGCGATGGCGCATGCGCGCGCGTCAGCTGCCGATGTTCTCGAAGCGTGACGGCGCATGCGCGCTACATTATACAGCTAGCGAATGTTCGTGAAGAGGAGAAGCGCGCGCGGTGTGTAGAGGAGGAAGGGAAGCACAGATGGTGGAAGAAGGAGGAAGCTTGCGGACGGCGCCGCACTACAAGCCTCGAGTATTAGATGCTCCACATCTAAAAAATTTTTGTGGCAAAAGTTCCTCATACGACACCTAACAACCTACACTCTCCAACTTAAATTTGCTGTGGGGCCTGTTGAGTGGCCCTTCAGCAAACTTTGCAGTGTTATTCTGTCTATGGCTATGCAAAGCTCTACTGCCTTCCCATTTAGCCACCTTCAACATAGGCTAGAGACAATATGATTCACTCTCGTCTTTCCGACACACCAGTCTTCACTGCGCTGCTGACAACACTTCGCATGGCGTGTTATTCGGCTAGTTGGTTAATAGAAACAGAAGTGAAGAAAGAAGTCAAAACGTATCAACAGAGAATCATGCCAGACGGGAAACGCACCGCCCGTGTGCGTGTGTCAACGTTCGTATGAGTGTTCTCCGCGCAGCGTAAACTCGTCTGCCAAATGTTTGCACGAGTCCTACACTACGGCGTCTCTCATAATCATATGGGGGTTTCGGGACGTTAAACCCCACTTATCAATCATCAAATGTTTGCATGAAACGTCCAAACGATGCTGCTCTTCTTGCATGCTTGTATTTCTGCATTTTTACGTGCTTCCGTATTCACCCAGTTCAAACTAGTCAGCCAAATCAATGAATGAACTAGCCCAACATATTTCTGTGTGTCTTGCGTGGACCATTTTCAAGTTCTTACATGCCCCATTAGTGAAGTTTTCAGTTGTCTGTTGAATCTCTGAACCAACTAGCCCAAAGACGAGACTTACAGAGGCGCATCCTGTATAGGCGTATTTCTATGTTCTTACAAGTGGCCTTCAATGCCCAGCTTAAAATTTTCGGCTGGACAATACCTCACCCATTAGAGCTCGGCTTTACCAGCTCTGCTGTAAAGGGCTGGTGTGAAGAAATGCTGCCGCCCAGCGAATAGTAAGCGAGTTTCATACAACATGATCCAAACTGCGCTGTATGAACACAGCACGTAGAAGGGTGTAGTGATGCTTGTCAAGATAGCGCGCACACGACAGATCCGAACCGTGCCCTTCTGGTAAGCGTTTACACTCGCTTCTCAATGTACAGAGCAGCGCCCCCCCCCCCCCCCTTGTCTCTTCTAAGGCACCCATGCTCCATCACCCCCGGAATTACAGGCTGGATGATTCCTCCCTCAGATTCAAAAGCACTGGACGGCAGGCCTTGCACGGTGGAGGATGCCACATATGCCCTCTGCGCTAGGGCAACGGCCCACTCATGCCTCCGCTGCTTCATCCGCATTTCTCACGCTGCTGACGCCCTTCCACTTGCTATAGAAAACGCGACACCAGCAGGAGATTATCAACTTGACAAGAAATAGACGGCGGCCGTGACACTTATGGCAGGATCCTGTTAAGAGAGTTTTTATAATTACTTTCGATGAAAAGAACAGCTCTGCGTTTAACGCCACTCTCATGGGAGGGCTGCGCTCGATGGGTGGCAAGCAGAAATAGGGCGCACGGCGGGTATTACAATATTTTCGCGAAGTCGATGTCTCGCGGAAAGCTTTTTCTATTTCAGCTACAGCTGGAGTTCGTTCTTTGCCAGGTGCTCTTGTTAGAGGCGCTATTTAACGACTTGTCTCGAGGAGGGCGTCTCGATGAATAACGAGAGTCTAAACCGAAAAAGCTGCTTCCGGTCAGTCCCCATGCTCTTCGTTCCGAACCAGGCACTGTGCCGTGCTCCTAACCGGGCTGCAGTAATTCAGTGCCATTATCCTCTTCTAACCACTACGAACACCACCGCAAACGAGCGAGTCGCCACTTGCGTCCTCCGGGGTAATCGGCGGCCGATATTTGAGCACTTGTGTGTGCGTCAAGGCCGCTATAGGGGAGACCCACGCTGAGGGAGGTGCTGCGGAGCGTGGCGCTGTCATTTAATGCGGGGAGAAAACTGGTTACTCGAGTCTACGCCCCTCCGCTGTCTCATTCAACCTGCCTTGAAAACGCGTTTCTGTGCTCGCGCACTGCACGCGTTCTGCACGTGCTTTTGAGAGTTTTGCGTCGCGTGTGGTTACGATGTACACGCTTCTGTCCGCGTTTAAGAGGATCCCCGCAATTGAGGATTTTTTTCGTAGGAGCAATTTGCTAAAAGGGCAGCGTCTGCTCAGCCATGTAGCCAATGTGAAGCAAATTGTAGCAGACGACGCCGCCCTCGTCAAAGCGAAGTGCGTTTCGCAAGTGAAAGACGACGCTGTTTGCGACGTTAGAGGGGAATAAAACTTTCTGTACGTTCATAATTATATACCTGTTTTATTTGGTTTACTCTGTGCACTATGCACTATGTCTGTTACTGGATGCATGAGTAAGGCCGCTTCTCAGCTTTAGGTTAAGCGATTATTGCGCTGTGACTGCTATTAGTTGGGAAACCTTAATTTACTAGCACCCACCCAAGTTATCGTGCGGTATATACACAGCACTTCAAAAATAAATGGTCTATTTGGGGCTTCTTTCTGACCCACAACGAAAATTGACATCTATCTTGCGTGTCTTTCTTTGCATTATCACCGTTCTCATCGTGGGTACCTCGAGTTCACGAACAGCGTGCGTGCCATCATGATGAGCGCCCAGCTTTCAGAGAAACTTTTTTGTTTGTGTCTAATCTGCAGGGGAAGAGCGCATTGCTATAAAGGCATTTTATCTTGGTCACGTATCAAAAATGCACCGTGTTGTTCGGGCTACCCCTGCACACTCAGTAACAACTAGTTCACTGTATCTGCCAACGGACGTGCAACAACGGCTAATGCATTTTTGTTTTTTGTTTCATAGCTGTCCAAGCTTTTGGCAACCACACACTTCCGTCGGCGCTGCGTAGATTTAAAAATATATCACAACACATTACCAATACAACATGTGCACACAGCTTCAACTACTACGTCCCCAACAATATCGAATAATAGTAGCAGCATAAAATATTTCTTCGCTATTTTTTAACAGTGCTCTAAAGACGGGCGTTGAAAATTTATACCTTTAAGATGGGGACGTGCATCTCCCAGTAACTCGATAGATTAGAGGAACAGTGACGCAAAAATTAACACCCGTAATTTTGAATGCATTGTGCGCGTGCTAATTTTTATGAAAAAAATTGTTTACATACATTTTCGGCGCACTGCTTTAATTCATTTCTGTCGTCTGCTTGTTTCGCACCATCGTTTTGGGAATCGGTAGAATTTCACTGGTGGAGTCGACCTCTTCGTGTTTGCATGGTTATTGTGACAGTTGACGACGCAGCAATGTCCCCCCCCCCTTTTCTGGTGGGGTGACATCGCGGAATGAGGGCCGTTTCACGTGCAGAGCGTGCTTCGCAAATGCGTGGAAGCCAAAGGGAGAGGAAGGGTCGGAAGACTCTACTGTTGTGCGCTTTTTCTGGCAGGGAAAGGCAAGCGCTGGCGTTGCCGGGCAAACTTGAGCGGGTCTCCCCTATAGAGAATGTGCCCCTTTCAAAAAGCTGCTACAGTTTTGTTGCGAGGCAGGCGTCACGCGACCATGAAAGCTCGTGTTGGGATTGGTTATCCTCGGCTTGCCTGATGGTCCACGCAGCCGTGGATGCTAGGAAACCCTATTTAGGCAGCAACTCGGGCCTTTTTTGTGGTGAGAGGACTCGGGGTGAACAGCGCATCTACCACCGGAGAACAGTCATGCTAGCCGTGGAGTATGCCATCATTTTTCAAGTTTTGTATTTGTGACTTAGTGCATTGTGTAAATTTAAGTTGTGTTAGATAAATAAGCCCCCTTTGAGTGCTCCCCAAAATCATCGTGTCGACTTGTCATCGCCTGCCTGTGCGGAATTGCTCCGACACTTCTTCGTCTGGATGGTCATCAGATGTGTCTAGCTTAAAAAACCCCGCAGTTTCACTACAATATCCTGAAGTCGTTGGCGCCTAGACGACCTGCCGAAATGCACCCTGTTAACAATTTCCATGCTTGAGTGCAAGCCGAATAGCTCGAACAGCCATGGTATCAATCATGGAGGAAGGAAAAATATAGAAGAGGCATTACGTCAGATTCGTGAAGCCGCCGCATCGCAAACACCCGCACTGCGTCTGAGCGGAGAAGCAGGTAAACACTTCGCGATTTCGGGCGACCAGCCGCTGCAGCGGCCTTGGAAGCGGTGTTCTCTCCCGACAGAAAGTCAATCCACGAGTTTTGCTTATTTTGCGTGTTTTTTTAAATCTGTGCGATGCCCGGCTGTAGTGTATACTCGGTGCGAATCGCATGCACCGCCGGATGTACGTGGTGGCACTTCTTACGTATGTTCGCTTCACTGTTGATCAATAATGCATGGTATTTGCATGTGAAGCTCTCCGCTGTAAGACACGTTGGTTCTTACTCATTGTGTCAACCGAAAACACACGCGAACTTTCGTTTTTACTGTTGTAGGCATCGTATCGCGTTCCTTGAAATTTTGTCGTTGAAACAGAGGGCAATAAACTTCTTTTTACCGGACCAAGTGTGCATGCATTGAACGGTGTGCGCTCGCTGCATGTTAGTTTGGTGCGCACTAGAAATACACACTTTACGTGCACGATCAAGTATACAATAAAGCTGTGCCTTCTTATCGACGTGAAGTATATACGTCAAGTACTAGGCTGGTGTTGCACAGAATTGCTACAAAGCAAGCTCTCAAAATCGTGCATTGCCACACTGACACTACATACGAGCAAAGAACTGCTAATTGGCCCATAGATCAAGAAATATGGCTAAAAGAGAGAGAGAGAGAGAGAAAAGGCCTTGCGACGAGCCGAATGCGTAAGTCACTGCCGGGTAAGTGTGAATACGATGATGCATGGGCTAAAGGATTTTCCTTCCGACACGTACCGGTTCTTTCTGTGCCGTTGCACAAAAACACTCCACGAAGTATTTCAGCATGTCGCACTCGGGCCTGCCACGCACGAACTGTATGGGAGAAGTGGGCTCGCAACATTTTACTGCATGAAAACCATACAATACGCGTCATGTTAACGCGGGGGCTATATAAGCGAAACAGCGCCGAAAGCATGCCGCGGAGCGTCTGCGGTTTTGTTTGCCCCATACCGGTTTGTTTGCACCATAAGTTTGACGTCACTTCCGCCACAGTTGTAGCAGTGCATTGGGATAGGTTAGGTCCTCTCAGTTTTTCCTTCCTCCATGGCACCAATATTACGGCCCTATGGTTTACAAACACAAAACTTTGGTTAAGGACTGCTTTGACAGAAAAGAAATTTATTATTGTTAGAAGGTCGCACCATGATAAAGGGTGAATGTTAAATCATAGCATCTGTTATGCGGTTTAATTGTGGTACGTTAAAAAATTTTCTGTTAAAATTTCAGCGTAACTGGTCGATTGCATAGGTTCTAATTGAATATTTTGAGCCACGCGCAAGTGGCCTGAGAGTCGGGAAACGCTGGTCGACTGGGGAGCACTTACGTATCAGGGAACTAAATGTGCGAGGGTCTGTATTCCCGCCAATGTTAGTGTTAAGTAGTGGGCGGCGTGTAAAATTCACATAATTATAGCTTTCCTTGGCTTGCCACCAGAGTTTGAATATGACGGCTAACCTAATTACTGCAAATGAAGTCACACATGTCATGTCAATAGCGCGGTTGCCAGTTTTGGCGGGTTTCACAACCAGCGACTTCCGGGGCTCGTTTGCACTGACATATTTCTATATCACCCATCATTTAGACATTCGACTACCTTAGAGACACTTTGCTGCTAGTTATCAATGCAAACTGCAAACTGTTGAGCGAGCATGTAAGGCTCCCTTTAACAAATTGGCGAACAAGTGCTCCAAAATTGAAGCTTCAAAGTAGCGAGAAAGTTTAATGAAACCCCAGTCGAAAGTTTCAAGGCCAATTTCACGCCAAGTATGATATAGCTTTTTCTAAAATGCACCTACCATTTGAAATTTACGTTCTGGTGTAAGACTATATTCTACAAAACACAGTCAACACTCCCGATTTTCCTTGAATCACCCAAACATGGATGCGGCCTCGTTATCAGAGGTGTATGGGAGACAACAGTAGTATGACTCGGCACCTGCATTAATCTCTTTCCGTCCTGAAAAGCCTTATCGTGGAAGGTGATGGAGATAACAGCCTCCACACCGAGGTCAAGAGAGCCGCGAACCATCATCTCTACCGGATCGACTGTCTCGAGTGCCTTACTGTTGAGTAAGTCCAGGCTCAACGATTTCATCCAAGTGACGAGGTAGGACGTCTGCGATAGGAAAAGCGCTAATTAATATAAACTGAAACGCACTCTTAAATAACATTCCGTGCAAATCAACGTCTGCTATCCTTACTGAATAACGTAATTTCAGGAACCACTTGAAGACAGTTGTTAACGGCTTTTAACACCAATGTGCAACATAAGTTTGTAGTGCCATATCTTATTCTATATACTAGTTGCAGCAATTTGGAGGCTTGTGGGGCTTGTCGCAAAAAATGCACTCGCATCCACAAATAGTTGGGCGATTTTTTCGCCGGACAAAATAATGAATCAAGGTGTTTGGTTTTTATACATAAGCAAGCACAATTTCAAAGCTATTGATGACATGGCGCGCATAACTTAACACTTGTTTCGTTTCTGGGGGCTATTCTGGATATTGTCTAATTCCCCCATGTTGTCAGATTCCGCCATTGATTGATGCTGATTGGTCAAATGAGCTGCTACGACCTCTCTGATTGGCTTAAAATACCGCCATGTGAAATTTGACAATATGGTGGATTTAGACAGTGTCCAGAATAGCATCCTATATTAAGGTAATTATTTCGCAAATGACTGCGTCGTCTCACGCAAAAAGTCTTGTCGGCTTGCATGGGCACTTGCAAACGCGAAAGCCAAATGCGAGATGGGCAGAAATGCGTACTTTCTCGCATTCTTCGCAGCCCATTAAATGCATCCACAGTTTTCAACGAACCACCATAAAGGCCACTTCACGTAACTTCATTTACTTACTGGAATTCTGTAATGTAACTAAGCAGACTAAGAAGAAAACATCGAGCCGCGGCTGTAAAAAGCGAAAAAAAAAACACGCAGCTGTGGCAACTCGATTCTGGCGCAATTTTTTTCGCATATGCACACAAGTGGGCCGCACATATTAAGCTGTTTTACTTATTTTGCAGAGAAGAACTTAGCAGAAAAAATTACTAAAGCACGCGAGAAGCGTAACAGCAGTGAGGGTCATGGCTGTTTGTGAACGTTTCGGCTCCTATATGGGTGCATCTCCAGATCGTTCCGGCTCCTCGAAAAGACTCGAACGCCTGTCAAGCGATAGTGTCATACTATAAACACTGCGAAGTTGCTTAAAATGGCCTCGGACTAGCGTGAGTACTTGATACGCACTATTATAGCCTTCTGTGAGCTCAGCCCAATTTGAATACCCGAATCGGAATTAGCCATTATGAAGACATTTCAACTCAGTGAACATCATACTGCTACGAAGGCACTCAGTTCACCCAGTGGAGTCCTCTTTATGACTCCGGCAAATTTCTGCTCGCTTCCTATGCAAAGCACTGGCATCACCCAAAACAAGCCAACATCGTCATTACAGCTTTACAGCGCTCATAAAGCCGCCAACGTGCTGCTTTCAAACAACCATCGAAAAATCTTCAAAGTTTCCTACTCCGCCCTGAATGAACGTACAGGAATCAACTGCATAATTCATTTCAAGTGACCTAAATTATTACCAAGAAAGTGTTTTATGCCGGGGTCTAGCATGGCTCCATGATGTATTTAGGTCACGGATGTGATGTTGTAAAACATTTACTAACAAATTGCAAGATATGAGAAAGAAAAGTTCGGCAGCAGAGCGTCGAACCACCCATTCGCGCTTCTGAGCGCGAGACGCCAACCCTCGAGCCACAAGGCAACCATTCCGTAAGATGTTAACGTCAGGCCATTTATTGGCTCCATGTACCGCTGACGATCGTCAGAGCTCGGCAACTTCAGCGCGTTTCGTAATCACTAGCGATATGGCACGACGGGCGCATTGGACGCACGTGCTTACAGTCACCCTGCCACGCCACCCCGCTCATCGCTGTGTGCGCGCGCCTCCTCCACAAGACGTGGTCAAAGTGCGTAATGTTCTCTATTGTTCTGCCTCACACCTGTGCGCTTATCTTAGGATGCGGCTGCTTAGCACCTCTCATGCTTCCACGGCAAGTTTGCTTTGAAGTTAGAGTCTATGTTGTAGGCCCGTGTGCTGAGATTCGCGTGCACGTTAAAGAACCCCTGGGGGTCAAACTTTCCAGAGCCCTCCACTACGGCATCTTTCATAATCATATGGTGGTTTTGGGAGGTGAACCTCACATATCATCATCATCATTATAGCTGCAAAAATGAGCAAAAACTGAAGTCCTTTACGTCCGTGGCAATTCGCAACGCAACAGTAGCGTCGACTGGGTTAAGTTTTGCAGAGCGTGGAGCTGTTGCGTCTGCTC
Source organism: Rhipicephalus microplus (assembly GCF_043290135.1). NCBI lineage: Eukaryota > Metazoa > Arthropoda > Arachnida > Ixodida > Ixodidae > Rhipicephalus > Rhipicephalus microplus. The sequence goes on from NC_134702.1 coordinate 116,194,292, forward strand.
TAGAAATTCGCGTTTTTTTTTAAATGTTCAACGAGCAAAAACACCTAACATTCAGTTGAATATTTGTTTCGTGCGCTGTAGTTGCACCTGGTTGCACAGGAAACTGCGCAGGGGAGTCGGTTTTTGCACTACTCAAAACAGCGTCGACAGGTGGCACTGCGTGTCCGCAAAACTCTAGAGTCTGACATGAGCACAACCAGTGCGCGAACGCGTAGAAGTGTTCTAAGGCTGTCGTCTGCTAGATGCGTAACAGCGGGGACACGAAAGCATGCGAAACGCGGGCACATTCGCCCTTAATATCGCTGCAATGCACGGGAAAAAATTAAGAAGAGAACGCTCACATTGTCTTTTGCGTCTAATTATTATACTAGAGATTTATTATTCTCTTCAAGTAAAAAATACATAAACAACGCATGTTGTGTCAAATTATTTTCGCTATGTCACGTGCAACTGTTGGCAACGTGAGAGCAAAGTCGTCTACGTAGAGTGCTAACGTTGCTGCTTTGCCGTGTATGTAAGGCCATTTATACGCCCACGTCATGCCATCATTCTGTGGGCTCGCTCCCGCAAAGGAAGAGGAGCAGCGTTCATCTTGAACTTTGACTCGTTTCCGCGGCACGTAGCGTTGGAAATTTTCGCAAACGTGATAGACGGGATGAGACGTGATAGCGCACGCCTCATCTACACATTGCGCTTCTGAACTCAAAAGTGTCAAACCTGGTGAGTGGCCCTTATGTGTCGAGCTGTGACAGTTGTCTGTCCGCACTCGTCCTGTATATGCTCATTTTCTGCGTGCTTGTTGCTTGAGGTGTGCGCTCCTTGCTGTTCACTCTTTCGTCCCAATGGTGAAACAATGTTCAATGAATGCTTAACTACCTCTTCGAGAACACGTTTCACTTTCATGTTATACCGATTCTTTAAAATAAGAATCAAACACACTTTTTGTTGCTCTAGGGATATTGTGAGATAGATCACAGCCGAATTCAGTAGTATGAGATGCGAAGCAGTTCTTTGACGAATCTGTCAAAAGCTGCACGTCCGTGTCTCCGTGCCAATGTGCCGCACCGCACTCCTCTCGCCGCATGTGTCGGGGTGGTGCCAAGGAGGTCACGCTTTTTCTCGCAGTGCGCGGTCACGTCACTTTCTTCCTCGCCTGCCACGCGCCCGCCGCCTGTCACCTTTCTTTCACTCCACCCTGTAAACCGCTCGCAACATGTGAGCGCACTTCGAGTGAACACAGTTTCGGATAGTTTATCTGCGATGTAGAGGTCGCCGGAAAACGAAGCTCTCTCGCCCGCCGGAACATGTGCCGAAGTGATTTAGCTTAACCCAACCGCTGTCGGTGTTGCGAGGGTATGGAGAGCCGATCACGTTTGCGAATGGTGACGTCGTGCCTGCAACACTGACGCGGCACGAGCCAGGGAAGCAGATTGCATTGTTGGCAGTAGAATTCCATCGACACCGACGAGCGGCGAGTCGAGCACGCTGATCGAGTTCAGGCATGAAGACAGCGCATGGGTAACACCGACGAGACGCGAGCCATAGAAGCCGAGCGGTAACGCCAACAGCGGAAGGGCAACGCCGGTGAATCCTCGACATCACCATCGTCAGCAACGTCTCGAAAGCACCCCGCGCCCTCCACAAAAGCGCCTGCCCGCAAGCGCCGGGCTCCACCAGCCGATCGAGATGCGTCTGCCAGCCACAACGCCGATCGCGCCCGCACATGGCGCGTAGCGGGAGCCTTGCGCGACGCCGCCAGCAATGCCGTGGCCGACGCCTGTTTCCGACGAGAGTTCCTCCAACAGCGTAGCTTCGGTCACAATAACCGCACGTGTAACCATCTGTTGTTCGACAATCACGTTGACAACGTGGGTTTCATCCGCAACTGCAAGCAGATAGAAGCACCAACCGAGGTGATTCGAGGCGAGTTTGGCGCGGACCAGTTCGACTTCGTGGTCTGTGTCACTTGCAAGGAGACGCTGACGTCACTCAAGGTTCGGATGACAAGCGCCACGCATGGTGCTTCCCTAGCTCAATGGTGCTTCCAGCCCCCTCGTCGACGCTCGTTTTAACCAGGTCAATGCCATGCGCACCACTGCTGTTTCGCATCCCGTCAGGGTTTCCTTGGGGAATATGGTCCATAATTTCTCTTTCATGAAAGTTGCAGTGGTCGCTGTATTCTCGTTATTTCCTTTCATCCTCCCTGGCTCTCTATTCCACAGCTCTTGTTTGACTGCGTGCACATCACGCAGAACGTATGTACTACTATATATCTGGTACATGGTACCATGTTTCCAGAGGTGTAGCTTTAAGAAAAAAAGTGCACGGAAGTTGTTCGTAACAGGCGTAATATGTGTCAATGAGTAATAACTGGATAGTTAACTATTGCACCGCATCTCGTATTAAGACCTGGTGAACGCTGTTATAGACTAATTTGTAGCAGACATGACGGGCATGAAAGTATCACCATAGCTTCCACTTCACATGTCTGTTTCTTCTTGGTGGGATAAAATGAGATAAACATGGGAAAATTTTGAGCATATTTCTTTATTGTACTTCTTACAAATATATGTAAAGTCACAAACTTTCGTTCAGTATAAGGTATATGCTACATAATTATGACCACGTTACCGCAGTTCGAAACTGTAATATAGCAGTAAAGAAACATAAACCAGGTATCTCATTTTGCCCGAACATTTGCAGCGAAACGAGACATTGACAAAAAGGTTGATTTCCTGAGTTGTACCAATAAAGTCCTTAAATTTCACTCCGTGAGCCCTCACGCAGTCCTCACTAGCCTAGTTCGTGCACTCCATGCACAGGATCTATTGAATCCAGACAAACCCCGACGCTCTGCTATTGCGAAACTTGTTGCACATCAAACACCGTCAGTATTGTTTCGTGCTAATGTTACATTTTTGCGACGCTTGCTCTTCATGGGAATCTTTTAAAAATGAAATTAGACATGTTTTGACACCTATTCTTCACCTCGTTTTGCCGTTTTGATGAAGAACTGTAAGATCGTTTCAAGGCTTTCAACTTCGTCAGCCGGGCTTTGTGAGGCAATGAATTTAGGATTTCCGATTACTTGTTATTTTCAAAATTTTGGTATAAAAAATTCTCAATAAAACTCGATTCAAAATTGTGTATATGAACCACTTGAGTTCAATATTCTTTCAATTTTTCATGTGCCTCTTGAGAGCATTCTTTGGAACGCGGAGCAACATCTACGTGCCACGAATAAAGCGAGTTTCGTCCTCAGCGGCACTCAGTGTCTTCTCATTTCATTTTCTTGCCAAGAAGGTTTATATTGTATACTGATAAGATACTACTGATAAAACAATAGTGCCCCTTACTTCCGTTTTATAGGCCGAGGTGAAAGACATACATGCTTGGTACATCGCCGCTGCTTTCTGCCAGGATAGTTGATTTGAAGCAGGAAATTGAGTACTGACGAGGTCTGTTAGGGTAGAAACATCGATCGCAGTTGCAACCTATGAAACAGAGAACAGACATATCATGGCGTATGCAAAAAACACCCCTTTCCTGCAATGAGCGTAGGATTCCGTGAAGCCAGCCTTTCTAGATACTGCTATGCTGCTGTTTGCACTAGAAGAGGTTCCTTCAAATAAAAATCTTGAATATAGTAACTGTGTATGTAAGTTGGCCCGTCTTACGTGTGCTTGGTTTGCTAGCGCGATCTTTTACTAAGCGCACACATTCTTCCTCGTATAGAAAGCAATATGGTGGTTTCGGGACGCTAAACCCCACATATCTATATCATCGTATAGAAAGCAGGCCAACGTCTGCTGCAAAATAGTGGGAAGAGCACATGTGCACAAATGTCTTGGCGTGTGAATTCGAGCGATTGCTTGAGTGATTTCTTGGACATCCAGGGATATAATACGCACATATGGAGCACACGTACCTGATGGACAAATAAGGTGTACACAAGTTTGCAACTTACCTAAATATTGATACTGGTGTAAACTTCTCAATAACTTTCACTATATTGACATGAATCCTAGCATGCGCTATAGTTTTATTTGCAATATTCCTAAAATAGAGCCCACACCTTGCCTATTCTACGTAGAAAGGTATTAAAACGTACCGGCAGTAAGCAATAAACAAATTTTGCTTATTAAGATCTTGGTGACGAAAAATTGCTGTGTATAATGCAGACGTTCTGTCGCAGAAAATTTTTTAGTTTGTGTGGATTTGAATATTTGTTTAACACGCGACTGTATGACTAGGGGACATTAGAATAATTATTTCTCTCTTCCTTGCTACCCCAGCCCCATGACGTCATTTGCTGACTGGCGACTGCACACGTAGCTTAGGTTATCTTATTTGTAAGGTTTACGCTGTTGTAATTTTTAAGTACAACATGAAGCAAGAAATATAAAAGAGCTGAAGTAGTGCCTACGTATATGTGAAAGTAGCTGTTCTGTCTTACGTGTCTGAACATGGTCTGGCCTCTGAAGCTCGCGCAGACGTACTTGTAGAAGTCGTCGCACGGGTCAACGGTGTAGTCGATGCTGTGCCGCAACCACTCTGCCAGGAATCGGCAAAGAGGTCCCGTGCATATATTTTTTCCTGAACGAGAGGTCGGCACCACTTGTCCCCGGTCCTGATATGTGACCGATATATTTCTCGAGTGCGAAGAAGTCGTTCTCATTTGTGAGGTTATAATATGCATTCTAGTTCGCTTGGAGTAGAAAGAAGCCAAAGTGTCCACCTGGTGGTGAGGTGGAAAATTAGAGTTGGTATATGCACAAGCTGTCACTTGATTTCTTAATGAAGCGAAGCAGTTGACAGCAGTCCAGTTTATTTATCTAAAAGTGTCTTCCAGAGGAGATAATGCATAACCGATGGACTTGAAAGTTTGCACACTATGTACACATTAGTTATAATTAATATCGAAAACAAGGTGGTAAAACAAGAATATACATGTAATGAAGGCAATTCACATGGTAAGGCCGTTGCAGCCTGTGGCACTTCGTGAAATGATTGAGTCAAAGAAGTGAGTATGTCACGTGCATGGACGTGGTCTCGGCTGCGGGTGACTAATGCGGTTAAAAATGTGGTTAGAGTGTACTACCGTTCCAGATTACGGTAGATATAAAATATCTTGGGAAAGATCACAAGGCTGCTAGTGCGTCGGGCATCGCAAAGCTCAAGGAAACCTTATGTGACCTAAATTGCTTAAAAGGGACATTTAAGGAGTATTTTCTGTTAATAATAAATCTACAAGCGCGATCATGAACTTAATTTACACTTAAAATATGAGATACGAGTAGTGTGGGTTGTGTATATATATATATATATATATATATATATATATATATATATATATATATATATATATATATATATATATATATATATATATATATATATATATATATATATATATATATATATATATTCAAACGTTAGTTAGCCTCTCAAGTCGAAAATTCACCAGTAATTTATGTCGCATTGTTGTGCTCTTATGAAGATTGACCTTGAGAATAACGTTTGGTTTCCTGATAACATGATATTGAGATATGATCATGCCTGGATTACACTTTATACAGAGTGACTCCTACTTATTTAGAGGAATCTACCTTCTGCAAAGGCAAGCCTTAAATTTTATAGAATGTTTTATGGGATTAGAACTGAAAAAAACCTGATTTTGCATTTGAGGTCATTAGTCGATTGTCTCACCGAGTGTCTATGTTATCTAAATCGTTATGAAGAGCAATGTCACTGTAGGTGCAGTCACGAAGATCACATCCAAAATCACGTTACTTGGGCGTATCACGTTTGGTGCCCATCTGTTGCGTTAGCAAACTTCACATGTAGCCATGCTTACAAAATCTTAAGGCGAACGCCTTCAATGTCTTGTTTCACGTAAACCTTGAGTGAAACTTGGCAAGCTTATAATTGGTGAAGAAAATGCATGACTAGCATGTGGAGACAAAACACCGTGATGTGACGTTATTACATATCATCACCACTTAGTGGAAGGTGGGTCAAGCTGAGAGTTGATGATATACCTTGTGAGGTTCCCGAAGCTCCTGCAGGGCTTATACTGTACATTTTAGCAACCAAAAAGCAGAACAACACACAGACGAGTGCTTTATCCTAAAAGGGCTTTTCGCATAAAATATTTCTGACCCACATGCAATCGGTAATTCTTAGGCGGTTGTCCAATATTTAAATTAGGAAAACGGAAAGGGAAATGGAGTCTTCAGTATTAAAGTACAAGATTTATTTTACTCCATTCTGAGCCCATAGTTTTCAAGATAGCACTCAGCTGTCTCTTTCTTGTTCTGTTTTTTGTGCGTGCTAACAAGTTATAATATGAATACATACCAACTCACCCAGTTGTATGTTTTACTCCTAACGGGTGTTTATAACTAACCCAAAAGTCCATAATTTCACATATATTTGAGAAGCTTGAGGCTTTTACTTAGAGCTTCCCAGGCAGCTATAGCCGCGGCAATCTACATTTTGATATAGAGTTTCTGCGCGAAGCTTACGTCACCCTCACCTTTATAGCATATTTAATCATTTTTGTATTAAAATGGACACACAATTTGTATTGAGAAGCGTAATAATTGATAGGAATGTGAGGTTTAACGTCCCAAAACTACCATAATTCTGAGAAACGCTGTAGTGGAGGGCTCGGGAAATTTTTACTACCTAGGATTTTTTAAAGGAGCCCTGAAACATTTTTTCAGGTAACCGAGAAATTAGATCACTGGAAAAGCCCATTGCCTTACCTATTCAACACTGCAAAAAATTTAAGAATACACCTAGTGCCAGTGTAGTTACAAAGATTTGTCGCATGCTGCAATTGATTTCTCTCTTTTCTCGTCCTAACGAAAGCGCAGGAAGCTAAGCAGGGAGGGATGACAGGGGTAAAGAAACTACGTCACTCAAGCCTCGTGACCTTGGGCACTTTTTTCCTTTTTTTTCTTCGAGTACGCGGCTTACAATATGATCGCGCGCGCATGCGTGTGCTAGTCGAGGCCTCTCGTGGCCATCTCTGTAACAATAACTGAGCGCGCAATGTTAAAATCAGCCAATGGCTGATAAATGGGCTTACTAAGTGTGATTTTCGAGCGTCTTCTGTAATTTTTCGAGAAAAGAGAGCAATTTTAGCTGAATTGATAATTTATTGTGACTCCCAAGACGTGTGCTGTGTTTTAATAATTGGCTCTCGTATTGTCAGGAGCCTCTACTACCGACCGGCAGCGTTTTCTGAGCATGTTCAAAAAGGTGTTGCAAGGCCCCTTTAACGTGCACCCATATCTCAGCAAACGGGCTTATATAATTTCCACCTCTATGAAAAATGCAGCCGCTGCAGCCGGAATTCGATTCCGTGACCTTTGGGTCAACAACCGAGTACCTTATTCACTAGACCACCGCATTGGGGTAATAATAATAGTAATAACAATTATAATAATAATAATAATAATAATAATAATAATAATAATAATAATAATAATAATAATAATAATAATAAGAAGAAGAAGAAGAAGAAGAAGAAGAAAACAAAACAAAACATTGATAACATCATTATAGATAAATGGGTTCTTACGGCCCAAAGCCACGATATGATTACGAGAGCCATTAGTGGAGGGCAGCGAAAATTTAAGACATTTCGTGTTGTTTAACGTACACTAACTACGCACACTACACGTGCATATGTGACTTCGCCTCCATCAAAATGTGACTGACGCGGTCAGAATCAAACCTGCAACAATCGGGTAGCAGCAGAGCACCTCAGCCACTTTTCCACCGAGGTGGGTGTCTTCAGTATAAGGTAAAGGTAAACACTTGATAAAATGTCATGGAAACATGACCCCACGGTTGCATGTTCGTAGTGTTTCACACAATAAAACAGCCCTGACACTTGTGGACGCCAAAATGTGTTGTGAAAATTTAAGCAAGGAGTTTTTGTGTAAAACAAATTATTGGTGATGGCTTGAGAGCCCTCACCGTAGTACAGTCGGCTTTCGCTGACTGTTTGGAGAAAATCATCGCGAAGAGTAGCAGGCTGCAACACAGTCCTAGTACCACAGCACTCATGAGGACCTGGGTCAACATCATCCAATAGCGCCCAAGTCCTTCCTCCATGACATCCTCTGGCAATCGGTTTTTGTAAAGTACTTCTTCCTGTGACTCCTGCGTTATTATTGACAGTGACAACGAGAAGTGGTTACGAGGTAGCGAACAATATTACGGCGCTGGTGCTAGATTTGAGTAGTTAGTAAAGCTGAAAAGACTCGACCGACTAAGAAGTGACCAAGCTGAAGAACTAGATTCGCGGAAAATCATGCCTGCATTGTGTATTTGTGTATCTGAAAAAAAAAATGAGTCTAATTTCATATTCTTCATGCTTCATTCGCTGCGTAATACTGTAACACAGAAAAAATGTGCCAATTCTGGCCAGATGCTCTTAACTCTATGTACACACATTTTATATATTTACAGAAAATCGAGCTTTTGGTACCTATATTGCGAATATCATCGGTAACATTTGCTCACAGCCTCAATTCAATTCATTACCATTCACCAGCATTGTCTAATCATCACAGTTACGCAATATGCCCAGCCGAATTTCTCACATATAAGAGTCAAACTAACCCGGAGTAAATTAGGAGTGAAATATTTGGTGAGTGAAGAATAAATAACGTTTCGGTGAGCCTAAATTCTTGTTTCAGCAGCCTGAATGAATATCACCACGTTTATTCTGCTTTGTTCACTCCCAGGGTGCTGCGGTGGACAGAGACAGGACACCATAGCAGAGGGAGGGGGTAGAGCTGCCTCCATTTTATGAATGGACGTCATGAAGGCAGCTAAGTGGGGGCCGCTCGAATGGCTTGGATCTTGTGGCTATCGCGAAGCATATAGCCGAGGGGTGGCGTGACCGGCTCCTGGAGGAACAAGATGAATGCTGGCCAGAGCTCGATGGCGCAAAATCTAGGGGCGAAGGCTCCGGAAAGGCGCAAGTCCGGAGAGAAGAAGGACACGGTCTCCGTTTTATGGTGGCCAGGGCACGAAGTCTAGGTGGTTTGTATACAGGGCACTCCCAACACAAGTGGTTGGACATCAGCCCGGCAGTTGCTCGTAGAGATAGAACCTCTCAAGGGTGGTGGTGCGTTACACCTGTGAAAACAGTTCAGCAATAGATAAGTAAGAGTGTTCTCTCATGAAGTCTGCGAAGCAGAACAGACTGTCGCGATGTGAAAACTTTCAAAGGAAGCGATGGCAGTGAGAGTGGATTGCCCACTGCGGTGAAGTAGACGGCACGACTTTGTTTGGTAATGTGCCTGTCTGCTATCGGATCTGCTCGCTCGGGTGGGGTAGCCGGAAAAGCGGAACAGGTATCGGAAGCTCTGGCGAGCACAGTGGAGAGATGAACGCACGCTAATTTGGGAGCTTTTTCGTTTCTGGGGATACTGTAGTGCCCGGGCACCCAGCGTATCGTAACTTCAAGACCGCATTCGTGAAGCAGGCGTGCCTGGTGTCGGATCTCCTGAAGTAAAAGATCTCTGTATAGAACTTTAGCGCATGCCTGATGAGTGACCTGGGAATTGGTGTAAGCTCGATGGTGAACAGAATCAGTTGGAGGTGACATCTCGAGGATCCCCTCTGAATAATCTAAGATGGCCACAAGCTCTGCTCGAGTTCTGTACAGCGCTTCTGCTGAAACATGATAAATCGGCTCCGATTTTCATTGTCTGGTCGTACCACGCAGTGACACAACAGGTGTTTTTGGTACCGTCTGCAGGGAGTACAGTCTCAGAGTATATGATGCGTTCATTCATGAGGAAGGAACTCGTAGCCTTAGCACGTCTCTTGGCGTAGTGAAGGCGCCGCGCTCGCTGATTAGGGTTCAAATTCAACGGAACCCAGGCAGCACAGAAGGTTGGCCCAATATTGGGGATAGATCGGCATTGCCTGGCCCATGAACGGCCCAGTTTTCACAACGTACCGCCAAGATTGGCTGTGCCAGCCAAATAGAACGGCGACGTTGGACCAGCGTTGACAACGTACCCCCAATATTGGTTCTGCCAGCCGAATAGAACGGCTATGTTGGACCAGCATTAACAACATTCCGCCAATGATGGCTGTGCCAGTCTATTAGATTGGTTATATTGGGCCATATAGGCTGTGCCGGCCTATTAGAACGGACACATCGGGCCAGGTTGTACAAGTAGCAGCCAATATGGGCGGAGCCATCCGATAAGACCGGCATTGTTGGCCCGCCGTTTGACCGTTATTGCCGGCGTCAGCTGAAAAGTCAACATCACGATGTCATAATATTAGAATATGAGCCAATTTCTGCGTCTTCTGCTTTTTGGCGCTGTTCTGGCCCCAATTCACGCGCCGATTTTTCAAGTTAGAGAGAGAGTAATATATGTGCCGGGCACAATATTAGAACTATCTTTTCGTCATTAAACCATGCCCCGCCGCGGCGGTCTAGTGGCTAAGGAACTCGGCTGCTGACCCGCAGGTCGCGGGCTCGAATCCCGGCTGCGGCGGCTGCATTTCCGATGGAGACGGAAATGTTGTAGGCCCGTGTGCTCAGATTTGGGTGCACGTTAAAGAACCCCAGGTGGTCGAAATTTCCGGAGCCCTCCACTACGGGGTCTCTCATAATCATATGGTGGTTTTGGGACGTTAAACCCCACATATCAATCAATCATTAAACCATGCACAGATAGTTGAAATGCATAATCGTTGGTTGAAGTTGTGCAAGGTAGACTTTTTAAGTGAGAAAAAATTACCGATCAAGTTTCTCTGTCAGACGTGACGTCTGATGCAGTGCTATCCGTACGTATGACGAAGCTGCTGTGGATACCGCTGTCTTACGCGTGCATGTACACGTCGAATATCTGACGCAAATCTTATCGTATCATGTGTCGGGCTAGCTATACGCGACCTATTCGAATCTGTTTTGCGTTCACAGCACAGTACGTGTTAACGGAACTTGCTGCTGCTTGACGTGTGGGAAGAGCGGGGGTCGTCAGTTGCGTTATGGTGACTGAATCATACAACATATGCAGTCGCCGTGATCTAACACACAGACGCGCGTGCGCGTGCACGCACGCGCTATATTCATGCAACGACCACACGAATTCCCAACAACATCGCAGCGAACGGTTGGTAAGGTGTTGCGGAGTGTGTGGGCGTCGTAGGGCACCCTGTCGGTGCCCAGCTCGTGGTGAACGCGAATTTCGGCGTGGAACGCTTCTTTTTTATGTACTTTTTTACGTGTGCCCAAAACGGTAGGCTGCGCGATACGAGCAGTACGACACACAAAAAAAGAAGAAACGTGAATGCATAGGGCAAATCGTTAATAACAAAAAAAAAAAACACACAAGCTCACGCCACTGCAGTGGCGTGAGCGTGCGTGTTTTTTTTTGTTATTAACTAAGCACATGTGCTTCCATAAAACATGACAGCCAAGAATGATGAAGTATTCATTTACATACAAATTACTATGAGTTGCTGAAACTCACGCAAAATAACATAATTTTCTTCCTTGGATATTGATCGAGTGCCTTGGAATTATGCTATGTGAATTTGACACATCAACAGTGCATTATGATTCCCACCATAAGGGGCCACAATCTTGGCAAGTAATAGAAGTACTCTTCCCACCTGATGTGCACCTAACGCAAAGAGGCCTTGTTTCTCAAGTTAGCAATATATTATATATATATATATATATATATATATATATATATATATATATATATATATATATATATATATATATATATATATATATATATATATGGAGCACATCACCACTGGAAAAATATACCAGGTGTAACCAGAAAAAGGCGCACCTGCAGTTCTAAAGTTTAAAAGAAGCAATGACATGCCAACCATCCAAAATAGAACGCCCGAGAAAGGAGCATCAATCAGTATTACAGAAGCTAAAAGCCTGCTAACAGCTGAAGGTAGTCATGCTGCTCTTCCATTCAAGTATAGTGTACACTGAGAAAAGATACTGAAGATACACCATCAGCAAATGACAAAACCAATACAGACAGAGCTTTCCCTTATAATACAAAAAGTCTTTAGCAGAGGAGGCAAATAAGTCATTGGCACACAATAAGTGCACAAAAAAAAGCTGTCGCACGAGGCTGTCAGCGCTTAGACAACACAGGCAAAAATACAGTAGACTGAAGAAGGGAAAACCCATAGCAAAAATTACCATACTCCTGAGTTCTTGCTTTGTGTGCAAATGAAGCTAGCGTGAAGTTGAACACTAGATTAAAGCACCACAATCAACATCTGGAAGTCAATGCTTTAGGAATAATACAAAGTACTGAAGAAGCATGCAAAGAGCATTCCTGTGAAGGCAAATATAAAAAAAGACTTAAAGCTCTGTGGCCCTGAACAAGACAACACCACAACCAATCGAAGAGCCGTTCGGACACACCAGCAGTTCTGGCCAACACTAAAAAGTCACAAAAACATACCTTTAATGCCTTTTTTGCAAGAGAACTTCAAAATAAATGTGCATACACCAATGCCAGAAGTATCGATGGAAGCTATTACTCATATTCAGCTCTTCATTGAAACACTGACAGAAGATACTTGTACCTAGATGCTTAATTACTTTGGTACAACTCAATAGCGCCGACGCCAAGTGGCAAAAAAATTATGATGGAAGACTACAATGTGATCAAATGCACACGTCAACCACCAACCAAGGTTCTATGCTAGAGTGAATATCGCAAAAAATCTTGAACGCCTAATGTCACTGGCTCATACTCAGCGTTCTCAATCAACAGAAGATACTTGTACCTAGATGCTTAATTACTTTGGTACAACTCAAGAGCGCCGACGCCAAGTGGCAAAAAAATTATGATGGAAGACTACAATGTGATCAAATGCACACGTCAACCACCAACCAAGGCTCTATGCTAGAGTGAATATCGCAAAAAATCTTGAACGCCTAATGTCACAGGCTCATACTCAGCGTTCTCAATCAAAATCTTGACCTCCCACACAGCATATTATTTTAACAACCTGCCACCTCTCATCATGTCATGAAGCAAGCTCGAGTATACACAAACCCTCCTCACCGTTAGGTAGTTAGATAGCTCCACTAGTGCTTCACTCTCGGAACACATAGACCAGGGCCGTAACTAGACGGGTAGTGAGGAGGTTCTGAGCCCCTGAAGTATTTTCAAGCTCTGATTTTTCGTCAAGAATAGCTTAATCTGGGCAAGTTGATTCATCGTGGTTGTGTTCTAGTAACAGTGAGAGAAGTTCAGGAAGAGACAAAAAGGACAGGAATGAGCGCTGACTGCCAACTAAATTTTATTGAAAGTACTACGCCCACTTTTATACAGAGTACAAGAACAGTGCTCATGCACAACGACACATGTGAGACCATGGTAATATAATCTTAACTGAGAAAAGAATACTCTCTCTCCGAATGGATGAGTGAAGGTATACTGATGCACTGATCCATGGCCTTCCTGACAAGAAAATGCTTTCACAGTCTCTCTTTCATTTCTTGTTCTTGCTTTTTCAAAAACAGTGTTTTATGAAACATAGAACTGCACTTACATTCTTTACAGTGTATGGCCATGCGACTACCATAGCCATTCTTAACATTTTAAGCATGCTGTCTTGCTCAAACATTGGGGCATTGCCTAGTTTGTCTTATGTTTACGTTTCCACATGTCAATAGTATCTCATACACAACATTATATTGGCATTCAGTATACCTACTCTCGTGACGAATGGGGTGAAATAATGGCTATTCCTGTTGCTCTTTAGTACACACATTTTTGAAAACTTGCAAGGGATGGCAAATAACAAGATAAAATCATATCGGCTCGCTATTTTCTTTATATTGTGAAATACCTTATGTACGTACGGTATAGCATGCAAAGATCTTTGGTCATTCTGTTTTTATTTTGGTCCTGTTTTGTTTAACTTGACTTTCTGCAGGGGTGTATAGCACACGGGTGTGATGGTGCTGTTGGGATATCCAGCATCCTTTAGTCTTTTAATCTGGTTTTTAAGGCTTACCTCATCTTTGTGCTCACATGACTTCTGAAGGGTGGCCTCAATGCACGTGGTGGCAATTCCTCTGTGTAAATTGTGTAAATGTGTAATTATGTGTTATGATGTACTAAAAAATATGTCCCAAGAATCAGAATAAGTGACAGTAGTCAATGTTTTTGTCACTGCCTTTATACAAATACCAGTTTATTTGTTGCCTCCTGCAGTATTTTAGGGCCTCTTATATAGATAGGATGTTTTCTCACTTTTATTACATTTTTGTATTGATGATGCCATATGCTCAGGAGGTAGATTGTCGTTATGTTCTTTCTGATAACTTCTAGCTTCTGAGCAAAGATAATGTTTCAGAAAAATGAAAAAAGGCTAGCATAATATTAAGACATGGGAAGAAAGCAGAGTTTATCAAAAAATGAATGCATTAGTTGGGAATGAGAAAAAAAGATGGATGACAGGTCAGTAATGTCAATTAATTTATATTAGGACACATGAAATGTAGCAGAGGGTGGCAGGTGATTAGTTCCAATGAGATCGAGAAATTATCAGCCATAATATGAAATTGGCTCATACAGGACAGGGAACATTGATTGGGCTTCCACCCTGCAGTGGACATAATATAGGCTTAACGCTAACAATGAGCAAAGCCTGTGAAATTAATGCTCCATGAAATGAGCAGTACTGCACAGATTGCTGTGCTAGACTTCCTATTTTGCATGTTTTTACCAGCTTATCCTGCTCGCTGTTCAGACACAAAGCTTCACCAGAAAAACAATGTTATACTTGGTGAGGATAATGCCAGTGAATCCAGTGTTTTATCTACACCTTTCCTTGCTTAAGTCCTCCTCCAAACTATACGATTTTTCTTGGAAATGTTCTGCTTACAGCACACCAACCGATCAAGTGAAACAACTTTATTGGGGTCCTGCAGGACGCGCCCTAGTATGCAATCACCATTTCACTTCACGTTACAACATACTGGTGGTAAAAATATTCTCTGGCAGGGTACAGAAGTGCATGCACTGAGCTAGCTTGTGCAGCGCGGACTATTCCAGAAAGCTGAACCTATGTTTGGTACAGAATTTTGTAACCACACGATGCTTGTACAGATGAAATGTGGCCACACATAGCAACTTCTGAGCTTTTTTATGAAATGACCTCGCAGTATCTGAAAACATTTGTTTTTTTGTTTACTTCATAGTTCCCAGTGAAATATTTCTCTTGTTCCTCTCATTGAACAATGACATTTGGTGTGACTAAGGTGTTCCTAATGCCTCTCTATGAGATCAGAAAAACGATTCTCCTTGAAATTGCTTCACAAGCATTTCCTAAGTTATTGAATGACACTGCTTGCACATGTACAAACATTTGCTAGTTTTATTGAGGGTTGATGATAAAGGGAATCAGTTGGTGCATCCAAGCCGGACAGAGATTGACTGGCCCTGAAAAGGGCCGTTTAGTTATATAATTGCAGCTTGTTCCAGATAGACAGGGCTTCATTCTGTAGAAATGGTAACTCATCACACTGGTTCCCCAGCATGAAGAGCATAACTTGATGCTAACACTGACTCAGATGTTCTGAAATGTCATAGAGGGTACATGAAGGCTGGGTACATGAAGGTTGCAGTTATACTAACTGTACAGTCAGCATGTTTGTGTGATATGTGCATAGCTGCATCAAAGCCACGTGTGAGAATTGCGTGAACAGCTGAAAATCTCAATGGCAGCATAGCTTAAGAAGTCTGTCATCCCTTTTTTGCCAGTTTCCAATATCATCCTTCCCTTTTCATGCATCTTCTTTCAATATATCTGGGGTTTTAATTCCCAAAAACACGATATATTAATGAGAAGCAAATTTTGAACATCTGGTGTTCTTTACCATCTTCACTTGTTTGCAGCGCAACACCAGAAACACAGGACAGGGAAGGAGCAAAAGAGAAAGAAAAGACGGCGCCGACTCTGAAAAAGACGGCACTGACATCATGACACGCACATGTCATGATGTAAGCTGCCCAAAGAGTGGCCTCTTATGAGAATAGTGAAGAATTGGGAATAGGATCTACCAGTAAGGGCTTTGTGTGCAATTCACAAAGTGTGAAAAAGATCCACCAGGGGTGAACCACAGGTACATGGTGCACTCTGGTTGAGAGAGAGCAGAGTAAAACAGATGTGCCAGACAGGAGATTATAAATGGTTTTGTCTGGAACTGGTGCCAGACCGAGCTTTGATTAAGCGTAAGGGAGTATTGAGTGCCAGGCCAATCTGATCCCATTCCTGTGATGGGGTGCAATGTGATGACAGGTGCGAATTCCATTTTCTTTTTTTTCCATGGGTTTAGGGAAATTATTTTTCAGGGATCAGATGGAAATACCTCCGACATACATACTAACATGCTTATTCTTGGGCGTAGTCATGCCTAGCCACCAGATGGGGAGAAAAAGGAATGTTTCCCAAAATGTGCGATAAAGTGTTTGGTGCTACGCCTTGACGAAAGTATTGATAGGTGCTTTGGAAATCGGTACGCCATTTCTGTAATCGTTAAATATGCAACTGCATGTGCCACTGCTAGAGATAGCGTGACATTCCCAGCCATTTCGGGGTAAGCCGTTTTAATCTACATGAAGATGTTAATGAGCCCGTTCTCCATCACAGCAGTAGCTGTGGCCATTCCTTCAACTAGGCCTACTGCAGCGCCAACTAAACGTCTGCATGAATTTAGCGCTAGTACCGTACATAATAATCAGCACATGCCTTGGGTTCACTTTGATGGTGTTGTGAATTCATCTTGCGTGACAATGGTTTAAGTTGCACGCGTGCCTTAACCATTACTGCAATAGGAGACCATGATTTATCGTCACGCATGGTGTTGCTTAGCTCGGTCCTCAGTGTTCGAAGCAGGTTCCGCCTTGTGAGTGCCTGAGAGAGGCATAAGAGTTGATTTCTGCTCTGTGTTTCTATAATTCCCTAGCCTGTATTATACAGGAAGCGAATAGTGCTGGTGTGCGTCAGCTGCCTCGGTGCGCTCTCAACCGCCTGCCTGGTAAGACTGATCGCTCATTCTATCAGCGCCTTGTCGTACTCCCTCCTCACACTGCGACATGTCCTCCACTTGGAGGACATGATGACGGAACAAGATGATACGAAGCCCAAAACCGCAATGTTTGCAAGCCACAACCCGAGCAAACAATTCAACGGTGAGGCCAGAAAATCTACCTGACTAGGCCTGGAGCAACAAGCCAGAGGCCAGAGAGCATATTCTTGGCTGGATAGATGGATGGATGTGGCTGTACCCTTTAGATCGGGCGGCGGCTAACGCCACCTAGCCGTAATGCTTAGTGAACTAACCACTAGATTTTTTTTTCCTTTAAATAGTAAAGTTGGACGGTTACTTTGAAGTGAAGGGTTTAATTTTCAATCGTGCCTTGACTTTAGCCATCAATCAGATAACCTCCTTCTAGTTAAGTCTACCCGCTTAAAGTCTATTTTGCCCTCCCTGTCCCTAAACACCAGTGCTTTGAAAAACTCTGCGCCATCATCTTGAACTATAAGGTGAAGCCCTTTACAGAGCATTGTCAAGTGTTCGGCAGTTTTTTCTTTCTCTTCACACGCACTGCATACTGTGTCTACCCCTTCGTATTTGGCCCGATATATCTTGGTTCGCAATACTCCTGTCCTGGCCTCAAACAATAGAGAACTACCCTGAGTATTATCATAGATCCTTTCTTTGGCAATTTCCTGCTTAAAAGTTCGATAGATCTCTAGTGCGGACTTCTTAATCATGCCAATTCTCCACATGTCAGTCTCCGTTTCCTGCAGTTCCTTTTTAACCGATAGTTCTTTCTGGTTTGGCCACCTGCTGTTTTCTAAGTATTTACCAGTCAATTTCCTGGTTCGCTTCCTCCATTTTGTATTGACATTCTTCATGTACAAGTAGCTGAAAACCTTCATAGCCCAACGCTCCTCCCCCATTTCTCTCAATCACTTCTCAAATTTTATCTTGCTGCTAGCTTCCCTGCCATCAAATGATGTCCATCCCATATCACCTTGTACTCCCTGGTTTGGTGTATTCCCGTGAGCTCCTAAAGCAAGCCTACATATTTCACGTTGCCTAATTTCTAATCTTGCTTGAACTTCTGACCTCATGCACAAGACCGCGTTGCCGAACGTCAGCCCAGGAACCATGACCCCTTTCCATATTCCTCTCACAACATTATACCTATTGTAATTCCACAGTGCCCTATTTTTCATCACTGCTGCATTCCTGTTATCTTTAGTCGTCACGCATATTTCGTGTTCCCTCAGGTACTCGGTCCCATTGCTTATCCATACGCCCAGTTATTTGTATTTATCTGTTATCTCTAGCGTGACTTCCTGTATTCTAAGCTCACTACCTTTGTTATCATTGAAAATCATGACTACTGATTTTTCCTAACTGAATCTAAAATCTAACCTATCTCCCTCATTACCACAGATGTCCATCAACCTCTGCAAATCTTCCTTGTTGTCGGCCATTAGCGCTATATCATCTGCGTAGATTAATGCTGGTAGTGCCTGATCAATGAGTTTTCCTTGTTTGACTAAAGAGAGGTTGAAGCCAAGTCCACTTGCCTCTAATTTGGCCTCTAATCCTTGTAGGTACATCATGAATAAGAAGGGTGACAGTGGGCACGCCTGCCTAAGTCCACGTTTCACCACTGTGGGCTTGGATACCTGTTTTTCCCACTTTTTAACTACCTTGTTAGTTTTAGAGATTTCCTTTAAACGATTAGTGACTCCATCTTTTACACTCAGTGTGTCTAGTATTCCCCACAAGTCCTCTTGAACCACGCTATCGTACGCTCCCTTGAATTTCTGCAGGCCGGTAGGAAGCTTCACAGCGCAGCGCCTGATCTTGTGAAACGGCGCAGCCATGCAGGCAGGGCATTCAATTCCCTCCCTATTTTTTGTATACTACTGTCCTTGTGTACATCGTAGAACACATAACAGTAATGATAGCAAACAGATCATTGATTCGGGTAGGCTTGGTGTTTTTATTTAAAATGGAACAACGAGGAAGCTGCTGAAGCTCGTGCCTGTATACAGCTGCTTTATATGGAGACGAAACTTTAGCGAAAAAAAAAATGTAATGATAAACAGTAGGCTCATAACAAACATTTCTCTGAGGGTGCATGGAATATATGTCCCATGCAAGGCTATGCATTGCAGTCCTTACTGCATTAATTATGTAAACGTACTGCAGGGCATGCAAGTGTATGCAGACACACGCTGACGAAATGACATTTTTTGCTACATACAAACGTGCACCGCACCAAATAAGACGCACGTGTTTGTATAGTCAGGGAACACTCGTGAATAATGATGAAATCACACAGCTGGCTTACAGTATAAAACAAACACAATTGCGAACAATAAAATGCGACGTTGTTTAAAGAGGCGCACCCAGGTTACGAGGAGAATTATCAGTATGGCATACCCACCACGTGTCAAGCTTTTGCAACATCTAAAGAGACTAAATATGGAAAGTTGCCTTTGTAAGTTAACATGACAGTACCAAATGGAGAAGCCACACGAGAGAACAATTCATTGTGGGCTAAAGAATGTGTTTTAAATATTATACACAGCTTTGCAAGATAATAT
Source organism: Rhipicephalus microplus (assembly GCF_043290135.1). Classification (NCBI taxonomy): domain Eukaryota; kingdom Metazoa; phylum Arthropoda; class Arachnida; order Ixodida; family Ixodidae; genus Rhipicephalus; species Rhipicephalus microplus. The sequence continues at coordinate 116,213,978 of NC_134702.1, forward strand.
CGACGATTTTTACTCGTCTAGGTGTGGGAGGTGTAGGCCTGATGAAATGCGATGTTGCTTCAGAGCCTTCCTTTCGTAATATTGCAATTTTATTCAACTCTTTCAAACGCGGCACCGTAAATTTCTTTTGGGTGCTCGAACACGGCAAGCAGGTCGCGGGGCAAAATCTTTGTAACATTTTATTACCGAAACAGCGATACTAGCAATGCTTGAGCTACACTTGCTGTTTTCTAAATTGTAACCTCCTCAATCTCATCACTGTGATCAGGAAACAGAGAGGAAAAGTACAGCAGTAGTACGTAGAGAAATATTCAATTTCAAGCCCTTTAGCAATATCATCTAAACAAATTGCCAGTTCACTGTTGAATTCTCGATGGAAACAAACAGCTGATCAGAGACGCAAGCTTGGCTTGGCACTGGCTTGGCCGTTCATACAGAGCCGAAGGCCGCTGCAGGAAACTGGATTGCGGATCGTATTGAGACAAAATATTTTATACATTTTTGTTTTCTTTGTTTCATTTCTCTAATTGCTCTTGTGATGGCGTGGACCGCGCTTCGTGATCTCATGTACCGGCGCACTGTTTTTAAGTTTAGTATGGTGCACGATAATACATGATTGCGTGCTTTAATTCAAGAAGGTTCGCGAGTATGGCAGCAACACTGCAATGTCCGGAAGAGGATAGTAGTAGAACCAGTAGCAGCTGCATGCCCGGGTGGAGCGACTGATGCCCAGATGGAGGAATGTCAACCCGATGCCTTTTGTGTTGGCCGTTCTGGCAGTTCCGTCGACATTATAGAAAGAGACGACCCCGTCGCTTGTCCTCTTCTCTTTTCCTTCGGGCATCAGCGACAACATTGACGGACGACGTGTTCGACTTCACCGTGCACGTGAGTATAAATTGGTTTTTCATTCGAGTGAATTCTTGTTCAGATTTGCAACTTGTCGACTTCATCCTGATCACCTGTCACCGGCAATAAGTCACATACGTGTGATATTTAGGTGAAATAAATGATAATGCACATTTTCTACTTCATTTGCGTGACTTAGCTACACCAGGACATGAGGTAAAGCCTTTGTTGCCTAGCCACTAGCAGGCAAGATTGATCACTCGCATCCTTCAGTTCACGAATCAACGCGCCTGCCTTAAAATTAGTAAGCTGCTCGCAAAGAAATCTTACCGAGGCAATTTTGTTTTCTGTGAACAATGCACCGTAGATTTGTCTTGAATAACAAAAAAAAACTTGAAAAATAAATGTCGCGACCTTTTAGAAAACGCCGTGTCTAAGAGCTAGACGCGGCATTTTGTAAAAGGCTCATTAAATTCAGTATTTTTTTCGTAGTTTCTGCTTGAAATTATTATTGTCTATGAATTTCATGGCCCAATCTTTCACTTTGGCTGAAATTCTCGGCGGCAAAAACTTTGTTCAGTGTCCCTTTAAGGGCAGGTGTAGATGCCATCATTTCAGTCGCAAATCTTTTTGCTAGTCGGTCGGCTGGTTAACAATAAGGGTACTAACTAGAGTTCCAGATTTCATCAGCAGCACATCATCATGGCTTCATCAGATGCTGCATTATATACATTCTATCCTCGTTTTTAAATAGGTGTACCGTATGGTCCACTGTTACAGGAAACAAGCGAGCTCATGGACAGTGAGCCATGTGGTGCTAACTGGCAGCGAGGCTTGTGAATGGGACGCATGCGCATAGAATCGGGGTGCGCCCAGTTTTGTCTGCCATTTCTCCGCCTGTACGCATGACAGCATTGGAAAGCGCATCCGTATTTTAGCTGCGCAATTTATCTAGCCCAGTGCCTCCTTCTTCAGGGATTTCCTGTGAGCACAAAAAATGCATGATTTTAATCGTTGCTGCAGTGTTTTGCAAGTTGTCACCGTAAAGCACATCATATTTTTCGCATAATGCTCGCTGCAACTAGCAAGTTTTGATGGCTCAAAATGCTGTTCAGGTCTGATGTAGCAAACATTTTAAGCTCGTCCTCGTGACCATGAAATATTGGTTTATTAAATAATGGAAGGCAGAGTTGGTATCAGTTGATTTACAGTGTGAAAATGAAAAGTGCGAAGGACCGTGCCTCGCAAGTAAGCCCCGAGAGCATGAGCAGAGAAGTAGCAGATGAGGATGCTCATGCGCTGCATTTCCAAATCTCACCAGCACTAATGCTTGACGGACTGCTGGCCACGCATTAGCGTGTTCTTTCTGAAACAGGACTTTGGCCCTGTAAGCAAGTTCTTGAAGGGCATAAGTAAAACGTAGAATGGGCCCCCTAAATGCACCCATCCTTGAACCATTGGGCTTATGAATTAGTGCCTTTTTCAAAATACAACTATTCTGAGCAATAAATTGTGACAGAACAATGCACGAAGTTTAAAAATGGGAAAAAAGTCTTTAAATGTCCCCTTTATACATAGTGTTCTTGTGATGTCACTTCTGCCGTTGTCGCCCTCTCCCGCCATGCCCGGGTAACTCCTTGGGTACCTACGGCAGTTCACGTGCTGCAGTGCGGTTTGTTGGGGGCTCGTCATCTGTTGCTGTGAACGATGTGGAAGCATTGTGGTTTTTTGTTGTCTTACTTTAACGAGCTCATTGGATTAGGAAGGCCTCGCTCGTTCACTCGATACAAGACCAGATAATCAAGATGTGCGACACATACACCAGCCACGGCGTACACCGGCTGCCCGCCACAACCTATGAGGGCCTATTGTCTTGCTTTCACTACGAATTGCCTGGCCCAAAAACAAGTGAAAGCTCAAAATCTCTCGAGCCGCAATTTTAAGAGTGGATGTGCGAAGCGCAGCTGCTCCCATCGAAAACTAGTCGTGCAGAGCTAGGCGAGTTTACAAGAGATATAATATTATGAATATATTGTCACGGCCTACGCCACCAAAGTAGCAATGCCCCCCCCCCCCCCCCCCCCAAGTGTTTTAAACAGTGCTGATGTTGAGCTTGCTTGAGCCTCTTTGATTGCAATTTGTGGAAATAGTCGAGGAAAATATTATACAAGGCAGATAGCGACTTTGCGTGGTGTGTGCCGCGGTAATGCCAGTCATCACTTTATTTTTCGCGTATGCTTTAACACACTTTTTACTTTGTATTTTGCTTTTGTTGTACGGTAATGTACAGTGGAGTCACTGAACATGATACAGACCGTGTATAGAATTAATTGACTTATTAAAAAAAATCCTGACGCCCAACTTGAACCGATCGGCTATACTTCAGAGTGAACTAATATTGTTTCTCATTCTTTATAGTTTCTTTCAATGCAATACCAAATCTCCGCGATCGCCATCACGGTTTTAACCGCCTTCCTCGCCATCATGATTTTAACTCCGGACAAGTTTGTATGTACAGTATCTTGGTAAGCTATATCTGTTTGCAGGTAAATACTTGGCTATGGCACTTACCCGTAATGAAGTTGCACCTGAAGATGCAAATATTGCAAAGTTTCTTGAAGTAGCTTTTGTTAATCTGCACCAGCCAAATACGCTGGTACTTTTAGGAAAATCGGAATGTGCGTTCTCAATTTTAGGTTATAACTTTCAGCGAAGAAACACCCTAAGCTCTGCTCCCTCTGCGTGGACTACTAAGTCAACTTGCCTCACTAGCAGCTCATAATTTCTCAAACTTGCATCGTGAGGCAAAACTAAACGGGTGCAAGCACAAGGAGACAACATGGCAGTTGTAGGCGATAGATTCGGTTGGTGCCCGGGCATGTTGGTGGCGCATTTCGGAAGTGACGAAAAGGTGCTGCGAGATGCACGTGCACACTTTGTATAGTTGCTGTATTGGACAGCAAACTTTTTTTTTTATCTGGGCAGCTTTACCAAAGGAAGCTTCATCATATGGCGTGATAAATGAAGCGAATCCACAGGTTGAACCACATCATAGCCTCGCTGTGCTTTTGTACTTTTTTTAGCTCGCAAAATTTATTTGTACATATAAGTGACAACTTGCCAGTAATAAGGCAGCACTCGTTTCTTCACCATATAATCATCTCCGGTGTGCTGCTGCCTCAATATTTCTAATTTAAAGCATTTACACCATTGTATGCTAACTTTTCCTTCAAAGTGAGACAAGCCACATGTGTATCGTAGATCAAGAAGCATGCCAGTTTTACGTACTTGCAAGGTAAACATCAGAAATGCACAGTTGATCAAAAATACTAGTATAATGGTGCATCTACATAGCAGAGCACCTGTGGCACCTCGGGAACAAGATAATGCCACATATGTTACAACAGATAATTAAGAAAGACATGGGACATGCCTGAACAAGTAGAAACAAAAATAAAATGGCACGTGGCAGCGAGCGAAGGCGGCAAGGGGGGGGGGGGGGGAACTGTGGGACTGCAGTGGATGAACGTAGGATGTGTGTCTAATATGTGGAAGAAAAAAAAAAATTCAAAATTTTGGCGACTGAAATGGGGGTGACTTAGTGCGCTCACGACGAGAGTAAACACGGTTATTATTTTTTTTCAAATCTCTTTTGAAAGCCACGAAAAATCTGTATGTGGTGCAGCCTAACAGAAGGTCCGTGAAGGCAAATTATGAATTCGTTGTTGTACAAAGACCTTTTTTTTTTGTCATGCGCACCATCCCCGTCGCGGTGGTCTAGTGGCTAAGGTACTCGGCTGCTGACCCGCAGGGCGCGGGTTCGAATCCCGGCTGCGGCGGCTGCATTTCCGATGGAGGCGGAAATGTTGTAGGCCCGTGTGCTCAGATTTAGGTGCACGTTAAGGAACCCCAGGTGGTCTAAATTTCCAGAGCCCTCCACTACGGCCTCTCTCATAATCATATAGTGGTTTTGGGACGTTAAGCCCCACATATCAATCAATCAATCATGCGCACCATAAATAGTGCTCAAAATTTAATTGCATATGTTGTTTTCATCCTCGCTGTATTCCGTGCTGTTTATGATGTAAAAAAAAATTAGCACGCTGAAGTGGTGCTGCTTTTGGGCAACAGTTGAAAATGGCGGGGTGCATGAATGCGGAATGCTGCCGCTTACACTCAAATCACTCTTGTGGTCACCTCCCACTGTTTGCAGCATGTGTTGTGTATACACAGCTGCATATTTCCTAGCTACAAAAATTTGATTTTATGTGTTTCACGCCATTTTTCCATGTAACTATTCCACAATTACACACACTGATCAGCAGGCTTTCAATTGCGCTGAAGGACACACGTGCCATAAAATTCATAGTCGATTCTTTCAAGAAACCGTATGTAAAGGCTGAAGCTTCATGCGTACATACACACACACACACCATATTGTATTTTGTACTTTATGAAAGCTGCGAAGGTCTCATGTGCCTCCAAGCGTAACCTGTCTTATTTATTCTCTATCACCGCAAATGTTTTGTAAGTTTCAAATAAAAGTACTTTGCGCATAGCCACGTTTGGGTAATTTTTTGTGTAGGTGTTATTTGAGCAGCCTACAGTGTTTACTTTATAAGCCTGTATGTATATGTTGCATTATAGGGATGCAGAATGTGTGTGGCTGTACAATATAGATGAAGTGTAAAAATTAAGTGTGTCTATTGTAGTGTTCTTGCAACCAATCTTACCCCCGTATTCTAGAACGTCCCTCCACTCAACGCTTCACCTTCACTTGAGATGGCTGATGGGAGCGCCGTCTCTAAGCAGACAAAGTCGCTGCATGTCAGCAATAATCTGCTCTGATTCTCGAGTAGCGCAGCGTCGCTTTCAAACGAGCAGCGGCAGAGTGCTCAACTCTGTCAAGTGAAGGGTGAAAGTCGAGTCGGGGAGCGTTTATGAATATGGGGGTTAGTTTTCTTGTCTGCCATTAACACTGGATTGATGCTACTTCGCTCTAGCTGTACAGTGCTCTCCAAAGCTCAAGGAGGCACCGCACGGGGAAGGCTCGGAGCAAACCATGCGTGAGTTTCCTTTCATTGTTACACTATGCACGTATTAAGTAATAGACTTTAATGTATGCTATTTGTATTGTGCAAGTTTTTGGGGACATACAACTTCCAACACTTATATGTTCTGACGAAAATCACGCAAGAATGAGAGAAGCTTGTGCAAAAATTATGCAAGAGTGTAAGAAGCTTTTGCAGAAGTCTGTGAAATGAAGTTTTGAAAATTTGTGGCAATGTGTCATTGTACAATGGTCAACAGTCTTGCTCAGCATGCTTGACTGCAGGGCTCACGGCTGCACAGGCGCATCTGCGGAGTGCCTGATGCATGATGGGCCAAATGTCAGCCTGCACACTGGTGCCTCTTATCCCCGTTTGTCTGTTACATCAATGTCTCTTGTAAAGGGGATCAACTGTGCTACCTTTTTTTTTTCGAATGTAATGAGTTCTTTTTGCAGATTATTGTTGTTTTAAGGTAGAGCCTCACATTTCAATCAAATACTGAAGATTCTATTTTTCCTTCTAGATGCTATGAAGTCACTCCTTGTGTTACAATAGAGTGAACACTGTTATGAGAAAAGCTACTTTATGGAGTTAACTCACTCCATATTGACTTAACACACAGAATTATTGAAAACTACACTCCATTCCAGCTGCATTAGGAATAATATTCATTTGCATACTTCTGTTTCTTTTGTTTGTTTGTTGGCTGGAGGTTTGGAGTATAGAGTGGCCAGAGGGCACTGTGTAGTCTTTCTTCATCTTCCCAATTTTGTGAACATCAATTGATAGGCGTATGGGAAGCAGCCAGCATGCTGAAACAGCGGTGCAAGCATACAAGATGTTCACCATTGCATGCAGTCAGTTGCTGTGAGCAACCTACTGGATACAATTAACTGCGAGTGGTGAACTAACGCTGCACTATGTGTGCCTCCTGGAAAGCTGCAATGGTAAAGTGCCACGATCGTATAGTAACATGGATAAAATCGCAATTTGTTTGTTGAATAATTTTGCAACAGAATCAATGGAGTTTTGGATAAATTTGTGTATCTGCCTGGTTCATCAAAGCTACAGAGGCAAACGCGGTATATACTCGCATATTATGTGTACTTTTTTTGTCAATCCGGTTATGTGCGAAGCTAGTAGGAATCGCTGGCCTAAAAGCTCAACTGGGAATATATGTTGCAGGCGCTGTCACAGCTGTCTCAAAGCGGATTGTCATTTGTTTGCTAAGCCTGTTCAAATGCCCCCATTTTCTTGAAGTTCTTCCGAACATTGCTCACAAAAACCAGTTCCCACGACAGGGTTATACCGGAGAACATAAGTACTCTCCAATAATTGTCGGGAACCCAACGTAAAGTAAGATGCAGACAAGGAAGCGTGATGCCAACACAGTTCTGTGTGTGTCGCCCTTCATGTGTGTGTGTGTCCATTCCTTGTCCCAGTCTTCTATTGCGTTGTGTTCCCTCCGATATCTAACCAACACACCCAAGCTTCTATGCTAAGTCTTATTCAACGCACTCTTCTGCTGGCTCCCATACTGAATATTGCATGTCGAAGAACTCCACGCTGATGTGCTTAGCGGTAGCACGGTTTCAGTTTTCTTCGGTAAGCTTTATAACAGCAATCTGCCTCGTATATAATTATTGTAGCCTATCACAAGGAACGGTAAAAACGCAATGGCCAGATGGCGAAACCGTAAAAAAAAAAAAAAAATTAGTGCGAAAACCTGCCTCATCTAGTTGATATGACAGGTCCTTGCACGCGTTCAACATCTGTGCTGTGTCTCGGGAATACATCCTTGCCGTGGAAGAGGTGGGAAGATAGGAGGCAAACCTTTAGGCATTTCGGACAACACATAAACAGGTTTCGGTTTTCAAGTTCGATATTCTAGGGAAAGCATAAAAGTTCATGGAAGAAGGGACCTTGCACTCAGTCCATTTTGTGTAAGACTGCACTCGCCTGCTCGACAAGAGATGTGCCTGACCAGAGCATCATGAAGTCAAATGTGTCTGTGTGTGTGCCGGCAAGGTGGCTCGGGCTGGTTGGGGAGGGCAAAGTATGCGAGCAAAAAGTTTCTTGTAGTAAAGCAGGCTGGCTAATTATACTGGTGAGCAAATTATGTGAGGATGCAAATTGTGCGAGTAAATATGGTATGTACTCTTGTATGTTTCAGCTCTATTGCTACGGATCCTGCGGATCCAACTTGGCATCCGGCAGCAACAAAGACAGGTTCTGCAGGAGGTGCGACAGCTGAAGCACGAGGTACGGCTCTTGTCCGTGCCTCAGCACGCCCAGCCAGCACAGCGCCCCTCTGACCTTCCCCGGCTGCCTGCTGGTACAATTAGAGAAGTGGAGGCAGCAGAGGCAGCTGTGCAGAGTAAAGCTGTGGCTGTGGCTTTGGTGTATATTTCTTGATTTTTAATATGCCTATGTAACATGCAGAAATTTAGTACTGCTTTAAGATACTGTGTTTCGGGAAACAAACTAGTCAGGTTATCTCATGAGCCACTGTACTACAGTCGAATATGAATAATTCGTACTCAAAGAGGCCAGAAAATTTGTTCAAATTAAAAGAAGTTCAAAATAATGAAAGTTACCATAATTACTTGAATCTAACACGCACCTTTTTTCCGGTTAAGAGAGTTCATAAATCGCATGTGCATTAGAATCGAGTACGAAAAAAAAAATGAATATGGTCATTCTATTGCCATCGCCACTTACAAAATGGCCGCCCCCTACGTGCGTCGGCATGGCGCGTCGGTCATTTCTGCCTATGTGTTTCCCATGCGCGGCACTTCATACGTGTGCTGAAAAGTTCGTCATCTTGTAGTACATTAGCATCGACGGCATGGTAGGGCCGACTCCAAAAACTCGACGAGTGCACCACAATGCTGCTTCTAAAAGAAAAGTCGTCGCGTGTGCCGGAACGGACAGAAATCGGGCCGCATCGCGGTCATTCGGAGTTCCCGAAACGTGCGTGCGGGACTGGCGGAAACAAAAGCAGAATATTGTCAACAGCAAAGATTCACGCAAAGGCTTCAGTGGACCACAGCAGGGTCAGTTTCCACAAATTGAAGAGCTGCTCGGCGAGTATGTGATTAAGCAGTGAGCGGCACAGCGGCCCGTGACGACAGAACTGCTCCAAGTGCAGGCTATGCAGTTAGCCTTAGAAAAAGGGCTAATGCAGAGCCATTTTAAAGCGAGCAGGTGCTGGCTAACGAACTTTATCAAGAGAAGGGCTTTTCTCTCCGAAGGCGAACGGGCATATGCCGGAAGTTGCCGGAGGAGTACGAAGAAAAGCTTCAGAGTCTTCAGAGGTTCCTCCTAAACTTGCGGCACAACAACGGCTACCTGCTTGGGCAAATCGGGAATGCCGATCACACGCCTCTTTACGACATGCCTAGCACCACAACCGTCTAGGAGAAGGGGGCGAAGCAAGTTTGTGTACTGACATCGGGCCACGGTAAAACTAGAGTGACAGCAATGCTCCGTTGCACGTCAGATAGGCATAAGCTTCCCCCGTACTTCATATTTAAACGGAAGACGCTCTCAAAAAGAGTCGTTTTCCCGAGTGGTGTGATGAAGCGGGCCGACGAGAAAAAAGAGTGCGCGTTGCAACCGATGTCTTAGTTTTTTTTTTTTTTTTGTCGTGGAAACCGGGCGCGCGTTACCGTCGAGGGCGCGGTAGAATAGAGTAAATACGGCAAACGAGCGGAGGGCTCACCATGCAGTGATGCATGTGCATGGAGAAGTTTTATTCACAAATTACAGGACATCCGTCATTAATTAAAGTAGTCAATACATGTCTGTATACGTTGGCCTTGCAACGAGTCAAGTTTTGCATGCAGTTTGCAAAGCATTTGTACTTCGGCTTCAGTATTCTCCTGGCAAAAGAAGTTGCGCGCGGCAATGTCCAGTGCTGACACTCTTCGAAGACAACTGTGTTTCCACTGTTACCATCTGCGCTGCAGCCGGAGCGTGGCCAGCACATGATGAGAAAGGAGGAGCATCTCCACCTGGAGAAAAGCAGATCGGCATTTGAGAGAGAAACACTCCGCGGCAGCTTTTTTTTTTCTCTCTTCATGCGCGGTGTTGAAAGGAGAAGAGTCTCTACATAGCAGGAACGAAAAACAGGGAAGGGTGACACCGGCGCGTTGCAGATCGGCATGAGAGAAAGCCAACTCTCTGTGACAGCTTTTTTTCCCCTCTTTCTCTTCGTGCGCAGTGTTAAGAGGAGAAGGGTCTCTACGTGGCAGGGACGGAAAAAGCCGAAGCGTGGCACAGGAATGTCGCAGATTGGCATTTGGCAAACATTCCACCGCAGTCTTTTCTTTCCTTTTGTTCATTTTCTTCTTCAAGCACAGCGATGAGGTGTCTGAAGTGCCACCGCAGGATTGGGCGGGGTGCTGAGAGCATTTTCGGAGCGCGGTATAGCTTTGATAGGACCACAGCGTCAGTTCGAATTAAGTGTGTTGGAATTAATGAGATTCGACTGTATTTACTATAGTCTGTGAAGTCCGAGTGAACTGTCCTAAGCTAGCAGACGATGTAGGCGGCATCGTGTGTTTGATGGGCAGTGACTAGCAATAGCCTGCTTAAAACAGACATTCAGCAGTTTTGTTCATTTATCACCCTATTTTGTGCCCGCTGCGGCTCTCTCTACTTTGAGCTACGGTTCACCCTGCCTTGTGTTAGCCGATTTCTTACTTTTTTAAAAATCTAACATGCACCCAATTTCGCAGGGTGAAGAAAAATGCACCTATTGTGGTGAGATTTCTATAGCGACATGCCTCTTTGTTGGCTATCACAGAAAAATATAAACAGCAAATGGTGCGACCATCTAGTGCGACCTTTATTATTCTATCAGTTTCATCTATGACCAAGATTTGGTCGCTCTAAGGTTGCCTCTTAGTACGCCTTGATCATGTTCATTTATCTTGTTGTGCTCTGCTTACAATGCATTGATTAAAAACATGTCCAAGCTTCTTTTTGAATTCTACATATTTTATCGTTTTTCATCTGTAGAAGCTACTCCTGGTCAACATTCAGGCAAAGACATTGTAACCTCGAAGAAACGTGTATTGGAATTTGAGCACTGTACAAAGTAATTATACTATTTCATAGTTAGAATAAATATTTATTAAGGGTTATAACAGTGTTGTATTTGATTTCATAACAGCGAAACTGCATTCAGAGAAGGACTCTAAAAGGTTCTCACACTGTGTGTGAGAGGGCTGATGTGGAAACCATTTTAGGTCAAGTGAGTTGAAGTTAGCGTAAAAAAACAATGAAATGTTGTGATGCCCAAAAATTCAAGTTGTTGTTTTCAGTGTCCTCTTCTTGCAGATTTTTATCATGAAAACATTTCGATGTGCTGTTGCGTTTACCCCGTCTATGCTTCTTGCATTTTTTTACAGCGCAAGCACCTCCTGCAGATTGGAGGACGTGGCCTTTGAGAAATTGGTGTGAATGCCATGAAGGCTGTATTGGCACATGACGTGCAAGTGCTGTACAGCCTTCATGGCAGAAAAGGGAAAAGGGCCTTTGTGAACCTGAGGCTCTGTAGATTAGTGACAGGTTAGACTTGTTCATTGTTTTATGTGCGTGTACCCTTGTGTATTCTCTGTACTGCAGTGCTTCATGTGTACTATGGTATTTCTGTTCTTGTATGCAGATGTCATCTGCCAAAAAGCAGGGTGCGACCAGGCGGAGGCCCTCAACTTTATTAAGAGGTGGCTGCCAGGGTCTGGTCGCTGTGGGGGCAGGAAGCGGCGCTTCAGAGAAGCATTTGTTGTGGAGCAGCCCGATGATCCCCACTCTCAGAGTGCAGATTATCGGCTGCTCGCGGCAGCTGGCTTCCTGCCCAGCCACAGCAGCCAGGGCCTTGACAGCACCACTGCCCCTGTGCCCCCAACGCAACCTGACCTGCAGTAGAGCGGGCCTTTTTTAGTTGTGTATATATATTTTTCAATGTGTACATTTTTTATTGTACCAAATAAATAAAAAAAAACAAAGAATAAATGGTCTGCAGACTGTCGGTGCTGCACTGTTCGGCTAGATTATGCTGATTCGGAAGCACCATCACCATGTTTTAGTTACAAAAAAATGCTCTAAACTGTACGAATATTCTCGATTATCATGTGGGGGACATATGTGGGGATTGCAAGTGGGGGACATACGCTTTCAGCATTTACTTCCTAACGACTTTTTTCGATCTGCTGTACCAAATACCAGTACCAAATAAAGCACTCGCTATTGCAAAAGATAAATTGGTAAAAAAATAAACTACACTTCTAGTGTTAGCAAAGGGAATGAAGTATAAAAGATGAAATAGATCGAGTAACTGCTTTCAGTTCTCAGAATTCAATTTTCTGTTGCCCCAAGTATACAAGGCTGCAAAGCTACAAGAGCGGGTCATCGAGGCATATTGTTTAAATCTTCCGGTAAGAAAAATTCCCTACTAATAATGGTTACATAATGGCAAGCCAATCAGTAGCCAATATTCGTCGTGCAGGAAACATCGGTGTAATAACGGCATTTGATTGGCTGCAATGTGGCCCTGGATTGGTCCAATGTTGGTCGTACATCCGTAGCCAATATTCGTCGTGCAGCAAACATCGGCGTAAAAATGGCATGTCATTGGCTGAAATATGGCCCAATGTTGGCCGAACATTGGCAGCTTTGTCGGCAATACGATGGGCCTTCGTCGGCCCAATGTTGGTTGCATACTGGCTAAAACATCGGCAAAACGTCGGCCCATCATTGGCTTGAACGTCGGCCCGACATTGGAAGAAGTTGCACTTCCGACGTCGGCCCGACGTCGGTGCCGATGTTAGCCGATGTTGGTCCAAGATTGGTCCAACGGCGGCGTGCTGCCTGGGAAGTAGCTTGCCATCGGTGAGTACCATGATTTTCTAAGGCGGTTTTGTTGGGCAGCATTGGCAATGTGTTGATGCTGCCCGAGAAGCAAGAGCATGTATTGCCCGGCATTTGTTGCGTGAAGCAACGTATCCCAGGCAGCACGCCGCCGTTGGACCAATCTTGGACCAACATCGGCTAACATCGGCACCGACGTCGGGCCGACGTCGGAAGTGCAACTTCTTCCAATGTCGGGCCGACGTTCAAGCCAATGATGGGCCGACGTTTTGCCGATGTTTTAGCCAGTATGCAACCAACATTGGACCGACGAAGGCCCATCGTATTGCCGACAAAGCTGCCAATGTTCGGCCAACATTGGGCCATATTTCAGCCAATCACATGCCATTTTACGCCGATGTTTGCTGCACGACGAATATTGGCTACGGATGTATGACCGACATTGGACCAATCCAGGGCCACATTGCAGCCAATCAAATGCCGTTATTACACCGATGTTTCCTGCACGACGAATATTGGCTACTGATTGGCTTGCCATTATGTAACCATCATTAGTAGGGAATTTTTCTTACCGAAAGATTTAAACAATATGCCTCGATGACCCGCTCTTGTAGCTTTGCAGCCCTGTATACTTGGGGCAACAGAAAATTGAATTCTGAAAACTGAAAGCAGTTACTCGATCTATTTCATCTTTTATTTCTCATTCCCTTTGCTAACACTACAAGTGTAGTTTATTTTTTTACCAATTTATCTTTTGCAATAGCGAGTGCTTTATTTGGTACTGGTATTTGGTACAGCAGATCGAAAAGGTCGTTAGGAAGTAAATGCTGAAAGCGTATGTCCCCCACTTGCAATCCCCACATATGTCCCCCACATGGTAATCGAGAATATTCATAGCTTAGAGCATTTTTTTGTAACTAAAACATGGTGATGGTGCTTCCGAATCAGCATAAGCTAGCCGAACAGTGCACCACCGACAGTCTGCAGACTATTTATTCTTTGTTTTTTTTTATTTATTTGGTACAACAAAAAATGTATACATTGAAAAATATATATACACAACTAAAAAAGGCCTGCTCTACTGCAGGTCAGGTTGCGTTGGAGGCACAGTGACAGTGGTGCTGTGAAGGCCCTGGCTGCTGTGGCTGGGCAGGAAGCCAGCTGCCGCGAGCAGCCGATAATCTGCACTCTGAGAGTGGGGATCACCGGGCTGCTCCACAACAAATGTTTCTCTGAAGCGCCGCTTCCTGCCCCCACAGCGATCACCAGACCCTGGCAGCCACCTCTTAATAAAGTTGAAGGCCTCCGCCTGGTCGCACCCTGCTTTTTGGCAGATGACATCTGCATACAAGAACAGAAATACCATAGTACACATGAAGCACTGCAGTACAGAGAATACACAAGGGTACACACACATAAAACAATGAACAAGTCTAACCTGTCACTAATCTACAGAGCCTCCGGTTCACAAAGGCCCTTTTCCCTTTTCTGCCATGAAGGCTGTACAGCACTTGCACGTCATGTGCCAATACAGCCTTCATGGCATTCACACCAATTTCTCGGAGGCCACGTCCCCCAATCTGCAGGAGGTGCTTGCGCTGTAAAAAAATGCAAGAAGCATAGATGGGGTAAACGCAACAGCACATCGAAATGTTTTCATGATAAATATCTGCAAGAAGAGGACACTGAAAACAACAACTTGAATTTTTGGGCATCACAACATTTCATTGTTTTTTTACGCTAACTTCAACTCACTTGACCTAAAATGGTTTCCACATCAGCCCTCTCATACTCAGTGTAAGAACCTTTCAGAGTCCTTCTCTGAATGCAGTTTCGCTGTTATGAAATCAAATACAACACTGTTATAACCCTTAATAAATATTGATTCTAGCTATGAAATAGTATAATTACTTTGTACAGTGCTCAAATTCCAATACACGTTTCTTCGAGGTTACAATGTCTTTGCCTGAATGTTGACCAGGAGTAGCTTCTACAGGTGAAAAACGATAAAATATGTGGAATTCAAAAAGAAGCTTGGACATGTTTTTAATCAATGCACTGTAAGCAGAGCACAACAAGATAAATGAACATGATCAAGGCGTACTAAGAGGCAACCTTAGAGCGACCAAATCTTGGTCATAGATGAAACTGATAGAAAAATAAAAGTCGCACTAGATGGTCGCACCATTTGCTGTTTATATTTTTCTGTGATAGCCAACAAAGAGGCATGTCGCTATAGAAATCTCATCACAATAAACAAAGGTGCATTTTTCTTCACACTGCGAAATGGGGTGCATGTTAGATTTTTAAAAAAGTAAGAAATCGGCTAACACAAGGCAGGGTGAACTGTAGCTCAAAGTAGAGAGAGCCGCAGCGGACACGAAATAGGGTGATAAATGAACAAAATTACTGAATGTCTGTTTTAAGCAGGCTATTGCTAGTCACTGCCCATCAAACACACGATGCCGCCTACATCGTCTGCTAGCTTAGGACAGTTCACTCGGACTTCACAGACTATAGTAAATACAGTCGAATCTCATTAATTCCAACACACTTAATTCGAACTGACACTGTGGTCCTATCAAAGCTATACCGCGCTCCGAAAATGCTCTCAGCACCCCGCCCAATCCTGCGGTGGCACTTCAGACACCTCATCGCTGTGCTTGAAGAAGAAAATGAAGAAAAGGAAAGAAAAGACTGCGGTGGAATGTTTGCCAAATGCCAATCTGCGACATTCCTGTGCCACGCTTCGGCTTTTTCCGTCCCTGCCACGTAGAGACCCTTCTCCACTTAACACTGCGCATGAAGAGAAAGAGGGGAAAAAAAGCTGTCGCAGAGAGTTGGCTCTCTCATGCCGATCTGCAACGCGCCGGTGTCACGCTTCCCTGTTTTTCATTCCTGCTATGTAGAGACTCTTCTCTTTTCAACACCGCGCATGAAGAGAGAAAAAAAAAAGCTGCCGCGAAGTGTTTCTCTCGAATGCCGATCTGCTTTTCTCCAGGTGGAGACGCTCCTCCATTCTCATCATGTGCTGGCCACGCTCCGGCTGCAGCGCAGATGGTAACAGTGGAAACACAGTTGTCTTAGAAGAGTGTCAGCACTGGACATTGCCGCGCGCAACTTCTTTTGCCAGGAGAATACTGAAGCCGAAGTACAAATGCTTTGCAAACTGCACACAAAACTTGTTGACTCGTTGCAAGGCCAACGTGTACAGACATGTATTGACTACTTTAATTAATGACGGATGTCCTGTAATTTGTGAATAAAACTCCATGCACATGCATCACTGCATGGTGAGCCCTCCGCTCGTTTACCGTATTTACTCTATTCTACCGCGATCTCGATTGTAACGCGCGCCTGATTTCCACGACCAAAAAAAAAAAAAAAAAAAAAACTAAGCCATCGGTTGCAACGCGCACCCTTTTTTTCTCGTTGGCCCGCTTGATCACACCACTTGCGAAAACGACTCTTTTTGAGAGCGTCTTCCGTTTAAATATGAAGTACGGGGGAAGCTTATGCCTATCTGACGTGCAAGAGAGCATTGCTGTCAGTCTAGTTTTACCGTGGCCCGATGTCAGTACACAAACTTGCTTCGCCCCCTTCTCCTAGACGGTTGTGGTGCCAGGCATGTCGAAGTAAAGAGGCATGTGATCGGCATTCCCGATTTGCCCAAGCAGGTAGCCGTTGTTGTGCCGCAAGTTTAGGAGGAACCTCTGAAGACTCTGAAGCTTTTCTTCGTACTCCTCCGGCAACTTCCGGTATATGCCCGTTCGCCTTCGGAGGGAAAAGCCTTTTCTCTTCATAAAGTTCGTTAGCCAGCACCTGCTCGCTTTAAAATGGCTCTGCATTATCCCTTTTTCTAAGGCTAACTGCATAGCCTGCACTTGGAGCAGTTCTGTCGTCACGGGCCGCTGTGCCGCTCACTGCTTAATCACATGCTCGCCGAGCAGCTCTTCAATTTGTGGAAACCGACCCTGCTGTGGTCCACTGAAGCCTTTGCGTGAATCTTTGCTGTCGACAATATTCTGCTTTCGTTTCCGCCAGTCCCGCAGGCACGTTTCGGGAACTTCGAATGACCGCGATGCGGCCCGATTTCTGTCCGTTCCGGCACACGCGACGACTTTTCTTTTAGAAGCAGCATTGTGGTGCACTCGTCGAGTTTTTGGTGTCGGCCCTACCATGCCGTCGATGCTAATGTACTACAAGATGACGAACTCCTCAGCACACGTATGAAGTGCCGCGCATGGGAAACACATAGGCAGAAATGACCAACGCGCCATGCCGACGCACGTAGGGGGCGGCCATTTTGTAAGTGACGATGGCAATAGAATGACCATATTCATTTTTTTTTTTCGTACTCGATTCTAACGCACATGCGATTTATGAACTCTCTTAATTGGAAAAAAGGTGCGTGTTAGATTCAAGTAATTATGGTAACTTTCATTATTTTGAACTTCTTTTAATTTGAACAAATTTTCTGGCCTCTTTGAGTACGAATTATTCATATTCGACTGTAGTACAGTGGCTC